>NW_022437064.1:3246871-3892409 GCF_009761245.1 Sapajus apella
TTTTTTTTTTTTTTTTTTTTTTTTTTTTTTGAGATGGAGTCTCAGTCCCCCAAGCTGGAGTGCAGTGGCACATTCTCGGCTCACTGTAACCTCTGCCTCCTGGGTTCAAGCGATTCTCCTGCCTCAGCCTCCCGAGTAGCTGGGATTACAGGCATGTGCCACCACACCCAGCTAATTTTTGTATTTTTAGTAGAGACCAGATTTCATCATATTGGCCAGGCTGGTCTCAAACTCCTGACCTCAGGTGATCCACTCACCTCGGCCTCCCAAAGTGCTGGGATTACAGGCGTCAGTTACCAAGCCTGGCCCGAAGGCCTATTTTTATGATGTAATAGTCATGTGAGGCAACAGTCTTACGGAAGTCATATCAGCTTGCCCAAGACCATTAATATGATGATGGAAAGTCTGGTTTGAACATGAAAAGATGTTTATAATGTCTTCTCAAGTGAATACAATAGCAGCAGGATGTAAAATACTAGTATGAAATCATGATGTAATTTTATGGCTAAAATGTATTTGTGTTTCCCATTTCTAGGTATGCTGATATATGCATCTTCTCAATGAACTTTTAACAACACTGTTATGATGTAGATTCTATATTAGCCCTATTCAACAAATAATGAAATAGGCTTAGAGAAAAAAGGTTAGTTAACTTACTCCAAGTTGCATGATTAGTAAACATCAAAATCAGACAGAGAAAGATAAAATACAAGCAAAAACTGTTATGAATGATAAGGTCCCTGAAATTTGGATAGGACAGGATCTAGAAAACAGTGGAAGGCATATTATTATAACTTTGATTTTTTAATATTTTCTTACAGGACCTAAAGCGATTTTTGTATAAAAAGTTACCAAGGTAAGAAATTTTTAATTTGTTACTGAATAAATTCTGTATGCCATATGTTATTTTGTGAAGTATTCTGCCTTTGTATTTTCCATGTTGTGAAGCATCTCTGAGATTTCCTTTAATGTGAATATTTTTTGCCAGCATCATGTCTTCTGGAAAATTTTCATCACAACCACTTTGCTCATTTATGTCAGTAAGTTTGCCTTCACTGAGTTCTCTGGTGGTGTATCTAGAATCTAATAGCGATTGTGTCAGCATCCTCTTGGTCATCTATTTCTTCTGTAACTGTTTACTTTCTATACTTTCTATTTGAAATTCACTTCCAGCATTATTACTTTTCATTTCTTTGCTGTATTTCGTCTTTGTTGACCAGTTCCCTCTTTTGATTATCTCTTTTTTTAAATGTCACATACTTTATCTTCAGGAGACAAGGAGGTACAAAACTACATGCTTTGCTATCTCTACATGAACTGCATGACAGATGCACAGTGACCAGCCATCAACAGACTTTGAAAGAAATGATGTGGCTGGTTACTAATCACACTGTGCATCTGTTAATTACATAATTTTCTATGCAGGGATTGTGGACTAAAGAGTTAGAAAAAGTTTATACTTTATGCAGTTATTCAGGTATTATGCCATGCTAACTAAAATTTGACCTGTGCTCTTCTGCAGGGGGTGGCGTTATTTAACTCAACTATAGTAACTAAAATGTGCATACTGGAACTGTGCAAAATGAGAGCATTCTGTATTTTTCTGTAGTTACCTTACCATAATTGAAAGGTGCTCAAATTGGAATGGAGAGATGCCTCACTACACTGGTGGTATGATGAAATAGTTAATAGTGCATAGTTAATTCACTTAGAAGTCTTAGTGGTTTTCAGTCTTCTTTTGAGTGTTAGCATCTCTTACTGAAGAAACAGCAAAATTGCATTGAATATTCTTAAGTTGTAAAGCCACGAGAAAGATACTCATTATTCACCTAGAGATCTAATAAATAAAGCAATAATTGACGCTAATTACATGGTCTGTGATTACAAGTAACAAAAATATTTCAGACAGTGGGGATCTCATTTTAACTATTAGGTATACTCTGAAAATCATAATAGTGTGTGACACTGGGTATGGTGAAGCTGTCTATATAAAGGAATTAGAGAATAATAGAAAAAGTATTTATTATATTACTGAGTAGTTCTAATGTTGATCAAAAATAGTTGGAAAGTAAATGCTTGTTTTTCTCTGAATTCCGATGTCTTTTATCTTTTAACAAAAGGGAAAATATCCGGTGGTTGTGCTTATCCAAGAGATAAATTCAGTTAAAGGATATTCGTTAAAAGCTTTATGAAAATCTTTCATAATGGCAGGAAAGGTATTAATACTGTCTCTGTCTTTTTTTTTTTATAATGAAGAAAGGCAAGTTCGACTCATAATAATCATTTCTTGAAAGTATGCTTACTACATCCAAGAACAATAATAATGAAGAAATAATAATGTTTTGAACGTTCGTAAAGAATAGTAGAATATACTCTTTGATTTGTTGCTAGATGTATGGGTTTGGATGCAGGCATCCTGGCTTCAGAGCCGTGGATCCATGCAACTGTTGTACCTCAGTGCCTCTCAGTAACCAAGTCAGCCAGCTACAGACACTAATGGAATGTGTGTTTTTGTGCATTTTTTGAATTCTCTGCAAAATTTCCTTCTTGGATTTGCATTTTAAAATCTGGTTGTGACCCAGAGCAGTCTCAGGCTTTAATAATCTCACTTTGTATGTTTTAAAATAACCAGATATTTCATAATCGTGTATAAAACTAAATACGATGTCTTTGATTAGTAATGCAACATTTGTTGTTAGAAAAAATGGTGGTTTTAGTAAGCTTAAGGTTTAGATTTCTTCAGAATATTCCATAAAATTCATTTCTTCTAAAAGTATAGTATCTCTTCCTGAGCCACAGTTATTTTTAATTATTAGTAAAATCTATTCATATTACTCTTTGTGTACTGTATGTAGAATTGAAAACAGCTTTTATATTTGTGACCTGATTTCTCAAAGTATATAGTTAAGAGTGTAAGTAATTTTTCTAGTTTCTTGAATTCTTTTCTCTGTGAAATCCATCAAAAATAAAGTCCTTTTATTTCTACCTTCTCTTTTGGTACATTAGTTGTGTTTAGAGTAATTTCCATGGAAATTTAAAAAAAGAAGCTACCTGTGGTGGCACTAAGTTTTGAAAACATTTTTGTGGTACTCTTCTACCTGTTTTTTAACTTGTTTATTTTGAGGGTAGGTAGTACATTCATAAAGTTCAGGTTCAAGAGTACTGAGGAACACAGATGAGAAGCTGCCCATCCCTCTTCTCCAGCCACATGCAGTTCCCCCCGCAGAGGTACCCACCTTTACCTACAGACAGATTTTAGGTACCTATGAGCAGACATGTATATACACATATTTATACACACAACATACACATGTGCCTGCATATTTTGGAACATAGTTTATTGCTTCTTTTATATACTGTTCTAAACTGTATTTTTTGACTTAAGAATGCAACTTTGAGATTAACCTCTCCCGGGACATAGAGACTTCCTCTTATGGCTGCAGAGTATTCCTTTGTATGTATATATCATAACTTATCTTGTCCTTCTTAATGGATGGTTGGGTTTGTAATATTTTACTATTTCAAATGATGTTGCTTTGGTAACTGCACAAAATAATTTGCATATGTACAAATATCTGTGGGATATGTTTTATATAGTCTGGTTTTTAACTTAGAAGACTATTTGTTTTATGTATTAATCTTTTTTTTTTTCTTTTTTTTTTTTTTTTGAGACAGAATCTCGCTCTGTCACCCAGGCTGGAGTGCAGTGGCACAATCTTGGTTCACTGCAATCTCCACTTCCCAGGTTCAAGCAATTCTCCTACCTTAGCCTCCCGAGTAGCTGGGATTACAGACAAGCACCACATGCCTAGCTAATTTTTGTAGTTTTAGTAAAGACAGGGTTTCACCATGTTGGCCAGGCTGGTCTCAAACTCCTGACCTCAGGTGATCTGCTTGCCTTGACCTCCCAAAGTGCTGGGATTACAGGCATGAGCCACAGTACCTGGCCTATTTTATGTATTAATGTTATAGATATATTTTAATCCATAAATAAGTTTAGGATTGAATGAATAGGGAATCATGCCAATAGGAGAAATAAAAATAGCATAAAAGTCATTTATAAAATTATTTCATTCTGATTTTTAATGTAAGGAAGACAAATGATTTTGTAACATTTGCACTCACATTTAATAACACTTCTCTGACTTAAAAGTTTTTGACAATAGGATTTTTAAAAATTTAATGTGAATATTTGAACATTAGGTTAATATGAATATTCCTTACTCCTTAGTTAATACATTAAAATTGACACAAAAATAGATAATTCCAGTTTGCTGTAGGGACATTGAACATATCTCTGAGTTGCAGATTATAGATACCATAACATAGTTACTGAACTATAAGTTTTGTGTTATAATGAAAGGGTTTCATGTAATTGTTGAAAGTTGAGGAGTATCACCTTATATTTTTTAACACTGTACTTTTGTGCTCTACTGTATGTATTTCTTAATTGCTAATTTCCCAGGGATTCTCACTGATAATTTAATACTTAAACTTTAGTGATAAATTATGTCAGTGTCAGTGTGCACAGTTGACACCATTGGTGTTAGTTAATAAATGATATTTTGAATTATGTGCCAGCCCACTCTTTACATGCCTTATGTTATTAAATTTCACAATATCCAGGTAAGTACAATTCCCATTTTCATATTGTTAATCTGAGACTTAGAAAGGTTTCATAACTAGCCCAAGGTAGCACAAACAATAAGGAGCAGAGCCTAGACTGGAACCCAGGTATTTCTAACTTTAGAGCTATAGCTTGACCATTCTACTTACTGCTTCTTACGTAAGCATGACTGAAAGGATTTCTGCATGGCCTTCATTCTTTTTGCCCTGTTTCTTCAGCCTGGAATGGTTTTTCCACTTCTTTTCACTTAGCACCGTAACATCTCAGCTGAGATCTTACTGCCTCCAGGAAAGCCTTCCCTCCTCTTTTCTAGGTTCTCATACCCCTGTGAACTTTTTAACAACACTTGCCACCAGTTTTAGTTTTACAATGGCTATTTTGAGATCATTTAATTGATGACACACTCACTTTTTAGACTGGAAACCATGTGAAGGCCGTGATTGTGCCTATTTCTGTTTTTCATAGTATCAAAGTATTAAGTGCCACAAATACTGGTCATTTGATATTTACATGAATGAAAAAGGAAAAAGGCTTTTTGTCACTATAACCACTGCTGATAATCTTTCATCCTTTTGTAAACCATGGAATGATCATTCATGAGCAGTTTTAATGGAGAGTTATCTATGTCTTAGATTCTTATTAATAAACTGCATGAATTTGTAAAGATTATAAACATTTCCATAATACACATTGATTCCATTTGTAGGAGAATTTTGGCAAACATAGGAACATAGGATATCAATAAATGAGGTCCTGTGGTTTGTCAGAAAATACATGAGAATTATCATATGTCTTTGAGGTTCATAGTTTGAGAAAATGAAATATTTTATATTCTAACTTTTTTCTTTTTCTAGTGTTGAAGGGCTCCATGCTATTGTTGTGTCAGATAGAGATGGAGTACCCGTTATTAAAGGTAAAACTGAGCATTTAAATGCAAATGTCATCTTTGCTTTTGACTAAAAATGTGTATATTTACATCTGAGTAGTGTAGAAGGCAAACATGTAAAAATTTAGTAAATTTAGGAAATGGTCTTAGTTTTGGGGGAAGTGTTTGCTTTTATATGTCGAAGGCTGAATTTAAACCTACAGTGTATTATATCTCACATGTATCATGTTAACATCTAGAGTTTAAGCGTGGATTCATCACAGACCCGTTTCCCATTAAAAACATTACATCATAGGCTGGGCGTGGTGGCTCACGCCTGTAATCCCAGCACTTTGGGAGGCTGAGGCAGGTGGATCACGAGGTCAAGAGGTCGAGACCATATAGTGAAATCTCGTCTCTACTAAAAATACAAAAAAATTAGCCAGGCGTGGTGGCACGTGTCTGTGGTCCTAGCTACTTGGGAGGCTGAGGCAGAAGAATTGCTTGAACCCAGGAGGTGGAGGTTGCAGTGAGCCAGGATTGCACCACTGCACTGCAGACTGGTGACAGAGCAAGTCTCCATCTCAAAAAAAAAAAAAAAAAAAAAAAAAAATTTACATTGTAAGGTAAACCATTAGTAAATCTAAGTGATGAGAGTGAGCATGTATGCAGCTAGATATACACACACTCTTACATATATATATGTATACACATGCACACATTTTATCAAATTGCTAGTTGTTTTAGGATAATACCCGTGTATTTGGATAAGTAAACATGATGTCACAGAGGGTCAGTATGGATTCAGACATTTTTTACTATTCCTATTTTATGGTATGATGAGAATGGATGTTCCTAGTTGTATTGGGACACTAATGGCTTTATCAAAAATTAAAGATTGGATAATGTTCTGTATATTTTGTTTACAATTTATTTTCCACCTGGAGTTGTCATTTATATCAGATAATTTTAGACTTCAAAAATGAAAGGAGGTATAGAAGTCAACTAATTTAGTTCCTTCATTTTATAAGTGAAAGTGGTAAAGTGCAAAGAGTACATTGAAGTCCAAAGTTGGACATGAGTCAGTAACAAAACAGTAATAGAACCCATCATCTCCTGATGTGTGATCCAGTGTGCTTTTGAACTTACTATAAAAGTTGAATGACTGTGGACAGATTACTTGCCTTCTCTTAATTCTGTAATGAGGGATTTGAACAAAATAATCTCAGATTTTCCAGCTCTATTGTTCTTCATGAAGATCTCTGTGTTAAAGCCTTGATTGAATCCTGCACTCATTAATACAACAAACTCCATGCAGACCTTTTAATGAGTGAGAGAAACATAAAACAGGTAGCAGCTGCAGATTGTTAATATCTATGAGAGAGACTGCTGCTATGCGTTTTACAAGAGCAGAAGTTTTGTAATTTTTTTCGTTAGTTTATTCTAGCCTAGTCCTGAGATAACCAGTTAAATGTACTTGATTAATCTATGTTTTAAGGTAGATATCAAGAAAATATAAACATTTAGTTTTCTTTTAAAATTTTTTTTAAAAATTGTGAGTCAGCATTTCTTCTCTTGTGATAAATGAACTTTTTGATTGAGCAATTTTTTCTGATTAGTGATGAGACACAATTAGTGATATGATTTTGAATATTGTGAAACATAACCTTTGTGCTCAGTTTTTAAGAAGTTTATGTAAAAAAAAAAAAAGCGCTGTAAAACTCTCTACCATATCCTCTGTGCAATTTTTATTTAAATCACTTATTTTTCTAGTGGCCAATGATAATGCTCCAGAGCATGCTTTGCGACCTGGTTTCTTATCCACTTTTGCCCTTGCAACAGACCAAGGGAGCAAACTTGGACTTTCAAAAAATAAAAGTATCATCTGTTACTATAACACCTACCAGGTAAGTTCATATTATCAAATGATTTGCTGATTTCGGTTGTCATTTTTGTGCCTTTTGTATATAAAATAGCTTATGTTATAGTTCTCAATTTTAGTTTTGAAGAGAATGAAATTGTAAAATTTTAGCCTTCAAATTGATTGTGTTAAACTGTAGTGATTTTCTTCACATTTTGTACCAGAAAATAATTACTTTGGGAAAGTAATTAAGTGATTTAATACGGTACATGTCATCCTAAAAAGAGTATATACCAGATCACTGTTACCTCCAGTAGATGGTGCCCTTAGCTAGACAACTGTGTTTTCTCAGATGACACACTTTTTTTTGTTGTAGTAACAGATTTTAAAAAACTTTCCATGAACATTTATTAAATTTGCTCTTGCTGCTAATTCTTTCATTTGTTTGAAATATATATATATATAATAAATGAGGTTACTATTTGTGGGAAAGAAGTTAGTTTTTGCTTACCTCTTGATCTCCAGCTGCATTTTCTTAAGACTAAATTAATTCCTTGTGCTTTAGAGCAGTGTTTCCTAATCAGTTGATGTTAAGTTACTCTTTCTCTCCCCGCCTCAAGACAAAGTCTGGCTCTGTCGCCCATGCTGGAGTAGTACAGTGATACCATCTCAGCCCACTGCAACCCCCACCTCCCAGGTTCAAGTGATTTTCATGCCTCAGCCCCTCAGGTAACTGGGATTACAGGCATGTGCCACCAGGCCTGGCTAATTTTTGTAGTTTTAGTAGAGATAGGGTTTCACCATGTTCGCCAGGCTCGTCTGGAACTCCTGGCCTCAAGTGAGCCACCCACCTCACCCAAAGTGCTGGGATTACAGACATGAGCCACTGCACCAGGCCCATCTTTTACAAAGTTATGTGTTTTAATGTGTATTAGGAAAAAGATAAACAAACCATCTGACCTTTAATTTCATCAATAAGGATTAGGTTGAAACTAAGTTGTTGTTTTTTTTTAAGTTAGTTGATTTAAAGTTACTTTAAGTTTAATTTAAATTACAGTAATACCCAGGAGCTAGAAAATATCATGAAGATAAAACTTCTTGAGTGACTGAGAAATACTGCATTTATCCATTTTATTAACAACTACATAAGTCCTTATGATGTAATTGACATTCTGCTGGGCTTTAGAGATAAAAAGATGAAGCCACGGTTCACCTGAAAAACTTTCCAGGTTAAATGGTATTATTGTCTCTAAGAGATTATCACTAATTCTGTTTTATGGAAATATTCATTGAAATATGAAGCTCCTTTACATTTCATAATGTAATACCACGATGTTGGGCTAAAACATTGACCATTTTAAAGTTTTTGAAAGATTAAGACATTTTAATTGAGCTATACTACCTTTTCACGATGAAGCATATTATTCGGCTTTTATTTACTTTTTAGGTGGTTCAATTTAATCGTTTACCTTTGGTGGTGAGTTTCATAGCCAGCAGCAGTGCCAATACAGGTGTGTATAATTACCTTCAATATCACTTTTAATTCTTAATTTAACAAATTAATTTAATTACCATACCTTAATTTAAGAGGAATCATAGATTTAGATCAAAAACCTTGAACTTGTGGCCCTGTTTCACTATCTTTTTTCTGTGTCTTGAGAAAAGTGATTTCTCTGAATCCTGGTTTCCATATGTGTATAATGGAGATAATACATGCTTTCTCCATCTTACAGTGTTATTTTCTAGTTCAAATAAGACAGTGTGTGGGTAAGTGATTTTTTTTGTGAGACAGAAAGGAAAATTAAATGTTATCTTGAGTGCTACGTCTTGCTCCCATTACAGCAGTTTAAGAAAACAAAGAAGGTGAAGATAACCAACAAAACACATTAAAATGATCAAGGATAAGTTATAGACCAATCTATTAAATTAGAATTTTTAAACTTTTACCTAATGGGCAAAATGAATGTGATTGAGAATTTAAAGAGCATGAACAGGATGAACATAGTCTCATTCTTCTTGAGAACTGAAGAATTTGAGAACAAATGTTAGGAAGCTGTACTCTTTATAGAGAATAGTAAAATTCCATTGTATTTGTGTGCAAAATAATGACTATTCACTTGGTTGTAATTTTTTTTACTTCATTTTGGATAAAGAAGGATTTTTTTTTTAAAAAGGTCTGTCTCCTTTAGATTGGATTCCTGTTGAGAATTGTCATGTATTTTTGTTTGTTTGTTTGTTTTCCTCCTAAGCTTAGCAAGTTCTTCTAGCTATGTCACTGAAGCTTGCTCTTAGATACCTCATTTTTAGAATGAGATGTTTAGATTTGATGATTTATTATATCTTTCATTTCAAAACATTTTAGGAATCTGTAAATTACTATATGTAAAAACGCTTTCTGAATTATATAGGATAGTAATGGTGTTAATATTTTAAGTATACTTAACCTCAATTTTGATAAATCACCAGTCATCACGTACAAAGTCACCAGTTCTTATATATTATGATAATGTTCAGAACAATATTTTAGTATTTGGACCCTTTCCTTGAGAGTCCAGAGGCTTTTTATATTCTGTAAGACAGAGAAAGATCTTTTTTGTTTGAACATAAAATAGGCTCTGTCTGAGGTACATAGGCCTTGACTCTAGTAAACTAAAGAGAAGCTAGATATGCTGATTTCTAGATGTTTATCTCCCAGGTTCATCATTGAACTCCAGTGTGTTTTGTATTCTACCATTTATTTTTAAACTTTTTTATTTGAAATATTTGTTAATGTCTTAGCTTTATTGAATTTATAAAAATACATTTCTGATTTCCTTTTTTCAATATGGAAGCAGCCTATTTACCTATCTTTTGATATAATCTGTTAAAATTTGCTCAGAGACAAAAGTATGCCTTATATAATAAAAAATATATATATTCTTTCTGAGTAAATGCAGATTTTTGAAGCAGTAAGGTATGAATTAAGATTTTCCTTTCAAAACTCCAACAAATTGTAGTGGATATAATTTATTCTGTATTTCCTAATATATAAGCATTTTTCATTCATTTACTTTAATATTAGATGCTGAAAATAAACTTGTTAATGAATGTGGAATTTTTGATTACATTATTTAGGGTTATAGTACAGGTTGAACATCCCCTAATCCAAAAATCTGGATTCTGAAACATTCTAAAATCTGAAACTTTCTGAGCACCAATATGGCATTCAAAGAAAATGCTCACTGGAGCATTTCAGATTTGAGATGTTTGAGTTGGGGATGCTGAACTAGTGGGTATTATACAAATATTCCAAAATTCAAAACACTTCTGGTACCAGGCGTTTCGGATAAGGGATATTTAATCCATATTTTGTTTTAGTTATGGGAAATAAATGACTTACTTCTGGTAACTATATTTTTTGGGCAAGAGGAAATTTAAGTTTCAGACTTTAAGGAACATTTTTCTAGTATGTAATTTTCTTAATCTCTTTATTTTAGGACTAATTGTCAGCCTAGAAAAAGAACTTGCTCCATTATTTGAAGAATTGAGACAAGTTGTGGAAGTTTCTTAATCTGACAGTGGTTGCAATGTGCACCTTATCTTTATTATAACAACACAGTATCAATCCAGCAGTCTTTAGACTACAATAATACTTGTTTCCATGTGCTCAAGAAAGGGCCCCTTTTTCCAACTTATACTAAAGAGCTAGCATATAGATGTAATTTATAGACAGATCGATTGCTATATTTTCTGGTGTAGGGTCTTTTCTTATTTAGTGAGATCTGGGGATACCACAGAAATGATTCAGTCTATCACAGCTCCCATGGAGTTAGCCGGGTCACCAAATATGGATGAGATTCTATTCGGTGGATCAGAATCAAACTGGTACATCAATCCACTTCAGTCGTTACGTGCTCCCTATTGTATAATATGCCCAGGCTTGCAGAATGAAGCCAACTTTTTATTGTGAATAATAGTAAGGACATATTTTTCTTCAAATTATGTTTTATTTCTTTGCATTGAGTGTAAGGAACATAAAATGGCTTAGTAAAAGTAATAAAATCAGTACAATCACTAACTTTACTTTGTATATATTATTTTACAGTATAGATGAATATTACTAATTGGTCTGATTATTCTCAGAGGGTGCTGCTCTTTAATGAAAATGAAAATTATAGCTAATGGTTTTTCCTCAAACTGCTTTCTGTAACCAATCAGTGTTTTAATGTTTGTGTGTTCTTATAAAATTTAAATACAATTCGTTTTTGAATTCTGTTTCCAATGTTAGCATGTATGTAAACATGATAGTATAGCCATTTTTTTCATATGTGAGTATAAATAAAATAGTATTTTTAAAAATACAGTTTGAGCAGTATATAGGTCCTTTTTTTGTTCAGACTTTTTCCAAAAGTCTAAACATAATTTACTCTTTCATCCACGTGAATAAATAATGTTTTTTATAGGTATTAGTTTGGAGATTGTTTTACTGTAGTATAAACTGTCAAGTAGAAAAGAAACCTCAGGTTGCAATGAGCTGAGATTGCCCCACTGCACTCCAGCCTGGACAAAAGAGTGAGATTCCATCTCAAAAAAGAAAAGAAACCAAAAAACCTCAGGCATGAGCCTAATTTAATCTCCATGAAAGAGGTACTACAGTGCTAGAATATGCCATTTATGTTCAGGAATACAGTCTATCATTCAGAGGTGTTAATTTCTTCATAGGTTCTTTGGCAGTCAATTTTTCTCTGGAATAGTTCAGAACATATGCATTGAGCAGCTGCGTGCCAGTCAGCAGAGCCATCACACTGCACAATTCTAGCTATGCAGCACTATTCACATCACATCATATTTCTTTGCTCTGGGATTGCCTTTCACATAGAATATGTGTGATTGTTATCCCTAGAATTGTGCTGTGAGGCAATTAGCCAGGCACTGTGCTGCTTTCTTTGTTTGTTTGTTTAGAGACAGAGTCTTGCTGTGTTGCCCAGGCAGGAGTGCAGTGGTGGCATGATCTTGGCTCATTGCAACCTCTGCCTCCTGGATTCAGGCTATTCTCATGCCTCATTCTCCCATGTAGCTGAAGTATCACACATACACCATCGGCCTTGGCAACTTTTTGTATTTTTAGTAGAGACAGGGTTTCACCATGTTGGCCAGGCTGGTCTTGAACTCCTGAACTCAAGTGATTCGTGCGCCTGCTTTGGCCTCCCAGAATGCTAGGATTACAGGTGTGAGCCACCACACCTGGCCATGTGCTGCTTTTTTTTCCTTCCATCCTTCCTCCCTCCTTCCAGTGTAAATATAAGATTAACTTGTGATACCTTCCTTTAAAGAACTTACAGTTCAGTAAAGAAAGCAGGTATAGAAAGTGCTGTGATAAAGCTATAACATAGGATGGTGTAGAACCACAGACTAGGGGCACCTAAAATGTGCAAGAAAATAGCCTTTGCAGATAATACAGAGGCAAGAGATATAATGCTTTTCCTCAAAGAGCTATAAATACAGCTGTGTACTATATAATGATGTTTCAGTCAATGATGGACCACATACAAGGGTGGACAGAACAGCAGGCTCTACCATATAGCCTAGGTATGTAGTAGTAGGCTTTACCATCTGGGGTTCCTTCAGTAGAGTCTGATGTTCACATAATGAAATCACCTAAAAACACATGTCTCAAAATGTATCTACATTGTTAAGCAACACATGACTAGTTAATTATGAAATATTAGATGTACCCATTAAAATCCAGAATTCCCATTATCTGGATTATTATTTAATAGTGTTCAGGAAATTTTTGCCAGTACAATGGTGCATGAAACAATGTCTTAGGAATGAGGTGGCCAAATTTCTATTTGCAGGTAATAATTGTATATCTAAAAATCCTAGAAAAAGAAATGATAATAAATGGAGCTACTTAACCTTTACATGTTGAATACTGCCACTGTTAAAATTTATAAGTGGTATAATAGATAAACTATCCCATAGTTATCTGGAAAAATAGGTAAAAATCACTAAGAAAATTTTTGAAAGGGTAATATAAAACTAAATTAACTAGTTTTGAAAGGTAGTACAGAACTAAATGCAGAACTAGATATCCGTAGTATGTACTCACCCAGAAAGAGACTTCAGTACATAACATGTAAGGGCTTAAAACACTGTTAAAAAGATGGCATCGTAAGTCAATGGGAAAAGGCTTATCCAATAATTAGGGCAGGCATTTTCTGTGCCCTGCTAACAGAAGTGTAACTTGTTATACTCTTTATGTACAGCAATCGGCAGTCTCTGTAAAACTTTTAAATTCACATACATAACCTTTTGCCCTGTAATTCCACTTCTAGAAATTTATTCGACCAAACACAGCACATAGATGTGGAAAAGGATGTTTTTACAAGTATATTCTTTGCAACTTGGTACTATCAAAGAATTGGAAGCAACCTAAATATCATCATGTGCTCTAGTAGCACATGATAACCGTGTGCTCTGGCTTTTTGAACACTACCAGTTTATACCTGCTGTTCTTGGTATAATTATTAATAGTGCTCCTTTCACTCTCAAGGTCTCACTTGAGGTAATAAATTATAGAGGATTGGTGAAACAGATTTCATTTGCCCATTGGAAAAGGAATGAAGTGCTTTAGGTACTGAGATGAAAAGATCTCTAAGGCAAAATAATGTTTATTGAGAAAAGCATGGTGTGAAACTGTGTGGCATGCTATAATTTATGTATAAGAAGAAAAAATATATGTGCATTCATATTTGTTTGTATATGGTAGACTGTCTCTGAAGACATACATGGAAAAACCTGATCACATTGGTAGTCTCCAAGGGGTGGAACTAGATACCTGAGAGATAAGGATCCCAGGAGTGAGTATTTTCATTGTAAACTTCACTGTGCTTTTGAGTTTTTAACTGTTCAAAAATAATAAAATTAGAAATAAAATATTTCGGCAAACAATAAAATGGGCTATTTGGGGAAGAAAGCTGTCTCTATCAGGGCTCTCCAAAGGAGCAGAACCGGTTGGATATATGTGTGTTTATTTCAAGGAAATGGCTTATGTGATTGTGGGACTGGCAAGCCTAAAATCTGTGGGACAGGCCAGAAGATTGGAAAGTTTCAGGTAGGAGCTGAGACTGCAGTTTGGGAGCAAAAGTTTTTCCTCTTGGAAATCTTAGATTTTCTCTTAAAGCCTTTGGTTGACTGGATGAGTCTCACCCACATTGTGGAGGATTCTCTCTTTTACTTAAATTTAAGGGATTATAAATGTTAAGTACATCTCCAGACTACATCGACGCAGTACCTGGATTCATGTTTTAATAACTAGGCAATGTGTCCTAGGCAAGTTGACACATAACCTAACCTTCACAGTCCACTCCTACTCGCACCCGTATGCTTTTTTTTTTTTTGGGGGGGGGGGGGTGGATAGTCTTGCTCTGTCACTTAGGCTGGAGTGCTGTGGTGGTTTTTTTTTTTCCCCCTCAAGCCTGGCCATTGTTGCTACTGCTAAGTCAGGTTGTGGCTGCTATTGTCTACAAGGTTGTACAACCCTTGCTTAAGGCCAAGGGTGCCATCTTTTTTCACAGCTGTAAATGTGACACAACTTGCAACCTCATTGTGCACTAGAGACTCTGGTGAAAGCTCCTTTAGATTTTGCTGAGGAGGGGCAGAGTAACAGTTATGAATGTGCTTGAATCACCTTTCCCCTATAGTGATGCCCATATTCCATCAACAAAACAGGTGCGCCTCAACCGTTTCTCTGTTCAGGTGATTTCTTTCTCAAGAAGGCTCTTATTTCCTTTTACCTGCCAGTCAGGAGACCTGTGCTACTCACAATGTGGTCCACAGACTGGGCTGTTGTGCACACTGTTTGGTAGCAAGATAAGTAAAGAAATGCCAGTTTTAAGTGCTTAAAAACTGGGATTGTAATATTTGTATTTTTTTACTTGATTTTTCTAAGAATTTACTGAAGTTTGCAAAATCCCCATCTGTGATAGATTATAAATTTACAAAAATGAAAGGAAGAAAATCAGATCCTTTGCCACAGATGGTTTAAGAAACTCTGCTTGAAATCATGGCCAGACAGCCTGAATTCATAGCAGACCATAGACTCAGCCTGGCACCCTGCTATGTAGTCTACTTGGCTAGGAAGAGTTTGGTAGAAACATGAATTTGCTGCAGTGGATCTAAAGTAATGGAGAGGGAGGGAAGTAGAATTGATCTTCTACATATAGTAGTTCTCTTGCTTTTTGCCTGAAACAGGGACACAGTGTAATGCCCTGACCTTCATGCCAAGCACTCGTGAGAGGTATGGAGAGAGGAACCCACTCTCTTGTATATCATGTGGTTGGGAAAAGAAGGAACCTACCTCACCAGGTGCTCTGATGTCCAGGCATTCTGGCACAGGGGGAAGGTTTGCCCCAGAAACAGTACAGATGTTCCTTGACTTACAATGGGGTTCCATCCCAATAAACTCATTTTAAGTCAAAGATGTCATAAGGAGAAAATACATTTAATACTCAAACCCATTGTGAAGTTGAACAATCCTAAATCAAACCATCATAAGTCAGGGACCATCTGTATTAGCCTTCCCTAGAAATGCTCCTGTGGGCCAGGATTTTCCCAGAGGGAATTCTGAGAATAACTGCTAATACTTTTGGCTGTGTCTTAGGCCCCATAGACAGGGCCTAATGCAGATATCCCACTCTCTTTTCTCCCATATTCCCCTGCTCTGATCTGCCATTGGCACAAAACATCCTCCCTCTGTTTGGACTTGGAGAAATCGCTGAGGAATCCTCACAGGCTCCACTTAGCAGTTAGAATCATTTCTTTGCAGGACTGCTGAGGGCAGGCAAAACACCTAGCCTAGTACTAATTACATAGCAGGTACACGTTAGCTCGCCCTTTTCATATCAAAACCCTCCAACAAATTGTTTCATCCCTGTTGAAGCACGCGCTCCATCATATAGCTTTGTGTACTTGTCTTACAGTAATCATCTTATTTACTGCTACATACCATCTCATATATATATGTTTATTGTTTTCTCCATATTCAACTAAGAACTCCTTGAGGGCTTGGGCTATTTCTTCGACTTCCAATCCTTTGTGGCTGATAGTCTAACTGAAGTGAATTCTTCATTGCCATTTATGATATTAATCCGTTGTGTATTTCTTTTACAAATATTAAAAATTTATTTTAATAGCAAAATAGTACAAGCATAGCAAAATCTGTTTTAATAAACAGAACCAAAGAATATAAATAAACAGGTTATGTTTTATACAAGGTAAACATAGTAAAACACAGTTATTACCCACACAAAGAAACATGCTTGTTTCTAAGAAAACAAACATAAAACCATACATATCCATGAGGATTCATTTGTAACTTCCGGTTTTTTGGTTTTTTTTTGAGATGGAGCCTCTGTCACCCAGGCTGGAGTGCAGTGGCGCGAGCTTAGTTCACTGCAACCTCCGCCTCCAGGGTTCAAGCAATTCTCCTGCCTCAGCTTCCTGAGTATCTGGGATTACAGGCATCTGCCACCGTGCCCAGCTAATTTTGGTATTTTTAGTAGAGATGGGGTTTTACCATGTTGGCCGGACTGGCCTTGAACTCCTGACCTCAGTGATCTGCCTGCCTCGGCCTCCCAAAGTGCTGGAATTACAGGTGTGAGGCGCTGCACCCGGCCAGTAACTTTTTACTTTGCAAGCAACACAGTACTTTTTGTTTCTTATTTTATAGATGGAGTCTAGCTCTGTCGCCAGGCTGGAGTTTAGTGGAATGATCTCAGCTCACTGCAACCTCTACCTCCC
This sequence comes from Sapajus apella, assembly GCF_009761245.1. NCBI lineage: Eukaryota > Metazoa > Chordata > Mammalia > Primates > Cebidae > Sapajus > Sapajus apella. Next base: position 3,264,008 of record NW_022437064.1, read on the forward strand.
AAGTTGAAGCGATTCTGCTGCCTCCGCCTCCTGAGTAGCTGGGATTACAGGCATGTGCCGCCATGCCCAGCTAATTTTTGTATTTTTAGTACAGACGGGGTTTCACCTTGTTGGCCAGAATGATCTCGATTTCCTGACCTCGTGATCCACCCACCTTGGCGTCCCATAGTGTTGGGATTACAGTCATCAGCCACCACGCCCAGCTGACACAATATATTTTAATTCGACATTTGCTTTATCCCATATAACAAACATTTAAAAATACATTAAAAATGTTGTTGAAATATTCAAAAATTTCATGTAATTTCTGAGTCTCAGATGTTTAAGAAACTTCTTTAGAAAGGTATCCCTTTGGACTGCAATAGCAGTGTATATCACAGCTTTGCACCATCATCTTTTTACTCCCGGCTCTTCAAGCATTTTTATCCCCTTTCAAACTTCTTTCTAAACAAAAATAGTATTAAAAAAGATAATAGACGGGGTTAGAGTCTACCAGTGAGCTGTGGACACTAGTATCTCATTCTTCTATTTGTCTCCCTATTCTAGTTTGAAAAAGCTTTGTAACATATTATTACATATTATTACGTATTTCATGTAGCTTTAGTGTTACTCCCCCAACTGGAAATGAAAATTGCTCTTTAATAAGGCCCGGGATGCTTAGGGAACAATGCAAGATTCTTCTTACATCTCTTGGACCAACTCTATACAACCAATTCTGGGAAAGGAATTGTTATAATACATTTTCCTCGTGAAGTTTCTTTCAGTCCATTTGGAGAAATGTTGGATAAAGATAACTTAGTGCTTACAAGTGCTCTATTATTATTGCTGTAATAACAATAATTATTATTAAACAAAAAGTTATCTACTACTTTATCACCCTTCTTTAATTTATGTTTTCTCACTCTTTAAAACATTTACCACAAAAAGGGTGAAAATAATGTTTTAAAAATTGTGCTTTCATTTACCTTTATTATACTACCTAATCACCCATAGGACATTTAGCTCTCACAGTTTCATTATTAGAAGCAAAGGACCCACCAAATTTCTGAACATTTTAAAAAGAGAAAATAAATACCACAAGCATTTTCCATTTTAGTTTTGGAAATGTTTTGTTTTTTGCATAACAGAGGGAAAAAAAAAACCTCTTTCCTGAAAATATTTGATGTTTGCTATCACAATATAAAGGCTGCAGAAGTCTTCTAAGCCCCCAAGTACCTGTTTTCTTCCTGGTTAATAGCACAACCTGGGTCTCAGACAGGCTGACCGTGACTCAGAGTGGGACTCTAGGTAACTAGTGTCAATTGGCTTGGGACCACAATGAGTGAAAACAAAAAACCTTCCTCTTACATTGTGTGTTCTAAGAGTGAGCAGACCTAAGAGTGGTGGATTAAGCACTTTCTGTCAGAATAGTGACTGCTTCAGTATTCTCAAGGAGTTGGCAAACATCTTGGAAGGGCAGCAGTTTTCCGTGAGTCAGCAACATGGTATATGGGTCCCAATCAGCATCTGCTTCTGATTTGTTTTTAAAAGAAGATCCTTAGTTTTCGTTTGAAGACTGCTGCAGATCACAGCATCAGGGAACATTCCACCTTGCTCCTGGGCCAGAGCATTCCTTGGCAAGAAAGATCTATTTGAAGATGAATGACCGAGATCGTATTGTGCCTTCCCCTTGGTTGAGCTGTTTTCTTATTTGTGACTGTAATAAAGTACACACATATATATCCATTATTGAGTGATTTTAATGAACCCTGGCTTCTAACAGATATTAAATAAGGCACGTTTATTAGTAAGGATATCATACAACTGTAAGTTAATTATGTGCCCGCCCCCAACTATAATTATCAGGTGTCCAGAAAAAGTTTCTGTATTTTTTTCAGGGCACATATTGTAAAGCGATTGCTAAAACATGTACAAATTGAGAATTGGTCTAATACTTACAGTAATCCATTTAATAGATTACTGTAAGTATTAGACCAATAAGTCAATGAGTCAAAAGGAAGATATAGATTAACATTAGTAATATGCAAAAATGTTCATAGTGTTAAGTGAGGTGAGCAGATATAGAACACTAGCAAGTGATTTTTTTTGTTTGTATTTTGTATATTATCAATAAAGATCCTAAGGACATTATTGTAACATTTTTTTAGTGGATATATGCACTCATTTCTCTTAGGCATACACCTAAGTGTGAAAATGCTGAATTACAGTGTAAGCATATGTATAGTTTTAGGAGAAACTGCCAAGCAATTGTAAAAGTAGCTGTACACATTTTCATTCCCTCCAGCAATGTAGAAGAGTTCTAGTTCCTTCACATTCATGCTAATACTTGATATTGGCAGTCTTCATTGTATCCATTCTGAGGGTATGTAGTGGTACATCATTTTGGTTTTTACTTCTAGCAAATGATTAAATTTTTCTTTTAAATATTTATTTGTACAGAGATAAGTCTAAAGGTGTGTGTACTTGATATGTTTTTCTATAATTTTGTATCATGATTTTGTGTTACTTTGATAATTAAAAATAGAAAGAATAAGTAACTAATTCATATCTGAGCAAAGGTTTCACAAGACAAATTATTCCTCGCTGAATAATAAATACATTGAAACAATTAAAAAATGAGTGGCATATTTATTTGAATTTCAAACTGGAAAGATAACTGAAAGCAAAAGTCTCAGTATCTAGGAAAGGATTTTCGTATATATATCAGACAATTTCACAAAGAATAATTAAGAAAAATGTTTTATGTTTGAAATAATCTAGCCAGGTGCAGTGGCTCAAATCTGTAATCCCAGCACTTTGGGAGGCTGAGGCCAGTGGATCACTTGAGTTCAGGAGTTTAAGACCATCCCGGCCAAAATGGTGAAACCCCATCTCTATTAAAAATACAAAAATTAGCCGGGTGTGGTGGCAGGCTCCTGTAATCCCAGCTACTCAGGAGGCTGAGGCACAAAAATTGCTTGAACCCAAGAGTCAAAAGTTGCACTGAGCCAAGTTCATACCACTGCACTCCAGCCCGGGCAACAGAGCAAGACTCTGTCTCAAAAAAAAAAAAAAAAATCAAAACTTTCAAGATGATATTTATAGGAAATTTTAGTCAGCTTTAAGGAAAAGTTCTTGGCTAACAACTCACTAACTTGCAAGCATATGAAAAACACGTAGAAGACTAGTCAAGTTTTATAAGTATTCAGTCCATGGGAGATTAAAGAGAGTAGATAAAATAAACCAGCCTTTGTCCTTGACCTGCACAAAGTGATGCTTATACTCAAAACTAAGCTAAGTTCCTCTGGCAAGCTTTCTTCTCTAACAATTTAAAAGGCTTTTCAACTAGAGAAATATGTCAACTTTCCTCTGTCAGACCTTCTGGTCCTAAATGTCCCCCTCCAGACAAAACTAAACTAACTGACAGATTTTAAAGGAAGTCTGATAGGTGGATATTAGGCTAAGGCTCTACAGCTAAGACCCAAATACAGCTTAATTCTTTCCTTTTTACAAAAGAAAGAATGTCTGTATCTCTTCTCATGTCCCAGAAGAATTAACAGATTGTTCCACAAGGCTGAAAGTAGACATTGAGTCATCTCTTTGATTCCTGGAGCTAGTCTGATTCTTTCGTTAGAAATATGTTTGACATCATCGTGTTATTTCTCAAGATTAGACATCTGAAGCCTTAAGAAACTCACCAATTTCCAGCGTAATATCTTGATCCACTCATCAGCTTCTACTCCAGTCTTTGCACAGAGATAAAATGTCCTGAATGGAAATACCAAGCTAATAGGACAGAAGAAAGAACCTAAGGCATTGCAGATGATGAGCTGTATATATATTAGTAGAACACTCATTAAAGTATTACAAGGGAAAAAAGAATTGGTAAAGGATCCAGGTAAGTAACTTGAAGAGCCGGTATATATGGACCTATTCCTGCCAGCAAACTGCAGAAATGTTAAGGAAGTTGTAGATTCATATTATTACTCCAGGTCAGATTTACATACTTGAATAAGACTTTGAAGAAGAAAGAAACATCTTCAGGACACCCCTAGATCCTTTTGTGGTTCATGTCTTAGGCTAACTCTAGTAGGTGCTTATTCAGCTGATCTCTCAAAGGGATTAGAACCTGTGCTGTGATTCAAAGAACAAGCAAGATGGAGAAGTTTGCTAAAAAGAACTCATTTGTATTAACTTGCTTCAATGAGGAGAACTGCCTTCTGTAGTTGTAGGTAATTTCAACTACTGGGACAGTAGAAAGACAATAAAACTCAATTAGTTATTTCTTCCATCTCTGGCCAAGAGTCAGTATCTGCTGCAGAGAATATGAACTTTTCTACTGGCACAAAATATTTTTCCTGGATATATAGTGATTTTACATTTGACTGTCTCTGATTACCTGGTTAAAATTATGTAAGTGATAACGTCAGCCCTAAATTACATATCGAACATACTTCTTACTTCTTGTACTTACAGTTGAGATGCAAAATACCAAAAATATTTTTTTGTGGAAAAAAAGCCTTCAGAAGGGTTTCTATATCTTAAAGCCTAAGCAGTATAGTTTGTTGATACCAGCAATTAATGTTGAATAGGTAAGAGCTAAATCCCTGTGCAAAGAATGTAATACCTTGATGTGAGATCTAGTGGAGGGGTGAGTGGACAATGGTGGGGAGGGAGTGATATAGTGCATTTACTCGAAAACTGGTTTCTGAAATTGTCAGCGTTTGGCACTCCCTATGTGAGACATTATTAATTGCCTATTAATACAGATAATTTTTCATTTCTCTCGCTAACAGAACCCCAAGCAATAAATCCTAATTGGTTTAAGCCAATTATGATCAGCTGCTGGGGATGGCCATGGAACCTGGTCTTGGCCAATGACATACAAGGGACAATTTCGTAGGGAAGTTTCTGGAGAAACATTGGTTTTCCTGATAAAAGGGACAGACACAGCTGATCCCATCCCTTCATCTTTCTTTGTACTTTGTTGAAAACATGAGACCTACAGGTGTAGTAGCCACTTGAATTATGAAGTAGCCAGCATGAGAAAAGCTCAAGAGAACTATAGAGAACCTGGACCTGACCTTGTCAGCACAGCTGCTTGCCTCCTCATTTTTGGATATATGAGAAAAATAAAGCTCTTCTAGCTCATAGGGCATGTCCATGCAAATTTTAAAAAGACATCAATTCTCAGCTGATATTATAGAATTAACATTAATTTCCTCAAGTGTAATAATGATATTGTAGTCCTATATGTGATATTTTATTCTTAGGAGACACAGACTCAAGTCTTTAGGGGTAAAGTGCCATGATGTCTGCAATTTACTTTCAATTCGTTCAGAAAAAAAAGTGGATAGGCTGGGATAAAGCAAATATGGCAAGATATATTAATAACTGCTGATGGAGGGAATATAGACATATGTTTTTCCACTTATGTATGCTTGAAAAACTTTAAAATAAAAGGTAGTGGGAAATAAGACATCCCTTTCTCAAGGCACTTCTCCCAGTTAGAACATTTTTATAATGATTACGTTAGAACAAAACATTTTTGTGCCATCTGCCAGAAATTGTCATAAGAGTATAAATCACCCATCATCAAAGTTAAATTAAAATTGTGGGGCAGGGGAAGCCTCAAAGAAATTAAATGGTCTAAGATGTGAATGGCATCCTCTATGTGTGTCATATTTCTGTAGGACACAACATAAGCTGAGCTGACCTGTGTTTGTTTAACCAACTTTAAATGAGGTGTTATGTCACACTCAGCTGAAAGTACTCCTAACATGTAGGCACACCCCTCAGATCTGAACTTTATAGACATTAAGATATACAGCTTTCTATTCCTTAGTCAAAATAAGTGTCTGGCAAGAAGGCATTAGAAAACATTTTCTTTATAAAACAACTTACCAAAAACAGTTTACCCTTTCTTGTGAATAATCAAATTGTACAGCTGAACATTCTGTTAGGTCCAGGATCCGAATTGGTTCTGGTGACTAAAAACAAATAAAAAGTAACATATGCCATCATTAAAAAATAAAAAACAAACAAATCTGTTCCTCACTTGTCCCCTCACAAGTCTTGTCCCCTCACAAGTCTTCCACTATGTGTAATTGTCAAATTTCCTTTCACTAAGAGGACTGACAATCGAAAAGCCTTACCCAGGGAAGTCTTTGGTTTTGGAATTAGCCTTTCATAAAACTAGCATTAAGATACTGCCTTTATCAATTTACTGATGAAGATGGGTTTTAACCCATGGAAGAGAAGCAGATTTTTCTTCCATTTTTAAAAACTACTTTCATAGAAATTTTATATAAGAAAAGAGAGAAAAAGTACTTTTAGATTGGCTTAACGAAATGGGCATGGGAAATGGACAAACCATATTTTCAATAAAGGGAGAAACTGCTGCAGAGAGACAGTTAATTGTGGCAAGAGAACAATTACATTGCCCTAAACAAAGGGAATTATGTGCCCTGGGGAACTGTAGTTTAGCCAATTCAAGAGATCAATTTCTGAAATATATATCTCATCTTTCCAAAATAACCCTACTCATTTCAGGAATCAATAATTTATATGTCCAATCATTTATTAGGTGTATCAGGTAGATATAAAAATAATTTCAGAGATTTTAAAGACATAAATTTCTTTCATCTATAGAATTTATTTTTAAAGGAAAAATATATTATTATATTTCTCACCATCTGATCTTTGAAGTATTTCAGTTCATTCCTGTGCAGAGTAAACCATCTTGTTTTCCAGGTCTGAAAAAACACACACACACATACAAAAACACACATACACAATGTTTTGAATGCAGGAATGCAATATTTGAACCAGATGATTTATTTTCATTTTTAAAAGTATCTAAAAAATTAAATACTATAACCCTGAAAAAATTCTTGTGTGTCATTTCTGAGAAAAAAATTTCAAACTATCTATAAAACTTAAAATAATTTCATGAATTAAGCTCATAATGAAGGCCGATATATCATTAGTATATTTTTAAATACAAAAAGAATTAGTCTATCATAAATATTCAAGGTGATTTATAATGAACCATTATAATTTCCATTTTATTAACTCTATAATAAAGATAAATATTGTTCTTTGAGTACCTAATATGGACTATACTATCATTGGAGGCTTTATATATTATATCCAATCCTTAACAATGCCAGTATTATTATTATTACAAATATTCAAACTGAGGTTTAAGAACCCTGAACCATGTGATATTCTAAACCTTCCTTAAGAACTCTAAGTTATCGGTGGTAAAATCCATCATTGCCCACTGTTACCTGTATCTTATATACAAACAGCATCCTACTATATCCTGGGTGGCAATGTGCCACTTAAAAGAAGTAACAGAGGATTTAAACATAAGTATGCTATGAATATGAATATTCTCTGTCCTCAGGGAGCATTCAGTCTAGAAGGCACAACAAATAACTAATTTATTTAGGTTAATTCCAAGCACGCCAGTACCTGTGAGAGAGGTTAAACATCGTGACTTTTTTTTTTTTTTTTTTGGAGACAGAGTCTCGATCTGTCTCCAGGCTGGAGTGCAATGGCACGATTTCGGCTCACTGCATCCTCCATGTTCCAGGTTCAAGCGATTCCCCTGCCTCAGCCTCCTGAGTAGCTGGGACTACAGGCGCACACCACCACACTCAGCTAATTTTTTGTATTTTAGTAAAGACGAGGTTTCACCATGTTGGCCAGACTGGTTTGGACCTCCTGACCTCATGATCCGCCTGCCTCAGCCTCCCAAAGCTCTGGGATTACAAGTGTGAGCCACTGCACCCAGCTAAATACCATGGCTCTTAAAATAAGAAGGAGCAGACACATTCCATGAAAGTCTTCTTAGCACATTGAGATGAAACAAAAGAATTCTAAAGGTACAATCTCATAAATAGGGAACATTTGGATACTCTGAACTTGTAAAAACGTAAATTGTGTTTCCCTTTGGATTTTATAACATAGTTTCAGTAGCATCAGTGATGTTTTTGACCTATCTTTAAGTAAACATTTTATACAATTTTGACTTCTTCCTTGTTTTAGAAAAACTTTTACAGTTAACTTGCTGTCTTCATCCTTAATCATTCCATTAAGAGGACTATATGTTTTCTTGAGTTTTAATTGCAGGCTACACCTATGCAGGACTTTGTCAAAGAATAGTCAAGCCATTCCAGAATTTTGACTAATAAGCCATAAAAATGAACCATTGAGTCAGGTAAAATATTAGAAGTAGTTAAAATGAGCAGGCGATTTGCTTCCAAGAAAAACTATGAAGATGAGAATTGAGTCTATATGACGTGTTCTTTTTTTCTGTGGGTGGCATGAGCAAAACCATACTTCCTTACCTTGACCAGGCCTCCCTGTTTGGTGAGGTAACCTTCTTTGGTGCCCAGCTAAAAAAGAAAAGCACTGAGTGAATCCCAGAACAGTCACAACAGGATGTCTGTCCTTCCTTTCTTGTCCTATTTTTAAAGGAAGAATTTTTGCCTTTGATCTTTAAATTACCATCTAGCATTTTTCACCTAGACACTTGAAAACCTTCCATGTGCTGTGAGAGATTGTTTTCAGACTGGATCTACTGGCATCATTCTGTAGCTACTGACTCCAGTTAGCAATTGGCAAACAGTAAACCACATCATTTCATTTACAGAAGTCTGTGTTTGTCATGTGAAATCCAGCTGTTTGGATTGTCACAGGGTTATCAATACAAACATGCACACATCTATGATCAATACGTTCAGGAGATTGGATTAAGAAAACTAAAAGGATGTTTTTATTTCAGGGCTTCCCAGAGTCTGTATTATGCTAATATACTTTAAAAATTTTTAAGAAGGAACATTAGAAACAGCATTTCCACCATTTATTTTATCATGTAATCCTCCTCCCCAGCCCCCACACTCTCTTGAGATCCATGTTCCAAGAAACAGACTGTCAGGAGTGTATATTTCATTACACCGGATTTATCCAAAATGAATTTGAAATAAGAATGACCCAATTCTTTTAACTCACATTGTCATCAATTCAAAGGTAAAAACAGAAGCACACACTTTGATAGCACCCATGAAATATAAGGAATGGTGGGGAACTGTTTGAACAGAAATTTGCATAAGACAAGTAGCCTAACCTTAAGAAATTTTATCATTTCATAAATTCCAGAAGAAATTCAATTATTGGTAGAATATTTTGTTCAAATATGATGTCATGATATGTCTTAGTAAGAAAGAAAATTAACAAAAATTGGGAAGTGACTTCGTTGACACCAAGGTTCTTTCTATGGTAGTTTCCAGAATATTTTTTTCTGAGGTGAATTTTCCTGACCAAATAAAAAGAGGAACAACCATCTCTACCACATTAAAAAGAGTTAAAGCATGAAATATGCAAACACTTCTTTTAAAATCTTATGATATAAAAGGATAAACTACCCAAATGTTCATTTAAGTAACATTAATCAATGTTAGTGAATTTGGTATCTCATAATGAGTGTGATTTATTTTGACATTAAAGAAATTGAATCGACTGAATCAAGTTTCGGTGTTAAATAATGGAATGGCAAAAAGTAATTATTTTGGGTTGTTGCAGGTTAAAATCTGTAGAGACAGAATAACTAGGAGTAAATTGTTATAGAAAAGGTCCTGATAGAATTATTTACTGAAATCAAGCTAGGGAATAATGCCATCTTACCTCCACTCAAACAATATACTATAAATGTAGTATTTTTCTAAGTCTTTGATAGATAAGTGGAAGGCTGCATGGGAAAGCACTGAGACTATTAATTTTATTTGGAGCCTCAAGATGTAAGAAACTAAATGAAGCCGGGCATGGTGGCTCATGCCTGTAATCCTACACTTTGGGAGGCTGAGGCTGGCAGATTGCCTGAGCCCAGAGCTTTGAGACCAGCCTGGACAACAGGGTGAAACCCGTCTCTACTAAAATTAGCCAGGCATGGCGGCATGTGCCTGTAGTTTCAGCTACTTGGGAAGGAGGCTGAGGCAGGAGAATCTGTTGAACCTGGGAGGTGGAAGTTGCAGTGAGCCGAGATTGTGCCACTGCACTCCAGCCTGGGCAACAGAGTGAGTCTCTGTCACAAAAAAAAAAAAAAAAAAAAAAAAAAAGAAAGAAATCTATGATCTGTAACAGAAAAGATGTTTATAAGAGCCCCCAATATGGTACCACCTAAATGTTCAAAAACCAAAAGACTGTCCTTCCTGCCACCCTACCTACATACTTGCCTGCCAGCCTTAAATGTAGTCAGAAGCCAATAGGTAAGGTGAAGCAAGACAGGCATCAATGTGTGTGTGGAGGGCTTTCAAGCACACTAGTACAGGGTGGTGGGGCCCAAGCAGGGCGCAGGGGAGCATCTGTGTGGATAATGGTGGTGACGGTGGCAGCAGCAGCTGCGTGCGAGGCATTGAAGCCTGGCAGGGTGTGGAGTGCTTCTGCCCGAAGGGGTGGAGGTGGCAGCTACTGCACAGTTTCAGAGCCAAGTTGGGCTAGGTGGGCATCTGCAGTGAGGGTAGGAGCAGCAGTAGCCTGGAACTGGGTGTTGAAGCATGAGCTGGGTGATTGGTGTGTCGGGGTTGGGATTGGGTAGTAGAAACAGCAATTAGAGATTGCTTATATTCAATTGATCATCACATAAGTAAGTGTACTGAGGATGATAAGATCCATATTTCCTCACTGTGGGAGAAGGGAAAAAACTAGAATAACCTTTGTGGTATTGGAGGTTATTGTTGTGAACTCATGAATGGATGAATGAATCAATAGATAAATACAGATATAAAAGTATGTATGTGTACATGTGTATACACATACATATTTTCCCAGCTCTGATCACTGAGTGGACGGAAGAGTGGCATCCCAATAATATTAAGCACATAGTACCTAGATGTCAATTTCTAAAGTACTATTCTGCAGAAAAGGAGCAGGGTTTCCTAGAGAAATAGCTGGTTCTAGAGCTGGGTACAAAGAAAGAACAAGATAAGTCTGGATCATCTTGCTATTCAGAAAGTAAGAAAGTTCTTAAAGAGTTTTGAGGCCAGGCTAAGCATGGAGGCTCACAACTGTAATCCCAGCACCTTGGGAGGCCGAAGCAGGAGGACTGCTTGAGCCCGGGAGTTCAAGACTAGCCTGGTTAACATGGTGAAACCTAGACTCTAAAAAAAAAAAAAAATACAAATATTAGCCGGGAGTAGTAGTGCACGCCTATAGTCCCTGCCACTTCGGAGGCTGAGGAGAAAGAATAGCCTGAACTCAGGAGGCCGAGGCTTCATGCGCCATGATCACACCACTGCACTCCAGCCTGGGAGACAGAGTGAAAGAGTGAAACACTATCTCCAAAACATAAAAAAAAAAAAAAAAAAAGAATTTTGAGGTCATATGAACACAGATGCTACTTGAAAGGGCTCTTTCCCTGACTGGCCAAATCGGGGAAAATTTGAAGGATGGAAACAATGATAGTCATAATTATAGCCATTTGATATAACAATGATTGAAAACTTTGAAGAACAAAGCTTTTCCTTACAGTAAAATGACAACCAATAAATGTAAAAAGGAATAAGAATCAGAGAGTCACCATTTGGCAACAATCATAGTAATAAGATTAAAACAGCCAAGAAGCATCAGTAAATGCTAAAATTGGTGGGTAAAAATGTAATAAGTAACAGGATATTCTCATAGTCTCAAATAACCTCTCCCCAAATATTTTTTAATAACAAAAAGAATATGGTGACTCTAGAGTGAAGAAACCTGGCAGACACCACTTAAGTAATCAAACACACTATAATGGGAGAAATTGCAATTGTGTTCCATCTGAGAGGACACGGTGAGAAGCACAAAGCATCACTTTTGTGATATTTGTACCCAACATGGAAAATCTGTGTCTAATCATGATTCAATATCATATAAACCAAAGTTAGGGAACAATTTACCAAATAACTGGCTTTTAAGTTTCAGATGTGTCAAAGTCATGAAATTAAGGAAAAACTGAGGAAGTGTTCCAAAGTGAAGAATATTCCAGAGACAGGACAGATAAGTGCAACTTATGCTTGAGGACTGGATCCTTTTACTCTGAAGGACCTTATTGAGAAAACTGGGGGAGCTTGACTGAAATCAGTACATGGAACAGTGGCACAGCCTCAATGCTAATTTTCTAGTTTGAAAGGCTCTCTGCGGTCACGTAGGCAAATGCCCTTATCTTCGGGAAACGCACACTGAAGTATTCAGCGTGATGGGGCATCGTGTAGGCAATTTACTCTCAAATGGCTTGGGGAAAACCAAGTTCTGTGGACTATTCTTGCAATTATTCTGTAACTTTAACATTATTTCAAATTTAAAAAAACATGTAAAAACATAAAAGTGGATTAACTGAATAAATTGATATACTCAAATAATGGAATATTATGGAATTTGTTTAACGGTGTTTTAGAAAACTAATTAATGGCATGAAAAAATTTTTAAATATGTTGTTAATTAAACAAGACTATTAAAACCTTACAATGAAGAGCTCATTATTTTGTGTGTGTGTGTGTGTCTGTGTGTGTCTGTGTGTATTTTTTTTTTTTTTTTTTCAAGTAAACGACCGGAAGGATAAACAAAAAAATGTTAAACCTGAGAAGAGCTTCAAGAACAAAATACTGGAAAAGGGCAACATGCAAGAAAAGTTTCTAAGAAGAGTAACTATAAAACGTGTCAAAGATTACAGAATAAAGAGAGAAAGATGTTGCCGAAGCTAAGGAAACAGACTTTTTAGGAGGGAGTTGTTAAAAATATCAAATGCCACAAAAAGGAAGTTAAGGAAACTAACATTTTAGATAGGACCTATTATGTCAGGAACTTGAACTATATTAATCTCAATCTCTACCCAGCCAACTAATTGGTATTTCACATTTCACATGTCCAAAATAGAACTCCTCTTTCTCATCCCCTCAATCCGCTCCTCCTGCAGAGTTAGCCTTCTCCGTAAATGACAGGGCTACTCTGCCGTGACTCTGTTACTCTTTCTTTCACGTATCACATTCAATCCATCAGTAAGTCTTGGCTCTTCTACCTTCAAAACACATGCTAAAGTTGGCCAGTTCTTACCCTTTCTCCACATTTTTAGCCACCACTTCTTACCTCCCCTCGCCATGTTTAAGAACCACCGTTTCTTACCGGAGCTGCTGCAGTAACCCCCTAACTGGTCTCCTTGCCTCTAACTTTCTTCCCACTCTATTTGCCACTTAGCAGTTAGAAGGATCCTTAAAAAAATTTTTTTAAACTCAACCAAAGTATGCTACTCAAAACACTGATCATTTCTCATCAACACTTAGAACGGAAATTTTTTACCTTTTGCTGCAAGAATGTTTTTTAAATTAGCTCAAAAGGTACAGAATTTTCATGCTAGGTACAAAAGGTACAATTGAGATTTTGGGCAAGGTAATTCTTTACCACTCTTGAAGAATAGTTAGCTTCCATGACCCTGATCACTGTTGGGAAACAATTCTCCATGGGTCTCTTGTGTACCCATATGTCTTATGAGCAAGACATTAATAGCTCTTTGCCCAGACTGATTTTTAAAGGATGCTTGTATAACATCAGCCTTGGAATATAGAAATACTATTTCCCTTCAGAGCAAAAGGCAGACATGCCTACTGATCATTAGAAAAGATTTGGGTTCCCTAGGCACAGGGTCCCACTCCTGTAATGCAACCCATTGTGGATATCACCTGGCCCTTTCAATGTTGCCCTGTGGGAATTTTGGCTCAGCACAGGGAACTAGCACAAATACCAATATCCTGGCTATTGCTCTTCCTGTGAATTACAAACGATTCTTCATCTCTTACCCAGAAGTCTTGTGTCATCCATTAGTATCCATGAAACTGTAGCAGGCTAACTTGTTAGCTTGCAAGCATGGTAAAGTCAGACTCTTCATGGCTCTTGACATTCACTCATGATAGTAGTGCCCCAAAAGCTTTGCACCAACCGAAATACTCATATTTCTAAATGCTCAGCTGGAAGTTGCTGCTTTTTGAGAGCTCCATTGCTTTATGTGATCTGACCCTTCGTTACCTCAATAATCTCACCTTCTACAACTTTTCCTCTAGCTCACGTCATCCTGTAATTCCGAGCCTTTGAAGCACCTCAATTTACTTCCCACTCCAGGGATTTTGTACTGTTTTCTCTGCCTGCAGCACTCTTTCCACATCTTGACACGAGTCACCCCTTCCCTTCAGTGAAATCTCTTATCTAATGGTGCTTCCTCACAGAGGCCTCCCCTGCTTCTCTCTTCTTGCTTTATCCCACCTTTTCTTTTCATGATGTGTTACTGTCTGGTATTAGATTACTGCATTGATTATTGTCTATGATCTTCACTAGAATGTGAGCTTAGTGAGGGGAAGAGGACCTTTGTCAAAATTACTACCAAACTCCCAGTGCTTAAAGCAGTTCTGCGTGTATTGGAAGCACTTTTAAAAAAAAGTTTGTTTAATAAATGAATGAATTAAATTTAATCCTATCATGGGAACTCAATGCTATGCTGTTTATGAGACATAAACAGCAATTTCAAAATGCAGCGACTAAAGGATGTTAAACAGTTTTACACAATCCTCTGCATTTCTGGGCAGTAGGGCATCTTTCACTTTCACTTCAAACAAGAAGTTATTTTAATTCTCTTCCTCCACTGCCAGATCTTGAGCAAGAACTACATCCCAAAAAGAAAATGCAGAAGTCTGAAAACCCTCAGGGCTCTCAGGTTGGAGATGGAGGTACAGCATCATGCAGCCATTTGGGGCAGCAAGTGAAGGCTTAGAACTGGTGTTCAACAAGAGACGAGAGCATTCCGATCAGAACAGAATTCTTGCCCCAGCCATGCTAGTCCAGCCATCAATGATACCCCAGTGAGAAATAATGAGAAATATTTCAGATCCTTTAGAAAGCCTTTACAGTTTCTTTTTGTCCATAGTGATATACAGTCAACTTCATAAGCTCGTTATTACGTAGTGTGAGTTCAAGTCATTGTCAACCAATCACTCAGCACTATTTTTAAAACTCCATTTTCAAAGAGATCAATCCATCTGATACCTGGAGTGAGCAAAGAAGGTAAGTAACAAGGTTTCCAGAATGTGCTTTAAAGAGGTTTATTTCTACATATGGATACTCTTCTCCCTTTATCCTACTTTTTCTTTTCATGATGTATTACTGTCTGGTATTATTTTACTGCATTGATTATTGTCTGTGACAATATCTCTGAGCTATTTATCTTCTGCTCACACCAATCTTACAAATTAGGTATTGTCTGCATTTTGTTACTGATAAAGAACACAGTAGGATTTGGTTTGATGGACCTTGAGTGGAGCTTTTAGGGGAAGTGTAGCAGAGGAGAGTATGAAGTTAAACTAGCAGTGCAAATGAAAGAAATGTTGAAGTGACTGGTGATCTATATTAAGGGTAAGGATGGGTAAAGAGGAAATTATGAAGGGACTGGCCAACTGGAAAACAAGAATTGGCTGCAGGGTAGATGTGGATTTGTTCTCTCATCTTTCCTGCCTTTGGACTATTTATTGTCTTGCCCTCCTAAATTTCTCTAGTTCTGAGGTCTGATGCCTTCTCCCCCAACTCTAACAAAGCCAGAATAACTTTCTCAGTCAGTTTTCAGGATTTTTATTTCTGAGGAGATGTGGTGCTGCAATGAAAAGGTAAGATGTGACATGAGCCAGGCTAGGCTGTAAAGCTGCAAGGGCAAGAAATGATTCATGTCCTTAGATGTTTCTGGCTGGTGGGGAGGGCAGAGAGATGTGGAGGTAATTTGCGGACAGCATGGTAATTTTAGAATAAAGGCAAACAGAGGGTGCTCTGAAGCACAGAAGAGGAGCATTGTAAAAGAAGCTAGTTGGTGTGAAGAAAGGCTTCCTGGAAGATACTGATCCCTGATGCCAGCCTTGAGGGATGCGTAGGTAATAATGGTGTTGGCAGCATTTCAGATGTAGGGTGAGGGGAAGGAGCACATTGCTGAGGGAGACAGGTTTCACAGCGTGAGTGTGGGAGTAGCGTGAGATGAGGACAGAGAGGCAAGCAGGGTCCGGGTGGGCCATGAAGACAAAGGGCATCAACAAAGGATGTAAAGCAGAGGTCATGTGGTAAGGCTTCTTTTTAAGAAAGCTCTCTCTGGTCAAGGGTAGAGAAAAGTAATACAGAGACAGAAAAGTTACACTTATTTTAATATAGTTTGTAGCTGAATGTCTTCAAGTGATTATTTTTCAAGTAGAATGATGACTATCTAGAATTAGTTCTTGATATTTATTTGGGTATTGTTTTCTTTATCATCTGCCCAAATCCAGGTTTCTTTTACCAGGACTATACAGCAAACAAGGAAGAGACAACAAATAGAAGAGCCTTGAGAATAACGAAAGGAAAGGGGTGATGGAGAGGAATCTTTGCAGAGTCACATTTCACAGAACAGACATAAATGGACTCTTGGACGAACAATGAGTGCTCCAGTTGCGCTGAAACTGAACAATGGTTCACGTTCCAAAGAAGCACAAGTGTTTTCTGTCTGTAAACTTTAGCCAGTAAAGGAAAAGAAGCCAGAAAAGATAATACCCTGAGTTTTATAGTAAAGGTGGAGAACATTTGTCTTCCATAGATAGTTGAAGTATGAAAAAAATATATTTTCTTAATATAAGAAAATTATAGAAGAACAGCAGTTTAGTCAACTACGTGAATGCAAACTTCTCTTGCCCATTCTACCATGAAGTTGTCTGGTTAACTAAGGACAGAGATTTAAGTTCCATTTTCTAAGTATTTAAAATCCTATTACTACTGCATTGCTTTTGTTTGTTCATTTTGAGACTGTATCTCACTCTGCAACCCAGACTGGAGTGCAGGGGTGCAATCACAGCTCGCTGTAGCCTCAACCTTCTGGCTTCAAGCGATCCTTCCACCTTAGCCTCCTGGGTAGCTGGGACTACAGGTGCATGCCATCATGCCCAACTAATTTTTTAAAAAGTTTTTTTATAAAGATGTGGTCTCCCTATGTTGCCCAGGCTGCACTCCAACTCCTGCACTCAAGCGATTCTCTTATCTTGGCCTCCCAAAGTGTCGGGATTACAGGCATGAGCCATCACGTCCGGCTGCATAGTAATTTTTATGATCTACCTTGAACCAGATGAACTGAGTCATGGGCCTCAAATCTTACATTCCTTTCCAAGTTTCATATTCCAAGCTAGAATTTTTATGTGAACAAATGAACCCTTATTAGCTTTTATTGAACTTCATTGATTTTAGACAGTGAGAGAGCTTGTGGTCACATTGAAGGTCACTTACAGAAGGTGCCGTAGGCACAAGGTCATTTTCTGTTCTTCCCGTCTGCATCGCTGTGTGAACCCGGACAGACTCATAAATGGAGGGTTCTTCCACTTTTCTTGGGTAGGGGTGTTTTAGAACAATCAGAGTGCCTGAATGAAGACAAAAAGTATGTAATCGAACAGTGTTCCCAGAAGGAAGGTCCAAATGCAACTGGATAACTGTGGCTGGATTGGAAAGTCTTTTGTTTTTTCATGTATTCACTTGCTCATTGTCTCAATAGTTATCAAGTACCAATTAGGTGTCAGGCGCTTAAGCTGGACACTGAAATATAACGCATGATAGAGACGCTCCTTGGCCTCCTGGTACTCGGAGCTGGTAACAGATACAGTCGTTTAAATGACAGGGTGATGAGACCAACGGCAGGGTGTGAGCAAAGCATCACCATTATCCCCAGATGCCCTGAAGAACCTTTCCATGAAAGGATTCAGGACAGCTTCTGTAAAGGCGGTGACATTTGATTTAGATCTTAAGTAGTAACTGAAAGTTTTCCAGGAAGGCTTTGTGAAAGCTATGAGAACTAAACAAATGCACTGGGGTAGGGGAGGATCTATTCCATTGCCCTTATTTCCTACCAATTTCAGAATAAATTTGTAACAAATTCGTAGGTTTTTTTTAAAAAGTGAGCATTCTTTCCACTCTCTGACACTGCCCAATTAACTAAAGTAACCAAACAAAGCCTTTGCATTTCTTAACTGAACATGACCTGACCAAGCTGGTGCTCACAAGTGATTGCCTCCCCTTCCAGCTGGAGGGGGAAGCCTCTAGGCAGAAAAAGGGCTCAGCCCAGGGGGGCAGAGAGTGGGGGCTGGGGAATTTTGTTCCAGGGACTCAGAGCAGTTCTGAGTCTATGTTTATGACATTTCCCTCTTGAAATCCTTCCCTCAATCAATCAGTCAATCAGAAACTAGAAACTAACTACAAAAAGAGGCAACTTAAGGGGATTTTTTTTTTCTTCCTTGCTATGGTTTCTTGCATTTAACTTCAGTAGGATCTTTTCTATAGCTGGCTTAGGATTGTAGCAGACATGGAAGAGATGTAAAGAATTCAACAATTAATTGGACGGGCATTTGCAGAGCTTTGCACTGTACCAGGCACTTGTCTAGGTACTGGGAATACAACAGCAAACAATGGTGCTTACATGCTCTTATGGAGCTTATGTTCTAGGTAGAGGAGACAGAAAAAAAAGTGAAAAAAATATTTTTTGTGTGAGAAGTGTTATGAAAAAAATGAATAGGGCATGGTAAAGGGATACAGAGTAAAAAAGGTGGTGTTAGGAGAGGGTGATATTTACAAGGGTGATCAGGAAGGGTGTCTTTGAAAAGATTTGAAAGATTCTAGAAAGTATAGAACCTGAATTAGAGTAAGAGAGAGAAAAAGAAAAAGAAAAATATTTCGTCTGTCGTTAAAAAGCACCCCACACAAAACAGCCTGGGCACTGTGGCTCACGACTGTAATCCCAGCACTTTGGGAGGCAGAGGCAGGCGGATCACAAGGTCAGTAGATCGAGACCATCCTGGGCAAAATGGTGAAATTGCGTCTCTACTAAAATACAAAAAAAAAAAAAAAATTAGCTGGGCATGGTGGTGTGTGCCTATAGTCCCAGCTGCTCGGGAAGCTGAGGCAGGGGAATAGCTTGAACCTGGGAGGTGGAGGTTGCAGTGTGCTGAGATCGGATCACTGCACTACAGCCTGGGTGACAGAGTGAGACTCCATCTCAAAAGAAAAAAAAATCTACACAAAACAAAACCCTCCTATGACAATCGAGTATATACAACGTCTGACTGTAAAACCGAACTGTGGCATTTGATACTTGGGCACAGATAATGTGCTGCTGCAAAATGAAATGGCTGTTGAGAAAAGCCAGAAGAGGGTGTCTGATCTTGACCTCCAAGAAGAATGAAAGCCTCTGGCCCTTCCTCTGCCTCTCACTGGCGTCACAGCATCAGGATCACAATGAAAAATGGATTTGGCCATTATCAGAACAGTCCCATTCTTGCCCACTGTCCGTGCTCTCTTTTGTCAATGTGATCTTCCCATAAGAACAGATCCAGTCATATGAGGAGAAGGGGCGGGCTACAGTTTTACAGTCAGAATGAAAGAAGCAGTACCTAAATCAAGCGCAGCCGCTGTGCAGGTTCAGGGGCTGTGAACACAGTGCTCACATTGCAGATGTGTGGTGAATTCGGTGCTGGCTCCTACCCCTGAGAAACACTCCCAGTGAGGTGCCTTGCAGTCACTCTGGACCCACGGAAAGAGCATTAGATGCACAGGCAGAGAACAGGGTTCAGTTGTCACTACTGCCATTCATTCCTTATTGACCTTAGACAACGATGGCAAGCTTCTGCTCCTTTTCTCACTAATGAGAATAATTATGCTTCCTTCAGAAGGCACCAAATAAAGAAGTGTTTGTGGGAAGATTATAAAATATTAGATATTATTATTCTTTGACAGAATATTTTGAAATCCTTAAATAAAATTTGAATGATTGCATATCTGGGGACATGGACTTTGAAATCTTAAAAAAGACCTAGATGCAAGGTTCTGCTGAGAATAAAAATCATGGTAGTCTAGTAATTACTGCCTGTGATTACTAGAGATAAATCGGTGCCTCTTAAACACTTAGACCTTACAGAAGAGGAGAGGAGAACTGAAGCCTAGGGCTCAAAGCAACTCCCAAATTAGATACATTTTGAAACCTTGTGCTTTATCTTCAAAGTTGAAGCTAAATTTTCATACTATTTCATATATGTAATACCTAATATGAAAACAATGCTTTAAATGATACTGTAGAAAGATATACTTAGTCCATATGACCAGGCACACACATCACATAACAATACCTGTGTTAATTTTTTTTTTTTTTTTAGGTGGACTCTCGCTCTGTATGTTACCCAGGCTGGAGTGTAGTGTCATGATTTTGGCTCACTGCAACCTCCACCTCCTGGGTTCAAGTGATTCTCCTGCCTCTGCCTCCTGAGTAGCTGGGATTACAGGTGTCCGCCACCACACCTGACTAATTTTTGTATTTTTAGTAGAGACGGGGTTTCACCACGTTGGCCAGACTGGTCTTGAACTCCTGACCTCAGGTGATCCACCTGCCTTGGCCTCCCAAAGTGCTGGGATTATAGGTGTGATCCACCGT
Organism: Sapajus apella; assembly: GCF_009761245.1. NCBI lineage: Eukaryota > Metazoa > Chordata > Mammalia > Primates > Cebidae > Sapajus > Sapajus apella. The sequence goes on from NW_022437064.1 coordinate 3,284,481, forward strand.
GCCTGGCCTAATTTTTTATTGCTGTTGTAGCAAATTGCCACAAACATAACAGCTTAAAACAACCCAAATTTGTATCTTACAGTTCTGGAAGTCAGAAATCCGAAATGGGTCTCACTAGTCTAAAACTGACAAGGCTGCTTTCCTAGTGGAGGCTCTAGGGAGGATTCATTCCCTGACATTTTCCAGCTTTGAGTGATGCCCTCATTTCTTGACTTGTGACCATTTTCCTCTGTCTTCAAAGCCAGTAACAGCCAGTCAGATCCTTCTCCTGCTGCCATCTTTCTGCTTCTCCCTTTCTGGTTCCCTTCTACTTATGAAGACCCTGGCAATTACAGTGGTCTCATTTAGACAATCTAGGATAATCTTCTTACCCCAAAGTTGTCGGATCAGCGCCTTAATTCCATCTGCAAACTTAAGACCCTCTTGCCACGTAACATAATATATTCACAGATCCAGGAAGAGATGCGGACGTCTTTGTGGGGGCTTTATCCTGCTACCACAGTATCAGTCCCTGGAGCAGAAATAGCCATAGGGGCCAGTTTTGCTGCAGGCTAAGGATCTCTGGGCTGGGCTGCTGCCTGAGCCTGCAGTGCTGTCACGTTTTGGTATCAGAGAGCCACTGCCTCTCCAACGTCTGCATTTCCATCCTCCGTGAGCCTCTTCAGGGCGCATATGGGCCAAATTTATTTTTGCATCCCTACAACCTGATAAGAGTTTCTGACATAATGAAGGCAGATAAGTGAATGAATGAATGAATGAATGCTATAGTAATGCAGGCTTGAGCCAGGGAAGACCCTGGGGTGAAACAGCCTCCAGGTCCACAACTCTCCAGGCCTGGGGTGAGAAGGGACAACAACGGCAGGCAGGCATGGCTCTTCAAGTCTCTACTGGGGGAATCCAAATTCTGTTTCGAAAACCTCCTCTGAAGTTTAATCCAACAAAAGTAAAACAAAGGAAAACGGTATTGAGTCAACCAGGATAGTAGAGCTGACTGTAGATTGATTTTAACTAGTAACACCACAAATGAGGCTAAACTAAATTGTGAGATGAAGAAGATGACAAAGTACTTATAAAATGGTAACTTATATTGATAAATATCTGGCATCCTAAAAGACAGTTCTCCTTAGCTGACTATTCTTGCCCAAGGAAGAGCCAATATACAAACTTCTTGGCATGGCTGTGAGGCTTAATGATTTCCCCTTCTGCAGAGTTGTACCTCTCAGTATACAGAGATAGATTCTCCATAGCCATGTGACCTGGCCCACCAGACCTGGCCCCGCCTTTGAACATGGGACCTGGGTCACACTAATTGGATTCACTTCTTGGGGATCCAGTTCATTACTTCTCTAAAAAGAAGATCTACCAACTTCAGTTTCAGAACTGCATGAAGTAGACTACTGCTTCTTGCTTTGACATGAAACCTGGTTTCAGAAAGGCTGGGTGGAGGTATACGTCTAAGATGATCAGAGCTGAACTAAGACAGGCACATTAATTGACTGAAAGCCTCAGAGTTGCCATGATTGCTAAGCAGGTTCCTTGTTGTCTCTTGGTCGTTCAATTGCCTTTAAATTCTGGAAGGTATATTTTTAATATCCTTTTAAAAAATCTGCTCTTTTTCTTGTATTCTATTCTCTTAAAAAAACAAAACAAAACAACAACAAGAAAAAAAACCTAGCTAGCCAGAGTTGGTTTCTGTCATTTGCCATCAAAAGAAACTTATCTGCTGTGGCTACCACAGACTCTTAATACTTTGCACGCAAGGTCCAAGATAGTGTCTCAGCTCCGGGTGAAAGGAACTCTGGGTTACTGAGATTCAGGCCAAATGAACTCCAGGTCTCAGTTGGGAGAAAAAGGCAACAGGAGACAGGGGTAGCAAAGCAAGAAGAGGGAGGAAGACCAGTAACCACAGGCCTTGGAAACTTGGCTGTAAGTTTCACTTCAGTTTCTGAACTACGTAAAGGTGACCATTGTTTCCTGCCTTTGATACGAAACCTGGTTTCAGCCATGCTTAGTGGAGTTACATTTTTGAGATGATCAGAGCTGGACCAAGGCAGGCATTTCAATGTACTTCGACTGAATGGTAACTTACAATTATGTGTAAGAGTTACGTACATAACTGTATACAATAATATGAAATTACACTGAAGGATCTTTTATGCTGTACTCCAGCAGGAATTCAGAAAGAGAGTAAAAACAGTCTCCATATTTGGGCATTGGTTTGGTATCTGAAATAGAGTATAGCACAGGACACAAAACTCCCAAAGAAAAACTTTTGTTTAGAGTATTTATTTTATGCACTGAGGTCAATGCTTATTCATCAGATATCCCAGCTACCCTGTACAGTGTTTAAAGGCAAAATAATGTCTGATTTATCTTTCTATATGATCAGTGGCTCACAGTGCCATTTCACTCAAAATATATTTGTTGAATTAAATTAAAATCAGATCATGTCCATCCGTGTTTCGTTACTGTTCTCAGGTTCAGAAAACAAGCCCTGCAACTGGTATAATGACTTCCTCTGTCCCCTCCTTCCAAGGAGAAGTAGATTTATCGGGATTGGTGGGAGAGAATAAGGATATTCAAGATCTGTTTCCTTCCTTCTTTGCCACCTGTTCTGCAGATGGCCTTTAAACCATGTTCATTTACATGTGAAGGAGCTTTAGCTTAATTTCCAGTCTCATAGGATGAAGTGCACTGAACTAGGAGAGGCAGACCAGCTAGTCAGTGTAGGAGAAAACTCTGTCCACAAATATCCAAGTCAAGTCACTCTTTTTGGAGTGCTCACTTGATTCTACCACTTAAATGGGTCTACTATGGAACTGGATTAAAGTTTGAAGAGGACATCACAAACATTTGATAACTGCAAATTCAATTGTCCCTAAGCTCTTCATGATATATCAAAGAACGTACAGCCTTTGCATAGAATTTGATGGAATTAATAACCATAAAAAAGCTTTATTAAATAAGAGTAATAATTATTGAATACTTATGCTATGCTAAGAATCATTCCAAATGTCTTATGTGTTCATTCAATCTTCACAACAAGTCATTGAAGTGTGAGCTATTACCATCAAATCAATTTTATAAGATGATAAACAGAAGCTCAGAGAGATTATGTAACTTGCTTGAGGAAACACACAGAGCCCGCAAACGGCAGGAGCTGGAGTTGAAACCTAGAATTCGTGTGTTTACTCATTATACCGTAATTATTCTCAGCCTCGATGTAGTCACCATGGAAACCTCTACAGCATCTATGAAATGCTGTGCTCTATTGTAGGCAAGAGTTGACATGTATAAATCAAAGTTTGAAGAAATTGATTCTCTAGGAGGCAGCTTGAGGAAAGGAGATATGAGCTTTTGCTTCTCCGTTTCTAACCAGGCCTCAGTTTTTTCATTTATAAAGGAGAAATGAAATAGTCCCTGAGCTCCCTTTCATCTCTAACATCCTGTAAATCTAGTTAAGCATACAGGCCCAAATAAGGGGAAAAAAACCATCAAGAAGCTTAGTTATCAAATGCTTGTGCAGCTTCCTGTAAATGTACAATACTCATTTGAAATACCTTGCTCCTGCTGTCATTTGATCTTGCCTCTCATTTTGCCTTTCTTTCAGTTTCTCATTCAAACTTTAAATTTTACCTTACCTTATTATAATTAACGTGCTCTTTGATATCCTTGCTGTTGAGACATGACTAAGATGAGCCTGCCTATCTGGTGAGATGCTTCCTTGTCAGCCTTCTTATGTTTTAAAATTTCCTCTAGTATAATTTCTGAAATAGCAATTTATGTAAATAAAATGGGAATAGCAATAAATACAAAGGCAGAAGTTAAAGTTGATGCACACTCTTTAGAGCAATGGTTTTACTTCACGTACCAAACACATTATTATAGACTTTAAAGAAGAGATAAAGAAACACTGAGGGATAGGACTAAGACATGGGTTACAGCCCTGCCATGTCCTAAAATCATTCTATTACATTATTGCGGTGGGAAGTCTTCCAAATTCATTTAAGGCCACACTGTGCCATGGCAGCAATGTATTGCAGTGTCACTGTGGGATCAGTTTCAAGAGATTGCAAGGTGCATGGAAAGCATCTATGCTTTTGGACCAAATTAGCCTAGATTCCAATCTCAGCTCTGAATTCTTCCAAATCCATTTAAGGCCATGCTGTACCATGGCAACAACGTATTGTTACTGTGGGACCAGTGTCAGAAGATAGCAAGGTGCATGCAGAGCATCTATGCTTTAGAACCAGATTAGCTTAGATTCCAATCTCAGCCCTGATGTTTATCAGCAGTGGAAACTGGGCAAGTAACTTAAAACCTCTAAGTTTTCATTTCCTCATCTGAAAATAGGACCATTGTATGCATTATTACTGATGGCTGTGATGAAATAAGTTGATGTAGGTGAAAACATCTTAGCAGAATGCCTGGAATCTAGCAAACACTCTAAAAATGTTGGCTTAATTCCCTTCTTATCTGCTTTTTCCTTTTTCGAATAAAACTCATCTATAAACTGAGAGCATTTTTTGCTCGACATCACTGGTCATTACAGAAATGCAAATCAAAACCACACTGAGATATCATCTCATGCCAGTTAGAATGGCAATCGTTAAAAAATCTGGAGACAACACGTGCTGGAGAGGATGTGAAGAAATAGGAAAACTTTTACACTGTTGGTGGGAGTGTAAATTAGTTCAACCATTGGGGAAGACAGTGTGGCGATTCCTCAAGGACCTAGAAATAGAAATTCCATTTGACCCAGCAATCCCATTACTGGGTATATATCCAAAGGATTATAAAGCATTCTACTATAAGGACACATGCACACGAATGTTCATTGCAGCATTGTTTACAATAGCAAAGACCTGGAACCAACCCAAATGCCCATCGATGATAGACTGGACAAGGAAAATGTGGCACAAATACACCATGGAATACTATGCAGCCATAAAAAACAATGAGTTTGTGCCCTTTGTAGGGACATGGATGAAACTGGAAACCATCATTCTCAGCAAACTGACACAAGAACAGAAAATCAAACACCACATGTTCTCACTCACAGGCAGGTGTTGAACAATGAGAACGCATGTACACAGGGAAGGGAGCATCACATTCTGGGGTCTGTTGGCAGGGGATAGGGGAGGAACAGTGGGGGTAGGGAAGTTGGGGAGGGATAACATGGGGCGAAATGCCAGATATAGGTGACGTGGGGATGGAGACAACAAACCACATTGCCATGTGTGTACCTATGCAACAATCCTGCATGTTCTGCACATGTACCCCAGAACCTAAAGTGCAATAAAATATATATATAAACAAAAAAAAATCATAACATTTCATCATTAACAATGTTAATTGCTTTAGATTGTTAACCACTTTATCAGGTTAAGAAATTACCTTATGTTTCTCATTTGCTAAGAGCTTTTCTTTATTTGATTTGCTAGTTTGATTAATTGTATTTATAGATTGTCTAATGTTAAACTATTGTTGAGTTTCTGTGACAAACCTGATTTGGTCATAACATCAGCATTTTTATTGATTGTTGAATGTAGTTTGCTAGTATGTGTTTAGGATTTAAAAATCTATATTAATAAATAATAATGGCTTCAAAAAAAATTGAGAGAATTTTTTATTTTTGACAAACATCTACTAAAGAAGTGACTCCCAGTTGTGGTTTGGCAAAATTCTAAGTTGTCACTAGTTGTTTGCGGAAGAATCACCCAATTCTCAAATTAAAATGAATTTCAACCTCATTATTTAAAAATGCCACCTGGGTGGTGTCACAAAATAATAATAGCAGTAACAGTCATCAAAAGATTGGGAATCCCCATATCAAAACAAAAAGAGAAATGGAGATTTGACATTTACAAAAAAACCAGACAGGATCTCTAAAACTGAGAACCAATAATTATAAAGGGCAAGCACAAACATAGACCTTGACTTGTGTTATATTTTCTCATGCCAGTTAGGTGATTACAGTCACAACACAGTATAATAAATTGTACATGGCAATTTCATGTTAAGAAATATTGAAACATAAACAAAAGTTAATGGTAAAAGTAATTTTTTGTTCTAATCATATTTAGACATTTAAGCATAAAGATAAATGCCAGCTACATTTTCAAGACCATATATATGAAACTTAGCTAATTACAAGAGGATATGACAAAATTAGTAAGGGACCAAATATATTTATACTAATAAAATGTTCTCAAATTTTCAAGTCTATTTGAGTTTAGAGTTCATACACAGATATGAATATGTTTTATTTGATATCTTACTATTGAGACAGCCAGCTGGGAGCAGAGGTCCCTGGAAAAACTCCAACCAGCCTGCCCCCTGAGGCAGAGCCTTAGGAAGTTCGTGCCTTTTTGCAGGGTCAAGGGGCCTGACCCCTTCTCTTCCTGTGTGGAATGTAGAATTCAGACTGCTGGACGGAAGCGCTCTGGCAGGGACCCTGGCCTAGAAAGAGTCCTTGTTTCCCTATTTTCTTCCTTTTCACTCAGTAAAACTCTACTTTACCCACACTTCAAACCATCTGCGAGCCTAAATTTTTGTGACTTGTGGGATGGACAGGGGCCCAATCCTTGGCTGAACTAAGGATAAGTCCTGCAACACTATCACACATGAAAGGCAAATTCTGAATTTAATCATCACTGAGCATACGTGCACACAAAACATTCAAATTATGCTTTTGTAAACCTTGAAAGTTAAAATGGTCAGAAGTTTGCTAGTTTTGGTGTTGCCAAGCAAACTGCAACGCAGGCATTGTTATTAATGCTTATTTTTTCAAGTCCTGGGTCATAGCAGGAAGCAAAGCTGACAGAAGTCCCTCTCTTCATGGAGTTTACACACTAGTGTGGAAAGGAAGGTATTTTTTAAAAACTAAGTGAATTATATTTTTCAGAAGTTAAAAGGGTTGTTGAGAAAAATAAAGCAAGAGAGTACATTGTATGTCTCTATCACGCACTTGAGAAATTACTAGGTTTTAAGAATTGGAAGAATCTTCAGAGTGTTTATGGGTACCGATAAAAAGAAATTAGAGTGAACAGAAGCTTTAATGGAGATTAGAGAGATGAAATAGAGATGATGACAAGGGAAAGGGAAATTATCATAACAGACTCTTAAAGTTGGTAGCAGGCTTAGATCTTGCTTAGGAAATTCTTGCTTTTCAGATTAGTAAACAGAAATCCTAAAAGTGTAAAGAGTAGAGAATAGAAAAAAAAGATATCTTAAAATAGCAGTGATCTCCTTAGGTCAGCCCTTTTATCTATTTCTAGTGCAAAGATTTTCTTATGACCCAGAATCAAATATTCTGGGTTTCACTCTACTGAAGGCATTATATATAACTGCAAGGCAAAAATGTAAAGCTTTGGTTATTTGGATATCATTTCTGTTGCCCTCAAAGGTAATGCCACTCATGCCAGTGGATAAGTGTATTATAAGAAAGTCTCTATTTAATAAACATATCCTCTAGGCCCTGCAGGATGAGGCTGGGCCTGGTTGGGGTCTGACTGACAGGAGTGGCCTGAAATATCCAATTCTAGTCCTTCTTATTTTGGTAATCTGGATTTGAGTGCCCTGAGAGGGCCTTGTTCATTTTGTGGACAAATGCTTTTCTCAGTGATGTTAATCAAATATAAACTATAAAAAGTATTTGTACTTCATCAGACGGTGAACACGAAATCATTAGCCTGAAGAGGTCTTGATCACTGGGAGCCAATACTAGGAGCCCATGCTTAAATGAACAAGAAGAAAAGACCTATTTTTAGAAGGAGGCATCTCAGTTTCCATTCACCATTCTTTGCAGGCTGCAGTGTTGACTCTGTAACCTAGAGAACCTTCTGGGCTTACAAGTCATCATGACTTGAGTACATTATCTTTTTTCCCGAGGCCTAGTACTTCCACAGGGGCAAGATTTGAACACTCATCTGTCATGGGTTTTGCCTATTGTTCCTGGCCTTGATAACTTTCCCTTCATCTGGCTGAGATAGATAAAAGCTAGTGGACTCTAACTTAAGGGCTGGAAGCCAGCAAGTCAAGTGCATATCCATCAGCACCAGGGGCTGGAAGCAGGAATTCAAATGGCAGCAAATTTCTTGTCGGGTACTGAATAGAACAGAGGAGAGGCAGTGGAGGGGATAAAAATATTAGGTTCTTGAGTTATACTGTAATAAATAAAATGGTAATTATAGTCAAGATAATAATATAGCAAGTTTGAGTTTTAGAGAAACTACTGTAGAAGTCTGGATTACAAATCCTTACAACCTCTAATGCATTAATCATAAGGCTTCTTTACTCAGAGCAGTGTGTTTACAAGGAAGCTTATCACTGTCCCAAATGCAGTATCAAACATCTTTATTTTGGGATATCCTTAGATGATCCTCTTGCCTGGGGATTGGATCAGTGCCAGAAAAGTTCAACCAGAAAGCACTGCAGTCATTTTGATCTTAAATGTTTTGAAATGTGCCGGTAGGCAGAATATGTATATTTTCCCTAACTTGGAGAAGGCCCAGGAAGGAGCACAGAGAATGATCAAAGAAGTTGAAAATAGAGCCTAGGAGAAGAGTTTAAAAGAAGGGAGCTGTCTTTGGTTGGAGGAAAAAGAAAAAGCAGAAAAATGACAACTCTCGTGGCTTTGAAGGTTGCAAAGAGTTCTTACTCAGAGTTATGCATTTATTCATTGATTTATTTACCCAAAATGCCCTGTAGTGGACCAGGACCTGGCAGATATGAAAAACAAAAACTAGAGGTACACAAAACAGAGCTCTGGCTTTAAAAATCTCCTGTCCATTGTCAGTGACCAATAGCTGAACAAAATCAAATGCAGAGTTGGATACAAATAGGAAAAGAGACTGAAGTGAAGGGATTTAAGGAACTGAAATGCTTGCCAAGGCCAAGGTAACAATGGAAATAAATATACCTCCACTTGCCATTTGTTCATGAGAACAACTGCTGGATAAATGGGGAAGAATTTTCAGGGTGGATTGGGAGAGTTTGTACCAGAAGAAAGAAAAAAAAAGGTTATAGCTTCATTTTGTAGTTTGGATTATTCTGCTTTAGGCCTGGCGTGGTCAGTATAAAGCAGAGTAACTATTTTCTAGTTTCTGCTGTGCACTTCATCTATGCTAGACACCGTATGAGTCATGCCGGGGACTATCCGCACCACATAAATAGCAGAAAAGGCAGAAGACAATGATGGCATCTCTTCCCACCACATTGAAGGTGACAGAAAGCGCACTGGCAAGGTTACCAAGAAAACACGTATGTACAAACTCACAGTAACTGGCCGTGTTATTAAGCACTGGGTTCCTCCTGTGCCACAGGTTCTTGGAATTTCCTAGTCTTTGATTTACTGAGATTTATTATTATTTAGGACAAAAATGTTGTCACAAATACAGGGATGACCTTTTACTGTATTAAAATAATATAAATAAATAAGATATTCAATCTTAGATAATTCAAGTGCCAGGATAGACTGTTCCTTTTTTTGCCTTTAAACATGAATTTTCTGGTTGAACTCTCTAATCATTCAAACAGGAAAATTCAAATCTCTTCCAGCCATAGTTAAGTCTAGCTTAAAATATTATTTAAAAAATCAAGACAATAGAAACAAAATTTTATAACTCAGGAGAGCACTTCCTAGTCAATATTTTCAATGATATTCAGTGATCTCTGTGAACATTTACGTGGGAATTTTAGTTTTAAAAATGCTCAAAATTTACTTCTGTGGGTCTCACTCACATGTAAACTTCCTCTACCTGAAATTATGAATAATCAGAAAGTCATTTTTACCTTTGTTCTTTTTGTGTGTATTTTATATATATATATATATTATATATATATATATATATAATATATAATCTAAAATGGATAGCCCATTTCAATGAAATTGTGTGCTTTTAATCAATCTATTAAGTAATACATCATTCTGAGAATATATCTACATTATACAAAGTACATTGTTTTCTCCTCAAGTTAATGCTGAAATATAAATGACATTCTTTAATTGAAATCTGCCCTGTTAACAATATTTGATAAGTCAAGTGTCTGCTCACAGCTTACCTGTCTCACTTCCAATCAAAGGCTGATTTGCAAAATGCTTGACAAAATCCTTCAAAGACGAGAATTCATTAAAGCCAAATTTAAATGAATATCCAGTATATTCAACGTGAAAGTGTTTAACAGAATCTTTGGCTCTAAAAGGGAAAAAGAAGTATTTAATGTTATTTAAGAAATAAATATCATGCTGAAGGGAAATATGGTCTTAGATGTTAGCATCAATATTAACCTTTTCTAAGAGCTGAGAATTAAGCAATCATTGAAACCATTGTCAATTTTTTTTCTTTTTGTTTTTTAAGGGGACCAATTATGTTTTAATACAACAGAATGTAAGACTACAAAATGCTAAAATATTACAAATATTCATGAATTGCTGAGTTCAAACAGTATAAATCAAGTAAAAATATTTCATGACAATTATTTCTTTTAAAAAAAATTATACTTTAAGTTCTGGGGTATGTGTGCAGATGGTGCAGTTTCGTTACACAGGTATACACGTGCCGTGGTGGAGAAACCACTAACAATTTTAAAGAGCACCACCAGTTTCTCTTGGCAGAGTGTGCTCTTTTTTTTTTTTTTGAGACGGAATTTTGTTCTGTCGCCCAGGCTGGAGTGCAGTGGCGTGATCTTGGCTCACTGCAACCTCCGCCTCCTGGATTCAAGTGATTCTCCTGCCTCAGCCACCTGAGTAGCTGGGATTATAGGTGTCTGCCATGATGTCCAGCTAATTTTTATATTTTTAGTAAAGACTGGGTTTTGCCATGTTGGCCAGGCTGGTCTTGAACTCCTGACCTCAGGTGATCCTTCTGCGTCAGCCTCTCAAAGTGCTGGGATTATAGGCATGAACCACCATGACCGGCCTCAACTTTTCACTCTAATGGAAGACAAGAGACTTTTTCTGCCTATCGATTCCTAGAATTACCAAAAGAGTCCTTGAACGTTACACTGTTAAGGGGCATGAATTTAAGAAGGGCAGGGAATAGGAATGCTAGAAATGCCATACGACACTTTTAGCACACTCTCCTCTGTCTTGGGCTTTCCTCCCTTACTTATTTGGGAGTCAATCAGAATTCAGCTCTGTCGCTCGATTAGTTATATGAGCCCAACCCTTTTCCTCCCATGCATGTTCCACTGCCTACTGAATAAAATATCAAATTTCCTACATTGTTATTTTCCACGTTATTTTTGGAATGAGGCAGAGTATTAATATATATATCTACCTCTCCACTTTATTTGACCCCATTCTATCTCTCCAGCCTCACTTCCTGCTATTCCTATTCCTCTCTGTGCAGCCCATGCTACAACATTAGCATGCATCAGAATCATCTGGAGGACTTGTGAGAACCCAGCTTGCTGCCACCTCCACCTGCACCCCTGCAGATTCAGATTTGGTAGATCAAAGGTGGGGCCTGAGACTGTGCATTCCTAGCATGTTCTTAGGTGACATACCTGGTCTGGGGACCACACCTTTAGAACTGCTGCCCTAGTCCAACTGGACCTACTGCTCTTCAAGGAATTTCCACTTCTGTCCCCTTCTTTCATACTGTTTCTTTCACCTGAAACAATCTGTCTCTGTCTCTGCTGGTAGAAATCCCAGCCACTCACTAACTTTCAGTTCAAGTACCACCTCCTCTGTCAAGTATTACATGGTAATTTCAGCTTAAGTTCACTGCTTTTTCTCTTCTGAGCGACCTAAGCACTTATCTTGCTTTCTTTTATGTTATTTATCAACCTCCACTTTGTAGTATGTTACTTGTATGTGGTCTTTTTGGCTCTGTGAGGCTACAATTTCCCAAAATAGGGTCTTTGAATCTTCTACAACAGGGGTCATCCTCCCTGGGGCTGTGGACCAGTACCTGTTAGGAACGAGGCCACACAGCAGGTGAGCAGTGGGTGAGCAAGCATTACTGCCTGAGCTTCGCCTCCTGTCAGATCAGTGGTGGCATTAGAGCCTCGGGAGGAGCCTGAACCCTACTGTGAACTGCACATGTGGGGGATCTATGTTGCGTGCTCCTCATGAGAATCTAATGCCTGATGATCTGAGGTGGAACAGTTTCATCCTGAACACCCATTTTCTACAAAACCAGTCCCTGGTGCCACAAAGGTTGGGGACCACTATTCTACAGCACTTACCAAAGTGGCTGGTGCAAAATAAATGCTTTCTAATAGTCATCATTAAAAGAGTGAACAAATAAGAGAATAAAAATAGTCATTCTCCTGAATTAGTCTGTGGTTTTTGTCACCTCTGTTACTAGTTTTTTTTAAGCATTCTCAAGTGCTTCTTATGAAAATCAATAATTTATTCTTTAATTTTTATGTAGATGAAATATATATAATTATTTCCTTATACATTACAATGTAATAATAACATAAATAAAATGGACAATAAATGTAATGCACTTGAATCATCCCAAAACCGTACTCTGCTGCCCCAGTTCGTGGAAAAATTGTCTTCTATGAAATTCGTTCCTGGTGCCAAAAAGGTTGGGGACCTCTGATCAATGCAATAAAGGATCTACAACTTAACCATTAGATGAACTTTTAACATTTGCTGTTGAGCAGAGAAAGCACAATTCTTGTTGCCACTCAAACAGAATTCCATCTTGGATTAATAATTTTTTCATCTATGTTATTCAGAAAATTCACAAACAAAATATAGCAGGGTGACATGAGAAATGTTAATGAATGTGCTCTTTTTTCTCTGTGACCCCTACTTGCCCCATTAACCTCTAGCTATTTCTCACACCCACTTCAAGTAGGCCTGTAGATTTTCACTGTTCCAAGAATGGGAGCTGTGCAGGTTTTTAAGAATGGCAGCATTCTAAGATGGTCCCAAATCCCAGCCCCTGGAGTACACACACTTTATCTCAACAATTCAATCAAAAACTAGATGCTACTGGGAAGGGATTTTGCAGGTCATTAAAGTCCCAAATCAGCTAATGTTAAAAGATGGATATTATCTGGATCGGCCTGAACTAATCACATGAGCCTGTAAAACAGAGAGTTTTCTCTGGTTACTCACAGAAGAAAAAGTCAGGGAGATGTGTTCTAGTTGCCATGTAAGAAAGCAAACACCCATGTGGTAAACATCCCTGGGGTCATGTGGCAAAGAACCGTGGGTGGCCTCTAGGAGTTGAGAATGGCCCCTGATTGACAGCTTAATGGAAAATGAGGACCTCAGTTCTACGGTAGCAAGGGAATGGGTGAAAAAGAATGAAGAGGAAAGGAGAAAATGAAGGAAGAAGACACTAAACACCTGTTAAGAGCCACAACCTTCTCCAGCAATTTATTTCAGCCTGGTAGGACCCTGGACAGAGAATCCAGCCAGAAACTGTGAGATAATCACTTACATTGCTTTAAGTCCCTAAGTTGTAGATAATTTGTTATGCAGCATAGAAAATGAATATAGAAGCAAGGACTGGAGCCCAGAGAGTGTGAATGCTGCTACTGAATTAGTGACCAAAAGTGGCCGTGTAGAGTGAGAAAGAGGTGAGAGAGCCTCTGAGGCCAGATTAACTTGAAGGACTGCACTCTGAAAGGAAGAGTGACTCTCCGGGGTATATGAAGGTGCCATCAGAACAGTAACACAGTAACAATTTAGGTTTAATGGGTAGGTGCCTGAGGGAAATTTCATGGAGTCCTCACATCCCTGCCTAATCCATGGAGAAGTGCCTAAGAACCCAAGAAAACTTGCCACCTGTCAGTAGAAGCCAGAGTGTCAGATCCTGACTGAGAACCCGCCAGCTCCCCTGACTACCAGAAGCTCCATCAGCCTGTCTGATCTGGGGTGCCAGCCAGGAAGAAGGGGGTGTGTGGTGGGGAGGAAAAACCCTAAAAGACTGGACAATGACTGCATTTGGCTGGATAAACCCGGCGGGGACCGGATTAACTTTCTTACCATTTGGGAGAAATGGAGCCTCAGTAAGAATAGTTAGCCCACTACAGGAAAAATTTTAAAGTTGCATATTTCCTGCTTGAGATTGTGACTATGAAAGTTGTACAGTCATAAATCATTCTCAATTTACAGAGACATCAAGGAATAGTGGAAAGGGCACTAAGCCAGGTTATAGGAATTTAGATTCTGGCTCTGTTTCTATTGTTGATTTTTAGGGTACCAGACATCGCCACTTTGGGTTGCAGATTCCTCATCAGCTCGTGAAAGGTTTGTATCAAATAATGCCTCATGTCTCCTCCAGCTCTAATACTTTTTCTCCTGCTAATGAACGGAGCAGGAATGTTTTTCACTCTCATTATTTAGAGTTTGGAATCCTTTAACCTGGTGGTCCAACAGGAACTGGGAAGTTTTGCTATCTGGCAGTTTGAGTGATGATAAAGTCAGTAACTGACAGAGGAGCCCATGCTGCAGTCACAGAGCCCTTAGGCACCTTACCTCACAGAGAGAGAGTACAGCCCGCTGGTCTCATTGCTGTCTCTCAGAAGGTAGCTGCCGTCACATCCATTTGAGAGGAGAAGTGCTTCGGCTGCATGGCGTGTGAGGCTGCCGTGATACCACCTAGAAAAGAGAGAACAGTGCTTTCACTCAGCCAAACCATGGCATAAGCACCCCCCTCGCCACCACACTGGCTTTTCCTTGTAAATATTATCTAGCAATATTCCTCAAGATTAGCCCAGAGACCCAACAACTCTCAGCCCCAACATCAGGACAAGGAAATCACTGAGTGGGGCCGAAAGGAGAGCACAGAGTTGACGAACAGTAGTGTGACGTGGGTTGAATTGTGTCCTGAAAGTTCTTATGTTGAAGTGCTAACCTCCCAGTACCTCAGAATGTGACCTTGTTTGGAAACTGTCTTTACCAAGTTCAAAGAGGTCATGGCCGGGCGCGGTGGCTCATGCCTGTAATCCCAGCACTTTGGGAGGCCGAGGAGGGTGGGATCACCTGAGGTCGGGAACTTGAGACCAGCCTGGCCAACATGGTGAAACCTCCACCTCCACTAAAAACACAGAAATTAGCTGGGCATGGTGGCGGGCACCTGTAATCCTGGCTACTCAGGAAGCTGAGGCAGGAAAATCACTTGAACCTGGGGTGACGGAGGTTGCAGTGAGCTGAGGTCATGCCACTGCACTCCAGCATGGAAACAGAGTGAAACTCCATCTCAAAAAAAAAAAAAAAAAAAAAAAAATGAGGTCATTAGGGTGGACCTTAATTTAATATGACTGGTGTCCTCTTATAAAAAGAGAAAATTAGGAGAGAGACTTGCATAGGGGGGAACACCACATAAACATGACAGTCACTTGCAAGCCACGGGAAGAGGCCTGGAACAGACTCTCCCTCACGGCCCTCAGAAAGAACTGACCTTGTTGACACCTGGATTTTCGACTTTGAGCCTTCAGAACTGAGGCAATCGATTTCTGATAGTCAGCTGCCCGGTCTGTGGAGCTTTGTTACAGCAGCCCCAGCAAACTCACACAGTATTGTTTTCTAATCAGAATTGTTTTTTAAAGTCCAAGTCAAAATGCCATAAGAATAGGCTTTGGCCAATTTCCTCCTCCGTGTTTTGGTCTCTTGCACCCTTTTTCAAGTGTGGTACCTTTTCATGGGGAGACCTCGGAGCTTTAATACTAAACTCTATTGTCATGAGTGAAAAGAAGCTGGCTGGAAGGAACCCAGATGTGTTATAGTGCGAAGTAAACACCATCAAGTATTGTTTCAGCCAGAAAAATATCTGAAGAACTAGGGAGTGCCCAAGGAAATTCAAATTGATCTTTGTGTTTTAGGAAAGGTAATATGTATATAGGGTTAAAAAAAAAATCCAAATTGTCCAAAAGGAGACATGGCGAAACGTGTTTTCCTCATCCTTGGCCCTCAGGCTCCCTGCTCCTTTCCCAAGGACACCATGGTACCATTTTCCTGTACTCCTCTTAAGAGATAGTGTACGCACCTGGGATTGGGTGTGTACCTCCACTCCTGATTCTACAAACATATGAGCATTATTTATTATTTTTATTTTTTAGGTATATTGCTCTGCACCATCTTTCTTTTCACTAATGTCAGGTCATTCATTCTTTTAAGCAATGTCATGGAAATGTGCAACGTGATGATTAAGATTGTGCCTCTGGGGTTGCTTTGCCTGGGTCCCAGTCCAGGTGGTACCTCTTACTATCTGTATGGCCTTGAACACGTGACTTAGCCAATCTGAGTTTTGATTCCTCATGTTTAAAATAGCATGAATAATAGGCATACCTCATAGGCCAGTTGTGAGTCCTGCACACATTAACGTGGGTGACGTGCTCCATACGCCTGGCGACTAAAGCAGCGCTTAGTAGGTGTTAATTGCTACCAGGAAGCCACTGAGATCCACAAAGCCATAACTTTCAATTTACCCTCTGTGGCATGATTTTCTTATTGCTCAGATATAATTTTTGGTTACTTTTTATTTAGATCAGATAACAGAAAGCTGGGTAGCAGAGGCAGTTGCTGACTGCTAGGGTCCACAGTTCAGGTCAGTGAAGATCAAAGAGAGACAGGCAATTATACTAATAATGTCAGTGTGATGAACTAAATGGTATTAGAGAGGTGTGTATAGTGTACAAAGGTTTTGAGGAATAGCCCTGTTCTGGCAGTAAGGGATCTTGTTGTCACGAACCACACTGGTATCCACTGTGACATCTCTGTGGCATAAAATTTTGGCCTGAGTAATAAAGAGTGAGCGTAAGTGCATCTGTGGAAGGAAATTTCTACATAGGTCTCCAAGATACCTGTTTTCTAAATTTGCATTTCCTAATGCATGTTTCTTAGCATATTTTATCTTTGGGGCAGAGATGCTTTCATCCTGTATTAATAATATATTTGCTAGCTGAAAGCAATGGCATGAAACATTTTATGAAAATAATCAGAGAGCTGTTTACCCAAAGCAGCTCCATTCATTGAACTGATTGCCAGACAAGTTTAAATCTGTTCACTACAAAATGCTTTCAAAGAACAATTAGAAAATTATAAGTGAAGCAATAATAAACTTCAAGTTCAACTGAAGCTAAAATTCTAATTCTTTTTGATATGTGAAATTGCCACAAGGTCACAAAAACGTAGATGTATTTTGCCAATAATTAATTTTATAATAAATACTTTGGCATAAGGTTCAATTTGAGCCAGATTGCTTGTTTAAACCAATATTTGATTCACAAAATTCCAAAACATTTAAAGGATTTGGACATTCCTTTGGATTATTTTCAATAGAATTGGAAGTGTGTGTTTAAAGCATCTATAGAATTCTTCTGACATTTAATTATAGCCTGATAACAGTTTTTACTAAGAATGTTTTAATCATAATTTTAAAAATAATAACTAAATACCACAAATACATAAGAAATACTTGAGTATAATGCAAGAAGAATCACATTGTGCTGCAGTCTGGAAAATTCTTGGAGAGTGCAATTCCTTGGTGGCAGCTTTGCTTGAGTCAGTATTGCCTTTTCAGGATTTTACAGACTCCAGGGCCTGGGCAAGCCCAGGATAGAGCTTTCCAGGCAGCCGCCTACATGCCATGATGTCAGTGGTGCAATAAGGATTCTCATTCCCCAAATAGCTTTTCCACAAAAACCTAAATTTCCCCTTTTAATTGAGTTAAGCTTTCATTTTCTGGAACATTTTGATAAGCATTTCTTCTAGGGGAATGAACATATATCCTAATGACATTGTGTATCCTTTGTAGAACTATG
Organism: Sapajus apella; assembly: GCF_009761245.1. Taxonomy (NCBI): domain Eukaryota; kingdom Metazoa; phylum Chordata; class Mammalia; order Primates; family Cebidae; genus Sapajus; species Sapajus apella. The sequence continues at coordinate 3,302,220 of NW_022437064.1, forward strand.
TCTACCTTTGATAAGGATGATTCAAGACTGTGTCCATAAAAGTTAAAAATAGAGTTAAGTTAGTAGTTTTCCCATAATCAACCTTTTCTGCCTTCAATCATTGCTTCAGATCTGTGCAAGGCATTATGCTAGGCAGGTCAAAGGGAACACAAATGGAAAAACTCCAGACTGGGTGGCAAGAAGCCATTAATCTAGTCAGGAGGATAAGACAAATAGATTGCAAACTATATCCAAGACAGAATAAAATACCCAAGGGGTGTTCTAACAAGAAGGATCAAAAGCAGGTTCCATGAATGAGCCAACATCTGTATAGCCTTGAAAGATAATGGTTTTATTTCTTGTGTCTATTACCTTTTATTCTGATTATAAAGCATATGTAGTAAAAATTAAAATATATACATGTAAAGAAGCGAAAGTGTAAGTGTTTTAGAGAAGAGGAAAGATGTGTTTCAAATAAATAATCTTGCTATTAACCAGAGAAATGCAAATTAAAACAATAATGTGATATTTTTCTTTATCCACCAGATTGGTTATAATGAAAGGGTTAGATAGTATTAAGTATTGGAGAATTTGGGCAATGGCCATTATTGTCTGTTGTTGATAAGGGTCTGAGTTGGAGGGGAATCTGCACATAGGGTGTGGCTGAACCTGCACATATGACCAGTGATTCCGCTTCTACTTTCCGCCTAGTGAAACACCGACACATGAGCAGAAGGAAATATGAACAAGGATGTTCACTGCAGAATTGTTAGTGAGAGTTAAAAATCTAGAGCCATCTTAAATGTCCACAAATATGGAGATGATAAATAAAGCTGAGTGCCAAAAGGATGAGATTATGTAAAAAGTTAACCAGAAGTATTTGAAAAGCTGTGAGCATATTTTTGGTTGCCAGGTAATGAGGGCAGGGAAATGGCGTGCTATTTTTATTTTCTCAGAGGGCTCCAGGGATGCTTAACATCCTACCATCATACAGTTTTGAACAATCAAGAATTGTCTTGTTCATGATGTCAGTTATACCCCCCACTGAGAATCCCTGAAGATGTGTATATATACACACATACACCAAAGCTGATACATCCCCAAATATATTGTAAAGTTAGAGGAACTAGTTGCAGGCACCAAATGATACTGCTTAATTTTAGCATGCTCCCCTATAAAAAGGCAACAACACAAATACACATACATATTAAGGCATGTAAAAACATAAAATAAGAGTTTAAAAATTATATACCAAATTCATAAGTATGATTCTCTTTGTAGAAGGAAGCAGAATTGGTTCAAAGGGGACTTTAAGGAAGGAACCAATTCAAAAGAACCAGAATTGTTGTCAACAAAGGAGACTTAAGCTCCATCAAATTTTTCTAATATAGCTTATTTCTAAAAAAAAAAAAAATAGTTTCTATATAAATTGATTAACTACAAATTTAATTAGAAAAAAAGAAAAATGCTAATTTTTTCCTTAATCCAACATCCAGAAATAACCCCATTAATAATTTGCCTTATTCTTTCATTTATTCAGCTACTGTTTATTGAGTGCTTGGACTGGCCTAGGCACTTAGGTGAAGATTGAGAGAGAGAGAGAGAAAGAGAGAGAAAGAAAGAGAGAGAGAGAGAAAGAGAGAGAGAAAAGGAGAGAGGAAAAGAGAGTTTGGTTTCTTCCCATTAAAAGTCTGGTGAGGTTTGGAGCCGCAACTGTTCAGGGAGATATAACATGGGCAGGAAGGGCAGCAGCAAAGGCCTAGAAGCGAGAAAATGCCAGGCGTGTATGAGAATCAGAACACCATGCAGTAATGTGAGAATTCAAAGAGAATGACGAAGGACAGCAGTTGGGCATGGTGAGAGATGAAGCTGGAGGACACTGAGGCTGTATATGTGGCACTGGATACTGACAGTTCCTTGTCTGACGTTTATAAAGCCTCTTGCGGCTTAATATGCATATCCAATAGCTCATTACATAAAATCATAGCTGCACAGACCTTAAAGTTCCTATAATTAGAACTATATTCAATTTTTTTTTTTCCTAGATGGAATCTGGCTCTGTCGCTCAGGCTGGAGTGCAGTGGCACCATCTTGGCTCATTGCAACCTCCGCCTCCCAGATTAAAGTGACTTTCGTGCCTCAATACCCCTAGTAGCTGAGGCTACAGGCTTGCGCCACCACGCCTGGGTATTTTTGTATTTTTAGTAGAGATGGGGTTTCATCATGTTGGCCAGGCTGGTCTCAAACTCCTGACCTCAGGTGATCTGCCTGGCTTGGCCTCCCAAAGTGCTGGGATTACAGGTATGAGCCATGTGCCTGGCCAGAACGATATTCAATTTTTAAAAATTTGAATATTCCAATTATTAGGGATAAGAGGCAGATTTCAATGGTCTGAAGCTTATAAAATCTGGAGGTGTCCTTAAGAAAAGTTATACAAAATTATAAAATAGAAAAGAATATTTATTTAAAATGAGAAATCACAAATTACAAATTTAAAAAACTGAAAAATATCACAAACATTACAAAACTGAGAAAATAACTTATTTTTATTAATTAACTGTTGAATAGAACCTTATAATTTTTTTCTTATATTTTTGCTGTCTGGCATTTGATTGTCTCTTCATATAATAATAATTTAATAATATAATTTTCTATAGAGGGAATGGAATGATAATTCAGTCTTTCATCTAGAACACTTTAAAAAAATTCCCGACAGTATAGAAAAGCTGTTTTCAGCTTCTCAATGTGACGTTGGTAATGAAGGTTTTATAGTTGTTGGTGATTTGTTTCTGGTAGTTTCCTCAGGTAGTCCTTCTGCTGCAACAATTTTTAACTTATTTTCTATGTGACCCCCTGGCAAGTAACAACCTCAGTTTTCTCATCCATCAAGGTGACTAGTAAGAATGCCTAGAGAAAAAACTTTTTTTTTTTTTAATGGAGTTTCACTCTTGTCAACCAGGCTGGAGTGCAATGGCATGGTTTTGGCTTATTACAACCTCCACCTCCTGGGTTTAAGCAATTCTCCTGCCTCAGCCTCCCGAGTAACTGGAATTATAGGCACGTGCCACCACACTCAGCTAATTTTTGTATTTTTAGCAGAGACAGGGCTTCACCATATTTGCCAGGCTGGTATCGAACTTCTGACCTCAGGTGATCCACCAACCTCAGCTTCCTAAAGTGCTGGGATTACAGGCATGAGCCACTGTGCTCGGCCAGAAAACCTTCTTATTTTCATATATTGGAACAATTTTCTTCTTTTATAAACTTTTTATACAATTCTTTAATTTTTACAGAAAAAAGCTAGAAAATTAAACAGTACATTATGAATATGCTAGACATTGCGCAAGGTGCTAGGAATACACTTTTATGCAGCTGGGAATAGGTTCATTTTCCTGAAATTAAAAAAAAAAAATCTTCTGATCTCATTTTCCCTGACGATGCAAAAAAAGAGCAAGAAACTCCTATGTACGTTAGAAGCAATATTATAGTCTCCATTTTCCCCAAGGTTCACACATTGTCATAATCATGTCTTAAGGCTAACAGAATCAACAGAGCAAAGACTGATCAGGCTCCAAAAGAATATTTGTACTGGGTTTTTAAGATTATGAAAACCAGCAATTCACTTTGCAGGAAACTGTGGTATTATCCTTTCCATGATACAGTAAAAAACTAGGAAATACCCGCCCACTAAAGAATTTTCATAGCTGCCTCTTAGTAAGATACAGAAAATAAACTCAGCCACAAAGAATGCAGACAGGCTAGACTGAGAAAGCTGGTCCTCAGTTCGGTCTCCTTTCCTTTCATTCTCAGGCCTTTTTGAGTTAGAATCTTCTGGAAAATTGCTCTTGAATAGTGGAAACTTCACAGTTTCTTATCCCTTGAGTTTTATTGTTTTAATTTACTAATCTACATTTATACCTCATTTGTTCTGTCCTTTAAAGGAGAGACTTTTACATTTTTTGAAGTGACTCACAGAATAAAATACATTTTATGTCACTCTGTATTTATATAAACATACATATATCACAAACACACACAAAAAACAAAAAGTTATAGGACGTAACACTTATCTTTCTATATGCTATTTACTTAATATTTTCTTTTCTCTTTATTTTTAATGAACATTGATGTGACCCATTAAATTCACTTTAAGCCTATTAATGAGTTTTTCCTGGTGTTTGAACAACAATGCAAAGCTTTGCTACTCAAAGTATGGACCAACAGCATCAGCATCACCTGGAATCTTGTCAGAAATGAGCAACTGCAGTGTTTGAATAGTTTCTAAACTCTAATATTACTCTTATCCAATCTTTGCCTGTGTATTGCTAATGATAGGGAATACTATGTATTGCTAATGATAGGGAAGTACCTATCATTGCTAATGACAGGAAGTACTGCCCAAGTACTTGTACAGTACTGAGTTCCATATTTTCATAATTCATGGTCAGAACTCTTGGGCTACACTGAATTGCCATTTTTTGCTGTATAGATGGCTTTCAGCAGATGGTTTCAGAGCTACTTCTTGGAATTACATAGATGATACTTATAGAAAGAGTTGAAAGCATTTAGAATGTACTTTCTTCTTTCTTTCCATCATCTTCAACTTTTCCTTTTATGACAGGCTGTCAGTTCCTTTATTATCCAGGGACCTTATCACCCAGAGACCTCATCTCCTCTGAAAACATTTCAAACTTAAAAAATCTACTTTAACATTAAGCTCTGACCTGCAAAACAAGCAGCACAGGAGCTTCCTTATAAAGCAGGCTGAGATTGCATTAGTTTCTTCACAATTGCATCATGTAGCTGATTCACACTGAACTTACAGTTGATTAAAACTTTCAATTAGGTCATTTTCCTCATCTGCACTTATAAGAGTGATGGTTTTATAATCAAGTGCAATAAGAAATTTTTTATTACTGGGAAATACCAAGTGAAAAGGGATGCTAATGAGCAGCCAACTTGGACCACACACAACCTCAGGCCCCGCCCTTAACCTGCTAAGTCTCACGTGATTGTTATGCAGTATAGAGTTTAAGGAGCATGCACGGGAAGGACTCTTGGGCCTGAAAACTTTAATTCACTTCAATAATGTGAACAGTTTGAGTTCACAGAATTTGGCATCTGGAGAGAAGGGCATAGCAAAGAACTAAGTGACTTTTCAGTACCAACAAAATGGAAAAGAGAAGGATCTGCAGGTTAACATAGAAGAATCACCAAACAGCTGCTATCTTAGTGATATGGACAGTAAATATTATAGCATAGGAAAGGGAGCTCAAAGTGGGCTGAAATGATCAGGGAAAACTTCATGGAGGGGGAATATGATAAACTGCAGCTTGAAGAATGAATACAGAATTCATTAGGCAGTGAGAGGCATTCCGAGAGGAGAAATGACATAAGCAAAGGCATTGGCGGTGACGTGTGCTTAGTGTATATGGGCAACCAAATGCCTAGCTGGAGCACAGGGTCCCTGTTGGGGGGTGATGCAAAAGAACTCTGGACGAACTGGTGGACATGGAAAGCAATCTTGCACTTTAAAACACAGGCCACACTTCCATTTAGATTGTATATTTCTTGATGACAAAGTTTCTTAGTAATTCATATCTACAGATAATTCACATATTTAATGATATATTTTTCCCTGCCTGGAAATGATACAAGAAATAGAACCTCAAGTCTGTCCCATGAGAATTATAAAGAGGACATACATTTCAACCCAAAGTGAGAACAAAAATTCCTGATTGTGTGAAAGCAGCCAAAATGCCCTGGAGTTGAACAGCCAACAGAAGCATTCTTCTCTGGAAAATGTTCTCTTATTTCTTCAAAGTTGTTCTCATTTCTGTATGACACTGACACCCCTCTAAAGTATGTAGACTAAAGATGACAAATGGATAACATATGTGCCACACCCCTTCTCTAAGGTCATGCATAGCACAGCTAATTGATGTGTCTTTCTTGCTGAGCCTATACTTAGCCTCACAATCTTTCTGAACACAATGGTGATAGAACATAAGATGAATCTATTAGTCATTCACACTCTAAAGGTTAATCTGTTCTTACCACTTGAACTATTCCATGGGATTGCTTGGCTGCTGATTTCATTCATGCGTATTTGTTCATAGAGTTGGTGCTAGATAACTTTGATTTTGTGAAAGATAAAATGTTTGGCCCTCTATACCATTAGAAATCACGGGTTTAGGATAAGAGACTGCCTTGTGTAACTTAAGAGCTACCAGTGCTGCACTTTATATTAGAATCAGGCTGTAACATACCTAAGACAGAGGGCGTTGCCCACACAAGCCTGTCAAGTCACATGTTCACAAGTGTGGGCTTAATTTTCCATTGATAATAGCAATGGATACTGTTCAAACAGAGAGAACCAGGCGGAGGCCATATAAAGGATTTTGGAAGTTCTTACACAGTCTCAGACAGGTGTAGTGTGATATACAGGGGAGGCCAAAGAAAGATTCCCCAGAGTCTCTCCAATAGGGAGGTCTGTGATGGAACCAGCATGGCTATATTTTTAAAATTACTCTTCTAAATGCCCATGTTTACATGAGCTAAGAGTAGAGATAAACGGTAAGGCCAGCTGCCCCAGGCTTTAGAAAAGAGACCTGAATGATGACAGAGTATGTGAATATCTCATTGATCCATGAAGTAAAGGCAGGTCCCAAGTTTTCTGGTGGGAGTCAAGGCTCAGCTAATGGAAATGAAAATTGAAAGGAGGAGGCAATTCTGTAGGAGTTAGAAACCAGGAGAAAGCTGTTCTTGAAGGAGTCTGAGAAATTAAGCAAGAAGCTCTGGAAGATGAAAACACAGAGACAGACAGACATGGAGACTTAGAGATTCAGACACAGAGTGGTACAAAGACTCAGAGACAAGAAAGTCAAAGAGCTGCAGACAGACAGCTAGAAATATAGAGACACGAAACTCAGGAGACCACGGTAGACCCGCCAGCCCACACAGCCGGAAGCACATGGGGACAGAGACTTAGGGAACACACATACAGACCCAAAGAGTGATCCAGGAGACAGGGGCAGAGAAAACAAAGAAAGATAAAGATGCATCTTTAAAAATAAACAGAAATCCACAGAGCCTGACCCAGCTGGACCAAGTTATCCAGGGAAGTCAGACTTGAACAGACCTGAGGGGCAGAGCCACTACTTGCGGGAGGGGTAAAAACTGCACCTCACTCTGCTGAGAGCCTTCTCTTCAGTCCCCAGGGACGCCTTCACAGTGCAGGAACGGCTGCAAGATCGAAAGAGCACCGTTGCTCCCCAGTAATTGAGGCTCAGGGAACATTTTATTTGGATTGGAAAAAACACTTCATGGATTGAACTTGAAAACGCCTAGAATGACTAGGCAGGAAATGAAAATCAGAGGTTCTCTTAGGAGGGCTCATCTTCAAATAAAATCAAGCTTTATTGTGGGTGGAGTATGGTTACTCTTATAAAGTGCTGGTTCAGGGTATTGGCTTCGAACTGTGGTTGCTATTGACAACCTACCATTGTGGGCTAGTATAGGAGTCAGAGAAAGTTACATTCAGGAAGCTTCAGTTACAAGAACTTTAGGGTCTGTAAAAAAAAATACAAGGAGATTCTTGTTTCATTAATTGTCTCTTCTGCATTCCACAGTTCAGATGATACCTCTAACCAACGTCAGTTTATTCCACCAATGAAAACCACTGGACATAAGGGGACTGAGTGAGTCTGAATATGATGAATGCAAGTACATCATCAGCGTTGGTGCAGTGGAAAGCTCACTGGCTGAAGTCAGGAGCCTTGTGTTCTGGTCTTAGCCTTTACTCCACATGGGGCAATTCAACAAACAATTAAATATCTGCTCTTTATTAAGTGGTATGTTCAGATGGAGAAGGCAAAGATGAATAATGCACTGTCCTGCTCGTAAGGAGTTCACCATTGAAAGGAGTTTACTGTGCTCTAGCCTAAAGAAGGTGGCTAAACCTCTTAATAACTCAGGAGTGACATCTGCAAAATGACTCTAAGATTAACTGGTGAATCAACCCTGAACATACAATCAAACTAGTATAAGTCAGCGCTCTAGGAGAATAACCTGAAACCCAGGAACATTTAGAATTTTATAGTGATAAAGCAAAATGATGAGTTATAATATATTTGTGAGACATTAAGGTTTTCAAAATTTCTTTGTACACAAAATCAGTAGAACCGGTTTTGTTTTGATGTGAATCACTTACTTTGCTTAGCTCAGTGGAATTACTGAATTCTACCCTTGTTCCTTCCTGGCGATTCCCAGGTCAGCATTTCTAGTTTCCTACTCACCACCCTGCAAACTGCCTCACTAATTAATTGTCTTGGCTCTAGCCCCATTGCCACCCATCATGCTGAACTACCGCATTAATCTACCTAAAAACAAAACATGATGACTGTGTAATTCCACATTCCTACAAACCTTCAGTGAGTCCACATTGTTCATTGACCAAATCTATTTTAGGCCTTCTGGAATCTAGACCAACCTAAATATCCACATGTTCACAGAGGGAAACAGGCTGGCCTGGAGCCGACTTTGAGACAGATTGAGAAGCAGAGGATGGAGAAATGTCCTACCAAAAAGCAAAAGCAAAATTATACACAAAATATGACTACAATTCAATCTCTCTCTCTCTCTCTCTCTCTGTGTGTGTGTGTGTGTGTACAGAAAAAAAACTATAGAAACTGGAATCAAGATGAACAATGTTATTTTAGGTGGTAGAACATGGCTGATATTTTAGTGCTTTTCTTTATATTTTGATGCTTCTCTTTATTTCTCTAATTTTTAATTAATATATATTATCATTATTTTTCACAATTTATTATAAATAATTTCAGATATACTGGAAAGTAGAAAAATAGCATAAATGTTACCTGCATTTAAATAATATTCATATTTTAGGCAGAATAATTTTTAACCTTCTGCCACATTTTTAATACAATGTTTAATTTGGAATCTTTTGATGAATAGTTTTAAGGTAAATTACAGATATCCTGACACTTTAACCCTAAATAATTCAACATGCATCTCTAAAAAGTGACATTCTTTTACATGAACATTATACTGTTAGCAAAACAAGTGATTGCTTTTATGCTTTTTAAAGTTATAAATATTTTTTAAATAAAGAAAGTATAACAACAGATAATGGGAGCACATGCTAGTGGGCAGGGTCAGGGGGAGCATGACCGTGGAGAAGGCTGAGGTAAGCAAGGAACACCAATAAGGCCCGGCAGCGTGCACTGGGCTCCTGGTAGAGGCAGGTCTCTATGAGGGAGTAGGAGCCAGAAGTCTATGGGGTCAGCATAGGAGTTTATCCTCTAGGGGAGTTGGTGGGAGCCAGAAATTAACACAGGCTTTAAAAAATGTCCAAGAGTATGGTCATGAAAGCAGAATTACAAGAGAAAAGCCAGGTGGAAGCTTCTCATAGAACGAGACTGATGGAGATACAGGCCAGAGCCAGACCATCTGAACGCTGACGAACCAGATGGGTCCTGGGGATGGGGTGGATCTGAGCCCTTTTTCAGTTCTGAATCCTTGTATATTTTGGTACCTTCACTCATTTATTCATGCCATCTTCTCTGTAGAAAATGTCACCTTTTCTAACTTCAATTGACAAAAGTCATATCAGTTCCAAGGCCATCTTCTCCACTTCCAATGTAGAGGAGATAGCCTTCCATATGAGGTTGTTTCACCTAGACACTGTTACAGCCCTCAGCCCACACAGCACTGCATTCTAACTCCACATACATATGAAACCTCCATCTCTGCAGAGCCAGGCCTTCTTTTTCTGTAGTTACCTCTATGCTGCCTTGCTTGACGTCATCGTTCAACAGATAGATCTATGACTGAATAGAAAGTGAATGGATGAAACAAAGCGACTCCACCCAACGTGGACAATCTGTGGGACAGATTTCCACTTGTAAGTAGAAGGAAGTCGCCCTTCAGAGGAACAGCAAAACACCGCAACTGAAGAGGAAATTCACTTCAGTTAAGAAGAGATGGAACTGTACACTAGTTACATACTAATTATACAACCACAGAAGAACCACCTTCTGTTTTTAGAATCCAAGATTACAGAATTGTGCACAGAAGAGGAACAAGCTGTATTGCTCTAGTTGGCGTCATACCTCTGTAAACAGGTTCCACTGAAATTTTGACTTTACGTCCCTTAGCTGAATAAATTTTTCTAGTCCTGAAAATGAAATCTACACAAAATTCAATAATGCTCTGATAACTCGGATACTGGCCTGGCTTTGTGTGCATGTGCATGTATATTATGTGAGGAACAGAAAGAATAATGTCTTTTATAGTAAACTTTGTTATAATCACAGCATTTTCTTTGCTTCTGTCAGTTCATATTAAGCACTAAGAACATGTACTAGTATAATAAGATGAGAGAAATTTGACGCAAGCCAGGAGGTTGCATTAGTGGTCAAGCATGAAGGCTCTGGAGCAAAAGCTCTTGGATTTGAAGGTACGTTAGGATGGAATCCCGAGCATGCGATTAAAACTCTTTACTTTTCTCATCTGTAAATGGGGATGACAATTACTAACAATATCCACCACATAGCAGTGTGTGAATTAAATAGGTTTACATAGGCAAAGGGCTTAAACTAGAGCCTGGCACATGATAAGCATCCAATAATTACTAATTGCCATTATTAGAATGTCTATCTTCTACCAGTGGGCTCTACAAAACAGCACCACGCAGTGGAAAGCTCTGGGGTAAGTTCCTAGGTGTGTCTCTCAGCTCCACTACTTACAAAGTCTGTGACCTAGATTGTATACTTATTGAAGTATAATTAGTATAATAAATTTATTGAAGTCACCTTTTATCTGTGAAAGGAGTATGATGACATCGTATTGAAAGTGTTACTGTGAAGGCTAAATGGCATAATGCACGTGAGTGACATGGTGCTGGCACATAGTAGGTGGTCAGTCAATTAGGACTATCACAGCAGGGAAACAACCTGGTTTGTGAAGTCAGCATTAGTTTTGAACACAGACACTCCGAGACTGTAGGCAACCTGATTTTTCTGCTCTTGAGTCTCTTCCTATGTAAAGCTGGAATATCAGTGCCTTTTGAAGACCAGAACTAGTGTCCACAAAAAGCCTGTCTCATTTTGTTTATTATCATTTATTCCTTGGGTCAGCAAACCACCAACTGAGGATCAATTCCTGCCAGATACCTGTTTTAGTATGGCTTAGGAGCCAAGAATGGCTGTACATTTTGAAGTGCTTGGGGGAAATAGGAGAATATTTTGTGACTCATAAAAGTTATACGAAATTCACATTTCAGTATGTAAATAAATTTTGTTTGAACACCATCATGGTCATTTCTTTATGTGTTCTTTGGTAGTTTTTGCACAACAATGGCAGATGTGAGTAGTTTAGGCAGAGGTTGTAAGGCCTGCGAAGCCTAAAACGTTTATTATCGAGCGCTTTATAAAAAAAGGTTTGCTGCTCTGTGATCTACTCTAATCTTCTCTCATATATGAAGAGTAAGGGGCATAGAAATGAAGAATTAGTTATTAATTTATTTAAATATTCAGAGCTTAGAATCTAGTCCTTTGGCACTGGCCAACCCAGCCAAATACTGGCACCTTCTTATACAATTTGAGATTTGAGAAAGCGTATAAAAAAGAGAATGATTATATTTCTCACTTGGAGTTATGACTGACTAGATCATTTGAATATTTAATTTTAAAGTAACCTAAAATATTTTCATTTTATGTTATTTCTTTTGCATTTATACTTATATATAGCTATGCTATTCCTACATTATCTTATAGTAACCTTTGCTAGAGCCAAAGAATTGCTGAAATTTTAAATCATTTAACTAGCTGTTCTATACCAGTTTGTTACTTAGGTGATGTGTCTAGTATTTACTACTTGTTTTATTTTGCCATCTCTTCATTTTGCAAGCAGGAAACAGCCTGACCCACCTCTGATTCCTGGTCCACCTCCTTCACCTCCCCTAGCTCTCCACACCCCTCACTTCTCGCCCTCCCCACAGCTCTTTTCCCCCAAGCTCGTACCCTCCTCTGCAAAGTGTCAGTGATGCTGAGCAACAATTTAAGATGGTTTTACTTCTCCTTTGCTTTTGCGCACATTAATGTATTTTAGATGAAAGAAAATTAATGTTTTTAGGCTGACATTCTATAAATGGGACATGGAAAAGCACTGTGTTACTGTATTTGGGTATTTTATAAAATAATCAGCCTGTACGCTGAGCAAGTTGTATACGCCCTGGAAAGGGAAGTGATGGATTTGCTGCAGTTCAGGGCTCAATGTACAGGATTTATACATTCCAGAGCCTGAAAAAACAGAGACCCAAAAATAAAGACTTCTGATATTTCTGTAATTTAACCACTAACTTATCTGTTTATGTTTATCAAAAATATAAACAATGATTTATCTAAGTACTCAATCTCTTAAAATACTTAAAAAATTAAGTCAAAACCAGCCACCTTTTATCTATCAATTATATTAAATCATTCTATTTTTATGGAGGTTTTTGGAAACAAATTAATCAGAAGGTTTGATAGAGATTCTACCTCACCAGTGGTTAGGTGTTCAAAAAAAACGTCAGTATTATGTTAGAGTTATGTTCCGTATTCTGCAGAGGCAACGAGTCGTTGTCAAGAGTTCTCAAATTGTACCTATAAAAAGTGTATCAGTGAGGCGCTGCCGGGGGAAGTACCGGCACAAGCTGCTTGTTAAATTTTCAATTCAATGATGTTAAATTGTTGGCAGCTTGAAATTGTCTATAGCGGGAGCATTTATACCAGGGAACTAGGCAAGTTCTAGAAATCAGGGCTTTCTTCAGCCCCACCTCACCCCAGGTGTTTTTCCAGCACACTATTGAGTGTGCTTAAATAAGTCATACCCCTGAGGGTTCTTTTTGGGAGAACAGAAATATCTTAAAACTGATTGATGGTGATGGTTGTATCACTTGCAAAGTTAGTCAAAAGTATTGAATTGTACACTTCAAATGGGTTAATTTTATGATATGAAAAATATGCCTCAATAAAGGTACTAATTGAAATGCCCCTAAACCAACAAACAAAATATCAACATTTATTAGTAATTTTAAGATTCAAGTACACACCCAGCAGAATTAACATGAAAAATAAAGCCACATTTATCTCATGCTTTTGGTAGATATATAGTCTATGCAATAATAGTCAACCTAGGGTCTCACTTTGTAATTACTTGGAGAGTTTAACAAGAAAACACCCACCCCCAGAGATACTGAAATCATTTGTCAAGTCTGTGGTTTGGGTGTCAGAAATTTTTTTTTTTTTTAAACTCCTTGGGTTGTTCCCGAGGACAGCCAAGGTCAAGAACCAGGACTGCAGTGTTCCCAGATAACTCCAGGTTGCAATTACTAAGAACTCATCCTCAGGTTTAATAAATGTTCAGGCCTTCTGAAATAGGGAAATCTGGAAATGAATGTACCCCCTTTTTTGCAGGGAAGTGGGGGACTTGGTTTTGTAGTGAATGTCTATTCTTTACACCTGGAGGAAAGACACAGTCCTATTCCCCCCATGGGGTTCACTTATGGTTGCTTCTTGCTATTGGCATCATGGCGGGGCACAGAAACAACATCTAGTTCATCTTTGTCATCTAAGTGTGTCCCACAGTACTCAACCACAGACTCTGGGTTCAAGGACTGTTTGTTTAACTAAAGGACCAGAACTGAATACATTCCTCTGTCTTCTTCTTTGGGGTTTTCTTTTACAGTGGGTTGGGAATACAGATAACAGAACATGTAAAGCACTGCAGCTTAATGATTCAGTAAGCTACAGAGGGCCACAATTCAGCTTTAATGTTTGGACTTGGTGACACCTGTGTTGGATGCTCACAGAAGGGCCTTTTACCTCTTCTGTTTGGGGATTCAATCTAGAGGGATAGAGAGATTCTAGAGCTCTGGCTTCCCAGCAAGAGGAGTTTTCTGTAATGGAAATTTCAGGTGTTTCATCTGATTTGTCAAATGAAGGTAGAGTTCAATTCTGATATTTCAGTTTTATAATCTAAAGACAGGAATTATTGATAAACTTTTACAGTAATACAGCATTAAAAAGATACAATCTCTGCATCCTTAACATGGAGAGATTTCAACTCTATTTTGGTTTTTCTCTGGTTAAGGACATAGCTTGTGGCAGGTTGGACTCCAAGCTTTGCTGTGTAATTGATGTGTGACTAGCAAGCAAGTTATTCAAACCTGTTTGGTGCCTGTTTTCATCCTTCATAAGATGAAGATGACAACAGCTCCTATGTCATTGGATTGTTATGAAGATTTAGAGCTATTTATCCACACAGAAGGTATAGGTTTTGCCTCTCCTCTTGCACAGGTGTTAAAGCCACCCTCCTGGGGATATTCCCAGTGCCTTAGGCAGAAGGCTCAGTTTCTCTAGGAAATCCCCTGTTCCCCTCTTGTGTAATACTTGCTTCTTTTATCAAATATCCGGATAAGTTGTCTCATCTGGGTCCCTTCTTAAAGACAGAACTCCAGTGACTCCACCTACCTATACTTACCCGTCTGAAGCAGACATTTTATCCTCTTCCTAAATTGTTGGTATTTAAAGGCTCAAAGTTGCCCCTCTGGACATACACGCAATATAAAAGCTCACATATGCAGTATCAGGAGAAAGGAACACATAAACGAGACTGTTGCAGAAACTTCCTCATTCTCTGTCTTTTGAAAAAGTCCCTCTCCCTTACACAGAATGTAGGGTAGGCTTTCTGTTTATCTTACCAGCAATGCAGTCCTTTTACTGTTCCTGGGTCAGTGCTGGAAACTCTTGAACAGCACATTTATTCATAAACCAGAGCAACATCAAGGAAGCAGGCAACATCAACTCCTACATCCCAATCTGTCCCTGTTCTCAAAGAATGTCCAACATTTGATTTTTTTTCCCATTTTCTCAACCTACTTGTTTTCAAGTCTAGAAAAATAATGCATGCTTTTCCAGTGGGATTAGACCCAAACAGGAAGATACCCAATAGATACAAATGAATAAAGTGGAAAAAAATAGAAGGTTGAGGTGGCAAAGGGCAACGAGGCACTGAAGATAGTCATTAATCAAAGTGAGCATGCAGGAGGGAGCACCGAGTCAACGTCCACCCACCAGGCACTTTGAAAGATCTGCTCCCTTACCCCAAGTCCTGGAGCAGCTCAGCTTCTCCATCGGATCTGCTCCACAGATCTGAGGGATCCTGGGTGCTCATCTTCCCTTCTAGAAGTTCTGCTCTGCCCATTCGCGCTCTTCACAGACGCAGAGAGGGAGACAACTTGGCTGCTCCTGATACCCTCTTGCTCTGTGAGACAGCAGCCTGCTGTGGCTCTGAGTCTCCAAGGCAAGGAAGTGAAACTCGGTCGCTTACTCCTCCCACCAACACCACCACCCTGGCCTGGAGGCACTGGCAGGAGTGTGCTGTCAGTCAGGAAGTATGCAAACTTAGGTAGTTACCTCTGAGGACACCCAGCCTGCATCACGCAACAGGCGGTCGCCATCAAAAACATCCGACCACCCCACCTGGGACTGGACAACAGTGCAAACCGCTTGTGTGAGGCCAAACCCTAACTTCTCCGCAATGCTAGCAGCCTCTGGTTTGTAGGGGAGAATGCGTGCACTCTTTCACCCCACCTTTGTTCTGTCTTACACACCAACACAGGGAACACTGAGGAAGCTTCTATATCAGGAACAACCTTAGAGTGGGGGGAAAAAAACAGAATCAAACCACAAGTTTGACCCCTAAAGTTTGGTGTTTTAGCACTTTCGCAATATTTCTGTTTAGTTACCCAGACCTTCTAATATATCCTTGATGCTTCGAAGAGGGATGATTCAGGGACAATTATTTTTTCCTCCATGGGAGAAGGATTAAGAGAGAAGAAGGCAGGAAAAGTTACAAGGGGCCGTTCTGGTACCCACCTAATGGGGCATATTGGAACTCCTGGAGTCTTTTTTTTTTTTTTTTGAGATGGAGTCTCGCTCTGTCACCCAGGCTGGAGTGCAATGGCTAAATATGGGGTCACTGCAACCTCCGCTTCCCAGGTTCAAGCGATTCTCCTGCCTCAGCCTCCTGAGTAGCTGGGATTACAGGCACCTGCTGTTACTGCTGGTCCTCAATTAGCCCACCCAGCTAATTGTTGTATTTTTGTAGAGATGAGGTTTCACCATGTTGGCCAGTCTGGTCTTGAATTCCTGACCTCAGGTGATCCGCCAATCTTGGCCTCCCAAAGTGCTAGGATTACAAGCGTGAGCCACTGCGCCCGGCCTGAACTCCTGGAGTCTTTGAGTGCCAATTTCTTCATGGGCTTACTCACACCTGAATGGCTTTGTGCCCAGATTCATGTGTAGATTCTGTCTGCCGGAAATGCTAAAGAGAAATGGCAGTGACTGAATCCCTGAGAAGTAGGACAAAGTGCAGTATCAGATGAGTCAAGAACATACGTTGCTACCTGCCTTTTCTACGTACCTACGGGTCTGTCTCTCTCTCTCTCCCTTTCTCTCTCTCTCTCTTCCTATCGCTACTCTTTGACTCACTCAGCACTCACCAAGGTGCTCCGTAGCTGGTTCTAACAGTGTGGCCCGAGGACCAGCAGCACAGCGGAGCTGTTCCTAAAGGACTAGAGGCTGCTGGCGCCTTGCATGGTTCCATCCTTCACGTTCCTCCTTATTACCACTGTTCTCCCAGGATCGGTGAGACCCTGGGTAACAATGGTTGCCAGTGAGAAATTCCTGAGTGTCGAGAGGCAGCCTGCAGGAGACTTACTTCTGATAAGACATGTGTAAGCACTTAAAACTCTTTTGGCTACAGTTCGTTCACAGAGGAGGACAGGGCCCACTTGAACAGAGAGGCCAGCAGGCCAGGGAGGTATTCAACATGCACACTGCAGCGACAGGGGACAGCCTTGGCCCTAGAGTTCCTGTTCCTTTTCTAGAGCCCTAGAACCCTTTATTTGGTGTTTTGGTATCTATTTAATACTCATTTCAGCAAATTCTGGTTATTCTTTTTCTTAACTTTTTTGGAAGCGCAAGTAGCAAAATTTTCTAAGGTGGTCCACTTTTTTGTCTCAATCTTTCTGCCTTTGTCCCTTCGTCATGTTGCTGTTCTGTTGCCCTCTCCTTTGATGTCGTTGTTCCATTTTGTCACTTACTCCATTTTTCCCAGTGTCCTTCCCTAACACCCTGCCCACCCACTAACCACACACTTAGTTTTGCAGTGGTAGCATCTGCAGGAGGCTTACTAGATAGTGTCAACAAAATGCTGGACATTCATAAAAATATTTGGTAACATATGTTTTACATGAGATTGTTCAGATGATAGAATTCTTAAATCTTTCATTATTTATTTTTTAGAGATGCCGAGGCTGGTCTCGAACTCCTGGGTTCAAGCAATGCTCCCATCTAGGCCTCTCAAAATGCTGAGATTACACGTGTGAGCCACTGCAGCCAGTCTCTAATGTTTTAGCGACTTTTGCTTCCAAGCAAGTACAAGGTATGTTTTTAAAAATCACATACTTATTATGTCAACAAACTCTTTTCAATGGTCCTGGTTCACAGCACTGAATTTTTTCCACACACGGATTAGAGGTTTCCTCTCAGTGGTAATTTTAAGCAGAGTTCTGCTGGATGCCTTAGACTGTCAGTCATGTCTGTTGTGTCTAAATCCCAACTTCAGACAGAGTCTTGAAAATGCAACGCAAAACAAGGAGTGAGTTTAACCTGGCAAGGGGTCAGGGTTGTGGGGGAGGTTTCAGAAATAAGTCCCTAACTCCAAATTGTATCCTCAGCTCCAGCATTCTATGGGGCTACTAGATCTGGCTCTTCTTCCCCAATGCACATGCTTCTAATGACCAATCCTTGTTCCAGGGCTCCCCATGGGTCTGATAGGGCTTTCTCAGAACTTGGAACAACTTTCTTTCTACCCAATTCCTCCCTTCTTTTTCTCCCTTCACAGATGTCAGCTTATCCTGGGTTCAATCATGGCCTAAATTTCCCCTAAATTTCCTGTCCATCTGGAACCTCAGAATGTAACCCTAGAATGTAACCGTAGAAAGAACATTGTTCTAAGTTCTAAGAAAGTCTCAGTCAGACCCATGGGGAGCCCCAGAGCAAGGACTGGTCATTAGAAGCATTTGTATTGGGCAAGAGAAGCCGGATCTAGTAACACCTAAGACCACCTCTGAGAAGCTATTTGGCCACATTATCTCCTTTCTTTTTTCCCAAAGTGAATGAGACTTAAGATCAACTTAATTTTAGTCTTGTGAAGAATACATATGCTTTTGTCCACACTCTTCGTCTGCCTAGAATGCTTCCCTATGTTCTGTCCTGCCAACTCCTTTGCTTTTTTCCTGTCTCAGCATAAGTGTTATCTCTTCTTGAGAGGTGTTTTCTGGGTACCCCGTCTGTATACTGGGTACCCCCTCTGTATACTGGGTCAGGTGACCTTCCATGTTGCTAAGCACCTTCACTGCCTTAATGTACTTCACATCTTGATTAAGACATTTTTGCCACTGTATTGAGATTATTTTATTTTGTTTCATTATGTATCCTTCAAGACAAAACTCTCCTCTAATTGGACTGAGAGAGCACTTAGGGCAGAGTTTACGTCTTGTTCATCTTTATGCCCCTTTCACTCAGCACGGAACACGGGAAGGACTAGCAGGTCAATGATCCTGTTGACTCAATGATAGAGGCTCTGAAGCTTTTGACTGAAAGCCTAAAACTGGGCTATTTTTTTTTTTTGGAGGGGGTGGCAGTATAGGTTTTTTGGAAAGTAGATGCCAATAAGGAATTAAAAGTACAGGGGATTTATGGGATGGATGTGCCTATGACGGACAGAGGCCAGAAGGAGAGGAGCAGACAGGGTCTCAGACCACAATGTGGAGTTGTGTGTTAGTGTCCCAGCCCTGCCTCAACAGAGGACCACACACTGGATGGCTGAAAACAGCAGAGATGTATTGCCTCCCAGTTCTGATGTCAGAAGATCTCAACCAACGTGTTGCTAGGATGGGCTTCTTTGGAGGCTCTGAGGGAGAATCTGTTCCAGGCCCCTCTCCCAGCTTCTGGTAGTCGCCAGCAATCCTTGGCATTCCTTAGCTGGTAAACACAATACTTCAGCCTCTGCCTCCATCTTCACACCACCTTCTCCTCTCGGCATCTGCACCTGGACTTCTTATAAGGACATCAGTCATTGGATTTAGGACCAGCCCTAACCCATAATGAACTCATCTTAATTAATTCCATCTGCAAAGACTCTATTTCCAAATACGGTTACATTCTGATGTTCCAGGAGGACAGGAATTTTAGAAGGGCCATGATTCAATCCAGGATAAGCTGACATCTGTGAAGGGAGAAAAAGAAGAGAGGAATTGGGTAGAAAGAACATTGTTCTAAGTACTAAGAAAGTCTCAGTCAGACCCATGGGGAGCCCCAGAGCAAGAACTGGTCATTAGAAGCATTTGCATTGGGCAAGAAGAGCCAGATCTAGTAGCCCCAACATGGCTGTGAGCAGCCAGGGAGAGCCTTGGCGTGAGTGTCGGCAGCAGAACTAGAAGGCACCATCTTCAGGCACACCAAAGACATCTGCCAGAAAAAAACCCAGCAGAAATCTTCCCAACCACATTTAAGACATCTGCCAGAAACAAACCAAGCGGAAATCTTCCCAACCTTCCTCTTTTCTTCTTCTTTATTTCTCTTCTCTGTTGTTTTCCCACCTTTCACTTTCAATACTCCATCTCAAACCCCGTTCTCACCCTCCTTTCTCTAATGTGAAGTGGTTGTTCTATTTGCCAGTTCAGTCACTTGGTTTAATTCCTTGAGATCACTTCAAGTATGGGAAGGTTCTACAGAAGTAACACTGCTGTGTAGCTCATCAGATGCTTTTCAGGAAAGATGAAGAACAAAGGGTCCCCTGAGGCAGAGGGGAATCCTTGTCCTGCACCCACGTGTCCGAGGGATCTCCTTGTAGAAAAAGTTCCATATGTCCATCTACCATACGTCTGAAGTAGTGCACAAGAGCCACAGAAATGGATCAAACTTACAGCTTCTGTGGACTTTATCTCAGTTTCTACCAATATTCCAGCTACTCTTTCATTTAAATAGTGATACAACTGTCATCACGGTAAAACGAATAGATGTTTAACGTTCTCCGCACTCTCTTCCATCAGACTTCCCCTCCTCCTTCCCCTCCCTGAGCTTGGCTCACTGTGGGCTCAGGCTTTACCATGGCTTTTCGCTCTTCCTGTGTCTCTCTTCCTCCAGATCTCACTGTGGCGCTCTCACTTCTGTCAGGGGATTTTGTTCTAAGGTCACCTTCTCAGAAAGAGCTTCCTCATCCACCATATCCAAAATGCCTCAAGCCTATCATTTCTATTTCCTTCCCCTGCCTTATTGTTTTTCAAAGCTCTTAATATTGGTAGAAAATACTTTCATACTGGTTCATAAATCGTCACTGTCCTGTGTTGGTTGTAGAAGTCCTGAGCCCCTGAATGTCCCTCAGTCATCTTGGCCATCCCTATCCCTCCCAGGATGTCGATTGCTGTGTAACTGAAAGGGGCCTTAGAACCCTGTTCTGGAACCAAGGTCAGCATCATGTCTCTTCTTATCCTTCAGTGCCTGTGGCAAGCTAGTTGTATATTTAGCAGATATATTGAGGTATAATTTATATACCATAATGTTCATTTTCTTTTGGTGTATAATAATTTTGATTAAATTTGCAGAGTCATGCAGCCATCATTGCAATACAATTTTAGGATGCTTTCTATCACCCCCAGATGTTACTTTCAGAGTTTCTCCTTAGGAACCTAGCTGTTATGCCTAGAAACCCAAGCCATGTGGAATGCTTCATGTGTGTGCTTCGGTCAACAGTCCCAGATAAGCCCCGCCTGGATCATCGTAGTCCAGGTGCCAGACTTGATTGAAGAAGCCTCCAGATGATTCCAGCCTCCAGCCATT
This sequence comes from Sapajus apella, assembly GCF_009761245.1. NCBI lineage: Eukaryota > Metazoa > Chordata > Mammalia > Primates > Cebidae > Sapajus > Sapajus apella. Next base: position 3,323,174 of record NW_022437064.1, read on the forward strand.
CAAATCACTATCTCCTAGTGGACTGCATCTTGCCAGCTGAAGCCCCCAACATCAAAGAGGAGAGACAAACCATGCCCTGTTTGAATTTTGGATCTAAAGAATACATGCACTTAATAAAATATTTGCTATTTAATGCCACAAAGTTTGGGATGGTTTGTCAGCCAGTGATATGGTTTGGCTTCATGTCCCCACCCAAATCTCATCTTATAGATCCCACAATTCTCACTAGTTGTGGAGGGACCTGGTGGGAGATCGTTGAATCATGGGTGGGTCTTTCCCATGCTGTTCTCATGATAGTGAATAGGTCGCACAATTTCTGATGGTTTTAAAAATGGGAGTTTTCCTGCACAAGCTCTCTTTTTGCCCACTGCCATCCATGTAAGATGTGACTTGCTCCTCCTTGCCTTCCGCCATGACTGTGAGGCCTCCCCAGCCATGTGGGACTGTAAGTCCAATAAACCTCTTTCTTTTGTAAATTGCCCAGTTTCAGGTATGTCTTTAAGAGCAGTGTGAAAATGGATGAATACAGCCAGCAATAGATAACTGAAACACTTGCCTATCACCTGGATCTCTGTCTAGAATGTGAGCTCTTAGAGACAGGAACTTCCAGAGTCTTAATAATCTTATATCTTTGATGGTTACTTTTATGTGTCAACAGGTTGCCCAGATTGGTCAGATGTTATTCGGGGTGTTTCTGGAAGATTGTTTTTGAGTAACTTAACATTTAAATAGTAGGCTCTGAGTAAAGCAGATTGCTCTCTATAATGTGGTGGACCTCATCCAATCAGTTGAAAATTTAACAGAACCAAGAAACCAGCCTCTCCTGAGCAATGTCATTTTCCAGTAGACTGAATCTGCTCTTCATCTGCAGCCTCAACTCTTCCTGATGCTATAGCAGACAGCTTTTGGGCTTGAACTAGGTTTCCAGCCTGTCAGCCCACCCTGCAGATCTTGAACTTGGCAGCCTCCGTAATTATATGAAGGCATTCCCTATTTTACACACACACACACACACACACACACACACACACACACACACACTCCACATATATATATCCTATTGGTTTTGTTTCTCTGGAGGACCTTCACTGATATAGTATCCATAGCCCCTAAAACGGTGGTTCTCAACTGGGTCCTCATTTTTGAGGTGGGTTTCATTGTTGGTTGTCACAACTTGGGCAGCCCACTGGCAGTGTGCTGTGTGTGGTGATGCTGAATATCTTAGTGTGCAGTACAGCCCTTACAATAAAGAATTATCTGGGTAAAAGCATCAGAAGGGCTACCTGGTCTACCTCAAGCACATTTCTTTTTCTCATTTTAAAAGCATCCTAAAAACCATGATACAGTAAATCCACTGAAGGTAACTATGCAAAGTCACCTATCTAACGAAAGAGCTAAAGTGAAATAAAAAGGCAGCTATTCCCAGAAATCACTGGGGAGGATTTCAGGGAGAAAGGGCTAAGACCTTACCTTTTCTACGAGCGACCTGAGATCAAGTGAGCACAAGTCAAGGAACATTAATGGGATATTGAAGTCACTCTTCATTTGTGTCTACCATATGCCCTGTGCCCAAGCCCATCGCCAGCCTGACTTGGATAATCAGTTCTACAGGGTTACAGGAAGACAGGCTGTTTGGTTCACTGGTGACATTTCCCAGCAGACAGTGTTGAAAAAACTAAAGCTTTGCCCACAAAGAAGAAATACAGCCACGCAATGGTTATAAAAGAACAGCTCCCCCTGTTGGTGCAGGCTATATTCATCTTTTCAAATGAAAAACAAAAAAAACCTTTTTGACTAGATCACGATTTAGAAACATTTAGGGGGCTGCTGAAGGTCTAGAAAGAGAAAGACGTGACCAGTAACAGCAAACTTAACCAGGTTCCATGAAAATATGTTTCCTTAGATTATGAGTGTTCATAATCGCTTTTATTTGTATATTATGAACATTATGTTATTGAGGTGAGCAGGTACATTATTCTTGTTATTTTTTAATAGATTAGAAAATTGGAGCTCAGAAATGTTAAGAAAATTGCTAGAAATTAGCAGCACCAGGAAGAGAATTTATGTGCATCTGTCAGTGTCCAATTAAGAAAAGAGAAGCCACTGTAGACATCTAGCTGCCACTGCTGGTCTGTGGGACCAGAAGGACATACCTCTGTTGATGGGGCTGAAAACTGGCACTGAGGCCTCTGGAGCAGGCAGCTGCCCACCATTGCTGTGGGCTGCTCCCACTGCTGAAAGCAGCGCCCAAGGAAGAAAAAAAAACATTTCTACCCTTCTCCATTCTCCCTGTTAGCAAATTCTTTCTGATAGAGAGCTGGCAAGGGAATTAGTGAAATGTAGTTTGTGGGCTTCCAGCCCCCTATGATACCAAGGGAGGAGAGGAGGTCAGAAGTGGGGCTGAGAGCCAGTGGATGAATAACTAGCACAAAACATTCACTTGAGGCTGTTTTCACTCTGCTTCATTCTCTCCTGTGTTCATCGGGGTATGCTAAATTGCTACTTCAGACAAACCCAAAATGTAACACTTCAACACAGAAGAAGTGAAGTTCTTACTCACGTGACTGTGAATAATGTGGGTCACTATCCCCATTCCAATCCTAGGGGTTCTGGGTCACTCTCTCCACCCCATCCCTGGGGATCCAGCATCACTCTCCCAACCCCAACCCACAGACTGGGTAGCTTACATGCCACAGAAATTTATTTCTCACATTTCTGGAGGCTGGGAAGTCCAAGATTAAGGCACCAGCAGATGTGGGATCTGGTGAGGCCTCATTCATGGTTCATGGATGCTGGCTGTCTTCTTGCTGAGTCTTCACATGGTGGGAGGGGCTGGAGGCTGCCTGGGACCTCTTTTATAAAACACTAATCCCATTAATAATGATTATGACCTTATGACTTAATAACTCCCCAAGGCTCCACCTTCAAATACCATCGCATTGGGGATTAAGTTTTACACAGGAATTCTGTGGGACACAAATGTTCCGTTTATGGTAAGGAGGGAGGAATGGCTTGCTTCTGTTGGGAGGGTCTGTCACTGACATTGGTTAGAATTGCTGGTTTCTGGTGATAAGAAGAAGCAGACTGACTTCTCATTTGCTTTATCATTGTTTCTTTATTCTTTTTTTCTTTCTTTCTTTTTTTTTTTTTTTGAGACAGGGTCTGAGTCTGTCACCTAGGCTAGAGTGCAGTGGCATCATCTCAGCTCACTACCATGTCTGCCTCCTGGGCTCAAACCGTTCTCCCACAGCAGCCTCCTGAATAGCTGGGACTACAAGCATGTGCCACTACACCAGGCTTATTTTTGTATTTTTGATAGAGACAGGGTTTTGCCATTTTTCCCAGGCTGGTCTTGCACTTCTCCTGCCTCAGCCTCCTAAAATGTTAGGTTTACTGGTGTGAGCCACTATGCACAGCCTGTTTCTTTATTCTTATTGACTGCACTAGGGGTTAAAGTGCTCCCATGCACTTCCTCACCTTTGTGTGTCACTGGTAAAAAAGATTCTTATATTAGGAGTAAAGTTATTCTAAGTCACTTTTCATTTTCCTTTTAACTTTGAAATAATGTGACTTTTTTGAAACAAATACCCAGGGTTGCTGAAGCTATCCTGCACACATGCATACATGCATAATATACATTAGGCTTTCTGCTGAACTGGGGATGTTGTATTTAACCAAACACCTCTTATCACAGCAAATCAACATGCCTTCAGATAGAGCAGTGTTTATACATTATTCCAAGAATGTTAAGAAAGCACATGTGTAAGTGTGGTTTAAGAAGAGTGCTGTGTTTTGCGTGTCTCCTAATTTCCTAGAACTTCACTGTGGCTTTCTTAACAGGTAATACAAACGGATTAAGTGGTATTACGCTCCCTTCTGGAAAGCCTTTACTTCAGCACTTACTTCACCATTTTTAGACACTGTGTCTTAAAAATATGCAAACATGTGCATTTGCAGGTTAGCGTGGCAGATGCTGTTTGTGCTGGTAAAGCAAGGCACCATCTGCATGGAAAGGTCATGCTTGATTGTGTCAGCACTGATTTCTGGGTAATGAAAGCCCGGACAAAAATGAAACGTCAAACACACCAGCTTTTGCATTTAAGTCTGCAAAAGTAGCTGCTAACTCAATCAAGTGAAATTAAATGGGGTTACACACTTTTGGATCCTGTGTGCCTTCTCCAAACACTTTTTGTCTTCTTGGTCCAACTTCATCTGAAAAGGTCGCTCTATTAACTACTGGGAGCTAATGGCAAACAACAAAGATTATGTGACCAACGGGCCAGCTGAATCTCCCAGATTCTTAGCTTCCAGGAAGCAACAGGGTCGATTCAGCTTTTGAAAATGGGTAAAACTTGAAATCAGTCATGATAATGTGCGTGAAATGGAGCAGCTCAGTCAAAATGTCGGAACGTTTGGTCTACCTTGGGGTAGGACTTAAGAAATGAGTAAGAGGGATCGCAGAGCTTTTCATGGAGGGCGTCTTGGAGGGAACCTACCTCAGTTCCCCTAATGAACAGGTTGGGCAAATGAGGTTGGAAACAAGACACTTGCCTGAGATTTCATCCCTCCTTACACGCGATCTGGCACTTCTGACTGAGCCCAATTCTTTCCTTACTGAGTCCAGTCATACAGCTAACTTCAGTGCTTTCTTTTAAATCACAAAATGATTTCCAGACCAGCACTGAATTAATAGAAAACTTGAATCTCAGATATACGTTGTCTATTTGAAGCCTGCGTAAACAAACTCCACGGGAATAAAAACTGCCGTACGGGTCTTCATATGTCTTACTTTGAAACCCCATCAAAATAATTATTTCTAAAAATAGCCCTAGAAGCAATGAAAAAATAATGTCAATTATTCCCCCTCCCCCACCCCCACTCCCACTCACACCCCCAGTGTATTTAATTTGTGGATTCGCAGTGCGGCCTTGTGCTTAACTACACCTCCTCCCCTCCGCTTCCACAGGCAGGACCTCTGTGATGAGGATATGCTACCACTAGGTGGCAGTAATACCGCGCTGGTGGGCGGGCGGGGGAGCTGTTTTATCTGAAGTCAAGATTAGACCAATGGCTTTTTCCTTCCTCTCTATGAAAGTATAGCTCTGTATCAAGGTAGCTGAATTCAGGTGACCCTACCCAGCACCACATTTATAGAAGATACCTTAACCGCTGGACTATTAAACTATTAAATGATTCAAGTATAATTTATTACCTGTCTCACCAAGTTTTAAATGGTTCAATTCTTTGTACTGCTCTCTTTTCCCTTTAAAGCTTTCAGACCTTTGCTGAAAGAATTTAAATGAGTAGAAAGTGATTGAAATCTAAAAATTCAATTTCATACCTAAAAATGATTTTCATTCCCGCAATCGCAATATATTTTAAGCACTTACTTTTTACTCAGCTCATTTGGTAAATATAAATCTTCAAAGCATTTCAATTTTCATTTAAAATAAGGAATGTAGGTGACTCTATAAAACTGCTAACCTAGAGCCCTGTCACAGTAACAGTGACTGGAAATAGTGAAAGTTCTTCAGGGTTCTCAGGGTTACAGTCAAGACAGGTTGGGCACAGCTCCCCGATTACAGGGATAATGACTCAGCCAAGCAGTCGTTAGATTTTGTTACTGTTCCTGGCTGGCCCGTGGGTCTGAGGTTCTTCTATTAATCATATAAATATGAGGTCTTTGGTATTTGAAATATTTTAAGGGTGGTAAAGAGACATTTCTCTTAACATGTAAATGATTTTGTTTTGCCTAGCTGAAGGAGATATAACAGAGATGACGTTTTTTTTTTTTTTTTTGAGATGGGGGTCTCGCTGGGTTGTCCAGGCTGGTCTTGAACTTCTGGCTTCAAGTGATCCTCCTGCCTCAGTCTGTCAAAGTGCTGGGATTACAGCATCAGTCATTGTGCCCAGACACAAAGGTGAATTTTATCTAGAAGATTAGGTGGGGCATGGAAGCAGGAGAAAGAGCAGAATGGTGAGGCTCTATGAGCGGTTTAGAAAAAAAATGTGAAGAGAGCAGGAAAGCTAAAAAGGAGGGTGCTGACAGGATGGTGGGGTAGGTGACTGAATCAGTAATACGCCCGAAGCAAAAAGAATGAACCTGGCCCTGAAGGGGGTCACATCAGAGCAAAAAATGAAGGCTTCAGAAGAGCATGGAGGCAGGGAGTGTGGAGGCGACACACTGGAAGCTGAAAGCCAAGGGCTCCAGCAGGGCTTCTCCCAGGGCAGGCTGTTCACCACCAGCCTCAAAGTCCCCACAGCACAAGGCCCTGGAGTCTGCACCTTGGACAGTTGCCCCAGGTAATTCTGATGGTTGAAGATCATCAGAGTCTGTGGAAGAGCCTGCAGACCGAAAGTGGTGTGGTGATGGGTCTGTGGGCTCCTGGGGCAATGATGAGTGTGGTAAGCCTGTGCCAAGAACAGGTGGCACCTCGTGACCTAACCAGCTATCCAGGTTTGTGTCAGTCAACACCCGTCACAAAAGAAGGCTGTCATTCCTTGGACCATCTGTGTGAGCTCACAAGCAGTAGGGTGTGTAAGGAGAGGAAGAAGGACTTCCAAAACCAAGAAATGCTAAGGTCTTTTCAGGCTTGGAGGTATCAACTAAGTAACCTCAAGCTCTTTTGTCTCAGTATCTCTGGGTTGCCACTCAGCCAAGATTCAGCTGTGCTGGCATCAGGAGTGGATGGCTCCCTGCGGAAATTCTCCAAGGGCTCTCAACAGACAAGGCCTTCTTAGGGAAATTGGTTGCCCGATGACTCTGATGATCCAGAGGTCTCTTGGAGGGGGACTTCATGAACTTGATCTAGGCTTAGGCTTCAGACATATACAAACCAGTCTGACAGACAAGGGCAGATGGGAAAGGGATGGAGCTAGACTTCTGGGAGTAAAAAAGAGAGTCCCTGGGAGGAAGAATCCTTATGGGTGAGGATTCATGGTTTCAGAGCCAGGAGCAGGCAGGTCTTGGTGGTTGTTCTTGGCTTTAACTCAACCTAATCTTGCCTACTCTCTAGCAAGACTGTGTCCTGAAAGGAAAGGGCACGGTGACGCTCAGCAGGGTTATCGCTTCCTAAGTGATCCAGGTCACTTCAGCATGTTGGGTTGAGGGGCTCCAAGTCCCCTAACCCTTTCCTAATTAATGAAAAGAATAAACCCTCCAGGCTTCCTTATCTCACGTGCTGTGGTCAATCCAGTGATCTGACAATCCAGTGAAATTTCCATGAATTCTAGGGTTTTACAATATCATGGCTTCTGTTCCTCTAACTTCTGACTTCCATTGACATCTAAGCCACTGAGTCAGTCAGCCAGCATGCCTTCTGAAGCTGTTCTCTTCTCTCTGCACCATCTGACCAACTACTCTAGACACAGTGCCTCTAAGTGCAGCTGTCTCGCCAGACACTCAAGGATAGCAGACTGGATTAAAGTTTTGCTTAGGGAAATGGAGGAAAGTTTGCATTATAACACAGCTTAGGTAAAAACTGAACATTAAATAGCAGACACAGCCAAGCACGGTGGCTTATGCCTGTAATCCTAGCACTTTTGCTTGAGGCCAGGAGTCTGAGACCAGCCTGAGAAAAAAAAGCAAGACCTATCTCTAGAAAAAGCTTTAAAAGATTAGCCAGGTATGATGGCACATGCCTATAGTTCCCGCTACTCAGAGGCTGAGGCAGTAGGATCACGTTAGCCCAGGAGTTTGAGGTTTCGGTGAGCTATGGTTGCACTATTGCACTCCAGCCTGAGTGACAGAGTGAGATCCTGTGCCTAAAAATTCTAAAAATAAATGGCAGACTCTGAGCTGAATTTCTTCAATTCCGCCACCAAGAGCACTCCTTGGTGACCAGCTTTGCCTCCTGGCCACTACTTCCCATCATCTGCACCTTTTCTTCTCTCAAGTTTCCCACTCCTTGGCCTCCTGTCCAGCATAGAGATGGTCATTTGAAGAGAAATGCTGTCACCTGAAAGGGAGGTGAGCTGGATTCAAGCAATCCTCCCGCCTCAGCCTCCCAAAGTGCTGGAAATGCAGGATGGGAGAGGAGAAGCAATCCTGAGTCTCCTTCATGGCTCTCTTAATGAGACAATTCATTTTATCTTCATTTGGCTAGCCCAGTGCAAATAAATTCCCTCCTGCAAAGCTTTTCCTTCTGAGGGCCTTCACGGTTTGCTGTCTCCTGACTGCAGTTCCCTGACCTGTCGGTAACACTCTTCTTAAAAGGTGGCTCAGTATGATGTTAGCGGGGATTTTTAGATTCCAAACTTGACATTTTAATTATAGAATAAAACACTTGGACCATTTTCAGAGAACAAGAGAGGAGGATTATTTTGAGGGACACTTTGGTGTCCCTAAATCAACTTGGAGAGACAGCTAACTTCTAACAGCGCTGCATTCACCTTGCTTTAATCAGATCTCCTCCTAAGCACTCAATAAAATGTAACAATGTACTGGGGTGAGCCTTTGTTCCAGGGTTATTTGAGCATTAGCTCTGGCAGCTGCACCCAGCCGCAAGTGACATGTATGATCAATTCTTGCCAACACGAGGGCCACTCATCCAGCTCTTCCTTTATACAGCCCTTTGCAGAACAGCTCCCCAAAGGGTTATAATTAGAATTGTAAAAGCACATAAACAACATACAAGTCACATGATCCTGCCTGCCCAGCTTCAGGAAATTTGGAAGTGCCAGAGAAAAATATTTGTTTAAAAGTTTTTAGGACACAATACAAAGGAGTAGAATTGGATTGAAACAAAAAGGTCAAACAAAAATAGGGCAAACTGTGGCAAAAAAAACCCCAAACTATTTGTGTATTGAGTATTATGTTTAAAGGTAGGAATTTAGCTGGAGAGAGTGAATTGAAGCCTGGGAAACTCTCTGGGCCTGCCCTGCTTTCTCTGACCTCCTTTAACTTGTGACTGACAAAGCTTATTTGAGGACTTCGATGAGCTGGAAAACTCAGCTTGCAGGGTGTGTCTCTGGAGAAATCCCTTAGTAGTAGATGGTTGTGTGTAAGTCTGACAGTTCATTGACTAAGAGCTCACGGAACACTAGACCGTTGCTAGATTTGGGAAGCAGGTGGAGCTCAGCTACTCCACGTCAAAATACAGCACTCTGGGATATTGATTGTTTTCAGTTAAAGGCGTTTGAAAAACAGCAGATACTAGAAGGGCACTCTGATCTCTGATCTTCCTTTTTCTTCCTGAAAGCAGGAAATAAAACTCTCTTGTGAAAGTTACCTTCCTTGTACCAGGAAAAAGAAAGATATTCTTATCACCAGAGATGAGGTGCTAGGGCCAAGAGAAATCTGCGCAAACGAGCATTGTTAAAGAAACCCTTAGCTTCCCTGATGCTTCTCCGCAGTGAGCTGTTCAAGCTCCAGCCCCTTTGTTTTGCCACAATTCCTCAATTTGCTGCTCTCTGTCAAGCCTAGTAGATAAAGCTTCAGTTCTAACTGCGTCTTTGGGTCTTTAGTTTTTTTGGTAAAGGCGTCCTTATATATGTAAAAAAATGATTGCAATTTTTATGCTTTTCTCTTTTTAATCTGTTTTATGTCAGCTCCAGCCAGAGATGCTGGAAGCCTGGAGGAAAATTTTCCCTTCCCAACCCAGGGGATGAGAGAGGTCCATATACGGCTTCTGCTTTGAGGAAAGGAAAAATGCGCATGAAAATATGGACCACCGTTTACAGCGAACACGGAAACAAAGAACCAGTTCATTGTAGCTGGGCTCCCGTAGTGGAATGCCACCTAATTCACTCACCTTCTCTGAAGAACACACATTTGACTTTAAATTGGGAGTCGAACAAACAAAAACTGGGGTACTTTTGAAATGCCAACTAAGAATAGAGTCTTCCCTCTGTTTCTGATCGTCGTTATTTTCTGTGAGTTATACCAAGAAATCATTGTCATTTATAAGACGAATGCTAGCCTGTAACTAATATCCTGTTCTAAATTATGTTTTACCTAAATGTCTTAGATGCAGTAACTGCAATTACCCAAACCGTTCAAGATGATTATTTAGATGCTAAACTTCCTTACAGGTATACTGAGAGGGGCTCCTGCACCAGGCCCTTAATTCATCCCTTTGGACCATTCACTCACCTGGTTATCACAGCCTCTTATAAGGAGGTCTCAGTATCATTATTTCTGAGGTAGAGACAAATAACCTGAGACTTGTACACAGAAGTGGCAGTGAGGAGGGAAACTCTTGATTCAAACTTGGGTCTCTCTGGCTCATGGCCTTTGCCCACTCCCACCTGCTTGCCCACCCATGCTTCCCCTAAGGAGATCAGGGGCTCCCCAGGGATTGGAGAAGGACCTTGCTGGCCCACATGCTGGAATCACTTCCCCCTGCCTGGAACTGGTGCCTCCAGACTGCAAGAAGGAAACTGTGACATTGAAACAAACACAGTAGCCTCATCCGTCATCCCTCAGGGAATGAGGGATCACAGAATCTCAAGTACATTTCTCAGGTTTTAATAAAACAAAGCAAATACTGTAAAAGAAAATCAAATAGGTGTCTGTAAGAAATTTATAAAAAAAAGAAAGAAAATTTATTTTTTAAGCCAAAAATAAAATTCCAATCCCCCAACCAACTGATGGACCTTCTCCTCTGCCAAGGCCATTCCAAAGTTAACTTGAAAAACTAGTTCAGGCCACATGGGAAGTGGGGGTCGGGACATGCCTCATTTTACCCTCCTCCTGTTGGAATTCAGGCACAGCTGACCAGCATTAACATTAAAACAGAGACTTTAGGACTGACAGAACAGACTCTTCAAGTCTGACAAGAAACCTTTACAATCTGTTCTCTCTGAAGCCTGCTACCTGGAAGCTTCATCTGTATAAGGACCTTGTTGTCTGCAATTCCTTATCTTAACCCAGACATTCCTTTCTACTGATTCCAGGTTTTTAGAAAATAAATCTTTCAACCAATTGCCAAACAGATTATAACAGATTATAACCTCCCCCCACATCGTTCCAGATAGAACCAGTGTACATCTTACATGTATCAATTGAGGTTTTATCTCCCTAAAATGTATAAAATGAAACTGTAGCCAAACCACCTTATCACATGTTCTCAGGATCTCCTGGAGCTGTGTCACAGGTCATTAGTCACTCCTATTTGGCTCAGAATAAATTTCTTCAAATATTTTACAGGGTTTGACTCTTTTCATCCACAATTTCCAAAAGCACTTCCCAGCAACACATGGAATGTACCTCTGATTTCCTAAGAATAACTACCTCTTCCTCCTCCTCACCACTACCTCTTTTCATCCTGAATTTTAAAATGACAATACAATCAACACTTGCAGTTAGACTCATTAAAGGTTTATTTTTGGGAGAGGTTTAGAAGAACTATGTGACCCACCTGTGTCAATTAAGGATCCTAGAGTGCTGTTGTGTGAGCCCCGGGAACTGGCCCCCTGAGCACTGGCTGTTTTCCAGATGGGGTGCTATATTTAGCCTCACTAAAAATTCTCCCCTGTAATTGAGCTCATGGCCACATTTTCATTTCCTGAGTTTTTATGTGGGGTAACCCATTTCTTGAGGGGCCCTACCTTCTGAACCTGGCTTTGTCATTGCTCTGTCAAAGATTTTCAGAGGGCAAGTCATTCAATCCCTGGGACTCACCCTGATCATCTATAAGAATGGAATGATTCACGGACAACTGCCATGAAAAATAGCTAATTACTGGAAATGACGGTGGAAATCTGAATACTATATATGTCTTTCAGCCTCAGGAGGAGGGGGGCAACATGTGCAGATGGTATTTTTCCACTGAGTGTGGGACTTGGAGGAGCTGTCAGATTTAGACAAGGTTCAGCAGAAGAGGCCATGGTTTGGGAACGAGCCAGACAGGGCCTGGAGCAGAGAGGACTTAATTGGAGACAGTGTCCGAGGCTCTGAGAAAGGGCCTGTGCTTTCCACTCCTCTTTAATGCCACTCTGACCCTGCCTCATGGGTATGTGCATCATGAGAGGGTATGATTACCTAAAATCATTCAAATTAGTGATTAGAAGGTGAATATTGGATTTTTACAAAGAATGCTTTGTTGGATTCCCCTTTCTTGGAAAGTTTGTATCTTCCAATAGTTTGGTTTTGGGACAAGACACACTGGTCAGTCTTAGTCTTGTTAAAAGACCACTTTTGTTTGTTACATATTTGTTAATTCATATTGTAAAGGAAACAACCATAACAATGGATGTCAGTTTTGTGGAAACTACCTAAAAGTCAAAGAAAGTAGTGAATTTTCTAAATGTATTTTTTTCCTTTTCAGATGACTTTTTAATCTTCCTCAAACTATGAGATGATGAAATAGCACAGGAGTCAAGAACTCTTTTCTGGATAAAGTTCACCTCCCAAATGGCAAACTTATGCAAGTTTTTGCCTTAAGTAGGGGCAACCATCAAACACACACACACACAGTCACACACATGCTTATACAAGCTCACAATTGCTCAGGAATCATAGGCTATGAATACTCCTTTGCAGGTAAGGAGTATCATTGTAACATGTCAATTGGTCCAACATACTGCCAATGTATAGCTATGAAACTATCAAAATTCTACATGTGGGATATCAAATCTGCTCTATATTTTTGTTTTTGTCATTCAAAGATGGTTTATAAAAGCGTTTTAGAAGCAATAAAAGCTATTACCTAATTTGTTTAAGGCAATTAGATGTTATGCAAGATCACTTAAAGGTATTAATCCCTAAGATCTGAATCTTTCACAATTTTCAACCCATAAATACGTCAGTGATTATTTTGGAAATACATGAGAGCATTAGCTTTACTTTAAAACGGATTTAAAAACTCTTCACCACATTTTCCATTTAGCTGTTTGTTTCCAGTTACTCTTGGGTAAACTGCTTGGTCAGAGGGCTGGCTGTGCCTCTGCTCTTGAGACAGGTCTTACAGGCTGCCCATTGCAGAGGTGTGCCACCTGTTTGGAGCTCTCCCAGGTCACAGGTGAAGCCTTTCCTCCTTAGAATCCTTGGGAAAAAGGATATTTTTAAGATTGGATATAGGTAAGGCATAACTCATTATAATACACCAAGGGCAACTGCTGATATAAATAAGGACCTTAGTAGCTGAAATTAAAATAAGTGAACTTCATCTTGTGATGAAGCATGCCTGGTCTCCCTCTAACAAGGCAAAAGATTGTGGACATTATTGCTGTGTTACAAGATTTCACATAACATTTGCCTCAATACTCTGTTGAAGTTTTCTAGAAAAAAATTTTGATCTCTGAGAATATTTTCTATTGTCCTGTCTCCAATTTGGAAGATTCACCAGAACTGGAATAGTCTTAGGTCTCTCCAGTGGTTAATTTTCTAAACAAACAAATGACCCCAAACTAAATGTTTGCAGGTCTCTGAAACACAGTCATAATTTCTGTCAAGTACTATGAGCAGACATCAGGTGAGCATTTCTCATTATTATTGGGTGGTCTCTGCATTGATGACCATCACGCAGTTTAAGATCCAATGTGTCCTCCAGTGTTTTTTTCTAGGAATTGTTCCTACTTGCTTCCTCTCTTCCTCACCTGAAAGTATCTCTAACCTCCCAGTTACTGGGTCAGAAGTCAGATTCTTTACTGGTCTTAATCTACATTAGTAGATTAAGTTAATAGTTAACTCTGGTCTGGGCAGATCCAGAAGGTCTGCAAGTGTAAATTTCTTTATTTGTGAATGGAAATAGGGTGCAAACCTATTCCATAGGGTGGGATGCAAATAAAAAGCTTTGTGGAGCATGGCATGCAAACACCAACTCAGACCAGAAAGTTGGAGCCATCCTTCGCTCCTCTCCGCACCTTGGCTGACAGAGCGCATCTGCCTCTTTTCAGTTATTCTTGCTGTTTCTGAATGAGACCGGGCCTCCATCCTCTTACTCTAGGAATATGGTGTCTGGTCTCAACTGGCCTTTCAAAAAAGTCATCAGTTCATCATTCACATTCTTGATAGCAAACTAATGCTCACATATGATTATACTACAGTTTCCTGCTCAAAACTTTGAATATCTCCTTATTATTTATATATAGAAAAAAATTATATTTCCATAGTTTGGCTTTCAATTTCCTTATTATCTAGCTTCAAACTACATTTTAAAATGTCTTTTTTCATTACATCCTCTCCATCCTTTCCAGGTACACAAGGCTTCTTCTTATTTTCCAAATACATCATGCATTTGTATATTCCTTTTTTTTTTTCAGATGGAATGTTGCTCGTTATCCAGTCTGCAGTGCAGTGGCATGATCCTGACTCACTGCGACTTCTGCTTCTTGAGTTCAAACAATTTTCTTGCCTCAGCCTCCTGAGTAGCTGTGACTGCAGGTGTGCACCACCATGCCTGGCTAATTTTTTTTTTTTTTTTTTTTTTTAGTAGAGATGGGGTTTTGCCATGTTGGCCAGGCTGGTCTTGAACTCCTGACCTCAAGTGATCCACCTGCCTTGGCCTCCCAAAGGGCTGGGATTACAGATGTGAGCCACTGTGTTTGGTCAGTATATTCTTGTACCTCCATTTATTTACTGTCTTCTGTTGTCTTAGAATGTTTCTCTTACCAGCCAATCCAGAATATTGCCAAAAGATACCTGTGAAGAATCATCCTAGAAACCTCTCAAAGTCAGTCCTTTCCACTCATGTCTCCCTTAGCATGTTCTGTATCTCTTACAGCCTCAGCCTTATCCTGCCTGTGTAGCTTGTATTACTTGTATGCAGCCACCAGAGAAGATTTTACGCTCTTTGAGGGCACCAATTGCCTCATTCATCTTTGTGTTCCTTCTTTCCTCAAACACTTGGCAGAGGGCCTTTCCCAGAGTGAGTGCTCACTAGACATGTTTTGACAAATTGAAAAGGTAATTGAAAATAAATAGTAAGTTGTACCTTTGCTTAACTTACTTAGAATTAAGTTGGAGACAAGAGAGACCCAACAACATGCCCAAAGTTGCTAGACCTGGAACAAATGACCTGGAGTCACTTTTGACGGGTTCTAGGCTCAACAGTATTGTGCCATTACAGCTTTATGATTCTTTTGAGACAAAATGTCAGGCTCAGATGTAGCCATTGACTGTGTCAGTTGATTAAGTACAGGTGTCCTCAAAAGCCATCTGTAAGGAAGGCGCTCTTGGGCTTGCTGCACGCTCACTAATCCCGAGGGCTGCAGAGGCGCGCAGTGTCATTTTAGTTTAGTTTGACTAGCAGCAGCTTTGTTTAGACACCTGCTCTTCTTCAGTAACCAAAGGTAACTGATATCTGTGTGCTTGTACGTGCCCAGACAGGCTTCCAGTCAACTAAAATTATCCTTCTTGAGGGATCTATTTGAATCTGACATTTGTTCATTTATTTTCTTCAAAATATAGTAGAGAAACCAAGAGATTGCTCATTACTATTTTGGGGGTGGACTTCCACATATTCTCTCAGATTTCAGGCTTAGGGTACTTTTATATTCCTTGAGGACCAGACGACCATGCATTTTGGAGAGAAGGAGGAAAAGGCTGAAGCTGGAGAATTTTGTCTTCCAAATAGAATTCCTCAGGAAAATGTCTGGGCTTTTGCTTTTGCTGTTCCTATTCACTGCAGTATTCTCCCTTCTACCCTATCTTTCCTAATCGTATTCACTCTTATTTAACATAAGACCCTATGCTCTTTGTGCAAGGTCTTGCTGATTCATGCAGCTCACATTATCTGTCCTTTCTCTGAGCTGCGCTACACTGCTCATCAGTATCACTCAAATTGCATTTTTTCTTTTTTTGTCTCTCACTGTTAATTTGATTTTCATGCCAAGAAGGCAATTATTTTTAGGGCTAGGTAATGCATGTCCTTTGCTACCCATTATGGCATCACTTGGTAAATACTTCTTGGTTGATTGGAAGCCATTGAAATCAAGTCAAAGAATATAATGTAATTGAAGCTTCAACTACTAGAGCAGTCTCACGATGCCCCTGATTCCTAGAAATCATTTGGAAACTAAAAAGAAGACTGAATTGTTGTTACAAACATATTTCATTGAAGACTGAACATATTACAACACAAATCTTGCACTAATGAAAGCTTTAATAATTTGTGGGCAGTTACTAACCAAGCATGAATAATATTCATAGAGGCTCAGTGGAAGGGACTTTTAAGGATGGCCCAGTTTTTAATCTCATTAGTAACATGTAGAGAAAAGAAACAGTCAGAGAAGGCCTCCAAAAAAGACAGGATTAGTTCAGGAGCTTACTGGGGACATATTGAAACAGAATAGGTTGGAATCAAGATGATATCTCTATAAGTCTGCAAAAGCCACAGCGTTACTGGGCTTGGGACTCCACCTAAAGAAGCTACGGCTGCAGTGACCAAAGACAGATTACAACACCAAAGTTTCTTTGAATTCCTGGAAAGCCTTCCCAAGAAGGTTGGGTACAAATACAGATAAGCCCAGACTGCAGTGACTACAATAAATACCCAACTCTTCAACGCCCAGACACCAACAAACATCCATAAGCATCCAGACCATCCAGGAACACATGACCTCACCAAACAAACTAAATATGGCACCAGAAACCAATCCTAGAGAGACAGAGATATGTGATCTTTCAGACAGATAATTCAAAATAACTGTTTTGAGGAAGCTTAGTAAAATCCAAGAAAACACACAGAGAAAAAATTCAGAATCCTATAAGATAAATTCAACAAAGATATTGAAATTAAAGGAAACAACTAGAAATTCTGGACCTGAAAAGTGCAATTAATATAGTGAAGAATAGATCAGTCTTTTAACAGCAGAATTGATTAAACAGAAGAAAAATTAGTGAGCTTGAAGACAAGCTATTTGAAAATACACAGAGTAGACAAAAGAATTTCGTACCTTCAGATAATTTCTTATTGCTCATTAATGTGAAGTTAAAGTGTAGAGTTTCTGTTAGTTTTCTCTTTCCTTGTTGGTTTATGTTAGGTTTAAAACAAAGAGTTTAAAGGTATTATTTGCAAGTCTGATGATAACCTCAAATCAAAAAACATACAACTGATACACAAATAGTAAAAAGCAAGAAATTAAAGCCTATTACCAGAGAAAATCACCTTCACTCAAAGGAATACAAGAAGGAAGAGAAGATCTCAAAACAACCAGAAACAAATAACAAAATAGTAGGAGTAGTCTTTACTTATCAATAATAATATTGAATACAAAGGAACTAATTCTCCACTCAAAAGACATAGAGCAGCTGAATAGGTTAAAAAAAATAGACCCAGTGATTTATTACCTATGAGAAACATATTTCACCTTTAAAGACACAGACAAAAAATAAAAGGATGGCATAAGATATTCCATGCAAATGGAAACCAAAAAATAGCAGGAGCAGGAGTAGCTTTACTTACATGAGACAAAATTGATTTCAAGACAAAAACTGTAACAACAGACAAAGAAGGTCATTATATAATGATAGAGAGGTCAATCATTAGAAGGTTATAACAATTATAAATATATATGCACACAGCAACAGAGCACCCAGATATATAAAGCAAATATTATTAGAGCTAAAGAGAGAGATATACTCCAATAAAATAACAACCAAAGACTTCAAAACCCCATGTTTAGCTTTGGACAGATCATTTAGACAGAAAATCAACAAAAGAACATTAGACTTAATCTGCACTATAGGCCAAATGGGCCTAATAGATATTTCCAGAACATTCATCCAATAGCTGCAGAATGCTTTCTTCTCCTCAACATGTGGATCATTCTCTAGAAGAGCATATGTTAGGCCATAAAACAAGTCTTTAAAATTTCCCCCAAAATTGAAATAATATCAAGTATTTCTCTGACCACAATGGAATAAATCTAGGAATCAACAAGAGGAATTTTGGAAATTATACAAACACATAGAAATTAAACAATATGCTCCTGAATAACTAGGGATTCAATGAAGAAATTAAGAAGAAAACTGAAAAATTTCTTGAAACAAATGAAAATGGAAACCCAACATACCCAAAACTATAGGATGCAGAAAAAGTAATACTAAGAGGAAAGTTTATAGCAAGAAGCACCTACCAAAAAGGCAGAAAAACTTCAAATAAACAACCTAATGATGCATCTCAAAGAACTAGAAAAGCAAGAGCAAACCAAACCCAAAATTTGTAGATGAAAGAAATAATAAAGATCAGAGAATAAATAAATAAAATTAAAACAATTCAAAAAAATCAATGAAAAATATTGTTTTTTTTAAAAGATAAACAAATTGACAAACCTTTAGCCTGACTATGTATGACAAAGAGAGAGAGGTCCAAATAAATAGAGTCAGAAATAAAAAAGGAAACATTACAACTTATACTGTAGAAACTAAGAAGATCATTAGAGACTGCTATGAACAACTATTTGCCAATAAATTAGAAAATCTAGAGGAAATGGATAAATTCACAGACATACACAACCTAGCAAGTTTTAACCATGAAGAAATCTCAAACCTGAATAGACCAGTAAAAACCAATGAGAATGACGCCATAATAAAAAGATTCCCAGCAAAGAGAAGCCCACGACCTAATGGCTTCACCACTGAATTATACCAAACATTTAAATAAGAACAAATACCAATCCTACTTAGACTATTTCAAAAAATAGAGTAGGAAGGAATCTGTCCAGACTAATTCTACAAGACCAGTATTACCCTGAAACTAAAACCAGACCAAGACATGTCAAAAAAAGAATACTACAGGCCAATATCCCTGATGAACATTGATGCAAAAATCCTTAACAAAATATTAGCTAACCAAATTCAACAACACATTAAAAAAATCATTCATGTTGATGAAGTGGTATTTACCCCAGGGATGCAAGAATGCTTCAACATGTGCAAATCAATGTCATACATCATATCAACAAAATGAAGGACAAAAAACCACATGATGATTTCAATTGATATTAAAAACATATATGATAAAATTCAACATCCCTTCATAATCATAATAAAAACCCTCAAAAAACTGGGGATAGAAGAAACATACCTCAACGTAATAAAACATACCTCAACATAATAAAAGCCAACAACAACTGAGCCTCCCTTCCCCCAGCTAGTATCATACTGAATGGGGAAAATATAAAAGCCTTTCTTCTAGCATCTGGAACATGACAAGAATGCCCACTTTTGCCACTGTTATTCAACATAGTACTAGAAGTCCTACCTAGAGCAATCAGACAAGAGAAAGAAATAAAATGTATCCAAATTGAAAAGGAAGGAGTCAAATTATCATTGTTTGCAGATGAAATAACCTTATATTTGGAAAAACCTAAATACTCTACCAAAAACAGTTAGAACTAATAAATTTAGTAAAGTTGCAGGATACAAAATCAACATACAAAATTCCGTAGCATTTCTATATGCCAACAGCAACCAATCTGAAAAACAAATTAGGGAAGTAATCCAATTTACAGTAGCTACAAATAAAATTAAATACCTAGGAATTAACTTACCAAAGGAGTGAAAAATCTCTACAATAAAAACTATAAAACATTGATGCAAGAAATTGAAGAGGACACAAAAAAATGGAAAGATATTTCATGTTCCTGGATTGAAGGAATCTGTATTGTTAAAATGTCCATCTATTTAAAGCAATGTACAGATTCAATTCACAGAAATAGAAAAACCAATCCTAAAATGTATATGGGACCACAATCTTTTGTGGGACCAAAGCTATCCTCGGCAAAAAGAATAAACTGGAGGAATCACATTGCCTAACACCAAATTCTACTACAGAGTTATAGTTACTAAAACAGCATGGTAGTGGCATAAAAACAGATGCGTAAATGAATGGAACAGAAGACAGGGCCCAGATATAAATTCATACATCTACAGTGAACTCATTTCCAACAAAGCTGTCAAACATACTTTGGGGAAAGGACAGTTTTTCAATAAATGGTGCTGGGAAAACTGGTTATCCATAAGCAGAAGAATGAAACTAAATCCCTATCTCTCACCATATACAAAAATCAGATCAAAATGTATTAAAGACTTAAATCTAATACTTCTAACTATGAAACTACTATAGAAAATATTGGGGAAACTCTCCAGGACATTTGACTAGGCAAAGATTTCTTGAGTAATAGCCCACAAGCATAGGCAACCAAAGCAAAAATGGACAAATGAGATCACAAGTTAAAAGGCTTGCAGCACAGTGAAGAAAACAATCAACAAAGTGAAGAGACAACTCACTGAATGGGAGAAAATATTTGCAAATTGTCTATCTAACAAGGGATTAATAACAGAAGAGATAAGGAGCTCAAACAACTCTACGGGGGAAAAAATCTAGTCACTCTATTAAAAAATGGGCAAAAGATTTGAATAGTCATTTCTCAAAGAAGACTTACAAATGGCAAAGAGGTATAGGAAAAGGTGCTCAGCATAACTGAGCATCCAAGAGATGCAAAACAGCAATGAGTTATCATTTCACCCCATTTAAAGTAGCTGTTGTCCAAAAGACAGGCAATAACAAATGCTGGCAAAGACATGCAGAAAAGAGAACCCTCATACACTGTTTGTGGTAATGTAAATTAGTACAACCACTATGGAGAACAGGTTGGATCTTCCTCAATAAACAAAAAATTGAGCTACTGTATGATCCAGCAATCCCAGTGCTATGTATATACCCAAAAGATAGGAAATCAGTACACTGAAGAGATATCTGCACTCCCATGTTTGCTGCAGCACTACTCATAATCAAGATTTGAAAGGAACCTAAGTGTACATCAACAGATGAATGGATAAAGAAAATATGGTACATATACACAATGGAGTACTATTCAGCCGTCAAAAGAATGAGATCCTGTCATTTGCAACAACATGGATGGAACTGGAGGTCATTAAGTGAAATAAGCCAGGCACAGAATGTAAACTTCACATGTTTGCACTTATTAGTATAAGCTAAAACAATTAAAACAACTAAACTCACAGAGATAGAGAGTAGAATAATGGCTATCAGTGGCTGGGAAGTGTAGTGGGAGAGTAGGGGATGTGGGGATGGCTAATGGATACAAAAATGTAGTTAGAAAGAATATATAAGATCTAGTATTTGACAGTACAACAGGGTGACTACAGTCAACAGGTTAGAAGCAAGATGAGTTGGTTATGTCAGATCTCTTTCACTGTCTTAGTTATAATTTTGCAAAGGTGGTTTCACCACACCTGGCTAATTTTTTAGAGACGGGGTCTCCCTGTGATGCCAGGCTGGTTTCCAGCTACTAGGCTCAAGTGATCCTTCCTCCTCCCAAAGTGCTGGGGTTATAGGCGTAAGCAATGGCTCCTAGCCTCTACATATTTTTAAACTCAAGTTTTCTAATTCTTTTTTGTCAAGTTTAAACTATGGTTTGCCAATCAAAATCAATGACTGAGGCATAAGGCTCAGTCATCCAGGTTTATTGAGCCAGCTTGAGGATATGCCCAGGAAAAAAGAGTCACAGAGGCATCTGTGGCTATTTCTTCCAAAAAGGTTCTGAGGTACTTTTATGTATTTACACATTTTCCTTAAAAAGAGGGTGGGAGAGTAAGGCAGCAGTGAGAGGAATGGTTACATACTTGTGAGACTTTAGGTAGTGTCTAGGAAATGTACATTTTACATAAGATAAAGTTTGAAGAAAAGGGGAGTACATGAAGCAGATGTCTCAGGGAGGGGGAAGGAATGATTAATCTCACCTTTGCTCTATACCTGGGAAGAGAGGCTAGTAATTGATATTATCAATATGGAGTCTTTCGAAAGGGCTGGTTTCTGTTTAACTCTTAGGGAGGAAAGCCTAATGGCCAGTTAGCCAGGGAGTGGGTATAATGAGGCATATTTGATCTCTCATCCTGTCATGCCAGGAACTCAGCTTCCAAGGTTTCTCTGGGGTTCCCTTGTCTAGAAGAGGGTCCATCCAGTCAGTTGGGGGCTTAGAATTTTTATTTTTCAGATTCAACATTTGGATATTACAATATTTATTATTTATCTTTAGCATGCTATTAAAGCTTATAGTTTACATATGGTTTGGAATTTCTTTTTCATGTAGAAAACATGAATCTATAGTTTTACTGGGATGGCAGATACTGTACAGTTGCTACAGCAAGACACTGAGAACTTCCATTATTAATTCAATAGGGATAAAACCAGGGGAGGCTGAGCACAGTGGCTCATGCCTGTAATCCCAGCACTTTGGGAAGTGGAGATAGGAGGATTGCTTGAGGCCAGGAGTTTAAGACCAGCCTGGGCAACAAAGTGAGATCCCATCTCTACAGAAGACTGAAATAAGTTAAATAAGCCAGGCACAAAATACAAAAACTAGCTAGGCATGGTAGTGAGTACCTGTAGTCCCAGCTACTCAGGAGGCTGAGGTGGGTGGATCACTTGAGACCAGGAATTTGAGGCTGCAGTGAGCCAAAACTGTGCCACTGTACTCTAGCCTGGGAGACAGAGCTGGACGCTATCTCTAAAACAAAACAAAACATCAGGGGTGTAGCTGTCACAATGCAAATTCTATTAAGGATGCATTTATGGAATGTTTGAATTTTATTACTGAAAGAAACTTTGCAAATCGGTATGAGGGCAATTTTGGATTAGCAAAAATGTAGATTTGTTTTTCATTTATTTGATTTATATTAGATTTAATTTACCAGGGAAAAGGCCGATACATTAAATCTAACATATTGTTATATAGAGCCATTGACAGTTATGAAGAAGGAAGAATTCTTATCTTTTTCACATTGATAAGGGATTTCAAATAATAGTATGTCATAGTTAAATATGGTGTGATCAGTTTACAGCATTAGTAAAAATAGCATAGTAAAAAAATTGCTTGACAGGTTCTTCCTGCCTGCTGCACAGATTAAAAACTGTTAACTGAGAACTCAGTTCACTAAGACATGGTATTTCAATTAAGAAAGAGTTGAATTAATGTAAGGTCAGCCATGCAGCCGATAGAGTTATCACTGAAATCAGTCTCCCTGAAGGCTCAAACGTTAGGGTTTTTCAATGGTAATTTGGCAGGCAGTGGGGTAGGGAATGAGGAATGTTGATTGGTGGGGATGAAATTATATGGGTGTGGAGAAAGGTCTCACTGCGCAGACTTCACCTCTGTGTGGGGACCACAGGACCAGTTGAGTCATGAGTTGTAGGTCTGCCTGAACAGTTACAGTTCAGGGTTGTCAGAAATGTAGAATTCTGAAGAAAATCTCAAAAGATCAGTCCTTTGAGTTCTACAGTACTGATGTTATCTACAGGAGCAGTTGGGGAAGTTACCAATCTTGTGATCTGTGGAACAATTGTTGGTTATCATTTCACTGCAGATATCATTTCACTGCATTTTAGCAGAATTCAGGCCCCTCTCATAATTCTAATCTTGTGGGCTTTTATTAGTTTTACAAAGGCAATTTAGTTTTGGGAAGAAATATTATCATCCTTGCCTTACTAAACTATAAACTAAATTCCTCCCAAAGTTAGCTTCGTCTATATCCAGGAATGACAAAGGACAGGTTGGAGGTTAGAAGAAAGATCGAGCCAACTCTGTCAGATTTCTCTTAATTTTGCAAAGGTGGTCGGTCTTACTAGCAAGCAAAATTTTACATTACAGTGCAAATTTGTGGAAAGGGAATGATAAAATTAATATTTTACTGATAGTGGCAGAAGGCAGACAAATTCCTGGGCAGACAGGGACGCTTATGGGTGAAACTCGATCTTCAAGCCAAAGAGAGCTGAAAGCCCAAAAACCGAGCTGCCAGTTCCCGGTGGAGTTCACACTGGGGCGTGAACGTCCTCGATGCCTTTCAGCCTATCAAATGGTGCTTTTTCCAGGCCCGCCCATGGACCAATTAGCACACACACCCCCATTCTGAAACCATAAAAACTCCAGGCTGAGCTGCACGAGGGGCTACCCACTTTTGGGGACCCTCGCCCCCCACACACAGAAGGCTACCTGCTCTTGGGTCCTCTCTCTGCTGAGAGCTTTCCTTCTGCGGCTCAATAAAATTCCCCGCCTTGCTCACTCTCTGGTGTCCACATACCTCATTCCTCCTGGAGGGGGGATAAGAGCCCGCAACCCGCTGAACGGCAGGTGAGAAAGGAATTGTTACACTGTAACCCTCCTTCCTGCTTTCCTAGCAATGGGGGAGAAAAAGCCTCTGGGTGCCACACACCCCTTCTGGCCAAGTTGCGGTTGGTGGGACCGAATGAACTGTGACGTGCCCCCATTCCCCGAAGCCGCGGGTGGAGAGAATGAGCATGAACTGCAACACTTACCTGAGGCTCCCACCTCAGGACTCCTCAGGCAAAAGCCGTAACACCCCTTTGGGGCTCTGCTGGTTGCTGGCGTCTCCTAGTTTTCGAGCGGCACTACTTCCCCCTCCTCCAGGCACCGGTGCCCAAGGCAGAAGCCGGCCGCAGCACACCTGGAGCAGCGCAGAGCCAGGTGGGCGTGGGATCTGGGCCAGCAGCACCAGCCGAGCACATCCGGGGTAGAGGTGCCACCAACCACAGAGATTTCTGACTGGTGAAGCAGCACCAAAAGTATCCCGTGTCATTACCAAGGCTTTTTATCTAGGAAGAAGGAAGGGTTCTAGCTGATGTAGGATTTCTTTATACATTAATTCACTTTTTCACCTAAGAAACATTTATTGAGCACCAATTACATGATAGGCACTAAAGATTAAAAAATGAATTAAATAGTCAAAAATCCTTGCTCTTAGTGGAATTCATATTCTAGAAGGTTGAGCGACAATATCAAAAGATAAATAAACTATACCCTATATTAGATAACAATATGGCCTAAGGAGACTAAGGAAGCAGCCAAGGAGGCCAGACAGTGGGCTGTTGGAGGATTATAATCTTAGGCAAAATTGCCAGGGAAGGCCTCACTGAAAAGGTTGTTCCTGACAGCGCCTGAAGGAAGTGAGCAGAGACAGCCCCGTGAGTATCTGTGGGAAGAACATCCAAGGCAGACAGCCCAGCCCAGGCAAATACCCCGAGGCAGGATGAGGGACACCAAACAGCTAGTATACACTGGCTGGAGCAGAGCAGGTGAGGCAAGAGCTGCGAGAGGAGGCGGTGGAGAACGGGGTGGGCTAGAGGTGGCAGATCACAGCGGGTCTATGAAAGCAGCTGGGCTCTTAGCAATTGGGGAATATTGAACACAGAAGAGGTAAAAGTTGACCTAGGTTTTAACCAGGTTACTCAGGCTGCTGTGTTGCACATAGGGTGGTGAAGGGTGCATTCATTTGCTTAGTCTGCCTTTACAGAGTACCACAGACTGGGTGGCTTCAGCAACAGGAATTCATTTCCTCCCAGTTCTGGAGGCTGAAAGTTCTTGGACTTTCAGAACAAGACATAGGCAGGGTCTGCGCATTCTGAGTTCCATGATGAAAGAATCCATTCTAGGCCTCTTTCCTTGGCTTGCAGATGACTGTCTCCCTTCTGTGTTTTCATAATCACTTTTCCTGTGTGCATTGCGTATCTGTGTCCAAATCTCTCCTCCTAAGTGTGCCAGTCATACTGGATTAGGATCCACTCAAAGGACCTCATTTTAACTTAATCACTGCTATAACAACCTGTCCCTAATATGGCCACCTTCTTTGGTATTTGGGGGTTAGACCTTCGACATACAACAAATTTTTGGGGTGGACATAATACAGTCCACAACAGAGGGCAGGATGGAAGCAGGGAGACTCAAGAAGAGATCACCATAACCACCTATGCAAGAGATGGTGGAACTTGGACCAGGGTGGTTATGGTGAAGACGGTGATAAGAAGTAGGATTCTAAATCCATGTGAAGATCAGGATAGCAAGATCTGCCAATGGATTGGAAGTGAGTTATGAGAGGAAGATGAGTCAGAACTAAAATTCTAGGTGGGCTTAACCATGGGAGACACAGTGAGGAGGGAAATGAAGAGCGAAGGAAGTGGAAGCATAGAAAGGTACTTCTCTGGCTTAGTGGGAGAGTAAAGACACAATGCTTTTTAAAATTTAATTACCAGGGGTACTTATTAGTACAAATTAGATGAACTTAATCTACTAATCTATTTCAGGTAGATTAAATAGTTAAAGAGGAAAAGAGCCTATACAACTGTTAGCTATAAAACATAGAAAAGTATTTTCATTATTTGGAGTGGTTTCCCAATCAAGAAACAAACCTCAAAGTCATTTAAAAATGATGAAAAACATCAGCCAAAATATGCATATACATTTTTGCATATATCGCAAAGCTTATTACAAAAAAATATAAAAAGGTGACAGAGGTGCAGAAAAGAAAAAAAAAATGTTGTTTTCTCTATCCACCACTAGGCTCATGGGGAGACCCTAAAACAAAGATAAACAAGAGAAAAGCATACAAATTTATTTAATACAAGTTTCATGTGACATGGATGCCTTCATAAGAAGTAGAGGACTGGACAAATGGTTAATTATATATATTTTTATGTTATATTTGAAGAAGTGGATAGTTGTGGAGAAATAGGATTGGCCAAAGAGTACAATCTGATGAAAATAAACTGTGGGGAATTTAGCAAGTCAGAGATAAAGATGCCCCTTTCCTCCAGGTATAGGGAAGGAATCTCTTACTTGAGAGTCATATGACTGCTTCAGGGAAAGGTCAGAAAATCCTTCCTAGGTTTTACGGCCTGCTTCAGAGGATAAGAATGGGGAAAGGCCAGAGACACCCTCCCGCTACTACTGTTTTTCCAGATGCCAACACACCAATTTTGAGGTAACATGTCCTGAACCCCATCAGAGTGTAGACAAGGTTTGTGACCCATTTATTGAGCCAAAGTTTTATAACCAAAATTTACAATCAACACAACACGAAAAACAGGCAAAAATACAGACATGTAATTTAAAAATTAGAAAAAAAGGGTTAATAGATGTTAACTATAGAAAAGATGCATAATCTGAATAGTAATGGGGGAATGTAATTTTAAAAATGAGAAATTAATTTTTTATTCATCAGGTTGACAAAAAATTTAAAAAATGAAATTATATCATTTTAGAAACTCTTGGAAGAAATGTACATTTAAAAGGCTATCTTGGTTAGTAATTTTATAGTAGCTGCCAAAATTGTAAATGCATATCTTCAGTCTAGTAATTCTATCCTGAAGTTTCTGTCTTAGATAATTATTACCACATGTAAACAAACACATATATATGTAGAGGAGGAAACTAATTTTTCCTCTACCCATCTTAGGTTCATTTGCTGAGGCCCTGTGAATTAGCCTAACGAGAAAAACAAACAGAAGTTTATTAGCATGTTCATCACACAGACATATGGCAGCACTCAGAGACAGTAACTCAAAGGTAAGCTGGAACTTGGGCTTATGCAGTATCTCAATGAGAACAATACATTGTAAAGCCATGAGAAGACAAAGAAAAAAAGATTTTGAGTTTCTAGTGTAGGAAATTGTGAGAAAGAAAATCTGTAAGAAAAGAGATGGAAGATAAGGACTAGTTAATAAAGTTGATAATGTGGAATACTTTGGTGCAGTCTCCCAGCTGACAAGGGCCTAGAGCTGTCTCTGCAGTGATTAACTTGTGTCCTTCCTGGTAGATGGGAGAAGGAGGACACCTTTACAAATTTATGTCTTACTTTTAGGCAAATAGGGGGACAGCAGAGGACAGAGGGCTTTTTTTTTTTTTTATTTTTAGACGGAGTCTTGCTCTTGTCGCCGGCTGGAGGACAGTGGCATGATCTCAACTCACTGTAACCTCTACCTCCCGGGTTCAAGTGATTCTGCTGTCTTAGTTTCCTGAGTAGCTGGGATTTCAGGTGCCTGCCACCACACCCAGCTAATTTTTGTATTTTTAATAGCTTCTTCTTACTTGCCTTCAGCTCAAAATAATCCTAATGCCAAAAGTGGTATATTTTGGGGTGTCATATTCTACTATCCTACATATACAAAGATGTTATTAAAGCATTGTTTATAGTGGGGCGAAATTGAATAAAACCTAAATACACATCACCTGGAAACTACTTAAACAAACTATGGTATGTGCCTACGATGGAATACTAAGCAATGTTTAAAAAGAACAAGGTAGATGTATATGTATTGACACAAATATATAAAAAAAAAAAGTCAACAACTTCCAGCATTCAACACGATCCCATTTATGTCCAAAATTCAAGCTACATATTTGCATATGAACATATATGTGCATTTATAGAAAATGGCTGGAAGATATGAGCTAATCTTACAACAATTTTTTTTGAAGGGAGTCAGATGAGCATCCAAAAGCAGTTGAGATTGGCTGGGAGCTCAGGGGCTGTGAAGCCCCAGTGTATGAGCTCCACATAGGAACACCAGTCCTGTGTTCCAGATCTTGGGATGTTTCAAGACAAGCCAGAAAGTTGGACTTTTAACTTACACTTTTTAATTGTTCATGGATGGCAGTGAACTCAGTTCTTCACTCTTGGGACTCTGCTGCAAACATCCCCATGCTGTGTCTTGTTCATTTTACCCATTTTCTTCTTCTTTTCCCATTATTTCATAAACTTTCTTTTCCTAATATTTTTATGCCAGTTTTTAAAGAAATGATGTATTTCTAACTTTTAGTACCACCTTTTATTATACTAGTAATACCTGTTCTTTGCAGAGAAATCAAAAGGTTTAGTCAAGAGAATTGGTGTCTGAACCAGATCTCTTAAGATCTCACACATGTAATCCTGACCCTCCTATGCCTCAGAATATGCCATTAAAGGGCCATACCATGCTACATTCAAATCATCTCTCTTCTGGTTCAGAAGTCCCCTCACCACTGCTTCTTATTTCACTGAAAACCTCAGAAAGGCCAGCTGCGGTGGCTCATACCTGTAATCCCTTTGGGAGGCTGAGGCTATCAGATTGCTTGAGCTCATGAGTTCAAGACCAACTTCACCAACAGGATGAAACAGGATGAAACCCTGTATCTACAAAAAATTCAAAAATTAGTCTAGCATGATGGCGTGCAGCTGTAGTCTCAGCTATTTGGGTGGCTGAGGCAAAAGAATCACTTGAACCCATGAGGTAGAGATTGCAGTGAGCTGAAATCACACCACTGCACTCCAGCCAAGTGACAGAGTGAGACATGGTCTCAAAAAATAAAAACCCCTCAGGACACAAACTTGTGTTTTCTTGGGCAAATGTACTTGCCAGTACTGTAGTTATTGATCCTCTTTCATTCGGGGCCAGATGGATCTGCTTCCTGTTCTTGGCACGTTGGTTTGTCCAGATGTTCTTTATTCATCATTAAGATACCACCTGACTTAAATCCTTAAATGTTATACGTATACAATTAATGCATTCCTATTGTCAAAACAAAGACTCATAAAACGATTCTTCATTCTCCTCCTCAGTCTCCAAAATAACGTCTGACTCCCTTCAACAAGAAAAAATTGTTGCAAGATTAGCTCATATCTTCCAGCCATTTTTTATAAATACACATATATGTTCATATGCCAATATGTAGCTTGAATTTTGGACATAAATGGGATCGTGTTGAATGCTGGAAGTTGTTGCCTTTTTGTGTTTATATATTTGTGTCAATACATATACATCTACCTTGTTCTTTTTAAACATTGCTTAGTATTCCACCGTAGGCACATACCATAGTTTGTTTAAGTAGTTTCCAGGTGATGTGTATTTAGGTTTTATTCAATTTCGCCCCACTATAAACAATGCTTTAATAACATCTTTGTATATGTAGGATAGTAGAATATGACACCCCAAAATATACTTTGGGCAGTGTGGCCATTTTCACAATACTGATTTTTCCTATCAAGGAGCATGGAATGTTTTTCCATTTGTTTGTGTCCTTTCTGATTTCCTTGAGCAGTGGTTTGTAGTTCTCCTTGAAGAGGTCCTTTACTTCCCTTATTACTTGTATTCCTAGACATTTTATTCTCTTTGTAGCAATTGTGAATGGGAGTTCATTCATGATTTTGCTTTTTGAGTTTTCAGCATTTTTGTGTTGGTTCTTTCCCATCGTTGTGGGTTTATCTACCTTTGATCTTTGAGGCTGCTGACCTTTGGATGCGGTTTTTGAGAGGTCTTTTTCAATGATGTTGTTTCTTTCTGTCGGTTTTTCTCTTAGCAGTCAGGCCTCTCTTCCATAGGGCTGCTGGGGTTCTACTCCAGACCCCATTTGCCTGGGTCTCTCTTATCCCTGGAAGTACCACCAGTGGAAGCTGAAAAACAGAAAAGATGGCAGCCTGCTCCTTACTGTGGGGGCTCTGTCCCTGAGGGCCACTGACCTGATGCTGGCCAGAATGCTCCTGTATGAGATGCCTGGAGACTCCTATTGGGGGATCTCATCCAGACTAGAGGCGTGCAATCAGGCACCCACTTAAATAAGCAGTCTGGCCACCCCTTGACAGGGCAAGTGTGCTGCACTGGGGGTAATTCTTCTCATCCTGGCTGCCCTGACCCTCCAGAGCCAGCAGGCAGAAAAGACTAAGACTGCTGATCCCTGACATTGCAGCCATCATTCATCCTAGGTTCTCCTCTCTGGAATATCAGAGTTCTGTCCATAACCCTCCAGCTGTAGATGCTGAAATTCCCTCAGGGAGGCCCAATGTGGTAGGGAGGAGTGGATTGGGTCCTGCTTAAAGAAACAGTCTGGCCACGAACCATCCCAGCTCTGGTGCTAAGCTGTGGCTAATTACTCCCGGTCCAAACTGCCCAGTCTCCCTGGCACCGGTGGCAGGGGAAAACGGCGAACTGGAGCTGCAGTGATGGCGGCTGCCCCTCCCAACCCTGGAACTTGGTCTTCTTAGGCAGCCTCTAGTCTGCTATGCTGGCCAGTGGGGATTCCAAGCTAGTGGGTTTCCATGGAAACAAGGCTACTTGATTGCCTGGCTTCAGCCCCCTTCCCGCAGGAGTGGATGGATCTCCTGCCTCACTGGAGTTCCTGGAGCCAGAGTAGGCAAAAACTCCCATGTCTCAGTGCCTGCTTGAGTGGCCGCACATCTAAGCAGCCCCCATGAGTCTGCATGGCTCTGTCCTTGGGACCGAAGGCAAAGCGTGAGCTCATGAGAGGACCCCCTGATCCATGGCTTGCAAGGATCTGTGGGAAACGCGTGGTCTTCAGGGAAGGGTAGCACAATCGCACACCACCTCCCTTGGCTGGAGGAAGGGAACTTCTTTTGCCCTGTGCAGCTCCCACATGGGCCCTTACTCTATCCTGCTTTTCCTCACTCTCCGTGGGTCATGCCAACCACCTAGTTAGTCTCAGTGAGAGAACCTTCCTACCTGAACTTAAGATGCAGAATTCATTCACTATTTTCGCCCTTCTTGGTAGGAGCCGCAGCGTGGAGTTGTTTCTGCTCAGTCTTCTTGGCTGCTCCAACCCATCACTGTGTTTTTGACACATGGCTTGTCTCCCTCCCTTTTGTTACCCACCTGGGCCCTGTAGGCATTTGAATGTATCCCAATTTAGAGAAACTCATGAAGGCAAAGATTAAAGAACACAAGAATAACAGATTCTCCAACAGAAGTTGGAGCCAAGA
Organism: Sapajus apella; assembly: GCF_009761245.1. Classification (NCBI taxonomy): domain Eukaryota; kingdom Metazoa; phylum Chordata; class Mammalia; order Primates; family Cebidae; genus Sapajus; species Sapajus apella. The sequence continues at coordinate 3,354,624 of NW_022437064.1, forward strand.
TCCCTGTGTGGTATAGAGTAAAGCAAATAGTCTTTGAAGTCATATAAACCAGCTTTACTGTATGATTTTATAAAATTTATGTAACCTCCTTAAGTCTCAGTTTCCTCATTTGTAATGCCACCTCACATGATTGTTCTAAGAATCAACTAAAATCATGCATAAACACAAATGGTGGATCAAAGAATACCATCAGGAAAGGGCAGATATAATTATTCTCCAAGATCTCATTTCTCAACTGCAAAATAGGTATGGTACCACCTGTTTCACAGCTCTATTGCAGAGGTTAAATGAGACATTTGAAAACGTACTTTCTGCTTTCTGGCTTAAGAGCCAATCAATATATGTTGGTTTCCTTTCTCTATTCCCAAAATTAAGATAAAAGAAGAATTTATTTTGGTGTATAATATTTGTCTTGATTATAATAGAACAGGATTTAATTATGTTGCAGAAAGCATTCAGATGAAACTAGAAATAACACAAAAGTGACTGGAAACCAAATACTTAGAATCAGCTTAAATGTTCTTCCAAACAAAATCAACAGCACTTAATGTGCCTAGAAGAATAGAGATTATGAAAGATGTTGTACTTTTTTTTTTTTTTTGGGACAAAGTCTCACTCTGTCACCCAGCCTGGAGGGCAGTGGTGTGATCTTGGCTCACTGCTGCAACCTCCGCCTCCCGGGTTCAAGTGATTCTCCTGCCTCAGCCTTCTGAGTAGCTGGGACTGCAGGTGTGTGCCACCATACCTGGCTGATTTTGTATTTTTTTTTTTAAGTAGAGATGAGGTTTTACCATATTGGCCAGGCTGATCTCGAACTCCTCACCTCATGATCCGCTCACATCAGCCTCCCAAAGTGCTGGGATTACAGGCATGAGCTACCACACCCAGCTGATGCTATACTTTCTAGTCTAATTTTGCTTTGCTAATAAAAGAAATTAGTTTCCAAAAAATGTTAATTTAAGCAGAGGGGATGAGAGATGAAAACAGTTATCACAATTTTTAAAAATGTTGGAACAGGAAGGTATAAAAATAGAAGAGTATAAATATAGCAAAATACGTAACAGGATGAATTCTGTAGTTTCAATTCCAGCTTCACCTCTTAGCTGTGGCCTTGGGCAAGTTACTTATCCTCGGTGCCCCATTTCGTTGTCTCTCCTCCATGCCTCATTTCCATCTTTAAAATGGCTACAGTGATAGTAGCTATCTCGCTGGATTGTTGTGTATGGCAAATGAGTTAATTGAATATACCTAAAGTACGTTTAAAACAGTGCCTGAAACATCATCAATGCTACGTATAAGCTGTTATTACCATAACAGGCAAGATCGATAGAGAGAATTCTGATTCTCTTTTCTAAATATCAGAGACTGGTAGTACGTGTTATAAACATGTGAAAATACTCTCAAGTAAAGTGTCAGTGGTGACTCTGATAGAGAAGATTCTAAAAACAAACATTCTGTGCTCCCAACCACAGAACTAGAAGAAATAGAAAAAATCGAAGAGCAAGTCAAAGGTAACTGTGGAGACACAATGGAGCTGTTAAAAGAAGGAAGTCATCCTGAAAGAGTGATCACCTAGAGAAAATTTCAGTGACTTTTTTCCTGCTTAAGATACAGGGTAGGCCAGGCACAGTGACTCACAACTGTAATCCTAATCCCAGCACTTTGGGAGGCTGAGGCAGGCGGATCATGAGGTCAAGAGATCGAGACCATCCTGGTCAACATGGTGAAACCCCATCTCTACTAAAAATACAAAAATTAGCTGGGCATGGTGGCGCACACCTGTAATCCCAGCTACTCAGGAGGCTGAGGCAGGGGAATCACTTGAACCCAGGAGGTGGAGGCTGCAGTGAGCTGAGATTGCACCACTGCACTCCAGCCTGGTGACAGAGTGAAACTCCATCTCAAAACAAACAAACAAACAAACAAGCAAAAAAACAAAAACACATGGTAGTGTTAGGGGAGGAACATTGAAAGGGAGATTATGGATAAGAATTATAATGTTTTATGAGTTCATTTAAAAATCATGTGAATAATATATGCTTGTCATGTGGAAATTTAAAAATATATGTAACATAAAATAAACAACAACAAGCAACCCATGATCCTACTGTGGTAGGCAAAATGATGGCCAACCCAGGTGTCCACATCTTAATCCTGGAGCCTGTGAATATGGTAGGTTATGTGGCAAAGGGGAAAAAGTTGCAGATGGAATTAAGGTTGCTAGTCAGCTGCCTTAAGATAGGAAAATGATCCTCTTGAAGTAGGTGAGCCCAATGTAATCACAAGCCTCCTTAAATACAAAAGAGGAAGTCAGAAGGCAGAACAGAGAGATGGCTGCATCAGAAAGTTGGGCTGGCTGTGAAGTCAGAGGAAGGGGACATGAGACTCTAGAAAGAAATACAGCCCTGCTGACGTCTAGATTTTAACTCAGTGAAACTCATTTTGGACTTCCTAACTGTATTAGTCAATTTTTCACTGCTATGAAGAAATACTATATGAGGGTCAGTAATTTATAAAGAAAAGAGGTTTATGTTGGGCTCACATTTCTGCAGACTGCACAAGAAGCATAATGACAGCATCTGCTTCTAGTGGGCCTCAGGAAGCTTTTTCTCGTGCTGGAAAACAAAGGAGAAGCAGGCATTGCATGGTGAGAGAAGGAGCAAGAGAGATGTCAGGCTTTTCTAAACAACCACCTCCCTCATGAGCCAATCGAGTGAGAACTCTCATTACTGTGGGAAAAGTGTCAAGCCATTCTTGAGGGATTAGCCCCATGACCCGAACACCTTTCACTAGGCCCCACATTCAACATTGGGGGTCAAACTTCAACATGAGATTTGGAGAGGACAAATTCCATTCCATATCACTAATGACAGAATTGTAAGATAACAAATTGGTGCTGTTTGAAGCCACTATATTAGTGGTAATTTGTTACAACAACTATGGGTGTATTAGTCCTTTTTCACACTGCTATAAAGAAATACCGGAGACTGAGTAATTTATAAAGGAAAGAGGTTTAATTGGTTCACAGTTCCATATAGCTTGGGAGGCCTTAGGAGACTTACAATCATGGCAGAAGGTGAAGGGGAAGCAAGCAACTTTTTCACAAAGCAGAAAGAGAAGAGCAAAGGAGGAACTTCTAAATACTTAAAATACCATCAGACTTTGTGAGAACTCACTCACTATCATGAGAACAGCATGGGTGAAACCGTCGCCATCATCCAATCACCTCCCTCCCTTGACATGTGGGAATTACAAATGGAGATAAGATTTGGGTAGGGACATAGAGCCAAACCATATCAACGGGAAGCAAGTATACCTACTATCCAGGGATAACCATTAGTATATGTAAACATATACACACACACACACACACACACACACACACACACGTGTATATATAGTGTGTGTGTGTATGTTTTTTTGTATAATCAGATTTTTTGAAAGCAGAATTCTTTAAGGGACTGCTTTGGAAGCAGGAAAATTAGAGAGCGAAGGGAAATAATGCAAGTTAGGGTTCAGTTACCAGTCAAATAATGAAGCAGCAGCATCAAAATAGTTGACGTCTGTCTGCATTGGCCTGAATCAGTCACGGCACACATTGAAAAATGCTGTGAATGGTACCCAGAAGACCTGCAATAGGGCTCACTAGGGTGACTCACACTTCAGAAACCAATTTGCCAGAATTAGTTGCTAAAAGGTTGAGTCACTCATGACAATATGCCAGTTGGCAAAATGAGTGCCACTTTTAAGTTGAATACAGCTGAGGTTAAAGATGCAAAAGTTATCTCATGTGGCAGCATGCTTTCTCCCTCAAGTTCACTGTCATTGCTCACCTGCCAGACCGTTCACCATTTCCACCTACGGGTCTGGGCGCAGTGATGTTTTAAGCACACCAGAGCTCTCCCTTGCTTTGCTTTAATCCCTTTTCAAGGCTGTCAGTTCACATGATGTCAATCTGGGCACTATGTAGGAGTCCATCTATGAACTTAATCTGGCTAGTATATATAATGACTTCTTCTTAAGGTCTCTTCCATTTTCTCTCCCTAAGGCTGAACCCTCCTTTCTAGAACTGCACCATTTCATGCCGCCTTCTGACAGATTCACACAATAAAAACAGCATCTCTTGGAATCCCAGGTTTATTTCTCCTAAAAGGCAATGAGCTTTTAGGTTCCTTTTTCCACAGGTCAGGCTCCCATGGGTTGCTGAGAATCTTGGGTACAGATATGGTCAGCCCAATGATGCACGGACAGTGGCAGTCATTTCGTTTAAGCAAAAGAAAATTAGACTTAGAAGCTGCTGATACGTTAAACACTGTTCCAAGAGCTTCCAAGACAAACTTGCTGCAAAGCTGCGAAGAACAGCAGAGGCCATGGCATGGATGCTGCAGAGATTCAAGGCCACAGTGGGGAAATGACAGATGTGCCAAAGGAGGGATGTGGGAAGACTGTTTAGGACTATAGAAGAAACTTGAACAGACAAATATAATCTCCTCCTTAAGATCACCCGTGATATTATGTGCTTGAAGATGCCAGTAGTAGCATCTTGTATCCTACTGCCAGCTGGGTGGGAAACTAATCAAGTGACTAGCAGAGAGAGAAAAGGATCTCAGGAAATATATTTAAGACACCATCTTGTGAAGGTGATTGGAAGGTGCTGCCAGTTCTTAGTTATAAGTAGCTGACATCCTTCTGGCAGCAGATTTTAAAAAATACAGCAAAGACGCACTATAATAACAGCTCACTGTTGAGTGCTTACCACCTGCCAGACACTGAGTTAAGTACCTTACCTACATGATTTTATGTATTGGTATTATTACTACTTGTTTTGGGAGACAGAGTCCTGCTCTGTGGCCCAGGCTGGAGTGCAGTGGCACAATTTCAGCTCACTGCAATCTCTGCCTCCTGATTTCAAGGGATTCTCATGCTTCAGTCTCCCAAGTAGCTGGGATTACAGACACGCATCACCACACCTGGCTATTTTTGTATTTTTAGTAGAGACAGGGCTTCACCATGTTGGTTAGGCTGGTCTTGAATTTCTGACCTCAAGTGATCTGCTCACCTTGCCCTCCCAAAGTGCTGGGATTACAGGCATGAGCTTCTGCACCCTGCCCACATGATTTTATTTAATATACCTTATTATAGCAGCCCTCTGAGGGACGTTGTGGTAAACGGAATTCTAAGATGGCCTCCTTGGTCTCTGCCCCATAACAATAGGTCCTGCATTATCTCCTCCCCAAGAGTACAGGTAGAACCTGTGACTTGCTTCAAACCAACAGAATATGTCAAAGATGATGGATGACACTCCATTAATTAGGTTACATTATGTGGCAAAATTCATGTGACTACATTAACCATATTTAAGATGTGTGTTCAGACACCTGGAACTGGAGACTTTTCTTGTGGCCTTAAAGAAGTGACTGTGCTGTAATCCCAGCACTTTGGGAGGCCGAGGCGGGTGGATCACGAGGTCAAGAGATAGAGACCATCCTGGTCAACATGGTGAAACCCCGTCTCTACTAAAAATACAAAAAATTAGCTGGGCATGGTGGTGCGTGCCTGTAATCCCAGCTACTCAGGAGGCTGAGGCAGGAGAATTGCCTGAGCCCAGGAGGCGGAGGTTGCGGTGAGCCGAGATCGCGCCATTGCACTCCAGCCTGGGTAACAAGAGCGAAACTCTGTCTCAAAAAAAAAAAAGAAGTGACTGTGTCAGAAAAAGCCAGGTGGCGAGGAACTTCACATAACCTCTTGGACCTGAGGGCAGCCTCCAGACAACAGGAAGAAGCTGGTATCCTCAGTCTTGCAACTGCAAGGAAATGAATTCATCCAACAAACTAAAGGCACTTGGAAGCATATTCTTCCCTAGACTCCTGACCCACAGAAACCGTGAGATAATAAGTATGTGTTGTTTAAGCTACTAAATTTGTGGTATTTGTTGCATGTGAATAAGAGAGGAATAGATGTATTGTCCTTACTCTATACATGAGGAAAATAAAGTCTAGAATTAGATAACTTGCTCCAGGTTACACTGCTAGAGAGTGGTGAGGGAGGTGCTCAAATGCAGTCTGTTTCCTGCATTGCTATGTGATCAACCCCCTGTGCTCTGCTGCTTCCCCACAGCTTGGGCCCAAGAGATAAAGGGGTGTCAGTGCATTTAAGATGTAAAAGTGGGGGGTACTTTAGAGAATCTTGGTATGCCATTCAGAGGGGATAATGTTGTGAAAGGAAAACAAATAAGCCAAAGGGACCTCAAACTTACTAAGCCAAAGAGAAAAGTCAAGCTGGCAAATGCATCTGGCAAATCTGACTCCCATTTTCTTCCTAAGCAAGATAGCTACAAAGGTTAAAAGCTACACACCTTCATCATAATTGGCCCAGAGGAAAATTCCTTGTGGGCCCAAACCTCTTTACCCTAAAACAGTTCTGTTGAACTTCACCCTAGAAATAGAAATTGATAACTTATCTTCATAGGTATGGGACAAAGGACAGAACTCAAAGTTATCCTGCTGCCCAGCTGAGACAAATGTATATCTGATTGCTTCTTTTGCTCTATGTTTATGTTATTTTATTTAAAAATACAGATTCACTGAGCTAAACGAAGGAATAAGTGACTATTTCTCTACCGCTTTTTTCCATACGTGCATTGTGTATTCAGTGATAGGCTGATCAAAGACTCAACCGAATGCAGTTACTTGTCTCTGGTCTACCCACCCCTTTTTAATTTTTTTTCCTCTCTCCCCATGACTGACCCTTTTCCCTTTAAATATTGAGGTCCCGAGATCCTATTTGGAAAAAGAATGCACTATAGTTTTTCTGTAGTTCTTTGTTCTTTCCAAGGCATGTCCTTAACTTTGGCAAATAATCCTAAAATGATTGAGACTTGCCTAGGTCATTTTCTTTGTTTTACAAAGAGAACAGAAGGAAATTGATAAACAAAAATTAAAATGTGGAAAAAATATCTTGGGGTGGGAAGGGACTGAAATAGGAAAAGCCCTTAGAAAACAGGATGAAATTGGTGACATGATTCCTGGTGCTGGGTTTGGATGAATGGCAGGGACAGAGGGATCTTATTTTAACTTTGAAGGAGAGTACAATTAGTGGCTCAGGTATCCATGTTCAGGCTACCAGGGCTTGAACCTTAAGGCCAGAGATGACAACAACAGTAAGCAAGTTCTTCCAGTTTTTAAAAAAGGCTTGGGGGAGGGTGTGTATATTAGTCACTTTTCACATTGCTATAAAAAACTACCTGAGAATGGGTCATTTGTAAAGAAAAGAGATTTAATTGACTGACAGCTCCCCGTGGCTGGAAAGGGAAGTGTGGCAATTCCTCAAGAATCTAGAACCAGAAATACCATTTGACCCAGCAATCCCATTACTGGGTATATATTCAAAGGATTATAAGTCATTCTACTATAAAGACACATGCACACATATGTTTATTGCAGCACTATTCACAATAGCAAAAACTTGGAACTAACCCAAATGCCCATCAATGATAGACTGGATAAGGAAAATGTGGCACAAATACAACATGGAATACTATGCAGCCATAAAAAAGAATGAGTTCATGTCCTTCGCAGGGACACGAATGAAGCTGGAAGCCATCATTCTCAGCAAGTTAACACAGGAACAGAAAAGCAAACACTGCATGTTCTCATTCATAAGTGAGAGATGAACAATGAGAACACATGGACACAGGAGGGGAACATCACACACCAGGGCCTATCGGGGATTGGGAGGCAAGGGGAGGGAGAGATTTAGGACAAATACCTAATGCATGCGGGACTTAAAACCTAGTGATGGGTTGATAGGTGCAGCAAACCACCATGGCACGTGTATACCTATGTAACAAATCTACACGTTCTGCATATGTATCCCAGAGCTTAAAGTAAAATAAAATAAAATAAAATAATAAAGCAACATACAAATGTAAGCAATTTTTTTCTTTATAATCGCAGCAGTGAGGGAAATTGATCACTAATGCAAGCATCCCATTGGAGAGAGGAAGAACTAAAGCTAGGCAAGCCTTCAGACATGGAGTTCTTTTCCTTACCAAAATACCATAAACAAAGGAACAAAATGTTCAGGAGACGAGCTGCTCTGTAGAAGTAAGACGCGTAAAATAAGGTGCTGGTTGTTAACATATTGTTTATATTATTTTTTGAATCTTAACTTTCCTAGTATTTCCTGTATCAACTTTTATACTTTAGTGCTTAGTTCTTTCTCAGATGTACTTAATAACTACTCAAGAGTTAATCATATGAGGCTCTTAAAACAGTTCCTGGCACACAGTAAGCAACTCCATACGTATTTGATAAATAAGTGCATGATTCTAAACATTCACCTCAAGTCTGAATTCCATCTTCCATATGGGTTTATCATACTTAAAATCAATAAGGTCTATAATAGGAAATGAAACAAATGATTCACAAAAGAGTGGGAATGGGGGTATTAAGTGGGTTGGTACATTTATTAAAAAAAGAGTTAAATGACTCACCTTATAAATTTATTCTATTTTTCACACCCTTCTTCCCCCACTTCATGTGATCTATAAATATATCTAAACACTGGGAATTTTACCCTAACACTTTTAAAGAACTCAGCAGAAAGCTCGTATTTCTCTATAAAAATAATCCTTTCCTTTTCATTTGTGACTAATCACTTCCCCCAATCATCCTTAAAAGAAACAAAAAAGTGTTTAAAATTAATGTTTCTATGTTCAATTTATTGCTCTGAAAATACAGGAGACCTATCAAGGACTGTAGAGTCTAGTTTTCAATATTGTTTTGTCAGGAGATGGATCAGGACTGAACTTATGTTTCTTCAATTCTAGATCTCTAACAGACCATACTAAAATTCCTTCTAGTGAACTGTGGGAAATTTTCCACTTCCCAGTTGGCGCCACCTGAACTTCATTTAGAACTCTGTGATATGTTCCTCCTGCTTTGTGTTTCTTTCTCTGCCCAAATGCGGAAGACCGGATGGCATAGAGGGGAGGACACAGAGGCGGGACTGCAAGTGCCCACACCTGTTGGAAATGGCAGGTGGTGCGCTTTCTTCCCTGCCCCTCACTCCTTATGTCCATCTCTTCAGCTCTCGGGGCTGAAGGTTCTGCCTTCTTCTTTCCTAGCTTGTTTCTGGCCCCATTTCTTACATGTTATCTACTCATAGAAGGGATGCATGAATGAAAAGTGATGAGGAGTGGGTGGGAGCCAAGGGCTGCGTTGGACCCAGGCATATAGGGTGCTGTAAAGAGGGTATAATCTGACCTGGAGCAGATGTCATACCTCTGTGAGCCATCATGGCAGCTCTACATTAGAGAGCTAATTTTTCAACCCATATCATTGTGGGAGAGAGGGTACACAAGACTTCATATTTAAAAATAAAATTTGTCTTTAAAAATATCTATTTCATTTTATTTTTTTTGAGACAGAGCCTCCTTCTTTTGCCCAGGCTGGAGTGCGGTGGTGTGATCACAGGTCACGGCAGCCTTCACCTTCCTGGCTCAAGCAATCATCCCGCCTCAGCTTCCTGAGTAGCTGGGACCACAGGCATGCACCATCACATCCAGCTAATTTTTAAATTATTTGTAGAGATGGGTCTCGCTGTGTTGCTCAGGCTGATCTCAAACTCCTGAGCTCAAGTGATCCTCCTACATTAGCCTTCCAAAGTGCTGAAATTACAAGCATGAGCCACCATGCCTGACCCCAGACAGATGGGATAAAGGACGTTTTAAATTTATTTCAGGGCTAATAACAACAATTAAAAAGACACTAAAAACTATACCTTGTTCAGTAGTGAAAGGAAGTTGTTGTGACATTTGGTTTGGATGGGCACATATCCAGTTCACTTTCTGGCACATCGATGACTAATTCTCCTTTTTAAAAACAAAGACAGCAGGGTCTATATCCCAAGACTTGGGTTCTCGCCTGAGCAGCTTGTTAGATGTTATTTAGACTCTTTGGACCTCAGGTTTTCTCATTTGTAAAATAAAAGATTTAGTTTAAATGAGGGGTCGGCAACCTTTTTCCTTAAAAGGAAAGTCGGTAAATATTTCAGGCCCTGTGGTTCATACAGTCCATGTCACAACTCAGCTCTGCTGTTGTGGTGTGAAAGCAGAGGTAGACAATAAGAAAACAAGTGGTATACGTGGATTGAAACATCACACCGTACACCATAAATATGCACAATTATTATATGTCAAATAAAAATAAAACTTCAAAAAACACATTTAAAACATTCAAAAATTCAGTCATTTAAATGACTGACAAAAAGAATGAATCATTAGGCCAGACATGGCGCCTCACACCTGTGATCCCAGCACTTTGTGAGGCTGAGGTAAGCAGATGGCTTGAGCTCAGGAGTTCAAGACCAGCCTGGCCAACATGGTAAAACACCATCTAAAAATACACAAATTAGACCAGCATGGTGTTGTGCATCTGTAATCCCAGCTACTCAGGAGGCTGAGGTGGGAGAACAACTTGAACCCTGGAGATGGAGGTTGCAGTGAGCTGAGATTTCACCACTGCCCTCCAGCCTTGGAAATAGTGATACCTTGGCTCAAAAAAAAAAAAAAAAAAAGAAAAAGAAAAAAAGCCATTTAAAAAATTCAAATGACTGACAAATGTGAAAAAAAAAAAAAAAAAAAAAAGAAAAGAAAGCAAATGAACATGGCTGTGTTCTGATACAATTTAATTCACAAAAGCTGGTGCAGGGCCAGATTTGGTGTGCAGGAGGTAGTTTGCTGTCCACTCTGGAGAGGTCTAGGTCTCTCATTTTTCAATTGTTTTCCTCAGAGGTTTCTGGGGCTGCCTTAGGAAGAAAAAGGAGTAGGGAGCCCAATCACGTGGGATTGTGCAACTCTTACCTCTATTTTAATCAAAGCAGTTCTTTTTCATATTTTGAACTTCTAAGATTTTCTTAAAGGTTTTAAAGGTTTTTCTTTTGAAAAGCATGTAAAGAAAACAAATTGAAAATTGTATGCTTCTAATCAGTGCCAGCCACTCATGCTTTTGACAGCCTGCTCCCCAGCCTCCTGCCTTACCCCACTTCACCCTGATGATATTGTGGTCCCCATGTTTCTTTGTCCGGTCCAGAATTCTCCGTGGATTAGGCCCCTGTATTCCAGTTTCTTTCTAGACAACTCTCTGGATATTCCTTAGGTCCTTCATAATCAATATGTCAGAAATATCTCGTTATTTTTAACTATAAAGCTACTCCTTTTCTCTTCTTTCATCTGAGTTAGTGGCTCCAGCTTCCCTCCAGTCACACAAACCAGAAACATGAGACTTAACTCTTTCCTCTCCACTGAGAACCAGTCCCTGGCTCTGACAGGTTTTATCTCGTGATCATATATTCTAATCTGTTCCCTCCTCTGCGTTAGTACCTTCCTCCTGTTGTAGCCCTCCATCTCTCACCTGGGTGGCTCCCATATGAGAGAAAAGGAGAGAGAGAAACTCATGACAGGAATAAACTGTCTTTGCCACCTTCTCAGTCTGTAAGGATGATCTGTCTAACATGCAGCACTGAGCTGGAAACTCGCCTGCTTAACATCCTTCGTTAGTTTTTCAGTCTATGCAAGATAAAGCTCAGGTTTCTTAACCTGGAATTAATACAAAAGTTGTCCATGACCAGCTCCACTGCTTAGAACCATATGAAATAGCCATTTCTCTAGGTCAAATGGCTGACTGTAATAATGGTTTATGGTTAACCTAAAACTTCTCTGATGTCGCCTCCTACCATTCCCTAACTCATAATTTATGGGGTAGGGGGAGGTAAAATTCCTTTTCTGGAACTGAGATTGGCGTATTCACTGACCTCATTAGTTTCTATACATCTTTCTCATCTTAGTTCTGGTGGACATTTCCTTCAGATCTGCAAACTGCTTCCTGGGAAAATGTTCCCTTTCTGTATTCCCAAAGTAACCACTGCAGAAGACAGCCACAGTACTTAGGCATTGCACTGAAATTGTCAAATGATCTGTTTGTGTCCCAGCCATCTGCCCAGACCGTCAGGAATTTGGAAGCATCTTTGCCTTCCCTCTGCCTGGCATAGTGGATTTAGTCTATTGAACTACACTTAATAGAATGGATCAAAACTATCAAGGTGTACCCCAATTCTTGGCAAATAACTAGTACTAATAGACTGATTTTGGATTTTACAGTTGTGTTTGAGTTTCAGAACTCTTTGGTGGATTTGAGACTGGCCAGTGTTTTTATGTGCTGATAAATGTGGTTTGAAGCATGAAGCATTAATTGAATGAACAGTTAGATTTGAGAATTGAAGCATAAATTAAGCCAAAGGCTTGTACTATTAGCCATGAGATTTGTATCAGAATAAACAAATTGAGTAAAGGATTTCTGGAGTTGTACTCTGGGAGAAAAATATTTTTATAATATGAATAATGCAAACTTTCATTTTCAAGTTCTCTGAATGTGCAAAATTGCTCTTATTACATACAGATCTGCATAGATGAAGATGTGATATTTCAGCTCTCCTCCCCTACAAAAAACATACTGATAAGATTATAGGCAAATAGTAATTTTAGTTTAGGTAAAAAATAATTCTCAGTCATAATTATAGCAACCCAGCTGTGAAACTGTATATGGCGTGGGAACAGACATACATATTGGGCTGTTGCGGGGAGGGGGAGGGTGGTGAGCAAACTTTTACTCATGCAAGGATGGAATGTTCCCAGCTTTATCTGCCTGGTGGAGAGGTAGACAACAAACGAGCCAGAAAGCAACGTCAGCTAATGGGGCACATAGTTGTGTGGGGCTCCTGGAGTAAAGAGCCCAAAGAGGGAGGCAGCAATTCATCAGCACATTCATCGTGGGGGCCGGGGCCTGCCATGCTGCATGCTGCAAACAGGTGACGGCTCTACATAGTCAAAGAGCTGCAGTGAAACAACAAAAAATAGCAAGCTCATATGGGAGGTAAATATTGAGCACCTCTCCTAGATACTGTGCCAACTGGAAGACTCTCACAAAGAAAGCCTTGCTGTGGCATCCTCCTCTGTCCTTTAAATGCCACTCACAGCTGTTAAGCCATCTTGTTCGCCAATATGTGTTAGGAGCCTCGTCCTCAGTGCAGCACTAGGCATATGGTAATTAGTAAAGGTTTTTTAATAGTCAAAACTCTCTCACGGGGAGTGGGAAAATTGAAGACCAAGGAGGAGGACACAAAGCCCGTGCAGAAGCTACATGAGAATACCAAGGTTGTAACATATCCTGTGCTCAGAAGAGGCTTTATGTCCTGAATATTGAAGCGACGTGTGTGGAGGATGTGTACAGGATTTCATGGCTATCATAATCAGTGTAAAATCTAAATATAGTGAATACCACGTTTTTCTCCCCTACTTCCTCCCGCTCCTTCCCTCTTGCTTCAGAGTTGTATGGCTCATCAGAGAAAGCAAGGTGACTTTTCTAAATGCAGTTGTGTGGAGGCTTATTTTACTGCCACACCTGGTGCCATGTCCATATGGAACCCACACGTATTCCCATTTTTCTTTTATCTTCACTTTGAGTACTTTAAGTGTCTGGGTTACTCTGCATTTTCCTTTTTGGCTCTCAGCCATCGTTCTCATAATGATCTCTAATGGCTTTCTCTGGGCCTTGACCAGAGATTCTTTTTTTGGCCCCTCTCCATGGTATTTCAAACCAGAGTTTTTTTCTAATGTTTTAAAAAATATACTCTCTGCTTCTTGTAATGATGGTGATGATGGTGTGTGTTATTTAGCCATCATTTACCGAGCGTTATTACATGCCACACACTGCTATGAGGAATTCAAATGTTATTTACTCTCATTCACTCATTATTTGATTTTTATTCTCTGTGTAATTCATTAAGTTAGGTATTACCATCTTCATTTTTAGATAAAGCACCCCATGGTGAGAGAGAAGCTTGATTAGTACTGTCAGTAATTAACAAAGCTAGAATTTAATCTGTGTTCTGTTTGACCTCAAAGCTCAGGCCTTCTATATGATAACTTTCGTTGTAAGTGGTTGCACCTTGTTCTCCATCATCACCTGTTTTTGTTCCTCTAAGATGGCTTCATTTACTTTTCTTTCAATATATCCTACATGTTTGACTGGTACTTTTGTGTGATTGTTTTCAAATTTGCCTTTCTGTTCTAACTCACATTCAGAGTCCACCACTACCTAGCATTCTCAAAAAATGTTTTGGAGTATTTTCCCCAAACCTTTATAAAAAGACAAACTGTCTGACCATTATTCCCAATCCCTTCCTAATCTAGCTCTTTTCTATAGCTCAGAGAGCCCTCAGAATTTGTCCTATTCTCTAATCACAAACTCTTTCTGCTTAATTTTATCCTTTCTAATCTAATGTGCTATAATAAAATTTGGCTGGGCGTGGTGGCTCACACCTGTAATCTCAGCATTTTGGGAGACCAAGGCGGGTGGATCACTTGAGATTGGGAGTTTGAGACCAGCCTGACCAACATGGAGAAACCCCATCTCTACTAAAGATACAAAAAATTAACCGGGCGTGGAGGCGCGTGCCTGTAGTCCCAGCTACTCGGGAGCCTGAGGCAGGAGAATTGCTTGAACTGGGGAGGCGGAAGTTTCAGTGAGCCAAGGTCTTGCCATTGCACTCCAGCCTGGGCAACAAGAGCGACACTCCATCTCAATAATAGTAATAATAATAATAATAATGTGCTAGCAAAATTCAAATACAGGTACTATGTCTTTGAACGTTCTTGAACTGATCTCCCCTATGTCTTCCAAGGATATCCGTTTAATTATTGACAAATTTAGTGAAAAGTTTTCAGATTGTTGCAACAGAAAATATCAAGATAAAGTTAATATTCCTTCTGGCATCCAAAATAGAATTTTGCAATGATGGTTTTGAAAGTTGGGCATTTTGAAAGAATACAATTTTAATGTTCCTTTATCTTCTCTTTCAGCATATGAAGAGCAAGCCCTGGTGTACTGGTTCATAAAGATTTATTTAAGAAAATTCCTGATCTAATAGAAGGAAGAAGGAAGAACGGACTATGGAAGAAGGAAGACTTCAGATAGTGATGGGGGAAGAATCGCCAGAGTAAGCCTACCTGCTTAAGTGTTCTAGGTAAGGCTGGAAGGCTCCAAGAGAAGCCAGACATATGACCATCTTCAACAAGATTCAGAGAGGCAACATAGAGGCACCAGCAGGAGTGAGCTAAAATGGTAATACCTCAGTTTACACAAAGCAATGCTAGAGTACAGGTTTGCCCAGGTGCTAATTTAGGAAAGCACTGTGGCTTTTAGAGCATCTTGGTCGATAGAGCCTGGGGCTGGGGAGAAGAGGTGTCTGACAATGAAGAGCAAGATCAAAGTCCATGTGGACAGATATAGTGGAACTCTCTCATAAAAGTAGGATAGGATTCATTGCAACTCAGTATTCACCCATCCAAGGGGCCACTGAGACCAGCCACTCTGCAGCAGAGCCTGGCAAGAGGTAGAAGACACTGCATGGATCCACATCTTCCACCGTTCCACCAACCGTGGGATTACATGAGCCAGAATTATTTCCCATATAGAGAAGGCCATCCTGAAAGAATCGAGGAGTAGAAATACATTCGAGAGACTAAGAAATTCCAAGTATGAAAACAACTCAGGCTCCTTATAGAAAAGAGAACCACAGAAAATATTCACAAAAAAGAAGAAAATACTCATAATCTTATACATCTTGCAATAGATCCTGTCAGATCCTTTCAACATCATTCCCTCATCTCTCTCTCTCACTTGCTCTCTCTCATGCAGGCACTTATTTTCTGTGGCTCGGCCTCTTACCACTCATTTGACCTCAAGTATATTCATCATTTGTACAATGAAGGTAATAGTAATACTGTCATGTGCTGCAGAAGGACATTTTGATCAATGACAGACTGCATATACAATGGTGGTCCCATAAATTATAATGGAGCTGGAAAATTCCCGTTGCCTAGTGACATCGTAGCCATGGTAAGGTGATAGCATAATGTGTTACTTATGTGTTTGTGATGCTGGGTGTAAACAAAACTGCACAAACTCTTTCACAGTACATATAATTATGTACAGAATATAATACTTGATATTGATAATAAATGACTGTGACTGTGTTACTTATTTATGTATTTACTATAGTTTTTAACATTATTTTAGAGTATACTTAATTCTTCTAGTTACTAAAATAAAAGGTAACCATAAAACAGCCCCAGGCAGGTCATTCAGGAGATATCCAAAAGAAAGCACTGTTATCATAGGAGATGACAGCTCTGTGCACATTATTGCTCCCGAAGATCTTCCAGTGGAACAGAATGTAGAGATGGAAGACAGTGATGTTGATGATCCTGACCCTGTGTAGACGTAGGCTGACACGTTTGTTTATGTCTTAGTTTTTAACAAAGCAAAGTTTAAAAAGTATAAAAATAAACATAAAAATAGAAAAATGCTTATAGAATATACAAAGAAATAATATTTTTGTACAGCTGTACAATGTGTTTCTGTTTTAAGCTAAGTGTTATTATAAAGGAGTCAAAAAGTTTAAAAAATTATAATGTTTATAAAGTAAAAAGTTCAAGTAAACTAAGGTTAATTTAACGTTGAATACAATTTAAAAAATAAAACTACTGTATTCTAAGGGCACTGTGTACATAAAGTCTGCAGTAGCTTATAGTAACGTCCTAGGCCTTTATATTCACTCACCACTCACTCAATGACTCTCTGATTCAGAGCAACTTCCAGTCTTGTAAGCTCCATTCATGTTAAGTGCCTTATACAGGAGTAGTTTTTTTAAAATCCTTTATACCATATTTTTACTGTAATTTTTAATGTTTAGATCATGAATACTTAACATTGCGTTACAATTGCCCACAGTATTCAATATAATAACATGACTTTCAGGTGTATAGCCTAGCAGCAACAGGCTACACCATATGGTAGTAGGCTATACCTCTGGGTTTGTGTAAGTGCACTCTGTTTGCACAACAAATAAATCACCTAATGATGCATTTCTCAGAATGTATTCCCATCGTTAAGCAATGCATACTGTACCTACCTTACAGAACTGTTTCAGAATTAAATAAGGTGCATATAAAATTTTTAGCAGTACAATTGTCCCTTGATGGCCATGAGAGATTGGTCCCAGGACCCCTCTGCAGATATCAAAATCCAAGGATGCCCAAATCCCTGATATAAGATAGTATAGTATTTACATACATATACCTTGCACATATACACTAAATCATCTCTATGTTACTTTATAGTACCTAATACAATGTAAATGCTATGTAAACAGTTGTTATACTGTATCATATCAAGAATAATGGCAGGAGAAAATCTGAACATGTTCAGTACAGATCGTTCGTATTTATTCCAAAATATTTTTGAACTGTAGTTGGTTGGATACACATATGTGGAACCCATGGGTATGGAGGTCCAATTGTGTATCTAGCACATAGTAAATATTCAACACATTGTAACTCTTTAGTTTTAAAAAGTGGGGTATAACACATATTTTTAAGGTGAATATGTGATCATCTTTTTATGTCACTAGATGCATTTTTCTATAACATTAAAGAGTTGAATAGTACTTGAGCATGTGACTGTGTTATAATTGAACCAAACTCTGTTGCTGGGCGCTTGGGTTTTTCAAATTTGTGCTGTTACAAATAGTTGTGATACAAATATTTTTATAAATACATATTTGGAAGAAATCCTTGAGTGCTTCTTATATTGAATGCCCAGAAGTGCAATTTCTTGATCACAGGACAGTTTCATTTAAAAACTTGAATATTCAGATTGCTCTCCAGTAAGGCTGAACTCAAGATTGAGATACCTTTTAATAAAGTCAACAAAGCATGTCTGACCTCATATCCTTCATCATCCTTGACAATGTAATAATGATTCACCACAAGATTAAGTTCTTCTGTGAATCAAAGAAACCACCTAGAATAAGAGGTCTGACGTGGCGTTTTCAGGCAGTGAAACCTGAGAGAAGCAGAGAAGGAGGTTCTCAGTTTACCTGCCTGTCTTTTTAACTGTTTGTCTGTCAACTCTCATGATTTTCTTACTGAGGCAACCTGCCTTTTCTTTGAAAATGTAATTTGTAAAGGCTCTTGAGAGAGACCCGCATTTTAATTGGCTGGCCTTCTACATCATTATGTTACGTCTCTAACTGAAAATGACGTTAAAAAACAAAAACCTATTACCCTGAAAACTCCTCCGGTCTTGAGATTAGTTCTCACCCCCGCATGGCTTATCATGACTATGACCTTCCTTAGGGATTACTCATAGGAGCAAGAGCAGACTGCTTTGAGCGTGGAAAGATTGAAAGCCACTAGTCTACAGAACTTAATTTAGAAACAACCTGCAAAAGATAGTTAGCAACTAATGAAGGTTAACTGAGCTCTCCCTGGGGATGGTTCTCCTGGCTTAGCTGTAACTGTGCAGAGCCTTTTTATTTTTTGCATCTGTTATACCCAGGAGGCCAGAGAGGGAAAGGGGAACAACAGGAGTCAAATAGAGTCAGCTCTTCCACCATATCCCTGCTGCCCTATTAGGAAGGAAGTGAAGTCCAGTCTTAGAAACTAACATACACTTTTTCAGACAGACATGTATGGTCATCCTTTCTCAGTTACCACATCATGCTACAGTAATTACCAGATTCAGTTGTTTTAGGTGTCTCATATCAAGCCTACATGCAGAACATGTGAGCTATGAAATGATGGTCATTTAGTCAGATATTTTAAAGAAATTCTTAGATTTCTTTTGTGGTGTTAGGAGTGGCTTGAAAGTATTAATAGTCTTCGGTGAATTAATTCAACAAATTCTTGATAAACATCTCTGTGAGCAAAGTGCACTTAGGCAACACAAGTATGTTTCTCTCAAAAGAGTTCAGAGTCTGGAATAAGAGATAAAATGTAAATAAATAACTAGAATACAAGTTAGAGAATGATAGTTGCCACAAGAGGCACATAGAGTAAGTGTTACAGGATTTTAAAAGAGAGACAGATGCTATCCAGCAGGGCAAAGTCAAGGAGAGTATGTTAAAGGAAGAGGCACTCCAAATAGGTATGGACCTACTGAGATAAAAGCAAAGGCCTGCTGGTGGGAGAGTTCTTAAAATTGTGAGCTCTTCTTTTTGATTAACATATGGGATGTGTGAGGGGTTTGGGGGATAGTGGGAAAATGCAGTTAGGAAGGTATAGAAGCCAAAATGTGAATATACAGAATGTCAGCACTGTCAGGATCTTCAATCTGAGATAGCTTATTTCAGATTCTTTATTTGATGTCTGAGGAAAATTAGGCTCAGAGAGGTGAAGTGACCTGCCTGAGGTCACACAGCTAGTAAAGAAGCAGAATAAAAATAATCAGTGGAATGAAAGCTTTTCGAATGTCTCAAGTTATAGTTAAATTTAACATAAGATAAAACTAAAAAAAATCTTTGTGATATACAAATTGTGACTAAATTCACTATTATGTGAAGCAAGAATAGAAAATATTTATGAAACATTTTCAATACATGTCCATCAGTGTGCTAAGTGTTTAAAAACAATACTCTCACTTACTCTTCCCATTAACTCATGGAGTAGTTAGCGTTATTATTTCCATTTCACTCATGAAGACACTGAAGCTGGAATGAGTTAAATAAATGGTTCAAAGTCACACAGCTAATGAATGCCAACGCCTGAATTTTAATTCATTCCCTGACCACAAGCTGTTCAGTGTTAAGCTCTTCTGCCTCCCACAACATTCCATATATTATGAAAAGTTTATCACTATGTCCAGGTGATTTTTTAATACCTTGAAATCTAAGTATCTATAATAGAATTCATTCTTAATTAAAGTCAGTCATTGGTTAGCCCTTGATGTCAATAATTGAGTTCAATTCCTTCATCAATTTATTTAGTAAATGTTTATGCAAAAAACAGACAAAAATCTGTCTTCATGGAATTTACATTTGAGGTGGGTAGTTTCAAAACTATGGATAAATGATACTGTGTTTGCACTGCTATAACAAAATACCTGAGACTGGATAATTTGTAAAGAGGAGAAATTAATTTTCTCGCAGGTCTGGGAGCTGGGAAGTCCCAGAACAAGGCATTGGTATATTCAGTGTTTGGTGAGGGCTCATCTCTGCTTGTAAGATGACACCTCCTTGTGTAGTCCTCACATGGTGGAAGGGGACAAAAAGGGATGAATGCTGTGTCCTCACACAGAGGAAAAAATGACAGGTCCAGGCAGATTTCTGAAGCTTCTTTTATGAGGGCATTAATCCCATCCACGATGGAGGAGCCCTCATAACTTAATCACTTCCTCAAAGGCCGCATCTCTTAATACTACCACAAGGAGGACTAAGTTTCAACATGAATTTTGGAGGAACACAAACATTTAGATCATACCAGACACTAAAAATAAGCTTGTTGATAAGGTCTTTGAAAACATTTTTGGAGTATAATTTACTGTTTGTATAACACATATACAGAAAAAGTGCATAAATTATCAGTGTGTATTTTGATAAATCTTCACAGTGCAAATGACTCCATGAACCTAGCCCTTGTGTTAGGAAATAAACCCTCTCCAAGATTCCAAAAGTCTCATTTCACCCCCTTCCAGGAATAGCCATTCCCCAAAAGTAACTGCTCTCTTGACTTCTCAAATCTCAGATTAGTTTTGCTTGTTTTCAACTTTATGAAAACAGAATCATAGGATGTGAATTTTCTATGGTTTGAATGTGTCCCCAAAAGTTCATGTGTTGAGAACTTAATTTCCATTGTAACAGTACTAAGAGATTGGGCCTTTAGGAGGTGATTAATTCATGAGGGCTTCCCATGATGCATGAATTAACGCCATTATTTTGGAAGTGGCTCAGTGGGTCAGTTATCAAGGGAAAGGGCTTCTAATAAAAGGATAAGTTCAGCTTCCATTTCCTTTCTGTCTTTTGCACTCACTTGCCATGTGATGCTTCCATCATGGGATAACCCTCACCAGATGCTGGTGCTATGTTCTCAGACTTCCCAGCTTCAAAAATGGCGAGCCAAATAAAGTGTTCTTCATAATTAACCCAGTACTCTGTTAAGGCAGCAGAAAACAGACTAAGGCAGAACTCCTGGGTGTATGGTTTCTTCCACTTAAATTATGTTCACTATTTTTTCTTGCTGTATAATAGACCAGTACATGAAATTCACAATTTATTTATCCATTCTACTACTGAAGGACATTTTGAGAAGCTTCTAGGTTTTGGGGCATATGTACACATATCTCTTTGGAATATACCCAGGAGTGAAGTAGCTGGGACCGAGGACATTTTTGTGAGGCAGAGGTTCATATTTGGCAGCTTTTAGTAGATATTGGCAGCTTTTCAAGGTGATTGTGTCAATTTACACTTCCACCAGTAGTTCTCAACAATTTTGCTGATACTTGGTACTGTCTGTTACACTTAAGCCATATGATAAGCATGTAGTGCATTTCATTGTGGTTTTAACTTGCATTTCCCTGATGATTGGTGAAACGGCATATCTTTTCATGTTTATTAAACATTTTCATGTGGTCTGAAATGAGGTGCCAGTTTAACTATTTGCTCAATTAAAAAAATAGATATTTTTAAGTTACACTACAGAATTACAAGTCACTTTAAAACCTTGTTTCATTAGCGACAAGGATATTTTTGTTAACTTATCCGGGACACACATTCTCAACAAAAATATAAAAAGAAGGCTAGAGAACACAATCAAGTTGGTCCCAAGCAAAGTTCTTTATTAAACACAATTTGCCTTTGATATTCTTTTTTCTTATCTATTGGATTGTCTCCCTTCCGACTTCCTGTGCTGTCACAGCCTCATCAACAACTCTTCTCATTAGACTCCTCTTATACTGTATCCTGGGAATGGGAGGGTGAGGCAGGAGTTGAATTTAAAAGTACCCCATCTAGCACATTGTTTATATAAGCACATTTATCAGGTTCTTTTTTTTTTTTTTTGAGACGGAGTTTCGCTCTCGTTACCCAGGCTGGAGTGCAATGGCGCGATCTCGGCTCACCGCAATCTCCGCCTCCTGGGTTCAGGCAATTCTCCTGCCTCAGCCTCCTGAGTAGCTGGGATTACAGGCACGTGCCACCATGCCTAGCTGATTTTTTGTATTTTTAGTAGAGACGGGGTTTCACCATGTTGACCAGGATGGTCTCAATCTCTTGACCTCGTGATCCACCCGCCTCGGCCTCCCAAAGTGCTGGGATTTATCAGGTTCTAATGTGCAAAGGCTAGAGCCAAATTTGAGAACAAGGACAAATTAGAGTTTAACTAAATTGGAAATGAGAAAAATCTGGTTTGGAGCGGGAAAGGACTTAAGCCTAAATGAAGATAAGGAGGAGAAACAGGAAGGGAGAGGGACAATTAAGAATCCAGCAGCATGAGGTGACTCATGCCTGTAATCCCAGCACTTTGAGAGGCAAAGGCAGAAGAATCACTTGAGCTCAGGAGTTCTAGATCAGCCAGAGCAACATAGTGAGAACCCATTTCTACAAAATTAGCCAGATGTGGTGGCACATGCCGGTAGTCTCAACTACTCAGGAAGCAGAGGTGGGAGAATCACTGAGCCTAGAACGTTGAGGCTTCAGTGAGCCATGATTGTGCCACTGCACCCCAGCCTGAGTGACAGAGAGAGACCCCATCTTAAAAAAGAAGAAAAAGAAGAAGAAGGAAGAAGAGGGAAGAAGGAAGAAGAAGGACAAGAAGAAGAGCAACAACAAGGATTCTAATGGAGGGGTCTAAATGATTTTTAAATTTTACTTTTAATTTTGCATTTCTAAAAAAATACATGTACATTTTCATAAATCAAAACAATATTGAGAAATATAGCATAATGTCTTAGGGCAAATTTTGTCCCTATCCACCTCATTCCACCCCTCTCCCCAACATAGATAATTTCTCTTTTAGTTTTAATGGTATCTTTCCAGTGTTTCTTTATGCAAACACAAATAAAAATGAATTCATATTACTTTTTCACCTTCAAAAAGTATTTTAACAGTGATGTCTAATATTCAGTTTAAGTTATTTGAGCTGTAAAGAAAATCCTCAAAATCTAGTAAAATCTGCTTTACATAACAATCCTGTATGAAACGTGTATGTGTGTGGTTGTGTGGGTGTCAAAGAAAGGGACTGAGTTCTACATCTGGGCTGACATTATGTGGAGTATGTGGAATAGTAGCATGTGTGGGATAAAGAGATTATCCGTAACTGAATTAATTCAGTAAAAGCAAAAAAAGCTAGAGGTGAGTGTGGGAACATAAACCCACCAGGAACTGATAAAAATCTTGGGAAGAGTGTTAGATTTTTTACAAAATGTGTATCTGTGGTTGGATCCAATCTTATTTAGTCCCCAAGGGAACAGTGTGGCCTCAGTTGACATCTGAATTATACATTATTGCCTTCAACTATCAAAATAATTCCTAATTATTAACTGATTGATATGGCTTGGCTGTATCACCACCCAAACCTCATCTTGAATTGGAGCTTCCATAATTCTCATGTGTTGTGGGAGGGACCAAGTAGGAGACAAGTGAATCATGGGAGTGAATCAAGTGAATCATGGAACTGTGAGTCCACTGAAACTCTTTTGCTTTGTAAATTACCCAGTCTCTATAAATTGATCAAGACAGTTGCAGGTGGGCAAAATATAAATAAATAAATAAATAAAAATTACCATGTCTTTATCAGCAGCGTGAAAATTGGCTAATATACTGATATGTTGGGAGTTGGTGATAAAGCATCATTGTTGTCAAGCTGAGAAGCTTAGATATCTTCTAAAGGCAAATGGAAAGTCACTGAAGGTTGTTGAACATAGGAATGACATAAACAGAACTGTATTTCTAGAAGTTTAATGTGGCAGCAGAAAAATGAACAATTCCTGGATTTGGGAATATCCATTTAAAAACATATTAGTTATCTATTGCTGCATAACACATTACTTAAAATTTAGCAGTTTAAAACAACAAACATTCATGATCTCACAGTTTCTGTAGGTCAGAAATCTGGGGGTAGTTATTGGCAGAATTCAGCTCTTTAAGGGCTATTGTACTGGCAGCCTGAGTTCCTCAATGACCATTCACCAGAGCCTGCCTCGCTTCCTCCCTGTGGGCCTTTCCATAGGGCATCTCATAACACGGCAGCTGGCTTCCATCAGACAAGAGAGAGAGCAAGAGAGGGGTAGCAAGATGGAAACCAGAGCCTTTTTGTTACCTAATCTTGGAAGTAATATACCATCACATGTGCCATATTTGAAGCAAGTTGCCAAGCCTGGTCCACACTTATGGAGAGCTGATTCCACAAAGTGTAACTATGGGGATCACTGGAGGTCATTTTGTTGGTTCTTTTAACCTAGCAAGGTGGAGATAGTGAGGAATTGCAGTAGGTGGTTCCTGTTGGCAAAGAGCTAGGGGAATGGCATGAAAATGAGGACAGAATTAGAATTGCCAGGACTTGCAAACAGATTGGATGGGGAGGATGACTGGAAGAAAGGAGTCAAGTCTGGCTGATTGGGATGATTGCCGAAGGAGTCACAGAAGGAGGAAACACATGAAGAGAAGCAGATTTGGGAGAAATGTCAAGTAATGAGAATAGGTTTTAGCAGACTTAGCACTAAAGAATCAGGAGAGAAGGGAATGAGAGTTCTTTTGGTTCCATTAACTTGTGGCAGCTGGTATAAAATCAAGAGCATGCAGACTGGAGTCAGACCTGGGTTCAAATAGCGACTCCTCCATCCCTTACAAGTCCTGCCCCTCTCGACAACCTATACTGAGGCTCAGTTACTCTTACGTTAATGTGGAAGCCAATTCCTTCCTCTCTTAGTTGTTTTCAGGATTACATGAGATAACCTACTTAAAATTCCTACTACAGAGTAGGTGCTCAATAGATGGAACTATCTAATAGGGTTCTCCTGCATATTTTCAAAAGCAAATATGAAGATACCCTTTCTTACTGTCTCCTTACAACCATTGAATAGTCCCACTTGAATCATATTACTATGATTATTTCAACAGCTGCCATAAAATTTACTTCTGTCTATTTGTAGAGCTCAAAATCATCATATGTGTACAATATGTTAATGTATTATGTTATTGAAATATCCCTCCAAATGAGATATCTAAACATTTAGACTTGGAAGCCACTAGCTTACACTTCATTAGTGTATTGCTTTCCCTCTCTCTGCCTCTCTCTCTCTGAGTTCTACTCCAATCTTTAGCTTGAATTTTATTTTTAATAGTCTCTCCTGCCATCCTTGTTTTCCCTGTCATAACTTTATTTTATGAGCCATGTAAACTTTTTGGGCTCTAGCTTCCTCATTCATAAAAATGGGGAGAGTATTACCTGTCTTATATTCTTATAGAGATAATAGCTGAGAATTATAGGGGTCGAAGTTGCCATCCTTGTTTTCCCTGTAGCAACTTAGAGGTCAGGGCCTTGTCATTATGTCTACCTAAGTGCCCAGTGCAGAGTGTGCACTGTGAGAAGTTGTTACTGTGGATGGACTGGTACAATGGTAGGTGGGTGGATAAATGGGACCTCATCAGTGGCCATCAGGTACACCACCCTCCAATGGCTGACAGGCAAGTATCTTGTAACATGTATGACTGTCATCTTTGCCGCCATTTGGTCAGCATTTCTAATATTGCATCTAACTTTCTTCCATGTTAACATTTTCAAGTAATTCTTCCATGTTTAAGAGGTTCAGGAAGGCCAGAGACTAACAATAAAGTATGTGAAAGATTATTTGAGATAAAAATGGATGTTGAAATCATTTTTCTTCTTTGTTGTACCATGAATCTATAGCATTGCAAAAATCCACAAGGCAATATGTGTAATGTTAGACTTACACATGTAAATTTCACTAAACATTTTTTCAGGCACCATGGGTATTCCTTTGCAGTTAATAATTGCTAACATTAGCTGAGTACTCAAACTGTGCCAAGTACTGTATTTTATACTTATTAACTTGTTTAATCTTTGCTGTAAACCATTCAGGTGGGTATCATGACCCCCTTTTACAGCTGAAAAAACTGAGGCATAAATCGCTGGCCTTCTTGGAGATCGTGAGAAGTGACAGAGGTGGATATTGATAGATAGGCAGCCTGGCTGCAGAGCCCATACTTCTAACCACCGCTATGCTAAATTTTAAGTTCCAAATAAGTGTTTTCAAAGTGTGATCTGCCAACCTTTTGGCCTCAGAATCACCTGCAAGTCTTATGAAAATAGCTATATCTGAGCTCCACCCCTGACCTACTGAATCAGAGAGTCTGTAGGTGGTCCCTAGAAATCAGCATTTTAGCAAGAATTTCGGTATTATTCTAAAACATACTAAAGTTTAAGAACCACTGCACGAAATAGTGCACAATCTCAAATTGGCCAAGAGTCAAGAATCATGAGATATCAGGTCCTGCCTGTTTTCTCCCATTGCAAGGACCATTGATGAGCCCCTCTTGAAAGTTGAGCCCATGGAGAACTCTGATTTAATTGAAGTAATGACATCCAGTGTAACTATCTCAGGTCTTCTCTAACCTTAGCTTCTAGGGTTCATAAGTATGTTTCTGCATGTTCCTGAGAAACTAATTCCTAACATCATTAATTCCCTTTATTTATCTTGTGTGGTCTTGGGCAGCTTCTAAAGATATGTTCTCCTGTCAAGAAGCTCAGGGCTGTGCATGAAAAAATGTCTGTCCAGAGTTTGCACATTTACCTTCGAAACTATCTGCCCTACAGCTCTCCACATCTACATTATTCTCTTGACACTCTTGTTTGGGATGCAGCCACTGGCTCATTTTTTCTGATCATATATCATCCTGTATCACAGGGTCCCTCTCTGGTACACTCCCATTCCTCTCTGCCCCAGCAATCTCATACAGGTGACCATTTCTGAACTAAACAATCAGAACAGACATCCCATCTTAGATATTGACTGAGCCAGCCCAACTCCCACCAGATGTCTGTCCCAGCCTCGCAGTTCCTGTCTGGTAAATGCCCAGGAATCCCTGTGCCTGTAGGGCTAGGCTTGCCTTTCTTTCCCTTCAGCTTGCTCTCCCTTCCAGGTTTGTGGTCCTGCCCCTAAACCCCATCTGCATGCAATTCTGCCACTGGATTTGCACTCCATTTTCACTTCTTGATTTCCTCAATGTGCATGTTTAGCTCCAGACACGTGTTTTTTAGTTGCTATGGGAGGACTCTTTCTTTCTTGATTCAGTTATTCTTGCTCCATGTGTTATTTCTTGGTTTGGAACACACTCAGTCTCCTCATCTTTCACTTGGTAACTCCTTCTTAAACTTTGGCTCCAATGCCTCTTCCTTCTTTGGCCCCTCAATATTTGGCCAAATGTTCCTCCTGTGACATCTAAATTATTATGTAGTTCTGCAATCACCGAGCTTGCTACATGACAGTATAGTGAGCTCTTTTTTATTTCTACATAGTCCCTCCTAGGTTTTAAGCTTCCTAATGACAGGGTGTCCATCTTCCCCTTAGATTCTTCATGGCCAGTGCACAGCTATTGTTCAATAAATATGTACTACATAAGTGAACAGTGAATAATGTTTTTCCAAATGCTGGCTAAGGCCAATCTGAATCAAAATACCTCTTGCTCTGTCTTGAACCAATGCTATGTTCTGATGCTGATTCATACCCTTACAACACTTTGCTTGGCTCTCTACATTCCAGCAGTGGCATTTGTTGCTATACCTTTCAGATATGGCATCTGATCAGTGGGACTTCCCCAAAGGAGAATCAATTGGTTTCCTTGCCATAGGGTGGGTCCATACTTGCTCCTTTAAAATATACCTTTTCTATTCTGCTTTATACCCTGTAGACAGGATGTAGACAGCCTCAAAGATGGCTCCCAGCGGTTTACACTTCCTGGTATTCTTGCCTGTGTGTACATTCAGTTATATCCTGTAATCAACAGGAAGCTGCAGAAATGATGGAATATGACTCCCAGGGTTAGGTCATAAAATATGTTGGCTTACAGTGTGCTCCCTCTTGGATTTCTGTCTTTGGAGATAGCAAGCTGCCATGTCATGAAGATTCCCAAGCCACCCTTGGAAGGAACTGTGGTTTCTTGCCAAGAGCCAGCTTCAATTTGTGAACATGTGAATGAGACAATCTGGAAGCAGATCTTTTAGCATTGCTCATACTTTTAGATGACTGTGAGGGAATGTGTTCTTTTTCTGGGTTCATGAGGGGGCGCAGTTTTAAGGGCAAGAATTTCCCAGCGCCATGCCCACCTTCCATCTCTCTCCATCCAGGAGATTTAAAGGTTTATGTTTGAATTTTGTGGGCACGGGAAGAAACTAAAAGTTAATCACCCCAGTGGAAGTTTAAAGGAACTCATTTCATTGGCCAGAGGAACTTGGGGAGGTGGGAATTTCTCCCAGGACAAATCCCTCTGCTCCTTCACCCACACTGGATTTCCATCTCTCTGGGATCCCCTCCCACATGGTGGGAGCTCCCTTTCCCCTCTGGGATTTCCCCTTTGGAATCCCCTTCCACACTCTTTGTGGAAGTCTTTCTCTTCTTCTCCTTTTCCTTCTTTTTTCTCTACCTGAATAAAATCACCTTTCTGCAACACTTCTTGGGTCCAATACTTACTTTTATGAGCATACGGCGCACCCGCAGTGGTCCCATCGCTTATTCTTTAAGAGATTGGAGGCCACGAACACAGAGTCCTCTTGGGGGAGCTGTGCCTCACCAGGACCCAAGAAAAAACTCGGTTACAACTGCAGCCCTGGCAGGCATCTTGACTACAACTTTGTAAGAGATCTTCAGCCAGAACCAAGCAGCCAAGGGACTCATGAATTCCTGATCAATAGAAATTGTGAGACAATAAATATTTATTGTTTTTATAAGTTGCTAGGTTTGGAAATTTGTTTCACAACAATATATAACTAATTAAATGTACTATCAATCCTCATTTCATCATTGAGACCACTCAGCCAACCATGAAGGCAGTCTTAACAGGCTGGCAGATATTCACTAAGACACATGAAAACCTGACCAAGAACTTTACACACACATACACCCCAAAAGGTGTCCCCCTCACTCCCCATAGTTCCTATCTGAAACAAATTGTTGGCCCATTTAAACATAATGCATAGAACAACGTAAAATTTGGCTCCAAAGAAACAAAATAAAACTTAACATGTGTGGCTTCAAATGCAATACTAATTCTACATCTCCAGAAAATCCACTAGTCAACCTGGAAAAAGAGAGTTGTAAGAGGACCTAACATTGGTACAATAATAAAGGGGTATCCATATCAGGATAGGTATTAGAATTTTTTAACCTAAAAGATAAAGATTGAAAGGAAATAGAATTTAAGTGCTTAATTCTATAGGATTTGGACAAGTTAAAGAGAAATTTTTCCTCTGATGTCAGTATGAATGCTTACAACTCTAACAATATGGTCTTTGTGGATGTCTTGTCTAAATTTGGATTATTTTAAAAAATGATCAACACCATGAAATAAACATAATTTTACAAAATCATATAGAAATGGCAAGCTGGAAATAGAAACAAATGCATAGGTTATAAAAATTATAGGCTTCAAGGAAGATGACATAAGAAGGTCATGCCATCCTCTTATTGGTTAGTCCTTAGTCTTAATGTCTCAGACTGATACCTGCTGAGAACGTTCTCATAGTCTTGCAATATCCTCATCCAAATCATCCTTCTTACCAGTGCTCTCTCTTTTGCTCTTCCCCCTTCCCAATTCATTTTCCACAAGGCAGCTGGCATGTCTACTTATAACCATGAACCAAGTGAGTGCTCCTTTGCTTAGGTCTTCAGTCCCTTCTCATTGCCCTTCCTCTGAAACAGATGTCTTCCTATGATTTGTCAGATCCTGCAGTCCTGGATCTAACTTGATCACCCTGCCTCCTTCCTCTTCCAGCCATCTTGACCAGCCGCTTCCCATCTCTGGCTTTGGCAGTGGGAGTGTCTCCTGTGGCTCGTTCTCCTCCTTCAGGTTGCAGTTTCACTCCCACCTTCCAGAAAGTCCTTCACAGAGGACCCCATTGAAAGCATGCTACACAAGTTGTGTTATTTGATTACATGGTTGATTTCCTTTGCACCATTTATCATTATCTGAAATTACATATTTTTTCTTACTTGCTTATTATCCATTTATAACACCAGTCTGTGGTTCCTAGAGGCTCGCAAGGGTGGGGGGAGGGGGATAGAGAAAAGTGGGCTAATGGATACACAGTTATAGCTAGATTGGACGAATAAGTTCTAGGGTTTTAACAGCACTGTAGAATTACTATAGTTAATAATAATTCATTGTATATTTTCAAATAGCTAGAAGAGAGGATTTTGAATGTTGCCAACATAAAGAAACAATAAATGTTTGAGGGACGGGATAGCTAATTACTCTGACTCCATCACTACACATTGCACACATGTATCAAAATATTATCCTGACTCCATAAATATATACAGTTATTACATGTCAATTATAATAACAAAATCTGTAAACTTCAAATGTCATATTCACCCTTTTGCTCCCCAAACCTAGCACAGTCCTTGACATTTATAATAATTATTATTACTACTTTTATAATATTTGATACATTATCATTAAAGCAATGAATAAGACAAAATAGACAACTAAACTGCCAGATATTTCCCGGCAGTTTCCCATAACCAACACCATTTACTTCCTTTTCCATTACTCTTTTCCTTCCTCCCCTGGCCCTCACGAACCCCTTCTCTCTCTGTCTCAGTTTCTCTATGTCTTGGAATACCTAAAGCTTTAGTTTTACACTTCACTGCTCACAGAGAATTCTGTTGTGCTCTCAGCTCCTGGTGGAAAGACTGTATGACTTTATTAATAACTGCTGCTTCTCCAAGGGCCTTAGTTTCTCTTTCAGAAAAATGAACATGCATTTTCTATTTAGTGAAGCCTTTTGACTGACATACTTAGTTCAATGGTGTTTTTCTGTTGTGGAGTATTATTAGTCTGTGACAGAAAGTACTGGCGGAGTGAAGGAAAGTGCCGTGGTTCGCAGCACTATTAATAGCAGTTTGGGGAACTGAGACCTACAGGAGTAAGACTTTAGTTCAGCCTGAGAACCTGACATCTGTGCTGGCGAGGAACACGAGCTTTCTGGTAGCATTGCCTGCAAACATTTACTGAGTATTTTTCTTTTCACTTGACCAAAGGGCAAGTTAATATGACCTGAATTAAAATAGAATAAAATAAGTGATAATCTTTTATTTGTTAAATTGCTTGTGTGTTAGATTTTTCATAAAATTTCATTTTATTATTGCATTCATGAAATTTATTACATGCTTTTTTATACAGATAAAAAATTCTTTTGATTTTCATTTTTATTCATATTTTCCCACATACACATGTTGCTGGGATAATAATGTTTTGCATAATGATGAAATACTAGAATAAAAGTCAAGGTCTGAGAGAATGCCTATTGTGGCAGCTTTAAAACTGGGAACCAAGAGATAAATATAAAGATAAGATTTTAAAAAATAAACAAAAGCTTATTTTCCACAGGGTTAGAAAAAAGTATGCCCTAGGTTTATTTAGCAGACTTTATTTACAACAGGACTTCTTAATCAATTATCAATAATCAAAACTGAGTGCATATACACAATTACATATCCACAATGCTGACGTCTAGTGATCTGAAAAGCAAAAGTTTTTGTTTGCTTTTGCGACAAACTCATCTGGCAACAAAATCTAACTTGAACCAATGCAAGGCTGTTAATAATCTTTATCCAACTGAACGTGAATAGCCATCATTTTACAGAAGAACTATTCATGTGCTTAATTTGGGCTTGTTGCCCCAGCACCCATTGGAAATATTATTTGAAAACAGTTTTTGCAATGTATTACCTTTGAAAGAATATGAAAAGCATGAATTCAGTAGCATGTGACATGCAATCCCAAGGTTTTCAAATAGGGGATTGAGGACCTATGTCAGAAAATCATAAATAAATATTTGATTTGGAAAGTATCTAAAATATAATATATTCCAACCTCTTCATTTTATGAATGAGGACTCAGTCCAGAAAAGTGCAGTGACCTGCCAAAGGTCTTACTACTCGGTCAGTAGCAGAGATAGAAATAGACTTCAGTCCTCAGGTGCTCAAGTCCCAGGCTCCTTCTACTCAGAGCCCTTTAATGAGATCTTCCTCAGTGGCTGGGATTTCTAAACAAGTGAAGTTGACATGACTGTGTCCTTCATCAACGCTTACTGTTTTGGTGTGGAAGTACATGCAAAATTGGACATAGATCTACTTTAGAAGAAACAATGTCCCTCTCTTCTCTTCCCAAATCTATTCCTATAACATTATTTCACTAATCAGCACAGCTTAAAAGCTATAAATGCTTAAAAGGCAAAGTCCTTCATCTTACCCTTCGGTTTAACTTCATTGCTTAACAAGTTTCTATTAAAAACACTTCATTAGTTCTCCAGGAATTTACAGCCATCTCCTATGTGGCCGTTATAGTGGAAAGACTAAATCAGCGATTTTCAAGTATCAAAGGGCAAGTTTGCCCTTAAGGGAATATTTGGCAATGACTAGAGACATATTTGGTTGTCACAACTTGATATGTTCTACTGCCATTTAGTGGGTAGAGGCCAGGGTGCTACTAAAAAAAACACTTTAGAATGCAAAAAACAACCCCTGACCCAAAAGGTAAATAGTGCCAAGATCAAGAAATTCAAAGACAAAATATATACCGTTACCCGTTTCTTCAGACAGTATATAATCTAGCTGGAAAATAGCAACCTAACATTCATGAAGTTAGGAAGAATAATTAAGTACTAAGTTCAGTGGTCTCAAGATTTAGATTCAGAAGACCAAAGTTCAAGCCTCACCCTAATAATTCCTGTGTGACCTTTGGAAAATTATTTAAACATCTGGGGCCTCCGTGTTCTTATCTCTAAGGTAGGACTATTGATAACCAACTAAGTTATTTCATGGGCTGCTGTGGGTATCAAATGACATGGTATCTGTGAAAATACTTTTATGTAAACATAAAGCAGTAGTACCACTATTCTTTATAACACTACCTTTTACCAAACATAGGCAGACATCTTTCACATTTATCAATCTAGCACTGAACTTGCAGAAATGTCTACCCTGATCTCAGTGAACAACACTGTCAGAGGTGTGTGAACCATCTTAAAGAGGAGCTGGGTAAAATGAGGCTGAAACCTAGTGGGCTGCATGCCCAGACAGTTAAGGTATTCTAACTCACAGGATGAGACAGGAGGTCAGCACAAAATACAGGTCATAAAGACCTTGCTGATAAAACAGGTTGCAATAAAGGAGCCAGCCAGAACCCACCAAAACCAAAACCAAAACGGCAACCAGAGTGACCTCTGGTCGTCCTCACTGCTACACTCCCACCAGCGCTGTGACAGTTTACAAATGCCATGGTAACATCAGGAAGTTACCGTATGTGGTATAAAAAGGGGAGGCATGAATAATCCCACCCTTGTTTAGCATATCATCAAGAAGTAACCATAAAAATGGGCAATAAGCAGCGCTCAGGGTGCTCTGTCTACGGAGTAAACATTCTTTTATCCCTTTATTTTCTAAATAAACTTGCTTTCACTTTGCACTGTGGACTCGCCCTGAACTCTTTGCTGTGTGAGAGCCAAGAACCCTCTCTTGGGGTCTGGATCAGGACTCCTTTTCTGTAACACCACCACCATCCATTTGTAATCCAAGCTGGAAGCTCAATATCATGATTGATACTCTTCTTTCTCTTCCTAGTTTGTCACTGAGTCTTGAGGAGTTGACATTTTTTTTCTTTTTAAAAGAGATTAAATTCAGAAATAGAAATCTACATTAACCTTCCATGCAGGCACTCACTGATGAGTCTAATATTGAATCACAGGCTAATACACAACATTATGCTGGACTGTCTTTCTCTCCTTCTACCTTGCCCTCCTTCCCCTTGAAATTTCTTCCCTTATCGTTTGGGACAAAATATCTCCCTGGAGGCTCAGTAGAAAGTCCATTGTTTCCTGATACCTCACCACCTTTGTTTTTGAATATAGACTCAAAGCCAAGTAGATAGTTGTTTTCAGAGTGAGAGTCAGGATGTGAACAAAGGCATGTGAGATCCTCAACTGAGGTCTAGCAAAGGAGGACAGATGGTTTTTGCTTTACCAAAATTCCCTCTGGTTCTTTAAGTTCTCAAACATGAGTCTTTGAGGATGTCTGGTACATCTTTCTGGAACCTATAATATCTTCATTGTTTACAGTGTACAAATCTTTTTATATGGTTTAACATGAATATAAATAAATGGAGTAAAGTTATTTATATTTTCTTTCCCTTGATGCTTTGATCTCTATGGTAGTATCAAACATCAGCATGCAGAAGTTCTTAAATGAAATGTCCTTAAAAATTCCTAGTGTCACTTAATGGCATATAAATCATTACAATGCAATCATTGACTCTTTCCCATAAGACATATACATTTTTCCTATTACACAGGACCACACATGTTCTGATTTGATCCTAGCCATAAAGCAAAAGGGAGCAATCTTGCCTGGCTGCAGTATTTGTCTCTGCCATTATGCCCACCCTTGCACAAGGCCAAACTGGAAACTTCATTCTAACATGAACACTAGGTTACCTTTCTATTCCCAGGCCATGCATCTCTTTGACTAGCTTTCTCCATGTGTGAACACGAAAAAGGATTGGTGATTGAGGAGCAGGGAATTAAAAACACACTAGATACATCTCATTTTACAAATTTTGAGGAAATCTTGGCTCTAAACTCTAATACAATATAAATTAGATTATCCTGTTGGATTTTTATATAGTTTCCTAGGGCCTCATATCTCATATTTACTAGTTTTAGTGATGTTAATGCTTATGGGTTTGCATGGACAGAACTGTCTGCTGGGTTTATATGGAGGCTAACTCTGTAAAGCACATACCATACTGAGACTGCCCCTTTAACAATTCAGATAGACTTTCCAGGAAAAACCTCTTTCTAACCCAGAAAAAGCCCATCCTCTATTTTTTCTTTCATTGAGCTCCATCTAATGGCAATTGCATGCTTTTCAACAAGAAAGGAAATTCATGGCTTCCAGACAAAGGGTAAACTCTCTCAAGGGTGTCAAGGAAGCTGAGCTCGGGCTTTCTCAGTAACAGTAGTAAGCGTTGGGGTTTATCATTTGCTGCATCAGGATTTTACTGATTGGACCGATTTCAGCTCAGGGCACAGAGAAAGTCAGTGCAAAAGAAAGCATATGCTTTTACTTAACCATATCATGAAGAAATGAACCCCTGATGCACAGCTCCAAGACACATTTGTCAGAGCCATCCAGCTGTTTTAAATGCCAAGTCAGATAAGGAAATAGCTGGCTTGAGACAGAAAACTCCAGGGAGCCTCTAGAACAGCCCTTTACTGAATTGTTTTGTAATAATGAGGCGATGTAGAAATGTGCAGAAAACGCACACAGCAGTGGGTATGCATTTCAAGAGGAAAACAGTAAGAGCAAAGATATATGCCTCATTGGTCACTATACTGCTCGTAGGAGTGGAGAGACCTGCAGAAGCTGTTCCAAGGCTGTCATTCAGTAGCTGCTGAATGCACGCTCTGCTGAGTCACTGGCCTTGGCAAGTCGTGTTGGCTGGGACCCGGTAGGCAGGTGATAGACAGGGAAAAAAACTGCTCTTTAAACTTAGCTGCTCTTTAAGCTAAGTAAGTTCATTTTATAAGATTCACTTTTAATTTTAGTTCATCTCTTCTACTTCTTATGTTTGAGCCATTCAAACAATATTTTAAATATATTTACTTATAAATGTCTTAATTACAAATCATCAGTCTCCAGGAAGAAGGAGATTTTGGCTCTTTCTTCCCTCCCACCTTCTTTCCCTCCAAATACATAGGTACATGCATACACACATGCACGCACACACACAGAGATGTACATACACACACAACTGCCTGCCTATGGAGAATTTGTGGTTTCTCTTCATAAATGCTGGTTTGGAGAAATTAAAGAATTCAATACTAGATATGGAATAGTACAGAAAAAATGAGCAAGACCCATCCTAGGCACTCTGTCCCATGCCTGTGACTAAAGGCCTCTGTTGTGCACAGCATTGTCCTGTGTTCAGCGTGAACTCAGGCTACCATTTGAGGTGGGCTCCTCCGGGAAGTACTGCCAGCTCCCACCTCAGGCCTTTACACCAACTTGCCTAATTGGAAAGATTTTCTATCCTCTGAGTGAGCCAATAAGTATTTCCGCTGAAAGGCTCTGAAAGGTGGGAATGATACATCCGGAAAGCAGCTGTTTGAGTTCCAAAACACCCATCAGGCCAGCTGGAGGTCCCTTTATTATCTCTTTGTTATCGAGATGAAGTTGCTCCTTATAGAGGAAACTAGCTTCTCAAGGGCATTGCATTTCAAGTGTCTTACTATATTTACCCATGTCCAGTAGGAGTGACTTTGCTCTTCCAGTCAAAGGTGAATGATGATCATAACACCTTGAACATAAAACGTGGCCTAAAGGCTGGGATGACAGTAAAAGAGAGGCCAAAACTGCAGTCCTATATCTCCATTTCAATTAATTTAAGTTCATCCTCCCAGCTCCCCAAACCAGATATTTATTTAATATCTCTGCTACTGTTTTGTTTTTTGCCCTTAATTTGTTTGTTAACAAGGAGATTCTTGTCCTGGACAGTCTTCTCCTAGAGGGCAGTAGAATAGCAATTTCTATAAGGAAATCGGGATTTAAAGAGAGAGAAGAAGTCTCTGTGCCCTTCTGTGCTGATCTTGTTGCCTCCCTTGGAAGGGCCAGATTGTTGCTCAGGAGGAGTTTCGTAGCATCACAGGAATTGATCCTTCACTTATAACCTTACTTCTTTACCCCTCCACAAAATGCAAGCTCCAAAAAGATTCATTAACATGCAAACTCCCAAACTCCCTTATAACCAACACCCACACTGTGTCTCAGACCTAATGATAATAATACGGGCCAATAATCCTCTTCCTTCCCTGAAACAGGGGAAGGTGTATTTCCTCAATTCTTCTCATTCATCCACCCACTGGGAAGATTTCAGATTGGCCTAGAAATAAAAGACTCAGGATATGAGACAACAACATTTAAGCCCTGCCATTATTCTGACTGCCACAATTCAACAGTGCTTAGGATTGTCGGTGCCATCAGCCTCAAATTACAGAGCTGTCCCAAGAATGGCTTACATTCATGAGGGTTATTTCCCAGAAACTTGCAGTTTTTATTTTATAATCAGCACCAGCTATCACCCTTCCAACTCTGAGAGAGTCTAGGAAGTTGAGATTTTTAGTCAGGCACATTGTCACTGTGAAAAATATGAATAAGGAAGTTGGGGGAAGGGGGTTGAATTTGGGGTAAGCAAATAGTAACTAACAGCTACTACAATTCCAGCGTTTGTTGTGCTTGGCAAGTGGTAAGTTACACACGTGTTTTAAATGAGGCCCTAAAATATCAAGACAAAGCATGATCAAAGTTGGAGCACTTATCCTGAAGTGATTAGCCCTTTTGGGATGTTACATGTGACTAAGAAACTGTACCCAAGAAAGTTTCATGGGAATAGAGATAGGCATAAAAGGCAAATAACGATTTGGTTTTATTTCTTCTTTGCCTCACTCTATGAAACAGAGAAAGAGAGAGAGAAAATTCAGAATAAGGTCTTTGATACGATTCTAGTCATTCTTATAATAGAATTATAGCTCTCAAAGTTATGAGGACCTTGACATTACCACTTTCCTCAATAATGTTTATGAATTCCAAGGACAATGGTCTTCACCATGTTTCAGATCCGATATCATGTCTATAACTTCATAGAAAGCATCCCAGAAAAGAACATGACTCATTATTATTGTGTTGGGATAGACTTTATTATTTAGCACCTTAAACACGGATAAGTTTTCATTTAGCAGAGGTGTCCAATGATGTCTTTGGCTTCAATGAAACTTTAACGATTCACTTCAACAAGAATTATGATGCATCAGCTGAATTCCCAGGACTGTGCTTGGCCCTGAGAATATAGAGAGGAATTATACACTGCTTCTCTCCTCAAGCAGTTTATAATCCAGTGGTGAGAGGTTGTTGATACGGTGAGCGCTATCACAGTGGGTAAGCATGATGCTGTAAGATGCTGACGGAACTAAACCCATTTGGGAAAGGACTCTTCAGTGTTGTTAGAAAGATCTGAGGTGGGGCTTGCATGCTGTTGGACTTTATCAAGTAGAAGGAGGTGGTTGAAAATTGTACCTTTTGCATTTAATTCATATGAAAATCATTACATTAACACTAGGCAATAAAGAAATGCCGAGTATAAAAGTAGTCTGTGTTTGGGAGAGTAAAAGTTTGAATTTGAATTGAAATCATACCTTTAAAGATGGTTACTAAACCTGTTTAAGACATAGTCATTAGACACATCACTGCCACGATCCTAAGGAATGTGAAAAGGATTTTGCAGACTGATAAAACTTTCCAAAGACTAAAGATATAAACTCGCTTTTTCCTTGACCTTTGATGGAGAAAGTTGAGAGTCACAGGCAACCTTCCCATAAATTTGCAATTGTGATTTGGGAATTGTCATTTGGCTCCTTGGAGAGCAAAACATTACCGAAACTAAGGATTCTCAGATTATAGTCTTCCTACAGGATTTCAAAATACTAAAAGGATATTTAAAAATTAAGTCAAGGATCTAGCAATGTTCTTCAGTAAGGCAAAATACCCAGATGTTTATAGAATTTACATTTGGAAAGCTGGAAAGCATTGTGACCAAAATCTTCAGACTGAAGCTTTGCCCCTGCTAGGAGAGAGCAGCTGTTTCTGTGACAGTCTGAGAAAGACGTGCCCCCTCTGACCTCCACTCTAATCTCTTTTCCCTGACTAACATCAGGGGAGCAGAGATAATCTAGCTCAGAAGTCACATGGAGGTTGATGTTACAGGAGACCAAATATCCAAACTGTAGTCAATCAAAGCATGTGATATGGTTGTAGATGACTGACCCAATTGGAGCTTAAAATGACAGCACAGAATGTCTTGGCATTCTGTGTATGATAGTTAGATATTTTATTCCCTCCTAGATACTCTGCGTTGCTGTTTGGTTTTTAAACCCCAGACAGCTTGGCTGTTTCGAGTTGTGTTTTTTCATTTTTCAAAGCTCTGATGTGTGTTCCACATAGAGGTATCCAAATTTAGCTCATCTTTAGCTTGAGAGAGTATGCTTACTATGTTTTATAGTGTGTTTACTGTGGTGTTACTTTAATTTAGTTGTGGGTTGCCACTGAGCATGGCACAACTGCCTGTTTCATTTTGTGTGTATGTGTGTTTCTCTTGCACTACTTTTTGCCTCTTCACGGGAAATTTATACACAAGCCAGGGTGATGATTGGTTCTCTAGTGACTGTAGCTCACAAACTCTCCTCTGGGAATGTAGGAAATGGAGCAACCTCAGTCTCTCTCAAAACCAGTTAGGCATTTATACATAATCTGTGCCCAAATGTTATCAGACAATTAAGATGAAAGGACATTTCAATATAATAAATCGAAGTTGCAGCTTTGACTTTTTAACTGGAATCGTTGAAATGCTCTACCCTCCCTTAACTGGGTGTTTTATCAAAAAAATAGGTATGACAGAATGAGGAAAACAGCCTCTCTTGGACCTCTCCAGCAGTTCCCTGGGTGAAAGTCCCCTCCTGTGTGGCCATTAATGAGCTGGAGCTCCTTAGCACCTAAAGATTCCTAACTGTACCCAGGGGTCAGAGAATATGTGAGGGAACTGAGGGTGACAGATGGGGAAGCCAGAATCCTTCTCGGCAACAACCATTTCTTCTAAGAGGCATTTTTCCTATTTGGCTGGCTCAGAGAACATTCTGTTTTTTTCATGTAGTGTGTAGACAGCTTTCTGCAACACCTATTTTCTTGTTTATTGAAATTAGGAATCAGATGTATATGAAAAATAGAAATCTTCCAAATAGGTAATTTTAAGATTTATAGACCTCAAAAATAATGTAATATCAGTCACTTAAGAAAACCCGTTAATTCGGTGATATCCAAATATTGCTTGATACAGAGGAGATCTCTTAAATAGAAACATATATATATATATTTTTTTGAGGTAGAGTCTCCCTCTGTTGCCCAGGCTGGAGTTCAGTGACATAATCTTGGCTCCCTGCAACCTCTACCTCCCAGATTCAAGTGATTCTCCTGCTTTGGCCTCCCAAGTAGCTGAGACTACAGGCACGCACCACCATGCCCTGCTAAATTTTGTAGTTTTAGTAGAGGCAGGGTTTCACCATGTTGGACAGACTGGTCTCGAACTCCTGACCTCAGGTGATCTGTCTTCCTCGGCCTCCCAAAGTGCTGGGATTACAGGTGTGAGCCATTGCCCTGGCTTTAAACAGAAACAGTTTGCATGATATTTCCTTGTTTATATATGAAAATCAGATATAGATCAAACATTAATCAGCTGATTAGCAGATTGTACTATGTTGCTACTCTAGCCCAAGTCAATTGTTTATTTAAAGTAGGATGTTATTATCTTTATGACGTATGTTAATTTGCTTGGGATGCCATAACTAAGTACCGCTGACTGAGTAATTTAAATAAGAAAACTTTATTTTCTCATAATTCTGGAGGCTAGAAGTCTGACATCAAGGTGCCTGCAGGGTTGATTTCTTCTGAAACCTCTTTTTCTGACTACATTGTAGATGGCCATCTTATCCCTGTGGCTTCGCATTGGTTTCTTATAAGAACATGAGACACATTGGATTAGGGTCCACCCTAATGACCTCATTTTAACTTACTTACCCCTTAAAGATCCTATCTCCAAATACAGTCAATTCTGAGGTTTGGATTTCAACATATGAGTTAGGAAGCTGGTATAGTTTGGCTGTATCCCCACTCAAATCTCATTTTGAATTGTAGCTCCCACAATTCCTACATGTCATGGGAGGGACCTAGTGGGAGATAACTGAATCATGGAGGCGGATGTTTCCTGTGCTATTCTCATGATAGCAAGTAAGTCTCAGGAGATCTGAGGGTTTTATAAGGGGAGTTTCCCTGCTCAAGTTCTCTTCTCTTGTCTGCCACCATGTGAGACTTGACTTTTACCTTTTACCATGATTATGAGGCCTCCCCATACATGTGTAACTGTGATTCCATTAAACTTTCTTTATAAATTAACCAGTCTTGGGTATGTCTTTATCAGCAGTGTGAAAATGGACTAACACAGAGGTACACAACTTAGTTTCAAACAGGAGGTATTAGCAAGCAAAATAAATTTGCAAATATATAAATTTTTCTAAGTTTACTACATTTCAGGCAATGGGATAATTGTTTTACGTATGTTATTTCATATTCTTCTTACAATGACTTGAAAAGCTATATTATTAGAATCTACATTTTACAAATGAGAAAACTTGGGCTAAAAAAGTTTATTAATGTTCTCAAATCTATAGAGAATGAATTCTCAAAACCAGGTCTATACATTGTCTCCAGAAAGTGCAAAAATTACTGTTATGCTCCTGCAGGAGTGAAGGGAACTTTCCTTATACTCTGATGGTTTGATAATTTGTATCTCTAGAATAAACTGACAGTAGACAGAGTAACAGGAGAAAAAGCATACAAATTTATTATGTGCAAATGCCCAGGAGCCTCACAAAATATAAGACTCTAAGAAGGACCAGATGATTGAAATGGTTGAACTTTAAATAACATTTTTTTTTATGAGACAGGGTCTTGCTCTGAGACCCAGGCTGAAGTGTAGTGGTGTGATAATGGCTCTCACTGCTGCCTTAAACTCCTGGGCTCCAGTGATCCTCCTGCCTCAGCCTCCTGAGTAGCTGGGACTACAGGTGCATTCCACCATACCAGGCTATAAATGGCATTTTGAGCTACAAAAAGACATAGAGGCTTAGGACTTCTTCATGTGAGGTGTCAACACAGGCTGTGAGAGGGTGAGGGGAGGAAATGTATGGTGAGCAAAGGTGTTTCGTTATGCAAGTAGTCTCTCAGGTGACAGTCCTCAGAAGAATAGGTGGCATCAGTCACCCATAGTCTTCTTTCCTATGAGTTAATCTTCCCTGTTTGATGAACTTTTGGAGTGGGAGCTCAAGATAATTACATTCTTTTGGGAGAAACTTCCCTTTGTCAAATAAGCAAACTTCAGAGAAAGGCCCTCCCTGCACTTGGAGGAGAAAGGGAGATGAGAGATAGCAGGGCAGAAAAGGATTAGAGACCTAGGCTCTGCTTTAGTTCAAAATACTCAGCATGCCAAAGCGCTGTACTTTGAGCTGTTGTTTTCTGAGCCCCAACACTCCTTTGCAATTTACTCAAGGTTACATAGCTAGTTGGCATCCAATGCAGGCCTCCTGATTCCTTGTGCAGCACTGATATGCAGAGGATATTAAACAAATCTATTTTTAAAATGTAGTTTTTACTGAAGCAGAAAAATTTCCCTGATCCCTTCATGGGTGGCAACTGGAGTGTGAGCCTGGGAACTAGCTGGCTGCTTCAGTGCTGGCAGGAGCAAACTCCACTCACTCAAACCCTGTGTGCTCAAACCCTTGCAGAAAGGAGCATGCAGGTGAGCAAGTGCAGGAGCCTAGATAAGGTCACCGGCAGGAATGAACTCTGCCTAGCCCCCATGTCAGAATCTATTGGGGGTGCTGGCAATCCCTGAAGCCCCAGAAGAGTGTTACAGTCAATGTCCTTTTAGCATTGCCACCTGTGGACAGCTTGTTTTAACAGCTCAGTGGAGGGTTGGTGTGACAGCCTTTTGCACGCACACCTGAGTTATCATCCAATGTTCAGGAGAAATAAGGTCACGTGAACAAATTTGAAGGATGGTAAATGCAGGGAATCTTACTGCCAATGAAAGTGGCACTCAGCAGGAAGGGGAGATGAAAAAGGGTTGGACCAGGAAGATAATCTTCTCCTGGAGTCTGGCTGTCCCCAGCGGGACTCCTCTCTGGAGCTATGCCATCAAGCTGTCCCTCTAACATCAAGTCGCTTCTCTCTAACCACCGTCTCTGACATCCATTGCTTCTTCTCTCTTCTGCCAGCAGAGCCTGTGGTTTTTATAGACACAGTATGTGGGGCAGGGCAGGCTCTGGGCGGTTTTGGAAAAGGCAACAGTCGAGCAGGAAAACAGGAATGTATATTCTCCCTTTGGGCTGTGGTTCCAGGCTCACAGGTGATGCCCTTGCCAGGGACCTGCCTTCTTCTGCCCCAAATTTCCTTGCCTCCTGTCCCTATCATTACTACTTTGCTTATTAAAAACAAGGACTTTACTTTTTCCTTCTGTTAGACTTTTTTAATTTTTCTAGGAAGAAAGAATATTGAACAGGATGAGATCTTAAAAGCCTTAGTGACCAGAGAGCCAGGTTTGTGAATAACCAGGTGATCAATTTGAATATAAACAAATTTGTTTGAGAGACAATGTCTAGACTATATATAAAAATATAAGTTTGATCTACAACTTGTAGCAACCTGCCCAGGAAACCAGCTCCTTGTCTGTAATGAGCAACACAAGAAGCCAACCTGCTGTAGGTCAGCCCTGCAGGAAGCCAGATTGCTATCTCTAGTGATAATCCAGAAAGCTAAAGAGTGGCTGCTATAGAAATAGGCCCCAGATAGCCAGGACTTGATTCATAA
This sequence comes from Sapajus apella, assembly GCF_009761245.1. Taxonomy (NCBI): domain Eukaryota; kingdom Metazoa; phylum Chordata; class Mammalia; order Primates; family Cebidae; genus Sapajus; species Sapajus apella. Next base: position 3,398,285 of record NW_022437064.1, read on the forward strand.
TTGACAGCATCCCTATTTTTTTTGTCTCTGCCTCCAACTTAGGATCAAACAGAGAAAGTTGAATATAAACCCCTAACTAAACACATAGGACAGCCTGATTCTGGTTAGCTCAACTATAGCTTCCCCAGGCCAACAGCCTCCAATCAGGGCATGCCTGAAGCCTTCCCTTTTCCCACTGTAAAGCCTTCCCACTTCTTTGCCTGCCTTTAAATCTCTGCCAAGACTCAAGGGATGATGCAGACTCTTTCACTATAGCAAGCTCAGAATAAATAACCTTTGCTTTTCTCATTTGGTTGGTCTTTGTTTATTTCCACACTCCTGTAACTGCCTGATGGGTTCTTCCTGCCCACTACACAAACAAAATCAACTCACCAAGACCATGGCATTGTAGTAAAAAAAGAGCTTAACTGACACAAGGCCAACTATGCCATGTGGGAGACTGAGTTACTACTCAAATTAATCCCTGAAGGCTCAGAGGTTAGGGATTTTTCAAAGATAGTTTGGTGGACAAAGGGCTAGGGTAGGAATCATGCTAGTTGGTTGGGTCAGAGACAAAATCATAGGGAATCAGAGCTGCCCTCTTGTGCTGAGTCAGTTCTAGGGTGGGGGCCTCAGGACTGGTTGGCAGGTCTAGGTAGTGCCATCTGGTTGTCAGAAATGCAACAACCTGAAAATACATCTCAAGAGGCCAGTCTTTGTTTTACAATAGTTATGTTATCTTCAAGACTCATAGGGGAAGTTGCAAATCTTATGACCTCCAGAACAATGGCTGATAATTATTTAGAATTCAAGCTCCTCTCATCCTCCTAACTTGGTGGCCTTGCATGAGCTTTACAAGAACAGCTGAGTTTTTGGAGAGGTCTATTATTATGTAAATTATAAATTAAATTTCTCCCAAAGTTACCTTGGCCTATGCCTAGGAATAAGCAAAGAGAACCAGTCTAGAAGCAAGATGAAGTCAGGCATATCAGATTTCTCTCACTGTCATACTTTTGCCAAGGTAGTTTCAATCATCAATAGGGCACATCATTGACTCTCTGGTGTTCTACCACTGTAGTGACTCAGCACTTTATCCCTACTGCTCTTACTTCTCCAGCTGCCACAGAAAATGTCCTGTTATCCTCGTGGTCCCAGGGCTTCTGTTTGCTGCCTTATTTCTGCCTCCTTGAAATTCTCTTTTTCTCCACTAGCTGCATTTTTTTTCCTAGAGCTAACCTCTTGGAGAGATAGAAAATCTGACTGCAATATGTATTGAGCACCCATTTCAAAAGCCCAAATCCAGGTATTGAGTTCAGAAAATGAGCCCAGGAAAAATTATTTTTTCAAAAGCTAAGGACTGAGAAAGAGACCCCAGCAAATCTGTGGCAATTAAGAAGGGCTTGCTGTTTCCATTGTGTGCCGCTTACCACTCCGCACAAGGTATGGTCCTGTTTTGAGTTTTCTATCACAAGTTAAATCCATTCTTATATCTTTTCTGAGTCTTGCTGTAGATTTGAGAAGCAGAGTAATACTGAGGGCCACTGCTGTGTGCACAAAGCTGCAGCTTATGTAAATGCTCTATTCATCATTGCTCAGTGATGACACAGGTAATCACTGATAACCTCGTGGGTTTAAAACTCCTCACCAGCTGCCAAATGGCCATAATAAAATATAACTGACATATCTGCAGAGGAAAATTCCAGGCTGGACGAGGTTTACAATCTTTAGCCGCCCCGATTCTCTCCCACCTTTTTGCTTTGCTCATCTTTTAGCTTTGCTCTACCACGTTCTTTCCAGCATCCTGGGCTAGAGTGGCCCCTGTCATCTGCACACCACATCCTCACTCACCCACTGCATCTCTCATCCCAGCCACGCTGCCACCAAGGTAGGAAAATTACTCCTATTTCACCTGAGCAGGTTAGTCTTTGACTCTAGCACAGAATTGGATGGCACAGAAAACACAGCTTTCTCCACCTTACCTGACTAAATCTCACCTCAGCTGGCTAAACCTAATCACATGTATCTTAGCTAGAAAGCCTTACTCCACCTTAGTTCCTTCTTGTTCACACCCTGTCTGTGTTTACTAGATTCAATTAAATAGATGTGGATTCATGCTGCTAAAATTATGGTACCAGTCTTATCCAGAATTGATTCTGAATATTATTTCCAGGTCTGGATCCCAAGGTCGTGTCTCAGAGTCCCAGGGTGCTCAGTCACTGTATCCTCAGTTCTACCGTACTCACTGTCCCTCAGCAAGAAAGCCATTTCTCAATGTGTTCTCAAGCTTTCTGTCTTGAGCCATCACCATTTCACTGACTTCGTTCATGATGGACTCTGTGACATTGGGGCCCAAAATATTCAGCCCTATGCCTCATCCATTTTACTCCAGCTTGTATAATTTACTTGATACATGTTTACTAGCTAGTGAGATACTAAGATTCATTTCACTCTCAAAATAAGCTCAGCTTCCTCATCTTCTATTCCAAATTGGCATCAGGGCCAAATCTTATCATTATTTATCTGTCTTTGATGACAGATTCCATCTATTCTAATTTCAAATCTCTATCAATTACTTCTGACTATGAGAAACAGAATGTCTATCTTTTCATTTTGAAGTTATCCACACCTATATGGGTTCCCTGAGTTTGTGTTTTCTCTGTAAAAGATGCTTTTAACTCTTAGCTCATTTTCAGATCAAGGAGACTCTCAATGAGTAACTAAACTTGTGTCAGCAGCTCTACTCACTGCCCCCAGTTCTGCTAGGTGACTCACCCCTGAGGAAACTCTGAAATGTCATTTTCTAATATCCTATCCCCCACTATTTAGCAAGAGCAAAACTATTTTACACAGACTGTAAGCACAACAGAGACTGTTTCCATCAAGGGAAACGAAGAGCTAATAACTGACAAATTCAAAGTATCAATTACTCCCCAGGATTAATATCAGAAAGAGCCCATAGCCTCAATTCTGAAAGTGGTATTCCTGTTCCACAAGATACACTAGTATGTCTCGATAAGGTGTTTTTAAATAATGTACTACGTGTAAACTGCAGCTCAAAGAATATAAACAATTGAAATCATCATACCATGATTCAGGAAAAGTAAGAAGTTATTTTAGAATAGACCTAGTCTTTTTTTTTTTTTTTTTTTTTTTTTAACAGAATCATGTTCTGTCACTCAGCCTGGATGAAGTGAATTGGTGCAATCTCAGCTCACCGAAAACTCTGCCTCTCAGGTTCAAGCAATTCTGAATTGAATCCTGCCTCAGCCTCCTGAGTAGCTGGGATTACAGGTGCACGCCACCATATGCAACTAATTTTTGCATATTTACTAGAGATGGGGTTTCACCATGTTGGCCAGGCTGGTTACGAACTCCTGATCCCAAGTGATCTGTCCGCCTCAGCCTCCTAAAGTGCTGGATTACAGGCATGAGCCACCGTGCCCAGCCTAGACCTGGACCTAGATCTTTACATTAGATTTTTGGCACACGACGTTGGTATCATTCAAGCATTAAACTTCACTAAGTGTATAGGAATTTAATTCACTCACAAGCATTCTGTAAACTTCTAAGATTTATGTATTTTTTAGGGAAACATTTATTTCTATAGGCTCTTATGCTTTTGCAATTATTTTACTTGAAGTACATTCTGTATTTACTACATTATTTTATTGAGAAAAGATTTGAGAATCTCTATTCTGATGAGTCAACATAGCCAGTTAGTGTGTCAGAAATGAATCTGTGTTCATCAGTGTCATCTGTGACAAGTCTTCATGTCAAAGGGCAGCCACGAGTATTTGAGCAGGCATAATATTCATCAGGAGAAATATTAATCAGAGAGAAGGTATCACATGTGAATGATGAGTGTAAGCCTTCTATTGAAAAACCACATGAGTAGTTCTCTGATTTCTGCTTCAGTATATTATAGCTTCTTGGTAATACAAGCAGGATAATATTTTAGTTCTATCAGAAATATAATTGCCTATCTTGGTTTAACACTTGAATTTTCTTCTCAGGAAATGTTATGGTGTGAAGCCAACTGTATCTGAAGATGCAACTCTACATTACGTCTGAGCTTCAGCAGAACAGTAGTCAACAGGATCTACTGAAGCTCAGACACGATGTAATAGAGCTTAAGTTCTCTCTTCTCTGTTCTTCTTCAAACTAGACTACCTTCACTTTACAATTTTAAAAAGTATATTTTATAATAAAGAAATATGCCTCCATAAATGGTAATGGGACAAATGTTTTCCACCTTACAAATTATTATTATTGGATCCCTACGACCTACCACAAACAAAAAGCAGTTCTAAGTAGACTAAAGATTTACATAAGGAAGACAAAAATATACATGTTTACAAGAAAATATATTAGAATATCTTTAAAAATTGGAATAGGGAAGAATTTTTTAGACAAAGGTAATCCCAGCTATGAAGGAAAAGATTAATTCAACTACATTAAATATTGAATTAAAGAAAAAAGAAAGTGTCCCTTTTTTCCCTCCCTCCTTTCTGTCCTTCCATAATAATGCTGCCCAAAAACTATAGGGACCGGGGGACTGAGCAAGGAAGGCACATCTTACAGAGGCAGCAGCATCTCACAGGGATGTTGGGTGCTTTGATGAAAAAGGAGCACCCAGTTTGGTAGCAGCCTGGCAAGGTCAGTAAATTGCTTTCACACGAGACTGACCAAATATGTAAGCAGATTGAGAATAATGGGAGCTAGAGTTCACAAAATTGGAGAAAAATGTTACAATTATAGAAAACAGGGAAAGTTAATATAAACCCCAAAGTTTTCAATATACAGATGCCATAAAATATATATATATTCGTACATATGTAAGTGTGCACGTGTGTGTTGCGCTCTGCTTGCATGGTGTATTGCTTATTTGGAAAATATTGCTGCACTGAGATATGCAGATCTTCCGAAGTTGACACTTACTATTGTATAATATCAAATAAACACATTCTTAATAAAGCCACTAATCTAATCAGAAAAGTCTTTACCTATTGGGAAACTGTTTCTTCACTGCGCAGATACAAGATTTCTGAATTCTAAATTTGCTTAAAAGCTTAAAATGGAATTTTGTTATTTGCCATAAAGACTGCCTGGTATACAATTAAACAAATGTTATTATATTCAGTAAAGAGAAAGAAAAAAAGGCATTAAGCTTTTAAAAACATTGTACTCTTACACTCTAAACACATCTCAAATTTATTTGTCAATTGATTTTAATGCAGGTGTCCTGTAGGCCATCTTCTATCCTTAGCAATGCCTGATGTACTTGAGACCATAAATTCTCTGACTCAAATTCTCTAGAGAGTACACCTCCCAGCCCTTGCTAGATTGGAGCAGAGGTAGTCACTTAGCTATGAGGCGGTGTGCAGAGGCTACCTGGGAATCTCCATGCTCTTTATACATACTTTTTATCATTTCTCACCATATTTCTCACCCTCAACTTCCATAGTAACTGGTGCATCCAATGCTTGGGACTCTCCTTGGCACTGATGGATGAAATGGCTTGCTATTTTTGAGCATCTTCCTTTGCACCTTAGATGTTACATTTCAGCTTTGTTTTCTCTGTCTAGCCAACATCTCATCTTCCAAAAGTTTATTGACATACCTCATTTCCTGTAATCTATTCTCTTATTAAATTGTGGTTTTAGAATATTTTAATTATTTTATTGTTGTTTTAATAGGGTTTGGGGGAGGAAATAAATATTTGTGCTTAATCTGCCACTTTCAAGACTCCTGTATTAATAATGTAATTTTAGATTTGTCTTTCTCACCTCTTCAAACAACACCATTCAAACTTAAAGGATTCATGTCTTAGATTGCTTTCACAATGTAAAGAATGTCATGCATCTTTCTTCGATAGTGAAATTGTGAGACTTCTTAGTGGTACTGGTTGCACATCACATATCCAAAATCTGAAACTTTTTGAGTGCTAACATGATGCTCCAAGGAAATGCTCATTGGAGCATTTTGAGTTTTAGATTTTCTGATTTTGGGTGTACAAATATTGCAGTCTGACAAAAAATCAAAATCTGAAACATTTCTGATTCTAAGCATTTTGGGTAAGAGATACTGAACCTGTAGAAGACAATAGAGATGAGGAATGCTAACAGTCATTTTTGTGTGTGCTAATTTTCCCTGTGGATTAAAACTCTTTTCTGGGTGTAAATTGTTTGTTCAAATCTTTTGCCCACTTTTAAATTGGATTGCCTTTTCTTTTTTAGTATTTCTATTCTGGGTACAAGTTCTTTGTTAGCTATGTGTATATTAATATTTTTCCCTTATATGGTTTGCCTTTTCATTTTGTTAAGAGGGTCCTGATGAATAGAAGTTTTAAAATTTAATGAAATCAAATTTATTTATTTATTTATTTATTTATTTTATTTATTTTTTTTTTGAGACGGAGTTTCACTCTTGTTACCCAGGCTAGAGTGCAATGGCGCGATCTCGGCTCACCGCAACCTCCGCCTCCTGGGTTCAGGCAATTTTCCTGCCTCAGCCTCCTGAGTAGCTGGGATTACAGGCACGCACCACCATGCCCAGCTAATTTTTTGTATTTTTAGTAGAGACGGGGTTTCACCATGTTGACCAGGATGGTCTCGATCTCTTGACCTCGTGATCCACCCGCCTCGGCCTCCCAAAGTGCTGGGATTACAGGCGTGAGCCACCGCGCCAGGCCTAAATTTATTTATTTTTCTTATATAATTAGTGCTTTTTGTCTCACCTCTAAGAAATCTTTGTCTCCCAAGGTTCCAAAGATGTTCTCTTATGTTTTTCCTAGAAGTTTTACATTTTTTGCTTTTATATTTAGGTATGTGATGCATCTTGAATTGATTTTTATGTATAATGTGAGGTTGAAGTTGAGGTTTATTTTTTCTGCATATTTATTCTAGATTTTCCAGCTCCATTTGTTCAAACAATTTTTCTTCACCTATTTATTGTCTTGAAACATTTGCAGAAAATCAACTGATTCTGTACATAATGGTTTATTTCCCAACTCTCAAATCTTTCCCATCCATTTTTGGCTATGCTAATGATAATTCTAAATTATTTTAATTACTGTAGCTTTATCATAAGTCTTGAAATAGAATGTCAGTCCTCCAAGCTTTTGTAGAATCATATTTTCAATTTCTACAAAAATGCTTCAGTGTTTTGATTGGGACTGGGTTTAACCTATAGATCAATTTGGCAATAATAGACATTAACATTATTGTATCTGTTGATCCATGAACATTCTGTATATCTCCATTCATTTAGATTTTAAAAATTTATTTCAGGAATGTTTATGGTTTTAAGTATAGAGATTTTACATATCTTTCATTAAATTTATTCTGAAATATTTTATATATTTATTGCTATGATTTAAAAATATTTTCCAATTGTTTTCTGCCAGTACATAAAAATAAAATTTTTAATATGTTTATCTTATTTCCTATGACCTTTACAAATTCACTCACCAGTTCTAGTACTGTAGTTTTTAAAAGTAGATTTTGGGCCAGGTGCAGTGGCTCACATCTGTAATCCTAGCACCTTGGGAGGCCAAGGCAGGCAGATCACTTGAGGTCAGGAGTTTGAGACCAGCCTGGCCAACATGGTGAACCCCGTCTCTAATAAAAATACAAAAATTAGCCAGGTGTGGTGGCATGTGCCTGTAATCCCAGCTACTTGGGAGGCTGAGGCAGGAGAATCACTTGAACCTAAGAGGTAGAGATTGCAGTGAGCCGAGATCCCACCACTGAACTCCAGCCTGGGTGACAGAGCAAGACTCCATCTCAAAAAGTAAAAATAAAAATAGATTTTGTTGTGATTTCTAGATTAACAATCATGTCATCTGAAGATAAATATGGTTTTCATTTTTTTCTTTCCAATTTATCTATTATTTTATTTCCTTTCCTTGCCTTATTGGAGGGTTTCTCAACCTCACCACTATTGACATTTTGAGCCTGTTCTGTGCATCATAGAATGTTTAACAGCATCCCTGGGCTCTACCTGTTAGTTAACAGTAACATCTCCTTTTCCCCAGCGTTGTGAAAACCAAAAATGTCTCCTGGCATTGTGAAATATCTCTTGCAGGGCAAAATCAGCCTTCTAAGTACCACTGCCTTTTTGCATAGGCTGGGACCTCCAATGACATATTCAAGAGAATGGACATTCTTGTGTTGTTTTCAATCTTAGAAGGAAAATATTCATACTTTTGCCGTAAAGTAAAATGTTGGCTGTGGGTGTTGTTGTTATATATGCCTTTATCAAATTGAGAAAGATTAATTATATTTCTGGTTTACTGAGTTTTGTTTGTTTGTTTTTTGGTCATGAGCAGATATTGGGTATTTTGCAATGTTTTTACTGTGTGTGTGGAGATGAACATATGATTTTTCTCCTGTATTTTGTTACTATTGTGAATTGCATTCATTGATTTTTAAATGTTAAACTAAACATATTTTACTTGGCCAGAGTGTATTATACTTTTTACATGTTGCTGAATTTCAGTTCAAAATACATTTAGGATTTTCACACCAACATTCTTGAGAAGTATTGGTCTGTAATTTTCTTTGTTTGCAGTATTTTTGTCAAGTTTTGGAACTGGGGTATGGTATTCTCAAAAAGTGAGTATTCTCAAAAAAAGAAGCTGTCAAATTTGTCATATAATTTTCTGTTTTCTGAAAAAACTTCTGTGATATTGGTATTGTTGTTAGCTTAAAGATTTAAGAGAACTTATCAGTGAGCCCATTTAAGTCATAATTTTTGTGTGGGGGGGAGGATTTCTTATTAGCAATTCAATTCCTTTACTAAATGAAGAGTTATTAAGATTATCAACTTCTACTTGAGTTGATTTTGGTAGTAGTTGGTTTTTGGGAGGAATTTGTCTTTTTCATCTAATTTGTCTAATTATTAAACTAGTTCTTGATTGGATCTGTCTCATACTAAGTTTGGTATGTAATATTTATTATATGAACATGTATTTATATTTATACACACAATTAAAATTAATTAAACCAAACTAGGAAACAATTCTGGCTTCTGAGCCTTTGTAAAGATGGTTAGTAAATAATCTGAACAAGGAAACAAAATAACTATTGATTAGTCCGGCTAATATTTTTGTCTGTGGAAATAAGATATATTTTATACAAACTCCAAAGTGTGATTGATTGAAGGGAGTATAATATCAGTTTCATATGAGTAATTATTTGTTTTCTTTTGTTTCTCATTTGTTTTTTATTATAGAAATTTTAAAAATATATTTTAAGTTCTGGGATACGTGTGCAGAATGTACAGGTTAGTTACATAGGTATATATGTGCCACGGTGGTTTGCTGCATCCATCAACTTGTCATCTGCATTAGGTATTTCTCCTAATGCTATCCCTCCCCTTGCCCCGTACTCACCAACAGGCCCTGGTGTATGATGTTCTCCTCCTTGTCCCCATATGTTCTCATTGTTCAACTCCCACTTATGAGTGAGAACATGCGGTGTTTGGTTTTCTGTTACTGTGTTAGTTTGCTGAGAATGATTGTTTTCAGCTTTATCCATGTTCCTGCAAAGGACATGAACCCATCCTTTTCTATGACTGCATAATATTCCATGCTGTATATGTGCCACATTTTCTTTATTCAGTCTAACATTGATGGGCATTTGGGTTGGTTCCAAGTCTTTGCTATTGTAAATAGTGCTGCAATAAACATACATGTGCATGTGTCTTTACAGTAGAATGATTTACAGTCTTTTAGCTATATACTCAGTAATGGGATTGCTGGGTCAAATGATATTTCTAGTTCTAGATTCTTGAAGAATCACCACACTGTTTTCCACAATGGTTGAATTAATTTACACTCCCACCAACAGTGTAAAAGCATTCCTATTTCTACACATCCTCTCCAACATTTCTTTCCTGAATTTTTAATGATCGCCATTCTGACTGGCATGAGATGATATCTCAATGTGGTTTTGATTTGCATTTCTCTAATGACCAGTGATAATGAGGTTTTTTTCATATGTTTTTTGACCACATAAATGTCTTCTTTTGAAAAGTGTCTGTTCACTTCCTTCAACAACTTTTTGATGGGGTTGTTTGGTTATTTTCCTTGTAAATTTGTTTAACTTCAGGGGCATGAACATTTCTGTCGCTGGTGTTCCAGGTGCCATTGGGGTATGAAAAAAAAACTTCTGCAGCTAGCTCGGTGTCTGCCCAAATGGCTGCCCAGTTTTGTGCTTGAAACTCATGACCCTTGTGGTGTAGGCACCTGAGGGAATCTCTGGGTCAGCGGGTTACAAAGACCATGGGAAAAGCATAGTATCTGGGCTGACAGCTCCTTGCCTCACAGCACAGTCCCTTATGACTTCCTTTGGCTAGGGGAGGGAGTTCCCCAACGCTTTGTGCTTCCTGGGTGAGACAGCGCCCCACCCTACTTCTGCTGCACCCACTGTCTAACCAGTCCCAGTGAGTTAAACCGGGTACCTCAGTTGTAAATGCAGAAATGATCCACCTTCTGCGTCAGTCTCGCTGAAAGCTGCAGACCAGAACTGTTCCTATTCAGCCATCTTGCCCAAGCCTGTTATACCCATCCTATTGAGTGTCTCATATAAATTATTAAGACAAAGTGTTACATGCATTCAGAGTACACTAAATAGCTTCCAGACAGAGGAAGCTAGTGAAGTCTTCAGGAGGTGGAGGCTGTGAGGCAGCCAGAAATGGATGGCAGGAAACAAAACAGCATCAATTTGGGGAAGCAATGAAGAGACATGGAGGCAAATAGACATGAGCAATAGTTAAGAAACAGCAGTGTGGCCAGTTTGATGAAATCAAGCCTGCTCAAGAACAGGGATTGTGGTTACATAAGGATTAGTGTCTTGGGGAAAGTTTCTGAAGGTCCAGGAATGTCAACATTCCAAGTTTAGATTTTTTTCTTTAAGCTTATAGTTTTTAATATTCTCCTCTCCCTTTTTTTCTCTTCATTCCCTGTCTGTCTTTTTCAGAATTTTTTTCAAATATCAAAGCAGAGCCCTTTCTTCAGATTAAATATTACATGGCTGACTAGTATTGAAAATAGGTGAAATCAAAGATGCTTCATCAAAATGTGTGCTGCAGGGAGAAAACAAGGAAATTGCCAAGTGATCCTCCCCTTGAGATGGCTCCTGAGGGGGCCTCCTAGGGCTTTTTAAAATCTAGATTAACACTACAACTCTAAGTAATCAGGAGTCAATTTTTCAGCTGAGAAGGAGAACTTTTTCCCAGTAAGTCTTGAGAACATTATTTTGCTTCTCTTGGACTTGTTTTCTCCCTTGTAACGTGGAGATAATAATATTTTCCAGAGACCTTCTAACAGTGAGAAACAAAGTACTTGGCATAGTGCCTGGTCTATAAGTGTTCAAATAAATGTAATTGCAAAGTTAATGATTATGACTATGATAATGGAAACAAAAGGCACTGTCAGATTACAAGTTTCAAATTCCCCATCTTATTACCAGATCTCCATTGGGATTGAATTCCTGGCTGATTCCAACACCAGGGTCAGAACAACCCAGAAACTCAATAGCCCTCATGAAGAGTTATGACCTACCTGTGTACCTCTGGCAATTCCCGGATATTTAGAAAATGAATCTCTGAGGTTTTTCTGAGTCTAAACAAGAACTGAGTTTGACTGATCCTCTGAGGTGGCACTGTTTGCCCTGGCATGCCTCCACTCAGAAATGCTGCTCTGGTATGAATCTGGTTCACCAAAGATAAAACAAGGAACTCTGTCCTCTCCACACCCAGCATGGCATAACCCTAAGTATTTCTTACTCCAGAGAAATCGCTGCTCTCTCAGTAAAGTAGCTGGTTACATTCTTTTCCCTTTAGACGCCCCATGCATCATTTTAAAAATAAAATACATGTGACTCATGTCATAACTATGATATACTTTGTGTGAATAGTCATCTTCTCTGGAAAGGTGAATTCATTTAGTTTATTTATTCATTGATGCAGCAAACAAGTATTTAGTGGTAAGTGTGAACCAAGCACTGGCTTGAGTAGACACTAAAAATACACTGACAAACCAGCCTGCAAACTAAACATCACAAAAATGCTAGTGATGTGTTTCTATTTGTGTGTGTGTGTGTGTGTTTGTGTGTGTAGATAGACAGATAGATGTGCACATACTCGAAAAACATTTAATATGGAAAGTCAAAGTCAACTTTTAAATGTGTTTGTGTCTTTCCAGGCTGACTTATGTGGCATTGCCAACACCATCTGCTCTAGAGCAGAAAGACTACTTAATAGGCAAAAGCAGCTGCCAGCTTAGGCTCAATGTACTCTTTTAGTTCCCTCCAGGATGACCTGGTGTGACCACCCTTTCTAGGTAAAGAGGATTCTATCTCCATTTGACAATAAATCCTCAACCCGATCAAAGAGAGATCATGTAAACCTGGCTGACTTTAAGACACAGAATAGTGGGAATTTTATGACTTAGTACTACCAAGCAAAGGTCAGTGTGTCGATCACGCAGAAGAGTGAATCTAGGTAAGTTTTGCTTGGGATTTGATTGTTATCAATGTTTCCATACGACTGATGTGAGGAAGAATAATATTTCTGAAGTACTAGCACATGTTATTTTTTCCCTGACATTTTGAGACACAGTAAAATGTGGTGGCTAATCCCTAGAAAGTGGGTGCAGCGAGGGGTGAAGGTGGAGGTCATCTGGGAAAGGAAGGAGAATGAAATTTGAGGTCAATATTTTCTACTCTTGCAAAATAATGACTTGAAATAAAAATTAATGCTGCTATAGGAAAAAACCTTAAAAATCTCTTTCTTAAAGACTTGATATTATAAGATGAGAGCTGTAGTTGCCTCAGATACTTTATAGGGATTTGGCCTGAAATGAGAGTATCCCAATGCCAGCTGCTCTACAGTAGGCAACTTTCAGCAAATTGCTTAGTAATGACAGCAAATATTACAAGGTTATTGTAAGAAATTTCAAATATGTAAAATGCCTAAAGAGATAACAGACTCATTTATAATATTGGCATCCATTTCCTATTCTCTCTTCATTTAAAAATAATATAATTGAAATTATCTGAATATATCATTTAGTCTACTATGTTTTGACATTGCATAATATTTTATTAAAATATTAATGTTAACAATTACTTTATTGTTAAAATGGTCATACTGCTTAAAGCAATTTACAGAGTCAATGCTATTTCTACCAAACTACCAACATTATTTTTCACAGATTAGAAAAGACTATGCCAAAATTCATATGGAACTAAAAAAAATCCTGAATGGGCATCCCTAAGCAAAAGGAACAAAGCTGGAAGAATCACATTACCTGACTTGGAACTACAAGCCCATAGCAATCAAAACAGCATGGTACAGGTGTAAAAACAGACACATAGACCAATGGAACGTAACATAGAACCCAAAAATAAAGTTGTACACCTACAGCCATCTGATCTTCAACAAAGTCTATAAATATAAGCAATGGAGAAAGGACTCTCTACTCAGTAAGTGATACTGGGATAGTTGGCTAGTTACTGGCAGAAGAAAATTGGACCTCTACTTTTCACCATGTACAAAAATTAATGCAAGATAAAATAAAAATGTAAATGTAAGGTCTCAAACTATTGAAGGCCTAGAAGAAAACCTAGGCAATAGCATTCTGGACATTGGCCTTGGAAAACAATTTATGACTAAGTCTTCCAATTGCAGTAAAAGCAAAAATTGACAAGTGGAACCTAACTAAACTCAAGGGCTTCTGTACAGCAAAAGAAGCTATTAACAGAGCAAACAGGCAACCTACAGAATAGGAGAAAACATTCACAATCTATGCATGTGACAAAAGTCTAATAAATAAAGAATCTATAAGGATTCAAAGAATTCAACAAGTAAAAAACAAACAGAAAACATTAAAAAGTGAGCAAAGAACATGAATGAGGCACTTCTTAGAAGACATACAAGCAGCCAACAAACATATTTAAAAAATGCTCAACATCACTAATCATTAAAGAAATGCATAGCGAAATCACATTGAGATACCATCTCACATAAATCAGAATAGCTATTATTAAAAAATTTAAAAAATAACAGATTCTGGTGAGGCTGTGGAGAAAAGGAATGCCTATTCACTGTTTTGGGGAATGTAAATTAGTTTGGCCACTGTGGAAAGCAGTTTAGATATTTCTCCAAGAAGTTAAAACAGAACTACCATTCAACCCAGCAATCCCATTACTGGGTATAGATCCAAAAGAAAATAAATGTGCAGGAAAACATCTTCACAAGAGCATGAGCCACAGTTCCTGGCCCTAAAATCAGTATCTTGAAGTGATATCTACACTCTCATGTTCATTGTAGTATTATTTACAATATCCAAGGTATGAAATAAACTTGTGTCCATCAAAGATGAATGAATAAAGAAAATATGGCATGTATACATCATGAAATATTATTGAGAATTAAAAGGAAGAAATTCTGTCAACTGCAATAATATGGAAGAACTTAAAGAACATTATGATAAATGAAACAGGCTAGACACATCAAGACAAATATTGCATGATCTCATGTATAGAATCTAAAAACGTCAAATTCATAGAAGTAGAAAGTACAATGGTGGTTGTCAGGGGTAGGAAGAAGTAGGAGAAATGGGGAGATGTTGCTCAAAGGGTACAAAGCTTTAGTTATATAGGATGAATAAGCTCTGGAGATCCAATGTATAACATGGTGGTAATAGTAATACCGTACTGCATACTTTAAATTTGCTAAGAGAGTAGATCTTAAATATCCTCAGTACCAGAAAAAAAAAGCCAATTATGTATTATGTGAGGTCATGGATATGTTAAGTAGCTTGATTGTGGTAATAATTTATATATATATTAATTAATATATAAAAATAATATATATTAATAAATATATATTAATAAATAAATAATATATATATTAATTATTTATATAAATAAATAAATTATATATATATATATATATATATATATCACATTGTACACTTTAATATATGTGATTTCTGTCTGGCAATTGTACCTTAGTAAGTAAGGCTGGGAATGGAGGGAAGCAGATCTCCAAAAATGAGACACATAAATTAAGTTGAAGAACAGTACATAAAATGTAATTTCAACTGTGTTATCGAAAAGAAAAGATATTTTAATATTTATGGAATATATCTGGACTGAGAAAACGGCTGCCATAGGGAAGAGGTGTGAGGAGATCAGCAGAGTGATAAGATACAGGAGATGTTTGCTTTTCAGAAGTTTTGAATACTTTGTTTGCTTTTCCATATGGAATTCTCCAGGTGACAAGATGCCATTTAGGAGGCTCATGCCTTGTATGTAATTTAAAACATTAAGCTCTTTATTTGTATTTTAATTATAGGTCACAAAGACTCCTAACAAAATTAATTGGGCTTTCACAAAATTGTTTTATATGCTATTCATTTTTCAGAATGACTACACCTTCCACCCAAGAATATAGTGAATCTTTTAAGTAAGTAATATATTTCCTTTGTTTGATCAATGCCCACCTAGTTGGCACTTTTTTATTGGCCCCTGGCAATACTGATTTTGTGGTAAACAGTTACAATAGTTCCTAGGCAAGGAATGCTTTGTATGGTAGGCATATGCTACCACCCAAAATGAGACAAGTTATTCAGTGGCTGACCACAGTTGAAAGCAGAATCAATAAATCTTTATACCATTGTGCTTGCCAAGCAGAGCCCTGTTGCACTACAAATATACTGACTAGTTAGAGACAGCCTCCAGGTCACATCACTCACTCCACACCCCTGACTATCTTTCTTCTTCTCATCCAACTTTTTTTTTTTTCCGTGACCATACTGCAGTCTCTGCTGAAACTTAAGAAAGACTAAAAATCAGGACAGCTGTTGTAGTTGGAAACAACCATGTTTTCTGTGTTGTAGTGGCCATTGAGCCTGACAGCTGCACATATGCAAGGCTAGTCAAGGTTCACTTCAATAGAAATGTCTTCTCTGTTTGGAAGAAAAAAATGCAGTCAGAATCTTAGAGTATAAGCTGATACTGTGAGCTGGTTCATTTTTGCAGAAGGAATATTTTTTTCGTTTGAAACAAATATATATATAGACCCACACATATAAACTTAGACGATAGCACTTGTAGTTAATTGAAAGTCAAAGTGGGGAATCATACAAATATATGTATATATATTTAAATATTTTATTTTAAACTATAGAAGTTTATTTATTTTCTAATGTCTAATGTGGAGCCAATGATGATTTTGGTGTGAACACGGTGTTGGGAATTCTGTTGTTGCCTGTTTTATGTGAATGTCACTTTTGTATTTTGTGCAACTTCTTAATGTATTATGCATTATAGATTTCTTTAAAGTGGAATTAATACTCTGAGATAGTTATAAAACAATCTGAGAGTAGCTTTCATCTACATTTTTACAATCTTTCCCCAAAGAATTAACTCATTCATATGTAATTCCTCAGCAACACTTTTAGTGATTAGTTTTCTGTTACCAATACTTCTTAGTATTCACAGAAAAAATGTATTCGTCCATTTTCATGCTGCTGATAAAGACATCCCTGAGGCTGAGAAGAAGAAGAGGTTTAATTGGATTTACAGTTCCACATGGCTGGGTAGGCCTCAGAATCATGGTGGGAGGCAAAAGGCAGTTCTTATAGGGTGGCAGCAAGAGAAAATAAGGAAGAAGCAAAAGTGGGTTTTTTTTGTTGTTCTTTTTGTTTTTTTACATAAACCCATAAGATCTCGTGAGACTTACTCACTATCATGAGAATAGCATGGAAAAGACTGACCCCATGATTCAATTAGCTCCCATAGGTCCATCCCACAACACGTGGAAATTTTGAGAAATACAATTCAAGTTGAGATTTGTGTGGGGACACAGCCAAACCATATCATTCCACCCCGGCCCCTCAAAATCTCATGTCCTCACATTTCAGAACAAATCATGCCTTCCCAACAGTCCCCCAAAGTCTTAACTTTTAATCCAAAAGTCCACAGTCCAAAGTTTCATCTGAGATGAGGTAAGTCTATGAGCCTGTGAAATCAAAAGCAAGCTAGTTACGTCCTAGATACAATGGGAGTACAGGTATTGGGTAAATACAGTCATTGCAAATAGGAGAAATTGGTCAAAACAAAGGGGTTACAGGGCCCATACAGGTCTGAAATCCAGCAGGGCAGTCAAAATTTAAAGCTCCAAAATGATCTTTGACCCCAGGTCCCACATCCAGGTCACTCTGATGCAAGAGGTGGATTCCCATGGTCTTGGGCAGCTCTGTCCTGTGGCTTTGCAGAGTACAGTCTCCCTCCTGGCTGCTTTCATGGGCTGGCATTGAGGGTCTGCGGCTTCTCCAGGTGCACGGTGCAAGCTGTTGGTGGATCTGCCATTCTGGGTTCTGGAAGATTGTGGCCCTCTCCTCACAGCTCCACTAGGCAGTGCCCCTGCAGGGACTCTATGTGGGGTCTCTGACCCCACATTTCCCTTCACATTGTCCTAGCAGAGGTTCTCCATGAGGGCCCTGCCTCTGCAGCAAACTTTTGCCTGTCCATTCAGGCGTTTCCATACATCCTCTGAAATTTAGGCAGGAAGTTCCCAAACCTCATTTCCTGACTTCTGTGTACTGCAGGCTCAACACCAAGTAGAAGCTGCCAAGAGTTGGGGCTTCCACCATCTGAAGCCACAGCCCAAGCTGCACTTTGTCCCTTTTCAGTCACAACTGGAGTGGCTGGGACACAGGGCACCAAGTCCCTAGGCTGTACACAGTATGAGGACCCTGGGCCTGACCCATGAAACAACTTTTTTCTCCTAGGCCTCCAGACCTGTGATCAGAAGAGCTGCTGTGAAGGTCTGTGACATGGCCTGGAGACATTCTGCCCACCACCCCCCATGGGTATTAATATTAGGATCCTTGCTACTTATTCAAATTGCTGCAGTCAGCTTGAATTTCTCCTCAAAAACATGGGTTTTTCTTTTCTGCTGCATCATCCGGTGCAAATTTTCTGAACTTTATGTTCTGTTTCCCTTTTAAAACTGAATGCTTTCAACAGTACTCAAGTCACATCTTGAATGCTTTTCTGCTTAGAAATGTCTTCCACCAGATGCCATAAATCATGTCTCAGGTTCAAAGTTCCACAAATCTCTAGGGCAGGGACAAAATGCCACCAGTCTCTTTGCTAAAACATAACCAGAGTCACCTTTGCTCCAGTTCCCAACAAGTTCCCCATCTCGATCCGAGACCACTTCAGCCTGGACCTTATTGTTCATATCACTATTAGCATTTTTCTCAAAGCCAATTAACAAATCTCTAGGAGGTCCAAACTTTCCCACATTTTCCTGCCTTCTTCGGAGCCCTCCAAACTGTTCTAACCTCTGCCTCTTACCCAGTTCCAAAGTTGCTTCCACATTTTTGGGTACCTTCTCAGCAATGCCCCACTCTACCGGTACCAGTGTGCTGTATTAGTCCATTTTCATGCTGCTGATAAAGACATACCTAAGACTGGGAAGAAAAAGAACTTTAATTGGACTTGTAGTTCCACATGGCTGGGGAGGCCTTAGAATCGTGGCAGGCAGTGAAAGACACTTCTTACATGGCAGCAGCAAGACAAAATGGAGAAGAAGCAAAAGCAGAAACCCCTGAAAAACCCATCAAATCTTGTGAGACTTATTCACTATCATGAGAATAGCATGGAAAGGACCAGCCCCAGCGATTCAATTACCGCCTCCTGGGTCCCTCCCACAACACATGGGAATTTGGGAGATACAATTCAAGTTGAGATTTGGGTGGGGACACAGCCAAACCATATTTAAAAAAAAGTAGCCTATTTTCACTCTATTTCACTGGCTTATATAATGTGTAATTAAATTAATATAATCAAAGTAATGAGTACAACTGACATTTACTGGCTTGAAGACAAAGTCCAGCTGATCCTTGGACAGTAAGTGGCTTTCCTGGCAGGAGCAGAGGGGCAGGTGTCTGTGGAAACAGCCCAGAGCAGTGCCCCATCAGCCACCGAGTGCATCTATCAGCACATCATACTTAACTCTGGGAGAAGGTGATGTATGTGTTGGTTCAAGGAATATCTTCTATTTATTAATTTCTTTTAGAGAGTTTCAATGCATTTTAAACAGCATGATCTTTTCTTCAGATGAAATCTTACACAGAAAAACAGAATATTCGTCAAGAGAGAAGCTGTTCTGGGGGGGTTATATTCATCATCTCTAATCCCCCCGGTGGTCCTAGAGAAACATCTAGAACTGTACCAGCTATGTGAAGCTCAATATGACAACCTGTGACAGAGTCCAGTCCTTTTGCAGTAAAATGATAAACTGGAATCTAAAGATCTTGTGACCAGAACTCAGTTTTTCTGCTTCCTGGGCTTACACTTTTTCTGCTTTTTTTTTTTTTTTTTTAATATGGAATGCTTCACGAATTTGAGTGTCATTCTTGCGCAGGGGCCATGCTAATCTTCTCTATATCGTTCCAATTTTGGTATATGTGCTGCCAAAGTGAGCACTCTGCTACATTTTTTATCTTTCATTTCCCATGTGACTTGCAGCTGCCTCTCATGGGGTCTTATGGACATCTTATTATTTCTGAGTGGCAGCCCAAAGGTACTTCAAGTACTCACCTCCTTGGTGTCAGCCCTGACATTTGGCCTAGAGGTTAGGAAGGAAAACAGTAGCTCGGCTCGGCATGGCGTTACTCTGTATGGTTTACTGAACCTGCCGCTAGCGACTGACCCCTGTGAATCAGGTATGTGGTGGACCAGCCATGAATTTCTTTCTTTCTGAACTTTTCTTCAAGACTGTTACTTTTCAGTAGTCTAAGAATATTTTTTTATTCTTAGGACCTAAGAAATATTTTTATTGCCTTCAAATTGCTCCCAGGGGAGGTTATATCCAAGCTTGGCTTGGTCAGTAAAAGGGATAGAAGGGTAAAAGGAAATTCTAGGCAGGGGGAGCATCAAATACAGAGGCCTTAACGACTTGAGCAAGCATGGTATTACAGAAGCAGAAGCTGAATCACGAAGGGTTTTATAACTGTGCTAAGGAGTTCAGATTTTATCCTGAAGGCAGTGGAAAGCTATCAAAGATAAAAGCAAGCAGGGGAATGGTATCAACAGATTGTGATTTAGATGGGTCATGCTGTCAACAGTAGAAAATGAATGGGGACAAGGAGAGATTGAGGCAGGGACACCAGATAGGAGACTGTTATAGTAACTCGGGGAAAGATGATAGAGACCTGAACTAAGGCAGTGATAATTCAAATAAAGACGAGGAGATAGATTCCTAGGCATTAAGTATGCCTGTACTTAGGACACTCTCCAATGTGAACTGACTAGAAAGCTAGATTAAAGTGGCCAAAACAATTTTTGAGGGCATGAAAGAGAGTGTAGATTTCACATGTAATCTAGCTTCAGATTCAGTTTTAGGGAATATTGTAGAGCTTCTGGTTTTCCTATTGGGGCTGCCATGAATGGCTGGAGGAGCTGTGCACTAACACAATTTAAAAATATGCCATGATTATGGACCAGAATGTGTTTGAAGCCTCTTTGAGTTGTACAGTGCTTCAACTCTTCTGCCTATGGTTGTGCAAACGTAATTTTCCAAAGATAGTCTACACAGCTTCTTGAGAAATGTCATGTGAGGTATATAAGTCCTAGGATCTAATGTAAGACTGAAACAGTTATTGCTCTACACAGGTGCTGAGAGAGGTAAGAGAGGAATTCAGATGGCAACAGGCTCTCAGGCAGCTAGGGAAGGACCCCACAAGAAGGTCACATTAAGCCCTTTGTATCAAAACAGACTGAGGCAGAACTTTCATCGATATGGCACAGCTTGGAAACCAGTCCCAGTAGGGACACCCTACCATGGTGCCAAATTCAGGGGCTCAGAAAATGGACTGCAGAGGAATGTGGAAAAGTATCTAGATTGCTAAGCTCCTCCACAGCATCTGCTCCCAAAACCAAGAGTCCTTTTCTTTCCATTCTCTGTTTGGGAAAGGCTGAGATGCATTCACCTTCCTTTGCTTTACTGTAGCTAATACAGTTTGTAAGTCTTCTAGAAGTAGAAGACTTTTCTGTTTCTGAAATATGTGAAGTAAATAAATATGTGTACTTGCCCATTACCATACACAGTAGATATATTTCTGATAACTTGTAGATATACTACATACAAACCAAATTTTATATTTAGATAGTTTTTATTGTGGTGACATTCCAAAACTGCATAGCAATTGTAGTTCATTTAAATATTTATTTAGCATTTTAACCCAAGGTGGAAGTCTGTAAGAGAGGAAAATTGCAGATGAAAGTACACACACTGTGTTGGTTATAATGTCAGTGCTTGACACATGTATGTGCCTGACACATAGTAGACACTTGGTGAATGTTCACTGACTTCACAAATACATGAGTCTGTTCAACCAAGAGCTTCTACACAAGTTGTCATCACTAACGAGTCTGTGAAGTAGGTGTTGCTATCTCTGTTTTACATGAAAGAAAACAGAAGCTCAAAAATGTTAACTGACAAGTCCTCAAGGCAGAACTAATAAATAATGTGGCTGGAACATTAATTGAGATCTTTCGACTCTTTCCACTCTTTGGCAGCTTTTTGTAAAAGTTTTGTTCTGAATAATTCTGATTTTGCGAAAGCTACTGGAGAATCTTCTTATAAAAAAGAAAACCGTCCCCTCATTTATGTTTTGTAAATAAATAAAAAAATGGCAGGGGGAATTTTTCTATAGTGGGATTCCCATCTTATAAATGCATAAAACCCTAGTATCTGTTCATTTTGAAGATGGAATAATTGAGTACATGAAGCATATACAAATAGTTGATAGACACAGAAAGAGAAAAGGGAAAAGGGCAAAATACAAAAAAATCCACAAAATTTTGGCTTCTTAACTTCCCTATATTGTCCTGCTTATTGTTATCACTTCTTTCATTTTTAGCTAGTGTTACATAACACTTATTCCTTTTTTTGCTATCTGCTTTCAGATTGAAAGATTTATTTTCCAAAATTGTTATCCTAATTTGTTGGGTTGACTTGATAAACTGCCAAAATAGAAATTGGCCAGAGAAGAACAAACAGGATTCAAAAAATAAAATAAAAATAACAGGTGTTGAAAATGATGGATGGAAGGGGTCATGATTCACTGGGACTCTGAGGTTTCCTCAACACACAATCTAATGCAGTTGACCCTAATGTTGGGGGAAGCTGGTTTCATAGTGTCACCTCTCCAATATACCACAAAGAGTACACTCTGCCCATTTGTGGTTATTCAGGATTCCCACATGTCTCCCACCTGCATGGGGACCTCTTGGGCTAAAGTCAGCTCAAACCATCACATCCTCCCTTGGTGATCCCCACGGCTTCCACTGGAGATCATGTTCCTTGGTTCCTGTCCTAAACCAGCACTGAGCTTTGCACACTTGATGTCCTTTTCTCTCCTATCTTTTTTTAGGTGAGGGTGAACAGAAGTCGAAGGATCAGGTGCTGGCTACAGAACAGAGAGATCTGACAGAGAGGGTTTCCATCAGGATCAAAGGTGAACATAAACCAAAAATAAGGACGGCACCTTCACTGTCAGGGTCCTTTCAGACAATAAAACAAGATACATTTTTATAATCAGCAAACACCACTCAGGAAAATTTGTAGCAAGCAATGCACTATCTTAATTTGATTCCCTCAATCCTTACTTGACTGGGAAAGCGTCACCTCATGGACACAGGGCAGTGGATCTCTGCAACCTGGTCTCAGATAGCAATTTCCAAAAACTGCAGAAACCTCAATCTTGTCTTTGGTTAAATTTTTTCATTCAACCTGCTCTAATTCAGAGATCTTTTTCTTCATACTTTTTCTAAATCATTGAGTAGGAATTGATTAAATATCAGATTTTAAAATAAAAAATAAATTTGCTGGGGTTTTAGTTGATAAAAGAAGGTCTAATAAAATATAAATAAATACATGCATGCATGAAATTTTGGTGGAGGTGGCAATATACTCCCCAGCAAGTAAACTGCAAATTCACAATGGTGTTTACTGAAGTGCACTATTTTTAGAAAAGGCATGTCTAATAGAGCTTGGCTTTGAGAGCTGTGTGATCCAGGCTTTCATCGCTGTGAGTTGGAGAGGAGTTTGGCAAGCCCTGAGCGGGGAGAAATCACCACCAGGGCTTCTACTGCACGAACCTCCGCTCTTGTGACCAAACATAGCCTTGCTGCTTCAGGAAGGTTTGCATAAAAAGGGATTGATTTTCATTTGATTCTGCAAATGGACTGCCTGAGCTAGCCTGGTGGAAAGGAAGAGAATAAAAAGGGGAAAAAAATTCTTTGGCAGTTCTGGCCAGCTTCCAAATGCTTCAGGCTGCCAGCACAACTGGCTTAATCTGCTTCTTTAGAGCCGAAGACATGCTTAACTTTTCAAGGCCAGAAACTCAAGACTTAATGAGTGATCATCTAAAATTCTGAATCTTTTTCTGGTAAGAAACAAAAACAGAAAAGGAAAAAACAAGCTATTATTCTTAGACTTCTGCATTTAAATTTTTTTAAATTGCAGGAATGGTGGTCATTCTTCTTTACTTTGAAAACATTTTTTAAAATTGTAAAAATGCACAGCATCTATAAGAGAGAATCCTCTTGCATGTGTTGTTATTATATGATTGTGTTAAACTATTTAAGATGAGAAAATGTCTCTCTTTGAAATAAAGTTTGTTGAACTTAATATAAAATAATTGTTACTTCTTTGCAGACCATTTATCATGGGCAGGCATTAATTTCAGTTTAGTTACAAAGATGAAAGATCAATAAAACATATTCCCTATACTCAGGGACCCCGCAATCTAACAGGGGAAACACAAATTCATGAATATATAAGGATATGTCTTATAATTCTCATGCAGTGTGAAGACCATTATATGAAAAATACGGGCAAGATGTGAAGATAAGATAATGTAGCAACAAATTCAGCCTAGATAGACAGAAGTTGATTAAGGCTTCACATGGATATTAATGTTTGAGCTGGGCTTTAAGGAAATATTATCTAACAAGTGTTAGAAGTGAGACCAGGACTAAGTGAGGACATGTAAAGCACTTGCTAATGGTAAGGCCAGCTCTGTTCTGACAAGGGGGCTGGGCCCGACATAAGATTGCACAGCTCCTGCCTCCTGGTCAGAGCTCCACCAGGCTTCACCAGAACTGGAGCACTAGGCTTCTGACAGGGCTTCTTGCTTCACCTGTCACCCTTCCATTGAAGACTTTTCCTCCCAGAGTGTTAAGACTCAATCCTTTAATATATAAATCATTTCTTTCTTAAACACATATTTGCAGAGCACCTACTATATGTCAGGCACTCTACTAGATACTTGGAAGACACCAATAAACAAAACAGAAAACTGCCCTTGTTGAACTAATTCTGTAGCAGTGAGAGAGAGTCACACCATGCAAAAGCACAATAGATGAGTATAAACTAAAATTTATAGTATATTAAAAAGTAGTATTTTTTTAAAATGTGAAACTGGATCAGAAAGAGTGGAGTTGGGAGAAGGCTAAAATTTTAGATAGAGTGGTCAAGGTAGACTGCACTGAGGCGTTGGCCTTTAAGCATAGACTTGAAGGTGTTAGCCATGTGAGTAATTGGGGAAAAGAACAGCCAATACAGATGACAAAAATGTTTTCAAAAACAGCAAGAGGTCATTGTGACTGAAACAGGGAGCAAGGGAGAAAGAAATAGTCGGCTCATGAAGGATCAGGGTATTATAAAATATCTGGCTTGACTTGGTGGGAAATGGTTTTTGAGCAGAGAAATGACATGCTCTGATTTATACGTTAAAAGGAAACAACCTGGCTGACTTGAGAATAGGCTTTTGGAGAAAATGTTGAAATGGAGCATGCTTGAGAGATCGCATCAGTAACCAGGAGAGAGAAGAAAGAGGCTGAGAACAGGGGAATAAGCAGAGGAAGTGGGGTGAAGCAATGACAGTCTGGATATATTGTGAAGGCAGAACCAGTAGGATTTGCTGATGAATTGGCTGTGAGGTGAGAACGGAAGGAGTCAGTGATATTACCAAGGATTTTGGTCTAAGTGTCTGGAGGAATGGAGTTGCCATCCACTGAAATGGAAAAGGCTGCAGGTAAAACAGGCTTGGGGATAAGACAAGGAGATTAATATGGGGCATATTAAGTTTAGACACCCCAGCAGAAACAGAAATCTGGCTTTATGGGAGAGGTGAGAATGGGTATATTCATTTGAAAAATCACTGCTGTATAAATTGTACTGAGAGTCATGAGCCTGAGTGAAATCATAAAGTGAGTATTTATACAGAGAGAAGAAAAGATCATGTGCAGTTTTGATTTTCTGTTCCTGTGTTAGTTTACTGAGGGTAATGGCTTCCAGCTCCATCCATGTCCCTGAAAAGGGCACAATCTTATTCCTTTTTATGTCTGCATAGTATTTCAGTGTTTATGTACCACATTTTCTTTATCCAGTCTATCAGTGATTAGCATTTAAGTTGATTCCATGTCTTTGTGACTGTGAATAGTGCGACAGTGAACATAACAAGTGCATATTACTTTATAATTAAATAAATTATATTCCTTTGGTATATATACCTGGTAATGGGATCGCCAGGTCAAATGGCCCAATAGTGTATAAGCATTTCTTTTTCTCCACAACCTCACCAGTATCTGTTGTTTTTGACTTTTTAAATAATAGCCACTCTGACTGCAGTGAAAATGTATCTCACCGTGGTTTTGATTTGCATTTTTCTAGTGAGCAGTGATGTTGAGCTTTTTTGATGTGCTTTTTGGTTGGATGTGTGTCTTCTTTTGAGAAGTGTCTGTTCATGTTCTTTGCCCATTTTTTAAGGGTGTTGTTTTCTTTTCTTGTAAATTTGCTTAAGTTCCTTGTAGTCTCTGGATATTAGACCTTTGTAAGATGGATAGATTGCAAAAATTTTCTCCCATTCTGTAGGTTGTCTGTTTATTCTGATGATAGTTTCTTTTGCTGTACAGAAGCATTAGATCCCATTTGTCAATTTTTACTTTTGTTGTAATTGCTTTGGAGTTTTTGTCATAATCTTTTCCTGTTCCTAGGTACTGAATGCCTAGATTTTCTTCTAGAGTTTCCAGAGTTTTGGGTTTTATATTTAAGTCTTTAATCCATCTTGAGTTTATTTTTGTATTTGGTATAAGGAAAGGGTATAATTTCAATTTTCTGCATATGGCTAGTCAGTTATCCCAGCAACATTTATTAAGTAGGGAATTATTTCCACATTGCTTCTTTTCATGAAGTTTATTGAATATCAGATGATTATAGATGTAAGGTCTTATTTCTGAGTTCTCTATTAATTTTTTGATTTGCGTTTCTCTAATAATCAGTGATGATGAGCATTTTTTCATATGTTTGTTGGCCTCATATGTCTTCATTTGAAAAGTGTCTGTTCATATCCTTCTCCCACTTTTGGATGGGTTTATTTGTTTTTTTGTTTGTTTGTTTTTCTTATAAATCTGTTTTAGTTCTTTGTAGGTTCTGGATAGTAGCCCGATGTCAGATGGGTAGATTGCAAAAATTTATTACCATTCTGTTGGTTGCTGGTTCACTCTAATGATTGTTTCTTTTGCTGTACAGAAGCTCTGGAGTTTAATTAGGTCCCATTTGTCTATTTTGGCTTTTGTTGCCAATGCTTTTGGTGTTTTAGTTATGAAGTCCTTTCCTATGCCCTGAATGATTTTGCCTAGGTTTTCTTCTGGGGTTTTTATGGTATTAGGTCTTATGTTTAAGTTTTTAACCCAACTGGAGTTAATTTTAGTGTACAGTGTGAGGAAGGGGTCCAGTTTCTGCTTTCTGCATGTGGCTAGCCTGTTTCCCCAACACCATTTATTAAACCGGGAATCCTTTCCCCATTGCTTGTTTTTGTCAGGTTTGTCAAAGATCAGATGGTTGTAGTTGTGTGGCATTGCCTCCAAGGCCTCTATTCTGTTACATTGTTCTATATCTCTGTTTTGTTACCAGTACCATGCTGTTTTGATTACTGTAGCTTTGTAGTATAGTTTGAAATCAGGTAGTGTGATGTCTTTTTGTTTAGGATTGTCTTGGCTATGCGGTCTCTCTTTTGGTTCCATAAGAAGTTTAAGGTGGTTTTTTCCAGTTCTGTGAAGAAGGTCATTGGCAGCTTGATGGGGAGCGTTGAATCTATAAATAACTTTGGGCAGTATGGCCATTTTCATGATATTGATTCCTCCTAACCATGAGCATGGAAGGTTTCTCCATCTGTGTCTGCTCTTATTTCCTTGAGCAGTGGTTTGTAGTTTTCCTTGAAGAGGTCCTTTACATCCTTTGTTAGCTGTGTTCCTAGGTATTTTATTCTTTTTGTAGCAATTGTGAATGTGAGCTCTCTCATGATTTGGCTCTCTGTTAGTCTCTTATTGGTGTCTAGAAATGCTTGTGATTTCTGCACATTGATTTTGTGTCCTAAGACTTTACTGAAATTGCTTATCAGTTTAAGGAGACTTTGGGCTGAGATGATAGGGTCTTCTAAATATACAATCATGTCATCTGCAAATAGAGACAATTTGACTTTCCCTTTTCCTAATTGAATACCCTTTATTTTTTTTTTTCTTGCCTAATTACTCTGGCTAGAACTTCCAATAGTATATTGAATAGGAGTGGTGACAGAGGTCATCCTTGTCTAGTGCTGGATTTCAAAGGGAATGCTTCCAGTTTTTTGCACATTCGTTATGATATTGGCTATAGGTTTGTCATAAATATCTTTTATTATTTTGAGATATGTTCCATCAATACCCAGTTTATTGAGAGTTTTTAGCATAAAGAGCTGTTGAATTTTGTTGAAGGCCTTCTCTGCATCTATTGAGATAATCATGTGGTTTTTGTCTTTAGTTCTGTTTATGTGGTGGATTATGTTTATAGACTTGTGTATGTTGAACCAGCCTTGCGTCCCTGGAATGAAGCCTATTTAATCATGATGGATAAGCTTTTTGATGTGCTGTTGCAATTGGTTTGCCAGTATTTTATGGAAGATTTTTGCATCTATGTTCATCACAGTTATTGGCCTGAAGTTTTCTTTTTTCGTTGAGTCTCCGCCAAGTTTTGCTATCAGGATGATGTTGGTCTCATAAAATGATTTGAGAAGGATTCCCTCTTTTTGTATTGTTTGGAATAGTTTCAGAAGGAGTGGTACCAGCTCCTCTTTGTATGACTGGTAGAATTCAGCTGTGAACCCATCTGGACCTGGGCTTTTTTTTGGTTGGTAGGCTATTAATTGCTGCCTCAACTTCAGCCCTTGTTATTGGTCTGTTCGAGGCTTCAACTTCTTCCTGGTTTAGGATTGGGAGGGTGCAAGTGTCCAGGAATTTATCCATTTTCTCCAGGTTTACTGATTTATGTGCATAGAGTTGTTTGTAGTAATCTCTGATGGTAGTTTGCATTTCTGTGGAATCTGTGATATCACCTTTATCATTTTTTATTGCATCTATTCGATTCTTCTACCTTTTGGTTTGTATTAATCTGGCTAGCAATCTATATTGTTGATCTTTTCAAAAAATCAGCTCCTGGATTTATTCATTTTTTGAAGGTTTTTTGTGTCTCTATCTCCTTCAGTTCTGCTCTGATCTTAGTTATTTCGTGTCTTTTGCTAGCTTTTGAGTTTTTTTTTATCTTGCTCCTCTAGCTCTTTCAATTTTGATGATAGGGTGTTGATTTTAGATCTTTCCACACTTCTCATGTGGGCATTTATTGCTATAAGTTTCCCTCTAGACCCTGCTTTAAATATGTCCCAGAGATTCTGGTACATTGTGTCTTTGTTCTCGTTGGTTTCAAATAACATCTTTATTTCTGACTTCATTTCATTGTTTATCCAGTAGACATTCAGGAGTCTGTTGTTCAGTTTCCATGAAGTTGTGCAGTTCTGAGTTTGTTTCTTAATCCTGAGTTCTAATTTGATTGCACTGTGGTCTGAGAGACTATTTGTTATGATTTCTCTTCTTTTGAATTTGCTGAGGAGTGATTTACTCCCAATTATGTGGTCAATTTTAGAGTAGGTGCCATGTGGTGCTGAGAAGAATATATATTCTGTGGATTTGGGGTGGGGATTTCTGTAGATGTCTGTCAGGTCCACTTGGTCCAGATCTGAGTTCAAGTCCTGGATATCCTTGTTAATTTTCTGTCTTGTTGATCTGTCTAATATTGCCATTGGAGTGTTAAAGTCTCCCACTATTATTGTGTGGGAGTCTAAGTCACTTTGTAGGTCTTTAAGAACTTGCTTTATGTACCTGGGTGCTACTGTATTGGATGCATATATATTTTGGATCATTAGTTCTTCTTGTTGCATTGATCCTTTTACCATTATGTAATGCCCTTCTTTGTCTCTTTTGATCTTTGTTGGTTTAGAGTCCATTTTATCAGAAACTAGGATGGCAATGCCTGCTTTTTTTTTTTCTCTCTTTCTCCATTTGATTGATAAATCTTCCTCCATATCTTTATTTTTAGCCTATGTGTGTCCTTGCTCATGAGATGGGTTTCCTGAATACAGCACACCAATGGGTTTTGACATTTTATCCAATTTGCCAGTCTGTTTCTTTTGATTAGGGCATTTAGTCCATTTACATTTAAGGTTAATATTGTTATGTGTGAATTTGATCCTGCCATTTTGATGCTAGCTGGATGTTTTCCATGTTAGTTGACACATTTTCTTCGTTGTGTCGATGATCTTCACCATTTGGTACATGTTTGGAGTGGCTGGTACTGGTTGTTCCTTTCTATGTTTAGTGCTTCTTTTAGGAGCTCTTCTAAGGCAGGCCTGGTGGTGACAAAATCTCTCAGCAGTTGCTTGGCCATCAAGGATTTCCTTTCTCCTTCGTTTATGAAGCTTAGTTTGGCTGGATATGAAATTCTAGTTGAAAGTTCTTTTCTCTAAGGATGTTGAATTTTGGCCCCCACTCTCTCCTGGCTTGTAGGGTTTCTGTGGAGAGATCCGCTGTGAGTCTGATGGGCTTCCCTTTGCGGGTAACCCGACCTTTCTCTCTTGCTGCCCTTAGCATTTTTTCCTTCATTTCAACCCTGATGAATCTGATGATTACATGCCTTGGGGTTGGTTTTCTTGAGGAATATCTTTGTGGTATTCTCTGCATTTCCTGGACTTGAATGGTGACCTGCCTTGCTAGGTTGGAGAAGTTCTCCTGGATAATATCCTGAAGAGTGTTTTCCAGCTTGGATTCATTCTCTCCGTCACATTCAGGTATACCTATTAAATGTAGATTAGGTCTCTTCACATAATCCCATGTTTCTTGGAGGCTTTGTTTATTTATTTTTACTCTTTTTTCTCTATTCTTGCCTTCTCATTTTATTTCATTGAGTTGATCTTCAATCTCTGATATCCTTTTTTCTGCTTGGTCGATTCAGCTATTGAAACTCGTCTATGCTTTGTGAAGTTCTCGTGCTGTGTTTTTCAGCTCCATCAAGTTGTTTATATTCTTCTCTAAGCTGTTTATTCTAGTTAGCATCTCATCTAACCTTTTTTCTAGGTTCTTGTTCTCTTTGCATTGGGTTAGCACATGTTCTTTTAGCTCTGAGAAGTTTGTTATTACCCACCTCCTTAAGCCTATTTCTGTCAATTCACGAGATTCATTCTCCATCCATCTTTGATGTGTAGCTGGTGAGGAGTTTTGATCCTCTGGAGGAGGAGAGGCATGCTGGTTTTTGGTGTTTTCATCCTTTTTGTGCTGATTTCTTCCCATCTTAGTGGCTTTATCTACTTGTGGTCTTTGTAGCTGGTGACTTTCAGATGAGGTCTCTGAGTGGACGTCCTTTTTGTTGATGATGAAATTATTTCTTTCTGTTTCTTAGTTTTCCTTCTAACAGTCAGGCCCCTCTGCTGCAGGACTGCTGGAAGTCCACTCAAGACCCTGCTTGCTTGGTGATCACCCAGGGGGCTGCAGAACAGTAAGGGTTGCTGCCAGTTTCTTCTTTTGTTATCTTTGTCCCAGAAGGGTACCTGCCAGATGTCAGTCTGAGCTCTCCTTTATGAGGTGTCTTTTTGGGTATACTTGTGTTGGGGAGCTGCTTGAGGAGACAGTCTGTCCCTTATAGGATCTCAAGTGCTGTGCTGGGATCTCCGTTGTTCCATGCAGAGCTGCTGGGTAGGTACCTTTAAGTCTGCTGCATAACTCATAAACGCCTCTTTTCCCAGGTGCTCTGTCCTAGGAAGGCTGGATTATTTATAAGTTCCTGTCATGCTGCTGCCTTTTTTCATAGATACCCTGCACAGAGTAGTCTAGTCACAGTCTGTCAGCGGAGGCGTTGCTGAGGTGTCACAGGCTCTGCCCAGCTGCTGTGTGAACTGCCTCAGTACTGGCGGACTGCCTCCATAGTGGGGGATGTCCTTTCCCTCACTGAGCTGGAACGTCCTGGGTCCAGCTGGGCTTGCTTGGAAACTCTCAATCCAGAGTGTTTCGGATTGCTTGTTTTGTGAGGGTGGTACCTGCTGAGCCAGATCGCATGGCTCCCTGACTCAGCCCTCTCCCTTTCAGTTGAATGGGCTGCTCTGTGTCCCAGGTGTTCCAGGCGCCAGTAGAAGCGGCTGCTCAGCCTTGTGTGAGTTTCTGTGCACCTGCCCAGCACCGCCTGAAACTGCCATGCTGAAAACTCGTGGCACTTTTCAGCCCAGGAATCTCCTGGTCTATGAACTGCATTCTGGTGCTTTTCCTATTCGATCATCTTGGATCCTCCCCCTAACCCTGACCTTTTAAAGACTATGTATTCAGTGAGCAATTTTGACCACGGAGCCGCTTACATGATATGTGGGCTGATCAACAGACATGGAAGAATTCTGTTGGTCTGATTTAATGAAGTGCTTGCTATAGCATACTCCCAGAGGACCACTCTTGACTTGCCTCATCAACTGTTGAGCTTAATTATAAACTAAAATCATTACATCAGAATTTATTAAATCTGAATTTGCATAATTTAATAACAGCATATTAAAAATTTTATCTTTGCTTTAATTTAAAAAGAGTTTTACTAAGCAAATTTATGATGTAAACAAGGGAAATTTTTGCTAACTTTTGAAAATTGTTTCTAAGGAGTTTGTATACAACTATTTGTGAACAACATATTAATAATACCCATAGATTATGCTGCTTTGATGCATTAATTATATGTATATTTTTTACCTATTTGGTAAGGGAGGTTTTTTTCCTAAATAATCTTGCTAGCTTCTCTCCAGTTATCCAAAAGTAATAATTAGACTGTTTAATTATTGATTCAATAATGTAGATAAAATAGCATTTGCTGAGTTTGTATTGTTCAGTCATTACAGAGTTAACAAAGATGTATTACATGCTCACTATGTGCTAGGCCCTTTTTTGGGCACTGAAGACACTATCAGTGAACAAAAAAGAAAAAAAAAGAAAATCTTTGCCCTTGTCAAGCTTGCATTGTCCTAGATTTTAAAATTAAAACAGTAAATAAGTTAGATATGATTCCTGCCTGTATACAGATTTGATTCTGGTGGGAAAGATGGGCAAAAGACCAGGTAAATAATTTTGTAAAGAGAATTCAATAATAAGGGAATGTATAAATAATTTTATAAAGAGAATTCAATAATAAGGGAATGTACAGGGTGATGGGAAAAGACATGGTCATTCTGACTCCCACTTCAGATACAGTGGTCAGGAAAGATCCCATGAAGAAATGATGAAGCTAAAACGTGAAGGATAAGAAAGAGCCAGACATTTAGAACCAAGGGAAAGGGGGAAGAGTTTTTCAGGTAGGTTGACAGCCCTAGGCAGAGAAGAGTTTCTGGGTGAGGAACCTAGAGGAATTGCCTATGACTGGAACTTAGTGTAAGCAGCCCTGGAGGTTCAGATGGGAACCATATCATCTGTGTTCTTGTAGCCTGAAGTAAGGGGATTGAGCTTTATCCTAAATGAAATGGAAAGGGGTTTAAACAGTGAGTAGCAACCAACTTCTATTTGTAAAAAAATATTTCTGGATGCTGGAGAATGGATTGCAGAGGGGAATGGAGGAAGCAAGGAAGGCAGCTTGGAGCCAGGTAAGAATGGTGAGGGCTTGGACCACAGTGGCGACTGTGAAAATGGAGAGTAGGTAATAGGTTTGGGATGTACTTTGGAGGTTGATGTGAGAGCATTATTTAAAAATGGAATGAGGATTAGCAAAGTAAAAGGGAAGAACCAGGTCTAAACTGATGATGTCACATGTTAAAATGGAAAAGACCAGTGTAGAAATAAGGTTTGCTGGAGGGAAGTTTGACATGAACAATGACGAGTTCACTTTTTGATGTGCTAACCTCTGTGATGCCCATCAGACATCCACATGAAAATGTCATGTAGCCCATGAGATATGTGAGTTAGAATTGAAGACACTGTTTAGGCAAAGGCATAAAAGTTAGCAATCATCGGTAAACAGAAAATGTTTAAAATAAAGGGCCAGAATGAGATCAACAGAGAAAAGAATATAGATGATCAGGAGTCAATTAGTCAGCAATTCTTTATTGT
Organism: Sapajus apella; assembly: GCF_009761245.1. Lineage (NCBI taxonomy): Eukaryota > Metazoa > Chordata > Mammalia > Primates > Cebidae > Sapajus > Sapajus apella. Next base: position 3,431,791 of record NW_022437064.1, read on the forward strand.
GTTCTCCTTATGTGAGATGCACATTGCCTAGTCATTGTTGGCAAGCAAAAATGTATAAGACAATATCTTTATCCTCAAGAGACATTCAAGGTGAAAGGAAAAACACATACAAATGAAAGCAAATTTCAATAAAAGAAGGATCAGTATCAGTCCAGAGAGTAATTACTATGCACATCAAGAAAAGAGTCATTTTGTGATGGTGATGGTAGACTGGGGACCCCTAGATGGGGGGCTGATCTAGGATTCAGGGGGATTGTAAAACTTCCAAAACTGGGTAGTTTGTATACATGTGCATATTTTTTTAAAAAAGGGTGACTTGTGAAATTCTCAAAGGGTTTTGTGAATCAAAAAAAAAGGATTAGAAGCATTGCCATGGGAGATAAATTTAGTCTCAATTTTAAAAGGATTGGTTAAATTATAGAAGGTACAGAGAAGGAGGATGGATATTTCAGGAAATGGGTAGAGTGCAAAGAAACTTCCTGAGACAAAAAGACATTCAAGGCATCTGTGGGAATGGTTTTAGACATTGTGTTTGGGACAGGGGATTTATATAAAGCAGTGAATAAACTAAAACTGGAAAAATAGGTGGAAACTGAAATGGGAGACAACCTTAAAAGAGAACTAAGGAGATTGAATTTTTTTCTATAGACCATGGAGAATTTTTGCATTCAATTCAGCTAAAAAATTGAGCATCTGATAAATGCAAAGCAATGTGTAATGTCCTGGTGTGTATGTGGTAGGGGGTGGAGACACACGTATAGTGGAAGAAGGGTTAAAATTTCCCCATAGCACAACAATGGTTAGCAATCATTAGCATTTTTATTCAGTGCTTACTATGGGCCAGGTTCTATACTAAGTGCATTAAATGTATTCTCTAACTAATCTCCACAACCTTATTGAAATGTATCCTATTGGGATACAGGGAAGCTAAATTACATGTCCTTGGTTATATGACTAGGAATAGTGGAGTCACTATTCAAACTCAAGCAGTGTGGCACTGCCCATGCCCTGAATGTTGGCTCTGACCCCCCCCCGCTTCTCACACCAGGGCACTGACACCTCTGGAGGGACTCTGCAGTGTACCAAGTGGTATGGTAAGGACAAGATAAATATTGCATATTTTCATAAACCATAAACTTTATTTCAAGATTTGGAAAATACATATATCAAAACAGACATGATTATAAAAATCGCATTAATTCTTAATGACTATATTGTATAACATTTATTCAGAAAGGTGCAAAGTCATAAGGACACAGCTCAATATACTTTTACAAAGTGAATGCATCCACGTAACTGCCACCCAGATGAAGAAATAGAACACTACCAGCACTCCAGAGCCCAAGTGTCACTAAAATTAACCACTACCCTGACTGCCAACTAATCACTGATTATTTTGTCCTGTTTTAGATTTCTATATAAATAGAATCATATAGTATGTTCTATTTGCCACTGGCTTCTTTTCCTTCAAATTAGGTTTGTGAGATTCCTTCATGTTGTTACATGTGACACTAGTTTGTTGATTACATTCACATAGTTTTTAAGATAAAATATGTCACAATGAAATTTTTTGCCTTTTAAGAGAATATACCACATTTTTTTGAGAATGCATTTAAGTCTCCTCTTCCTTCTGGTCACTCTGATGTCAAAGTTTGAACAACACATGAGCAAGCACTGATTTGAGGTCAGGAGAAATGAATTTTAGTCTTCCTCACCTATTCATAGATGTGTGACCTTGGGCAAGTCACTTCTCTAAACTTCTGTTCCAGTACTGATAAAATAAGGAAGTTAAGCTAAAAGGTCTGTCTTTAGTCTATTCCATTGTGAATATTTTTGCTTCAACTCTTAGCTTCAGATTAGTTTGGGTTTAACTTAGGGAAAAGTTATAGAGAAAATACATTTTTCCAAAATAAAATTACTTATTCTATTATAAAAGAAAAACACGTTTGTTGTAACAATTCAAACAACACTGAGCTACCTAAAAGAAAATGTAACAATGCACCCATCCCTTTCTTGAATTCTACCTTCCCTAATGTACAAAAGCAATGTTAGTTTTGTATTTACACTCCCATAATATTTTATTATTATTATTTTTTTTTGAGACAGAGTCTGGTTCTGTCGCCAGGTGCCAGGCTTGAGTGCAGTGGCACGATTTCAGCTCACTGCAACCTCTGCCTCCTGGGTTCAAGCAATTCTCCTGCCTCAGCCTCCTGAGTAGCTGGGACTACAGGCACGTACCACCACGCCCAGCTAATTTTTGTATTTTTTAGTAGAGACAGGGTTTCATCATGTTGGCCAGGATGGTCTTGATCTCTGGACCTTGTGATCCACCCACCTCGGCCTCCCAGAGTGCTGGGATTACAGGAGTGAGCCACCATGCCCGGACTCCCATAATATTTTCTATGCTGTAGAACTGTGTGCTTACTTAAATGGATATTACTGTTATTGTTATTTTTGAAATGGAATGGTACTAACACATTTTGTTCCTCAATTTTCTTTTCATGGAAATCCTTTCAAGGTTAAAACTGTTCATTTGAATTAATGTCTACACAATGTTTCATGGTATGCATTCACTGTAGTCAGTCAATCCTTTCTCTATTGATTGATATTTAGGTGGTTTCCAATTTTTATGCCATCATAGTGCACTACAATAAGCATCCTCATGCATACAATATTAAGCCCTCATAATCTTTCCATTTTGTCTGATAAATATAAATGGTTAGATTGTTTTCTAAAAAGTTGCTCTAATTTGCATCTCAGTACTTGAGGTTTGTGAAGGTTTGAATGTGAGATTTGAAGAAAGGGAAGACATGATAGCTTAAATAATTTTCAACAATATTCATAGAAATCGAAAGCTAAAAAATAAAATATTGAGTATTTCTTTACAGGCTTATGTTTGAAATTGCCGAAGTCTGAAACCAGGTGTGTAGGGAGAAGAAACATTTTCCAAAATAAACAGAAACAGAAACATGGTTTTAGGGCTCAAAATACAATATCAAGAATTAAAAGGCAAGAAATAATTATTTCTAAAAAAAAAAAAAAACACAGAAGTAAGTCATTCATGTGATTCTGTAGACAGGCATGTGAGTTGGCTGGTTAATTAAACTCTGTTTCATCATCAACCTGACAAAACTTACAGGAACTTCTGAAAGTCTAATGAGGCAGATTTTCTGTCCTGCCCTCCACACTGGGGAGGGTATCCTTGGCCACTCACTTCTCTGGGCCCTACATCATGCATTCTGGGCTAACAGACAGAGGTCTTGGATAAGATGGACCAAGATTTAGGATTAGGCTATTTGAAGTTGCCAGTATTATATAGAAAAGATTTTTTTGTCCTGTCGATGTTTCATTCTGAGGCTGGTCTAGGAGGAAGAATTTTCCCATTACCCAGCAAGATCTGAAACACCAAAACCTCCATAACGCCCTTAAGAGAAAGCCAGATGAAAACTATTATCTGGGATAACAAGTCAAGTGCTAAGAGGAAAAAGAGGGGCAATGGGAGTGAGGAAAGGGAGGGCAAATGCCTAAGAGACCATTTAGAGAGGAGAAGGAAAGGGAGGGAGATCAGAGAGGAGTGACTCCTTGATATACAACCTGACTCAAGGGGGAAAGTAGCAAACATTTTTGCATCAGCTCTGACCTCTGTGTGCAGGCCTTGAGAGGCTGTTGGTAAGATTTTATTTCTGGTGGTGAATAGTTTCTTCCTGTCCTTCCAAGTTTTAGTGGCATAGCTAACGGGTTGCATCTACAATGTGCATGGCATGATTCTATGATAACGTGCTCTTCTTTGCACAAGAAGATAGTGCTACTTATTCATCCCCATGGTACATGCTGTTTTTCTATTCACTGGGGTAGTTTTATACTAATCCTGCCACTCCGTTTCCTTGGGCTGTGTGCAGGCAGCTGGTTGAGGCTGTGAAACAGCTAACTGGCCAGGAGTGGGGATGACCCTGTGACCTCCACCAAATAGACTGAATGCTCAATCAACTTAGCATGACCCAGTCACTCACAGCTGTGTTTTAATCAAGGCTCTAGCACTTACCCATTATGAAAAATCATTCAGGGCACATGTTTCACTCAGCTTCCAATTCTTATCTATAAAATGGGAATGATAGTTGTTTTTTTATGGTATGATGGAGGGGACAAATAAGCAAAAATATATACAGCATTTACCCTGATAGCCAAATAACGAACACTCTTTGTCACCTCAGGAAAAAAGATAATATGGTGCCTTTCCCCTGGATGTAATTCTTACGAGTGCCTACCAGGGTCAGGAAGAGAAAAAACTGGTCACCCTCTGAGTATTAAGCTGTGTCCAACGTAAAAGACTCCTTCACATCAGTGTGTGAATAGCTGTGCAAGTGTCTACTGAAAGCCTTACACAAAATTTAAGGTATTCAGAGAATACGTTTCACCTGTCACACCCCAGAAAATCCTGAGAATGTCTGATTCCACGCGGATTTGAGTCTCAGTTTGACTCTTCATTTCTGGCCTAGTGGTCTACCTTTGATAAACCGTTCTTTCTTTTGAATGACATATTTATTTATCATATTATACTACTGTCAAGAAACCATAAATATAGCCATGTCCTTTTACCAACTGGTGGATAGTCTGGCCTTCATTCTTTTACATACTATCATCTCCAACACTTTCAGGGAATGCTAAGAAACTTTCTCTGCATAGATAAAAATAATGATACTGAGTCATTTCCTTTGTTACTCTTTGAATTCCCATATAAAGTTATCAGCTAAGTGTACCTAGCCTGGGCTCGCAAGTGTGCCTGCTTAATATGGTGTAATGCTGGTGACATTAGTCACTGTTAATTGCTCAAGAGTTGAGATGAGGCAGGCAATCACTGAGTTCATCTGTAAAAAAAATGACTGTAGTCATATTAAGAAATAAAAGGCTATATGGCTACTTAATGACTGCAAGTTATTTCAACAAAACTGACAGCATTAATTTTCATGGGAACATATACTGCACCAGAACTCTGAAAATGCCAGAGGGCAAGCAGTTTGGGGTTCTTAATTGTTTCATTTTAGCCTTCATTGTTTTTCTATTTATCAGTTGTTTTTTCTTTTAATAGAGTCTGTTCTATTCCAAATTTTCAGCTCGTTTGATTTTTAAAGAGAATATGTAGGTTGAATTAAACCCGACTGGATATTGACTTCATTTGAAAAAGATTTCCCTTCAAATTTTTTCCTACACTGGCATTCATTTAGACAGAAAGCAGTAAAGGAGCCACACAGATACTGTGGAGGTAAGTACTACTGTCAGAATGATGCTCTCTCTTTGCCTCTTGGGGAGTTTTAACTAGGGCTGTGCTCTGTGGAGGAAGCAAGATGCTGGAGGTGGATTTTCATAACTTTGGGTATTAAGCAGTTATCTTTTAACCTACACTTAGGGCACATGACCTTCCAATTTTGTAGTGTGCCAACTGCAGAGAGAAACTCTGCTGAAATCTGTTGTCATGACAGACAGGGCCATATGAAAAGTGCTGGAAAAATTCCTCCTTAGACTATAATTGCCTTGATGGGCAGAAACTCTGCCTTCTATTCCGCTATGGAGTATGTGTGTCCCACAATGCTCATGGCTGTGTTCAGGGTTTATCATCCAAGGCGCCATCAGCCTCAAAGCACAATTAAATTGGGACATTGAAAATACTCAGTTTGCCTAAAGTAGCCAACTATATTTTATTTCATTTTATTTGTAGACTTATGATCCTTAATCCCTGGGTACATAATGTGTACACAGTTTTGTTATATGAAAAACCAGAATAAACAAGCAAGTTATGTGGTGTATTTGTGGTCATGCAGATGACATGAAATTGCCTAGTGGATAGATACGTGGCTTCCTTCTAACTGGGTGCCCTGCAGAGTTTGAGCATGGAAGTCAGCAACACTGTGTGGCATGAAGTCCAAGCTCTGAAGCCGGACTGCTTGGGTTTAAAGTCTGCCACATAATTTCTTAACATCATTCTGCCTCAGCTTTTCCATCTATAAAATTAGAACAATGATTACACCTAATTCATCAAGTTGTTATGAGGATCAAATAAATTAATACACACACATTAAAAATGTTTCAGTAGTTCTTGGCACATACTAAATGCTATGTAAGTCTTAGCTGTGAATATTGTAATTACTATCATTAAGAATCTAAGGGCTGGACACTGTGGCTCAGGCCTGTAATCCCAGCAGTTTAGGAAGCTGAGGCGGGTGGATCACCTGAGGTCAGGAGTTTGAAACCAGCCTGGCCAACATGGTGAACCCCCATCTTTACTAAAAATACAAACATTAGCCAGGCATAGTCCCAGCTACTCAGGAAGCTGAGGCACGAGAATCGCTTGAACCCAGGAGGCGGAAGTTGCAGTGAGCCGAGATCGTGCCACTGCACTCCAGCCCGAGTGGCAGAGTGAGGCTTCATCTCAAAAAAATAAAAAATTAAAAAATTCTAAGATTTTGTGATATTAAACATGGTTCTCTATAATCAAAACGTTGATTGCACATTCAGCAGGTTTTTTCTCTCTTTGTTCTTTCATTCTCTTCCTTTCTTTCCTTTTCCTTTCGTCTTTTACTCTCCTCACCTACAGCTCTGGCTTCATGGCTACTTCGTGATTCTTGGTATTTTGAGTCTTGCCTGAAGTCATCTTTTTAATGGCAGTGGTGTGGGCAGAAGGGAGTTGTGGGGAGGGTGGCAGTCCTGTGCTGTCCGCAGCCCAAGTCGGAAAAGGTAGATGCTTCAGTTGTTAGGGGCTCCCACTCCATACCTACCCACATGCCTATTCAGAGGAAAGAACATTTTTCTGTGTGGAGGTGGCATTCATGTTGGAAGGGAATGGTAGATGATGTTATTTTTGTTCCCGCAAATGTGGATGTTTAAAATAGTGCTTTATTCAATCGGCATAAGTGACACATAGACTATGTATAGTGGTGAAATTGGGCCTAGCAGGTGACAAGGGTCAGATCTCACCAAAATCAAGCATCATGGTTCTCCACCAATAGTACCCAAGGAGTCAGCTTTGAGGATGGCCAGCACAGACCCCCATCTCAAGTTGACTGGCAAATTTACTTGCACAACTACCAAATTGTCTGAAATGGATGTGCTTCAGAGCCAGTGAACTGGGATTTTGGCTTCGTTTCCATGGGGCATGCCAGTGGGTCACATTTCCTCTCTGAACCTCCCTCCAAGCCACACTGTACTCTTGAAGGGTAAGTGTATTTGTTATTCTTTTGCTTTTTGACTCGGAGCCCTGCAGGCCTGGAATTCAGCCAGTGTAACTGAATCGTGAGGCTGCAGCTTGGGCTATATTTAATTGGAGGTTTATTGTCTTGCCATGGTTCTACAAGTTTAGGGAACTTTTTTGAGACTGATTAAGGTACTGTAGGGATTTGAAGTAGTGTCAATTTGGGCTCCTCATGCCCTTTATACTGACTATAATTAAAAATGTATTTAAAGTGTTAAGTTTAGGTATTTGAAAATTGCCCTTTTATACTTTGAGTCACCACAGTAAGAATTCTAGGAGAGATTCTTCTATTTTGAAACAAACAGGTCATGTTTCATAGTGTGTACCTTTGGGGAAAGAGGGATGGAATATTCTATTCCTACGAAAAGTTTTACTACCAAAACTCATCTGATTTGGCTCTCCAAAGAAAAAGAAATGCATAGATTTTGAGGCAAATATAAAGCTACCATATGTACCAGGGAGACTTTTGAAATATTTCCAGAGTGTCCTTAATTCATTTGAAATGCGTGAAAAATTTGAATTTTATTTAAGAACAAGTGGGGGGAGCCAGCTAATCAAAAACTTGAGAGTGAAAGATGGCTGTGAGGAAAGAATAATTTCATACTTGCTAGACATCGCTATAATAGATTACATAGAACATTTGGCTGATTTGAATTAGAACCCACATGCCACCTCCACCCCCAACCTTCTCTTTTCATCTCGTTAGAGCCTCTTCTTTCTGCCCTCAAGTGTAGTTTCGATATGACTAGGGAATGGACACTAAAAATATTTCTGGAATGACGTGACCCTCTCTCGCCCCATCCAGGAAAGGGACAACGCTTCACAAGAAACAGCACATGCTTTCCTTTCATTTCTGGGAGTCCCGGGGTCAACCTACAGATGCTGCTTCTTCCGTGGCCGATGGCATTCAGACTCCTCGCTGTGGCCGACGGTGCCAGGCAAACAACTGGACAGGACAGCTCAGCTACAGAACACTGGCCACAGTCTCGGCCAGAGCAGCAGCCCCCCAGCCACAGACCACCTCCACCACCCCATCCAGGAGCATTCCCGCCTCCTTCAGGCTTGCTGCGGCCCCGCCACAGGGGCTGAAGAACTGGGAGGTGGTGGCAGCAGTAGCAGCAGTGCCTACAGCCTTGGGGCCAGTCCAGACACGTGGGACCCTGCTTCGGGTAACTCTGCAGCCCCTCCGGAGCCAGAGAGGGACCGAAGACTTCCCCAGCGCTCACCATTGCCTCTTCCTGTGGCTGAAACGTGGGCAAGGGCTCATAATGGAAACTGCCCCTCCTAAGCTGAATTCCAAAGCACGACAGGCAGAGGTGGGGGTCGGGGTGAGCAGTGCTCAAGACAGCCAGGAGCTCAAACAGCAGCTGTGGCCACTTCCCAAGCCTTCAGCGTCCTCCCATCGAGAAGCGAAATATGTGGAGATGTGCGCTTCAGCTGAAGTCCAGAGGGAGAGTCCCCGGACCATGAAACTTACCCTGGGGCACTGCCCTGGGGGTCAGAGGGCCTATAGGAGCCCAAAGGAGAAAGCCCAAGATGAACCCAGCGGTCAAAAGTGCCAGGCTCCAAGGCCCCAGAAAAATCCTGCCTCCTCTGAACTCTCCAGATCCCAGCAGTCTGCCTCTGAAGAGGGTGGCAACTTCTCATCTTCCTCGTCTTCCTCTCCGGTGAACAAAGCAAAAGAGGATGGCCTTTCCAAAATGGAGGACTCCACCACATCCACGGGGGCTCTGGCCACCTCCTCTTCATCCTTAGGCTTTGAGAGTGAGAGTGGTGAGAGCGAAGTTTGCCAGCCCTTGGGAGGAGAAGGGGGGAAAAAATCAGGAGGAGGGGAAGGAGGAGGAAAAGGAGAAGGAAGAGGAGGGGGAGGAGGGGCAGGAGATGGAACAGAGTGCAGGGACATTATTGCCAAGTTTCAGGGCAGCAGGGACCCCCCTAAAGTCGAAGACGCTCACTACATCACCACCCATGAGATCCAGCTGAGTGAGGTGGAACAGGACATGGATTTCGACGTGGGGCTAGCCTCCCGCTGGGATTTCGAGGACAACAACGTGATCTACTCGTTTGTGGACTATGCTTCCTTTGGTGGCAGCGACGAGACCCCGGGGGACATCACCAGTCCGACCGAAGAGGACGACGACAACAGCTGCTACCTCAGCACCACTCCCAGCACCAACACCACCCGGACGCCCAGCCCCACCAGCAGCGACCTGGCCCGCCCCAATGCAGGCCGCAGTGGTCGCGACACCAGCAGCACGGAAGTGGGCAGCGGCCCCTCTGACAGTGGCCCCACTCCCCCACCCACTGGGCCTGGCACTGCCACCCAGAGTGAGTCCGTGCCCGAGACCCCGGAGGTAGCTTCAGGGGCAGCAGCCGCCGCAAGCAGCTGTGGGAGTGCAGCAAGCCAGATCCTCCTATCAATCAAACCGGCTTCCCGGGCTATAAATGAGCCTAGCAACGTGCATGCAAAGCAAAACATTATTTATGCTGCCAAGCATGAAGGCGACATGAGCCTCCGCGTCTCCACAGCTGCTGAACACAATTCAAGTTTGCTGAAGCAAAACCCGGCTGCAGCCGTGGCTCAGGACCATGCAAAGAAATTCATTGCTGTCCCTGCTCGCCTGCAAACCAGGTGCGGGGCCATCCGGGCAAAGGAGCTGGTGGACTACTCCAGCGGAGCCTCCAGTGCCGTGAGCGAATTGGACGATGCGGACAAAGAGGTGCGTAACCTGACCTCCCGGGCCTTCCGGAGCCTGGCTTACCCGTACTTTGAGGCTCTGAACATCAGCTCGCGGGAGTCCTCCACCACGCTCTCCGAGGTGGGCTTTGGACGCTGGTCGACCTTCCTGGACTTAAAATGTGGGGGTGTTGGGGCCAGGGTGGAGCAGAGCCTCCTCAGGAGCAGCGCGGCCTCTGTGGCTGCAGGTCTGAGGAAGGGCAGTGGGGCCCGGGCCACTGCCGACCAGCTCTACATCCAGTCCAAGAAGTCTCAGACCAAGGCCTTGGAGTTCGTGGTCAGCAAAGTCGAGGGGGAAATCAAACACGTGGAGACGCCCCTGTGTTTCCAGAAGCAGGTCCAGACGGGCTCCCGCGTCGTCACCCTTTTGGAACCCCTGAATTTACGCAGTGACAGCAAAGCCAGCTCGGCCCCTGGGCCCGGCAGGGCCACCAAAGGCCCGGGCAAGGGTCCCGGCTCGGCATACACGGACGACGGCTCCGAGACCTCCGAGGTCAGCAAGCCCTCCTCCCGCGCCGACGGCCCCCAGAAGTCCAAGTTCGCCTCCAGTCTGCTCAAAAATGTCATTTCCAAGAAGATGCAGCGGGAACACGAGTTCAAAATGGAGAGGGGAGAAGTCACAGATACATCCCACCACCTCGCAGGCACCTCCAAGGAGACGGAGGGCGCCCCCGGGAGTGAGAGGCAGCGAGAGAGAGGCCTGCAGAGGCAGAGCTCTCGCCACTCCGAGGCCGGCTCCGAGTACACCGTGGTCAGCGTGTCCGATGCGGGCGGAGAGGGATCCGTGGCCGGCACCAAATCCCCCATCTTCAAAGCCAGTACCCCTCGGGAGCGCAGCGCAGGCCCCGGCCAGAACGTCACCGATGGACACACAGAAGTGTGTGAAATTAAAAAGAGTGCCTCAGAGACCGTCAAGGGCATCTTCCTCCGCAGTCAGAACAGTGCGTTCCGGTCATGGAAGGAGAAAGAGGCCGAGAAGCGGGAGGAGCAAGCCCCCATCCGGAAGCTGAAGCTGCCCAAAGGAGGCGACTGGCGGGCTGATCTCGGGGAGATCTCCGCCAGCAAGAACACCATCATGTCTCGCCTCTTCGTCCCCAACATCCAGCAGACACCCAAGGACAAGCAGCCGGGGAAGCAGGCCACCAAGTACCCTGCCGCCCAGGCCACCTCCACAGCAGTGATCAGACCCAAGGCTCCTGAAATCAAGATCCGGCTGGGGAGTGTGCAGCAGCCGAGCTCAGACTTCAACATTGCCAAGTTGCTCACGCCCAAGCTGGCCGGTGGCAGCGCCTCTAACCTGTTCAAGACCATCGAGGACAACAGCAGGGCACAGCAGAAACTCTTCCGCGGGGACAACCTAGAAAAAGTGCCCCATTTCCAGGTGAGAGACATCAGAGACAAGTCCAAGACTCAAGGCCCCCTCCACCAGGTGAGAGATGTCAGGAAACTAATCAAAGGATCAGGGGATAGCAGTGACAAGGGCAGTGTTACCCCAGAGCAGGGACTGACTGGACCCAAACCCAGGCAGCTGTCTGCAGCAGCTGGCGGATCCGGATCCCTGTCCCCCATGGTGATTACATGCCAGGCTGTAGTGAACCAGAGGGAAGACAGCATGGACCGAGAGCCCAGGGAGAGCATGGGCAAAGGGGGCGGCAGCAGAGTCTTGAATTCCTCCTCCCCAGAAGGGACAGTCTTGGTTCACAGGGCATCTGGCAGGCTGCCTGTGGCTACCATTGCCCCCAATAAGCCCGAGCAGGGCTCATACCTGCCTGTGCTCAAGATTGTCTCCAAAGCTTCCACCCAGAAGACCCCAGAGAAACTCAAGGAGGAGGAGGTCAAGGAGGAAGGGAAAGCCACAAAGCCAGCCCGGAATGCCCTGGAGAAGCTGACTGCAGCGGTGAGGTCCATGGAAGAGTTGTACAGCTTCAACAGAAACGAGTGGAAGCGCAAAAGTGACCCCTTGCCTATGATGATGGACAGCCACGTGCTGTCACTCATTGCCAGTGAGGAGAGGGAAGGGGTAGTGGGTGCTGAGGGAGACCAGGACAGGTTGTCCAAACGGCTGGGTGAGGTAGAAGGGCGGGGCACAGGAAACAAAGCTGGTGTGGTCCTGCGAGGGGCACCCATAGAACGCCTGCAGCGGAGGAACTCCAACCCCAGCGCTGAGAGTGTGTCTGCAAGGGCAGCGGCCTTTGAGAACCTGGCCAGGGAAAGACCCCGATCTCTCTACATTCCCCCAGTCCACAAGGATGTGGAGAGAACCCAAACCCTGCAACCCCTCCCACCACTCCCCAGCAACCGGAACGTGTTCACAGTGAGTGCCAGCAGCATCCAGAAAACTGGGGGTGTCGCTGGGAAGTTCCCACAAGGACCTTCTCCAGAGAGTCCTTCAGCAGCTAAGGGCATCAAATCTCAGGGACTCCGGTCCCTCAAGATCTCTCCGGCCACCCGGGCACCTCCTGATGAGGTGACCAACAGGAAAAGTGGCAGCAATTTGGAGAAGAGCAACAGTGACTGTGAGAATTACCTGACCATCCCTCTTAAAGGAAGCTCTGCTGCAGGGGAACTTCCTGGCAGGCCTGGGGCTTCCAGGGAGGGACCTCCCAACTCCTCAGCTGCCACTCTCTGCAGTTTACCCCCACTGAGTGCCCGCAGTCAGGTCCCCAGTAGCTCCAAAGGCTCTCAGGTTAGTGGAACCAGTCGACCAGCTTGGCGTACTAAACCTGACAACCCCCGGGAGACAGTAGCTGCCCCCCCAGGGCCACAGAGCCCTGAGCATCCCCCCACCACCATCTACCACCAACCGCCGCTGCCCTTCACCCTACAGGGAGCCCAGCCCCAGGTCCTCTGCTTCTCCCCACCCAGCATGCCTGCCCCAGCACCTGCAGGCCCAGCTCCAGTCCCCACAGACCCCTTCCAGCAGCCACAGCCTCAGCAGACCCAGCGTAAGATGCTCCTGGATGTGACAACTGGCCAGTATTATCTGGTGGATACACCAGTACAGCCCATGACCCGGAGACTGTTTGACCCTGAGACAGGGCAGTATGTGGATGTGCCCATGACCTCCCAGCAGCAGGCTGTGGCTCCCATGTCCATCCCTGTGTCTCCCTTGGCCCTGAGTCCTGGGGCTTATGGACCCACCTACATGATTTATCCTGGGTTTCTGCCCACCGTGCTGCCCCCCAATGCCCTGCAGCCCACACCAATTGCTCGCACTCCAGGAGGCAGTGAGCTCTCCCCAATGGCGACAGAGTCTTCCAGCAAAGAGGCAGCTGCAACGTTCACTGAGGCTCCATACTTCATGGCTTCTGGTCAGTCTCCAGTCTCCTTATCCTCCTCAGCCCCAGCAGCCACATCCCAGCTTGTAGGGGCCAAGGGCTTTGCCCAGCTGCATGGCAAGCCTGTCATCAGCATTACTTCGCAGCCCCTGGGGCCACGGATCATTGCTCCCCCTTCCTTTGATGGCACCACCATGAGCTTTGTGGTAGAACACAGATGATGAGCAGCCACCAGGAAGTGGAATGAAACAACTGCTGGTAAGTGAATTTCACTTCCATTATAAGGTTTAAGAGAGTAAGAACAATATTTTTTTCTTTGTGTTTGAAGTGAGAGATTTACAACAAAGGATGCTGTCTCTAGAAATGGATGTTTTGGCAGAATAGAACAAGCCTGCATCCAATTTATGAAGGGGATAATTTTCTTGCCAGGATTCCCCCTCTCCCCAGATTTAAGTCCCTAAGGTCAACCTTTGCCCTTTGACCTTTTCAGATTGCCTGAGTGTTTTTTCCCACCTGACAGTAGAAGGGAAGTGAACCTTGAGTCTGTCTCTTCAGCCTGTGGTAAATGATGGCAGGGCAAAGAAACAAAAACTCAGCTTGGATTTTGTGGAGTTAGACTCACTCTTTGTTCATGACAGCCCCAGGGACAGGACGAACTGAACATCCTAGGAGATCATTGGAAACCCCTTCAATCTGTTTGCTCCCCAGAAGTATGAAGAAGCAAAGACTGATGTTTTCTTGTTAGGACCATTTTCTAAAATCTGCAGAAAATCTTCTTTCCCCTCTTGTATCTTCCTTTTGAAATAGCTTATATAAAGGGGCTATATTTTTTAAGCTCTCATTTTTCAGTTTTCAGATGATCAGAACACGTTCTTACGATGATTTCAAGGTCTTTAATATATCTTACACACACACACACACACACACACACACACACACCTTGACACACACTTTGATCTCTATGGAGCATGGGGCAGATTCTGGAGCTGCAGTTACTCCTTGCTTGAATGGAGTTGCTGTGTTTAATCCAGTCCTGTTCAGACTGAACACATTACACTCTGCTGCTAATCCCACAGGACTGTTATTTTCATGTCTGCATTCTTTCTTCAGAAAAGAATCAACTTCCACACCTACCCCTAGGTAAATGAAATCAGAGTAAATAGATTCCTGACATCTAGGTTAATCCAAATGCCCAAACAGGAATCCCTGGAAATACAGTACGTGGAACTTGATAGGAAGAGTGAGCTTTACTTGTTCAAACCAGGACACTTCAGGTCAAACACATGACAGGGCAAAGACACCTTCAGATAGGAGCGTAAAGGTGTCAGAACTGTGGGGACAAACTTGCCCCTATACTCCTGTTCTCTTCAGATTGGGAAAGGTTACTATTATAAATGCTTCTTAGGACTTTCAGGGTTTGGTAAGATCATATTTTGAACCAAAAAAAGAGATAGAAAGAAGAGAAATCCTATTTATGCTTCTATAATAAAAATAAGTTATTTCTCTTTTCTCTGTTATAATGGAAAAGGAACAGAGGAACATTGTTGCTTTGTGCAGTAAAAGGGGCTTCAATCAGGAATTAGGTTCATTGGATTTTTGGAGTCACACAGCTTCTCACCAGCTGTGTGATCTTGGGCGTGACAAACTCTCTAGCATTTATGTGTCATCTCCAGTGGGGACAATAATATCTAACCCTAAACATGCATCTGAGTATCAGATGATATAACAATGTACTGCAAGCTATAAATTTTGTTCAAATTAAGGGATTGTTATTGAATATTATTACAGTTACTGGCCTGTAAGACAACATTAGGCACTGTTCAAAAAACCCTTAAATCTTTCTCTAAGAATTCAGTTGAGAGCGCAAGCCTCATTTTAGCTGCAATCTAGACATACATTATTTAAATTCTTCTCCTGGGAGAGTCTACAACAGGCACTGTGTAGATAAAGAGAGGAGGGAGAAAATTAAAGACAAATAAGCCACCTTTTGTTTAGTGTAAAAATTAAAAAAAAAAAATCAGTATGCTTGGGTAGGAGACTCAGAATTAGAGAATTAGTTTCGCAGAAGGAAAAGAGTAGCTAATAGGCAAAAGTGTTTTAATCGCTTAGACAGGTGCTGTGTTTACCTAGGGCTATTTTGGACCAGCTAATGCTATGAGGCCTTTGTGCAAGCTGTGTAGGTGCAGAAGCAAGGGGAAGGGAGGACGGGGAGGAGAGGAGGGAGGATGGGGCACACACTTGCACAGTGTCCCCTTAAGCAGCTGCCTTTGGCCTTTCTCCTGTCTGTTGAGTCTAGCGAGATTAGACTTCGGATTGTTTCCAGTAAACACAGATATATATTCGAGTTTTTAGCATTTTGGAGTTGAATAGTGATATTTAAAATTTTTTCCCTTTTTGAAAGCACAACCTTTATTTTAGTAAATAAAGCCCTAAAGATGATGAAAAGGTCAAATCTGGTTGGAAACTAAAGATTAGCTTTTTGTACGCAGGTAAAAGTTGACTTAGCCAAATTGAAATAATGAATTAAAAATCCTTCAAAACTCACCTTTTTGAACATTCAGTACCACTCTCCAAAGAAAAGCCAGATGGATATTTTTAAGTGTGTAATTCTTTTCTTTGAGAAAAAAAAATGTAAGCACTGTTCAGATCTTCAACATGCTGATATAGATGGTCAGTGTGAGAAATTTTGAAGTGTGATTTCAGGTCAAAATTACCTTTAAAAACCACACTTACTGCAGATATTTGTTTTGAGGTAGGGTAGGCTTATGCTCCCCTTTCAAATGAGAATTTGTGTAAACGATTTTATCTGACCACAAGAGAAGAAAACTGGGA
The DNA here is from genome assembly GCF_009761245.1 of Sapajus apella. Classification (NCBI taxonomy): domain Eukaryota; kingdom Metazoa; phylum Chordata; class Mammalia; order Primates; family Cebidae; genus Sapajus; species Sapajus apella. The sequence goes on from NW_022437064.1 coordinate 3,447,881, forward strand.
CTCAGAAAAAAATGGTTTTGCTGAGGTCCCAGAGAGTGACAGAACCAGGACCTGTGGAACCAGCTCTTAACCCCTGGGCCACACCATGCTCCCTGCAGAACACTCTGTGTTTCTTGGTGTGATGCATGGAGCAAAAAAAGGACAGTAAAGGAGGTGTAATGAGCTCTGAACTGGCAGCAAGGACACCCGGGATCTGCTCTCTGGTGGCATTTGGCCATTAACCATCTGTGTTTCCATTTGCCTCTCTGGACATTTGTAAAATGAATGTTTCAACAAAATGCACTAATTCAACAAGCATGGATTACATACCTACATTCTGTCAGCCTCTGTGTACTCCATGGTGGGTCCATAAACAAGTAACACAAGTGAGGGGCCTATACTTCAGCAGGAAACAGACTTTTACACACAAAACTGCAAAACAAGTGTTCAAGAACTGTCATAACCTTTAAGATTCCTTCCAGTTCAAATAATATTTCATCATCTATTTTTAGCACCACATTGCAACAGGGAACTTCACTTTTTTTCCTCCCCTTATATATTTGAACATAAACAGCTGCTGTTATCTCTTTCTGATTATTCTGCTATAAATGTTCCTTTATTAAAAATATATATATATATATATATATATATATATATATATAGAGGTGGGTTTTTTTCACTTCTCTTCATCCTGTGGTCAGTATTCCAGTGCTTCTCAGACTTTGCCACTGCCACAGCCCATCTAAAAAGATAATAATATTATTCATTTTCTTATTATTTAGTACTCCCGTCTCACATTGTGATTACTGGACAGGGCTGTTTACCACCTGGGACCCAAGTGCCCAGATGACTGCAGCAGTAACCCAACTGCAACACACCAGTGTGATAGGAACACCAGTTGCAAAACTTCACCACTTTCTTTTACTCTGTTGTTAGATGTTTTTGTCTGTCTATTTTGGTTTTTAATGGTCCACCTCCACAGGATCTTTGACTACTTTTGAATGATTTTTTTTCTAGTGTTCTGTTATTGGAGGCAGATGGCTATATTTTTTCCTTCCTGACATATCCAGATGTTAGATAAAAATATATATTAGATGCTATATTTTTGTTTAAAGATTTTAATTGAGATGATACTAAATATTATTTACAAGGGCATAAAGATAAAATAAATATCTGATATTATCAAAAGAAAATTTTCATTGGCACAATGCCTGTTAATATAGTAGATATCAGCCTAAGAGAATTGCAATTATTTTGTTTCATTTGAATGTCCCTTTTTTTTATGACTTTGTGTCTTTATTTCTCCCTGTGTTTTATGTTGCTCCTGCATTGTTGGTTTTTCTTTTCTATTTACTTCCTCAGAGTTACTTCTACCCCTTGATTAGGGCCCCATGCATCAGCAACTGAAGTAGGAAGAGTAAGGGCTAGATTCAGGGAGAGCTGTTTTATTAGAGTATTTTAAGAGGGCCCTAGAATGGTCCCTAGATCATCAAAGCCAGTATCTTTGTATTAAAATTGCAAGAGGAAATTAGCACTCAGAGAGGATAAGTGACTTTTCCTTAGTCATAGAACTGGGACTTGAAACCTAAATATTCCATTCCAGAGCCTTTTTCTTTTTCTTTCTTTCTTTTTTTTTTTAATTATACTTTTAAGTTCTGGGTACATGTGCAGATCGTGCAGGTTTGTTACATAGGTATACACGTGCCATGGTGGTGGTTTGCTGCATACATCACCCCGTCATCTACATTAGGTATTTCTCCTAATGTTATCCCCCCCCCAAACCCCCCCCCCCCCCCTATTTTTCCCCTAGCCTCCCACCCCCCAGGCCACAGTGTGTGTTGCTCCCCTCCCTGTGCCCATGTGTTCACATTGTTGAACACCCACTTATGAGTGAGAACATGTGGTGTTTGGTTTTCTGTTCTTGTGTCAGTTTGCTGAGAATGAGGATTTCCAGTTTCATCCATGTCCCTGCAAAGGACATGAACTTATCTGTTTTATGGCTGCATAGTATTCCATGGTGTATATGTGGCACATTCTCTTTATTCAGTCTATCATTGATGGGCATTTGGGTTGGTTCCAAGTCTTTGCTCTTGTGAACAGTGCTGCAATAAATATGACATGTGCATATGTCATATGATAGAATGATTTATAATCTTTTGGGTATATATCCAATAATGGGATTGCTGGATCAAATGGTATTTCTGTTTCTAGATCCTTGAGGAATCACCACACTGTCTTCCACAATGGTTGAATTAATTTACACTCCCACCAACAGTGTAAAATCATTCTTATTTCTCCACATCCTCTCCAGCATCTGTTGTCTCCTGATTTTTTAATGATCGCCATTCTAACTGGCATGAGGTAGTATCTCAATGTGGTTTTGATTTGCATTTCTCTGATGACCAGTGATGATGAGCTTTTTTTCATATGTTTGTTGGCTGCATAAATGTCTTCTTTTGAAAAGTGCCTGTTCATATCCTTTGCCCACTTTTGATGTTTTTTTTTTCTTGTAAATTTGTGTGAGTTCTCCATAGATTCTGGATATTAGCCCTTTGTCTGATGGGTAGATTGCAAAATTTTTTTCCCATTCTGGGGTGGGGTTGCTACATTGCCCAGGCTGGAGTGCAGTGGTGCACAGGTGTTTTCTTCTTTCTGTCCATTTCTACTTTTCCTTTTCTCCGTAAGGCCACTTTTCTTTGATTGACTTACTTCCTCGTGTCTGTCCCAATAGTCTCTCTTTTTTCCCTTGCCATTTGCTTGATAATTTATTTTCCATCTTTTGCTTTTTTTTTTTTTTTTTTTTGGCACCTTATTCCTTATTGGGGTTTCTCATTTTCCCTTCACTTCAACTTGATTTAGTTCAATGCCATACCACCTTGCTTCTTCCCTTCTCCTAACTTCTTTTGTAGTTTGTTTTTATCTAAGATTAGACAGCTTAAAGGGTAGGACTCGGTGGGTCCTCCGGCTCCCTCCGCTGAATGTTCTTAAAGCACTGTACTTGCAGCCAGCCCAGGCACATCATCCAAGGGACAGGAACTTTGCTGCCCCAAGCGCACGCAGGCCAGGTAGCTAATCTGCAGGCTATAAGCTAGACATTTTATTTTCACTTCATTCCATAATTACCTTCATGAATTGATAAATTCATTTCTATTTTTCCCACAAACTTGATGGTGACATGCTATCCCAGTTATTATATATAGCTGCTGTTTTATCTTCTTAATGTCTTTTTTTTTTTGTTTTTGCCTTTTCTTTTCTCCTTTTCCCTCTAATTGCATTATGGCTTTCCTCTAGCTTACTATTTTGTATCTTTTTTCTATTGACTTTTTATTTTCTTTTTTAACTTATCTTTCTTCTATTGCCTTTATATTTTCTTTTTTTAACTTATCTAAATTATATTGCCTTTATATTTTCTTTTTTAACTTATCTAAAATTAATAAAAAGTGAAAAGTAATAACTAATGTGTATTAGTCACTTAGTATATACCAAGACTTAACATCATGCCGTTTAATTCTTAACATGAGTAGGTACTATCTTTAATCTCTGTTTGACAAATGAAACATTAACGTGTCCCAGATCAACAGCTATTGAAGTCCAGGCACTTCAAGCTCCGTGGCCCCTGCTCTTATAGAGCATTCCCATGTTTATCTACTTGTCTTATTCTCTGCGCTCTGGTCCCAGTTCTTTTTTGTGCCATAACTTTCTTATTACCTAACTTCCCCAAAATTTTTCAACCATTGCATTTTTCCTCTAGGCCACATCAGTCTGCTAAAGGATTAATTATATGAAACATTAAAGTCCTTGTGGATGGGGAAAGAGAACACAGTTGGAATTTGACTAGCTGCCTTGCTGCTAATTTTCCAAACTTCTGTTTCATTCAGAGGAAATAGAATCTTCTGGCCATTTTACTGCTGTGGAGGGGGCGTGTGTGTGTGTTTTGTGGTTTACGGGAAAAGGCAGGGGAAGGGAATAAGGTAAGAAACTGACCCTGACTCTGTCAGTGTTCAGCATATACCAAACTTCTATGTGTTTTTCATTTGATTAAACAACTAGCTATCCTTAGAACACTGTATGCAAAAAGAAACCTGAGCCAGTTTAAGGACTCCTAAAAGCTGTAGCTCCTAGTGGTGGGATAATTTTTGTTTATGTAAAACAGTAGAATGTGGGCTATAAAGGTAGGAGTGAAATCTTCTTGGTTACTAGTGGGTTAAAGCATTTTAGTTGAAGGGGAGCTGTGTGGCTTTTCCTAAAGCAGAAGCATGTATGCCTTGAAGTCAGGCAACCCCAACTCAGATTCTAATACTATTATTTACTAGTGTCAGTGACTAGTCTTACTTACTAGTCACAGTGTAGTCTAGGCAAGTGACTTGCTGTCACTGAATCTCATTTTCCTCACCTGTAAAATGGGGATATATTTCAGGAGAGTAGTGAAGACTGAATTATAAAGTCATGACAGGTGACATAGCATATAGCACATGGCAATGTAGTAAGTGTCCAAGCTTCCTTGAGACTAGATCCTCATAAATGCCTCAGAATCCCCTTATCTTCTCAGGGACCCTCACCAGAGCAGAAAATCAGCCCTTATCAGTGCAGATTCCCAAGGTAAGTATCGTAGACCTGTGCCCAGGACTGCTCTGTGTTTCCCCAAACTGGAGGCAGCGTCCACAGTTCTGCAGTCCTCTTTGAGCTAGCTGGCTGATCTGTCAGGGCAGGCCAGTTGGCTGTGTGTCAGGGTACTCTAGTATCCCCCAAGACCTTCCAGAATATTATACAACTCTAGGCATAGCTTGCCAGCTGTGTGTGGTGATTTTCCTCTCTGTCTGGGCACAGGCTGGCGTGGAGAAAGGGAAAATCTGACCCAGCATCCCTGTTCAAATCTGTCATGTGTTCTGGTCCTAAAACCATGGGAAGTCATCCAGCTAAACTCCCTGGTGACACGGCGTAGTCATCCCTTCATCTTTACTGACTTCTTCATGATCCATTCTGCTGCAGTAAATGTTTGTGAGGCCTCTAACAGGTTAGCTATATTGGCAATTTTTATTATTTTTTCTTTAAAAGGAATGGGGAGCAACTTTATTACTTTTCAATTTCAAACAAAATTCTTCTGAAATTAATGTAAGCAGAAGCGATATTCTGTGACTATCCAAAAAGGCACTATCTGTACTATCAACCCCTAAATATGATCCTAGTAGATTGTATAATCAGATTTCTCCTTCCTTTCTCAGACTATTACCATCCTACAATGCAAACTCTATCTTGACTTTTTTTCTTTTCTCTCTGTCTCCCTTAAATGTCTTCTCACTGTCCAGGAAGTCTCTGCAAATCTTGCCTTGTGATAGGACTCAGCCAGAGTTGTTGTCAAATCCCAGAATCCATGTTATAATTATTCTTCTGAGTCTCATATTTTCTTTTCTCCCTCTTGTAACTAAATTTCCTTTTCCTATTGCTGCTTTTTATGTCCTAAGGTAGAAAAACTTACATTTATCAAAAGAGAGGTCTCCAAATTTACAACAGTCACTTTTATCTTGAAGGTCATTCCTCAATATAAAATACAAGAGAATAAAATAAACATGAAGTATATACATATGAGCTTAAAAACATAATTATTCTTATAGACTTCTTTTTTAAACACATATTTAAACAGGTTTGTTTCTAGATGATAGAATTAAAATGTCCCTTGCCTTGCTACTCTGAGTACATACGATTGCCTAGCTAGCTGTTATTTGATACCTCTTGGAGCTTATTTTTCATATGAGTCTTCTTAATCCCTAACAAATATTACCTGTAGGCCACTTTATTTCTGTCTTCATAATATTATGTTCAAGTATCAACTCCCAAATGTTAAAAATACCAACTTTGCCTAAGAACTTTACTCAGGCAAAGTTCTAGTAGATATACTAGAACTTATATGGAGGTAGACAAAATGGCTAACTTTCAGTAAGCTTTTGAACATACCAATACTGTTCTAGAGTGGATTTAACTAAATTAGATTCTAACCAGTACACCTCATTTTGAACAAAGCATACTATGTGAATTTCCACATAATTTAGGTACTAGTCATTTGCTTTACAAGAATTCTCAGTATAGAGTTTACTCATTTAATTAGATTGATAACTAAACTTCAGATGTTTCCATTTAGCTTAAATATTTCTGCATGCTAATATTAGAAACATATCTATTATATTATGTCATCTTTGCTATGAATGATTTCAATGAAATTGAACATTTAGCTTTAAAATCAGTTTTGAAGAGTTGATTAGATTTGATTCAAGTTCCATTTGGGGCAATTTGTCAAAGTTGGTATAGTGTTTAGTAAGTTCATAAGCACATTTGCCAAGCACATTTAAAAATGTTAACTTCATTATTAACATTGAAATTAGCCAAATACTTAAATAAAATGTATTTAAAAATTGTCTTGCTTCATAAAAGTGAAATTTGCTTTTAGAACTAGCAATCTTTTCCTTGACTATTTTTTTGTTTTATAGGAGCAAGACAAAAAGATGGACTATTCTTCTTTAATCCAGAATTTGCGTTGTGATAGCACTAAGAGTTAATTCATCTGAAAAACTTCTTCGACATGTGTTATTCTTAATTTTTGCTTCTTATAAGCCAAGTGTGTAAGTTTCTATGTCTTCCTGAACAACTCTCTTAAGGCAGTTTTTATTTTAATTTTGTTAAGTTGATTGAATGATTGCATTTTTTCCCTTTACGATTATTTCTTTTTATACTTCAACACAGGATATAAGCTTTCTATTCACCTCCTTCCCCACTGCACTTATGACTAGGCAAACAATTCCTTTGTTCCCATCAATCAGTCAAAACATGCAACAGAATGGGATTGGCTCTGTTGTAAACCAAGCCAGCAAATCAGTAATTTGAATTACGAATCTCTTTACAGATTCTTGGAATATCAAGACTAGCTGGCTGAGTTGTAATACATATTTAAGTTTTCAGTATGATGGTCTGCTCTTTGAATCATATACCAGCCAAGCCTATTCATTCTCTTGGTTATGCTCTATGTGTTCTTTTATTGGGTTTGGCATGATTTCAAATGTGATTGTGAAAAATGGTGGTTTTAATGTTTGTGCTTTATTTTTCCCATTTGTACAATGTCATGACACTATTTGTTGCCTTAAAATAGAATGGCTTGAAATACTGGAGAGCCAATGATTGCATTTAAAATTAAGTACCTAGTTTCAGAAAGATATAAAATATCTATTTTCCTTTAAGAATCGAATTATTTTTGTGGGTGTATAGCATTTTTCTTTTCGTCAGTAATTCCCTCCATAGTTGCATACTCCTGTCTCTCATGGATTGTTCGGAGTCTGAAGAGTGATCCGTTTGGGATACTAGAGAAGAATATGGCACTAATTCAGTGGCTCTGATTCACTCCAACCCTAGCCTCACTGTCCCATAGCAGTAACCTAGAGTTATAGCACTTGTTCCCCATGACGCAGATTTGAAGAGATGTCAAGAATCCAAATCATGGAATCTTTTATCGACATTAAGTACTGTCTCAGTTGTAACCCAATTCTGAAGGCTGTCTGAGTGAGTGTTCACAGTGAGTCTTGAAGACTTGATTGAACAGATATTTAGCTTGTCATAATAAGTGTGTCGATATATACTTGGCAAATGTTACATTAAAACATTTCTTATGTTTCTAATGTTTTATTTTTTAAAGGAATAATTTGAAGGTTTTTCCCAGGCTTTTTTTTTTTTTTTTTCTTTTAAGAATCTCCGTTTATTTACCAATTTGTTTAAAGATAAAGTATTCTGGTAATTTCTTAAATGCCCTATTGTTATTTTAATCATTGGCAATATTTGGTTTCTGCTTAAAATTTCTTCATTTGTCATGAGTCGCATAAAATTATTAATTATCAGCACTTATTCACCTCACAGGCATGAGGTAAATCTCACTCTTCATTTTTATTCTTTTGTCATTTCTGGAGGTTGCACGAATATTTGAATGAAGTGATATACTCTGTCTTTTACAACTCAAGTGGAATCAATCAAGAGTCTATGAAACCTGACCCGTAAAACTATTATCCTAATAATGTCTCTTTAGCTACTGAACTTCCCTTTTATGTTTTATTACCATAAAACCACTAGTAAAACATTTCCTAAATAGTGCCTTGAGCTTGAATCTAGTCAGAATTGCAGAGTCTGGCTTTCATAATATCCTCTTAGGGTTATATGTGTGACTCAGTTTTCCAGAAGAGCCACGTTGTACTTCTTGATAAAATATTTGAAATATGCCCCATTTCAATTGTTTCTGGAAAACTAAACACATTTATAACCATATAAAAATTTAATTCACTAGAATGTATATTTTTTTAAAGTACTCACTGAAATTGCCCTCAGGATTAAGGGAAGGCCCAGATATGCAGGTAATGACATAGCAGATAGGCTCTCTACATGTCCGTTTATCATGGAGTAAATAAGCTAAAACAAGTTACACTTTACACCTTTGTAACACATCTCAACTATTGACACACATTTCTAATACATCCTTATATCACTGGAACTATCTGGTGATATAAATTCCCTTTTCTTACTTTCAAATTTGACATTATCATCCTCGCCTCTTAAAAAGATACATTTTAATTGTTTTCATACTTCATGGAAATCAAAGTCTGTGTTTGCTACAAATTGAATGCTCATGTTACCTGTAATAATACTTTGGACTGCAGGACAGGACACTTGATTCCTAAGTGGATTGACTATAATCTCATGATAAGTATGTATATGTGCATGGGAAAACAACATTCAATAATAGTCTTTGTGTTTAAAAACTATCATGGTATACATTTTCTTATGTGGTGCTTGAGGAGTTTCATTCTACAGTTTACAAGGTGTAGGTTTGCACCCCAAATTCTCAGGGTATGCTATTTCACCCAAATACTTGAAAGAAAAAGGTGCCCTGTATTTTACCAGTACTGTTGAGGGGGGAATTTTTTGTGTAAGTTTGTTTGAGAAAACTGCTTATAAAAATCAAATTCACAAAATATGTTAGGCTTTCACATAATTTTAAGGATATATATAGAAATAAGATATATATTATCAAGACACTGCTTATATATTCTTAACTAACTTCTGGGTCCTAAGTAGACCTCACAGGTGCATAAAATCATTAATAAAGCATGTAGCAATTGCTAATTGGTGCCTTAAGCTTGAATCTAATCAGAACTGTGGACTCTGGTCCTCTCGGGAAAGAAACATGTCCTTTTGTGGCACGTGTGAGTACTAGGCCCGGTGGAAGCGTCTGAAAATTGAACTCCTTTGTATGTCCTGTGTCTCAGAGGAGAACGGAATGTTCAGAGCAGCGTTTGTAAGCTGTTAACATTCAGTGTTTCATGTTGCAACTAGAGCACATTGTTAGATTTATTCCTATTTAATTCATAATGGTGCAGAATAAAACACACACATCTAATTTGATTTCTTTTTCTTTTTTTTAAGTTTCATAATTGCTTTTTACAGCTACTGTTAATAGCAAAAAGTCCTTCCCAGGGCTCCCTGAATAACCTACCGTACCTGTATCCATAGCAGGTGATCCTTTCTTTTTTTACCCACTTTGAAGATGTGTGTTTCTGTATTTACACATAAATCATACTTTTGTATAGTAAAGACAGCAGTGGTTGAAAAGAATGTGAACGATGTAGAAGTTACGTTGGAACAGAGGAGAGTAAATTGTGTAATTAATGGGGAAGGACATTGGATAATGTTGTACCCCTGACTATGAAAGAAGCTGATGGTAAATGGGAAGAATATGAAATTTTAAACTGCTCTCAATATAGGAATCTTGGTGGAAAAGGTTCTACCTGAGGTCTGATGTGATTCAATTGTAGAATGCAATGAGCTTGGCCAAGGAGACTTTGAATCCAGTCAAGAGGACTTTGAATCTCAACAGCGCTGAGAATCACATTTTCAGTGGATTGCATATGGAGTAAACTATTTAGACAAGGATTCTGTAAGACTAGTCAACCTACCTTTAATTGCCAGCATTTGTAAATGATTGTGCAATCTCGTGTAATGGTCTCTTATTTTGACTGTTTTCGAAAAAAATGTTTTATTTTTTTTTCCCGAGTAAAAGTAATTTCAAAGAAAACATGCTTTGTTTGTTTTTATTTTAACTCATACAGCAAGCTATGGATAGTTTTATTTTCTCTAGCTTAAATCCTTCATTTAATTAAAATACTCTATTAGTATTTCACATCCAGATACTACTCATTTTTGAGTGCTGTGGCAACAAATGACCACAAGTTTAGTGGCTTAAGACAACATAAATTTATGATCCTATAGCTCTGGAGGTCAGAAGTCTGGTATTGATTTCTGCCTGTACCCAGAGTATTTTATTTCCTGTACTCAGAGTATTTTGGCCAACCTAAGGAGTCTGACCTGCGCTTGCCTCATTAAGTAGCATTGTGAGGAGCACCTGTCAAGGTGTCTGACACTCCATTGACACCAAAAAGCAACACAGATGATATGTGTCCCTGAGAGCCCACACTGATGCCCCCGAAAGTAATGTGGTCATTCCTCTCAAAACTACGTATCAATAGACATACATTTTGGAAACCTACTGCACAGGGAAGATTAATGCTGTTAACATGGCCCTTAAAGAATCTGCTAGTCAATTGAGATCACTATAAGTCTTAAGATTAAGGCTTCAAAGCACTTGAACCCATATTCCACAGAGAAAGACATCCAGGGTTCCTCACGTCTGTCTAATGGTTGGGGAATATAGAGCAAGAAAGGAAATTAAGGACAGTTTGAGGTCTTATATGTTCCTGAGTCACCTCTGGCTTCCAGCTCCTTTTTCTAATGAATTCTCAAACTACAGTCTCCACTTTGTGTAAGTACACACCAATTTTCTCTGCATCGCATTGCCCTGCCAGCCTTAATTGCAGCACACTCACCCAATCCTGAGTATTCCAAACACAGGGATGGTATGTGTGACAGGATTTGGCTGAAGGTTTACGTAACTTGATGGAGACCAGCAGGTGGTTCATCATATGGCAGACAGCTGCATTAGCATACACCTGGCATTCCTATTCTTAAGTAACCCCATGCCACCTCTGGCACAAGATCACTTTCACTGGTTGTTGAGTTCATTTGTGTTCCAGATACTCCTAAGTGCTAGAGTCCTCTCCCAATCCTCCATGTTCCTGTCATTTCTTGTATAAAGCAATTTACCTTTCTAATGAAGCCCTACAAATGCGGACCCATTACACTATGTCCAGAAGATCTTACTTTCATAAACAGGCATGCCCATTGTTCTAGTTACGTTTTGCTGAGAATCATTCTACCTCAAAACTTAGTGGCTAAAACAACAAAAATCATTTGTTCAGCCTGTGAATCTGCAATTCAGGCAGGACTCAGCATGGCAGGTCTGGCTGTGATTCACACAGCATCAGTCTAGGAATGGGAGAATCCACTTCCAAGATGGCACACTTACATGACTGGCAAGTTGATGCTAGCTGTCAGCTGGAAACTTAGCTAGGTCTAAGAGAAAGGCATCTTGATTCCTCTTCATTTGGGCATCTTGTTGCTTGGGCTTCCTCAAAACATGGTGGTTGGGTTTCAACAGCAACTATTTCAAGAGACAGGAGTCAGACAGTGCCGGTTTCTTAAGACCTATTTCAGAAACTGACAGCATCACTTTCATCATCTCTATTTGACAAGAAATCACAGAACCCAGATTCAATGGACAGGAACATAAATACTACCTCTCAATGGGTGGAGTGCCAAAGAATTAAGGGACATGTTTTAAAACCACCATGCTCATTAAAGGGTGTTTTTAAACAGTTACTTTTTTTAAAGGAATTTTAAAGTCAATTCTTAGATCAGTATCATCTCTGTGAAGTATGTTTAGTAATAGTACTATTATTAATAGTATATAAAATACTATAGTGTGTGTGTATATGTATAATATACACCAGCACAATATTTCAATATAACATAACATTTATGACATTTATTACTATAATGAGAGAATTATGAGATAATATGTATTACTGCTAGCCTATAGTTAGCATTGAAGAAGCATTAACTGCTATGATACACCTCTCCATTACAGCACTTCTGCTTCTGAAAACTTCAAATTCACTGTTACACAGGGTGCTTAAAAATACTCAACCATCTATTGGGATTCCTTGTATGCATTATATTTACAAATATAATATACATTCATCGAAAACAGTTTTAAAAATTACAATATTTAAAAGTTAAAAAGCAGGGGAAAATTTTTTACTCAGAGACCCACTACACAAACTGCCTCTAGAAAATAAATATTTTAAAGTGTATTTGATACTTTTCATGCTATTTTGTTGTCTACAATTTTGCTTTATAGTATTGTGCCTCTTCATTTACCAATTGTCAGGTTCTGAGGTCCAAGGGGAGTCGGTGGGTGAGTGGCAGGTAGCTGGAAAAACACTCAAGGAAACGTAGACAGTTTCAGCATGGCATTACTCTCTCTCTGGGCACAAGTGAGTCTGGGCAGGAGCCATATGTACAGCGTTAGCAGGATAATTATACCTTCTACCTTCTACAAATAATAGTGGCTCCGAGCCAAGTGTGAACTCACATGGGTGATCACCTAATGTCCCTCATGTGGCATGGTTACATAATGAGCAGAGTTGTGAACCTGTGCTCCAAACTTGCTGAGTCATGTTGGACTGGGTGTCTGCCTTAGCCTATTCTTGACCACAGCACATCCATTTTTCTTATACCAATATTCTATCTCTTTATCTTCTAATATTTTTAGAGGAATAATTTTAAGTACTGTATCTTTTTACTCATATGGCTATATTATAGTATGCTTAATCAATCTCCTAAAGTATTTATAGTTTGGAGCTATGAAAACGATGCTGCAGTAAATATTTTTGAACATAAATCTTTGTAAGCATCTCTGACTATTTTCATAAGGTAAAGTCCTCTAAGTAGAATTACTGAACAAAAGGGCATGAGCATTCTTAGAAATTTTAACCCATGAGATTTTGAGATGTCTGCTTCCCGCCATCTCCCAATTCCACCATCCCTAAACACACCTAAGTCACCAGTTCCTTACAAATATTCTATTCTAATGAGAGCTGCCATGCAAACACTCCATTTAGAAACCTCATATTTTAGCACTTCACTTATTTAAAATTATCTTGAAGGTGGAAGAATGAGCAGCTCCTTGTGATTTGCAGAAATACATATTTCACTGCAAAAATCATTTTATAAACTTTTACTTTCACACTTCCCTCCCTTGCTACTTTACAAACATCAGGAAAGAGTAATGGACTAATGCTCTTACATAGTCTTATGATTGTAATTGTCTTCCTTCTTTCCTGGGTCAAGTTTCTCTAGCACAGAGCTCTTAAAGTGTGGTCCCCATATCAACGACATGGGAAACTTCACCTGTTTTCAATGCAAATCCTTAGACCACCTTACATTTGTTAAATCAGAAATTGACAGTGAGTGGTGAGAAGCTACAAGCTGTATTTTAACAAGCTCTCCTGGTGGTTCTCATGCAAATTTGAGAACCACTGCTCTGGAACACTGTGCCCTGGCAACACAGTTTGGTCATCTTCCTGGACAGCAGCAAGACTAATATTCCTGAGTAGAAAACTCTGCTCTCATGGTTTTGGTAAACATTTTATAAAGACAATTCTTAAAATATTCTTTTCTTTCCATTTTGATAAATTCAATCTGGCCTTTATTTTTTGACGCTTTAGCTTTTTCTTCTTTTGAGGAAAGTGTCAGAGCACCAGGGCATGAGGGGAGAGTAAATTGCTTTGCTATGGAGACTCTAACAGAAATCTGCCCACTTCAAATGGCATCTTGACCATTCTGAAGAGCAATTTAAGTTATAGATGCCCTTAATATTCATAGAGAATAGCTCAGTAGTCATTGAACACAGACTATACAGTGCATGGAGGATATTGACGCTATATACATAATGCTGAGTCTGAGAAGATTGCACTTTATTTAGAAAGATATTTACATAAGTAATTTTAAAATAAAAATTCTAAATAATAATGACATAAGGCAACAGAGAAAGGCAGTCACCCAAGTTGGTTTGGTTAATTTCCGGTTGGGTGGTATATTTTATAAGCATACATGAGAAGCAGGTGTCTCCATAGCTGGCAGATTCTATGTGCAGGAAATGTAATAGGAGCTGGGCTTGCTAAGATTTGTTTGGGCAGAAGGGAAGAGGGAAGGCAAGAACAAAGAAACCAGCAGCTAAGGGTAAGATCTGCTTGGGACAGTGCATGTTTCAGGGGTAGGAAATGTGATATTCATGAAGAGTCACGCATAGGAGGCTAGAATGAAGTGTGGAACCTGAATGTGAGGAGAGAATTGAATTCTAGTCTCAGGAGCTCAGACTGGATCTTGCCATAGGTAGCATCACACAATGGTTACATGCTTGAACTCTAGACTGAGACTCTTCTAGGGTTAAATCCTTCAGAGTTAAATCCAGACTCTGCCTATCACCAGCTGAGAAACATTGGACAAGTCACTGAATCTCTCTGTGTTTTGATTCTTCCTAAACAAGGAGTGTATAATAATAGTTCCTACTTGATAGAGTTGTTATGAGAAGGAATTGATTTAATGCCTATAAAGGGCCTAGAGCAGCACACCGCACTTGACAAGTGTAATCCAAAATGTTTGTTAAATTATAAAGAGAGAGAAAACTTTAGTTAGGCATGTTAAGTAATGTTAATTCTTGGGAATTGTCTGCTCATCTAACAAGTGCTTTGTATCTACCATAACTTCTTCAGATCTCATTAAAGAGAGAATGTCTGCTTCTTCTTCTCTTAGTCTGTTGCCTAGGCTAGAATGCAGTGGCATGATCTTGGCTCACTCCAACCTCTGCCTCTTGGGCTCAAGTGATTCTCCTGTCTCAGCCTCCCGAGTAGCTGAGATTACAGGTGTCCACCACCACACCCTGCTAATTTTTTTATTTTGAGTAGAGATGGAGTTTCACCATTTAAGGAATCTATGAGAGCATCTCTACGTTTAAGCATTTCTGGGTATATCTTGGCAATTTGAAAGATTCATTGCATCCTGAAATTTTACTCTATGACTGTTTACATGGTTAATCTTCAGGTAAATTGAATGGAAGAAGTATTTTAAAAAGATCGATACTGCCAAACCTAATGACAGTGACTTATTCTTACTAACAAAGGAAATTAGGTAATTTATAACTAAAGCCTGTTCTGGAAAGAGAATGTCCACACTTTTACATGTAATCCTAGAAGATTATGGAATTTTTCTATAAAAAATAGAAGGGTGAAAACAGTTTACACATTTATATCATATTCCAGTTAACTATGAATAAATTAAGCTTTTATGAATAAGAAGGTAGCAAAGGATTACTAACGTCATTCTAGACTAACTAGAATCCCAAGACAGGCCAAGATAGGAGGTAAATGGTTAGCTAATATACCTCAAACAGTGAAATTTCTGTCAATATAAATATTTATATTCTTTTCTACTCTCATCAAATAGAATTGCAATTTTTACGGCAGGCTCTATGAGACTGCAGATTATTTCTCCGCACACTCAAGCAGAAGATGAACAGACCTGACTCTATGCTGGGGTCTTAGATGTTATGGACAGTAAGGGAAGCTGATACACAGTTAAAGGAAAGTAGCAGCTGGTTAAGTAGCAGCTGGGGTTGAGTTAAAGGAACCATGTAGCCTAAATCAAATATCACCTCCTCGATGACATTTTCTTTATCTTTTCTCCCTTTATGCTCCATTAGGGTTTTGACTATGTTTCTTTTACAACGCTTATATCATTGTACTAAATTATTTTTAGGTGTGTTGCTTCCCTCACTTCACTAAGTTTCTTGGGATAAAGCAGCATATCTTGCTTTTTTCTGAAAATGTAGTACATTTCTTGATTCTAATAAATGATCTATGTTGCATAAGACAAATGATTAAATAAATTAACAAGTTGTAGAAAAGGACTCCATGTAAGCTTGGCCAGATTTCTTCCATTTTCCCCTCCAAACTGCTCTTGACTATTTCTACCTCCTTTGTGTATAGTTTGGATTAATAGGGCACTCTTGCTCTCTGGCTCCGGCTGGTTCAGCTAAGAGGTACCATCAACAAAAGACAGAGAGATGAAAGAAAGTGAAGACAGAGTTTCCCTAGTTTCCACCTAGTGGAGATGGTGACAGTGGCTGTATCCCTCTACCCAAGGCCACAGCTCCACAAAGCTTTCTGGGTGCCAATAATCACTCCCTGTCTTAACCTTTCAGGATCCCTGTTGTTAGGAGCCTCAGGGAGCTGCATCATTCCTTGTGGCTTTTCTATATCCTGCCCACATCTTTATAGAGTTTATTGAGCTCTCCTCAAATTACCCAGTTTCAGTTTCATGTAACGGCGCTATTTCTTACCAGGGCCTTGACATGGAAGGAGAAACTGATGTTAAGGAAGATGATGACTGAACGTAGGTAGAAGTTTAAACATACATATGACAATCTGCTCAAGTCCTAAAGGAGAATGACTGAGCTGGGGTGAGGTCTTCTGATATTTTCTTTCCTCTTGAAAATCCTATCCATTTCACTTATGATGTAGAGTTCTCTATTTTCTCCAAAAACTTTCGACTAGAACTTTCATGTTTTGTGGATAAATTTTAGATTCATTCCATGACCCCTAGTGAAAAGACTTATCCTTTCTTCTTGGTAATTATCATATTTACAGAAGACATAGGCAAAAAATATTTGGTGAAGGAAGGATCAGGAAATCTGAGGTCAATTTAGGTATGCAGAGAAGTGGCTGAAAGTCATGTTTTTATAAAATAGAATAATTTTTGTAATGTGCAAGTAGTGTTTTCATGATAAATAAACAAACAAAACTGGTAGCTGTTCCAAAACTTATAATGTTCATGCATGAAAGTCCAGAAAATAGATTCACTCAGTTGAGTCAGAACATAAAATGTTGCTTTATAAAAAAAAAAAAAAAAAAAAAAAAATGTTATAAGACTGCACCTGAAAAGTTAATATTAATAAATACTTATTAAGTGCTTGTTATATACCAGGAACTTGCACATTACTTTACTTCATCCTCACAACAACCTATGAGATGCTGCTCATTTTCCCAATGTGGAAGCTGAGAGGTTTGAAGGTTTATCTAGCATTAGTAAGAAGAGGTGAAATTTCACATATGCAAGAATATCTTACTCCAAATCTCCTCACTGCTGTAATCCCCTGCCTCCCACCTTCCTGGATGCCACATGAAAAAGGTTTTCATGCCATTCTGTACCAATTCTGGAGAGTTAGAAGAGACTCCCGTCTAAGATCCAGCAGGTAGTCAAACTGGATTTCTAAGCCAGGCCTCCCTGTCCTATTTCCTTTCTCTCCCTACTTCCTTCTGGGTGAGGAATAAGTTGACAAGGAATACTGAAACCTCAACCAATCTGAATCTCAAACATATTCTTAATGCTGGGATAGGTGCCTGTGTCTCTTCTCTGTCTAGTCGGGCACCTAGACAATCCTGGAAGTGTTTTAAACGTTCAAATAAGCTTTTATTAGTTTTCAAGCACAGCAAAACTCACAATACTTCATATTCATGAGTTCTGCATCTGTGGATAGATTCAACTAACCAAGAATCAAAAATACACAGAAAAAAGTTTTATGACGTTTCAAAAAGGAAACCTTGAATTTGCCCCACACCCGACTACTAAGTTGAATCTATGTGAATGAAGTGATGTTCAGATATTGTATCAGGTATTAATAAGTAATCTAGCGGTGCTTTAAAGTATATGAGAGCATATGCGTAAGTTATATACAAACATTATGCCATTTTATTATAAGGAATTGAGCATCCACAGCGTTTAGTAACTACAGGGGCCCTGGAACCAATCCCCCACAGATACCGAGGAACAACTGTATATTACTTACTGAAAATAGAACTAGAGCTACTGCCAAATGATTTGGGCCATCCTTTCATGTCCCGTGGTTATTAGTATTTGTCACTGCTGTCACCACCACCACCCTTTTCACCAGCATTATCATCTTTGCTATGTCCACTTTCACCACTTGTATTGAAGATTGTGCTGGAGGTTCTTGCCAGGACAATTAGTCAAGAAAATAAAAATAAAATCATTCATATGGGAAAGCAAGAAGTAAAACTATATCTATTCACAAATGACATTATTCTTTATATAGGAAATTCTAAGGAATCTACTACCAAAAGATATTAGAATGAATAAATGAAGTCAGTAGGGTTGCAACATAATTTATTTTGTATATGAGCAATATATTATGCAAAAATAAACTGTGTTTTTATATACTTGCCACAAGCAATCAAAAATTTATTCAAAATAGCATCAAAAAGAATAAAATATTGAAATAAATTTAACAAAAGAAGTGCAAAGCTTATACTCTGAAAATTACAAAACACTGTTAAAAGAAATTCAGGATGTGCTTAAGTGAAAAGATGTTTTATGTTCATGGACCTGGAGACAATATAATTAATTTTTGATGCCCAGGTTCAACACAATTTCTATTTGAATCCAAGCTAAGGTTTTGTAGAAATTGACAGGCTGTTCCTAAAATTCATATGGAAATTTCAGGGACTCAGAATAACCAAAACAATCTTTAAAAATAACAAAATATGTGGACTCACACTTGCAAGTGCAAAACGTACTACAAAGCAACAGTAATCAAGGCAGTGTGATACTGGCATAAAGATCAACATAGAGATTAATAGAATAAAACTAACAATCCAGAAATGAGCCTTCATGTTTGTGGATGCCAAAATAATTCAATAGGGACAGAATTGTTTTTTCAACAAATAATGATGGGAAATCCATATACAAATAAATAAATTTTGACCCCCTACTTCATACTGTATAAAAAATTAACCATAATGGACGAATTTAAGAGCTAAAATATAAAGTTTTTAATTTTTTTTTTTGAGACAGGGTCTTGCTCCATCATCCAGGCTGGAGTGTATAAAAAATTAACTGTATAAAAAATTAACCATAATGGACGAATTTAAGAGCTAAAATATAAAGTTTTTAATTTTTTTTTTTTTTTTTTGAGACAGGGTCTTGCTCCATCATCCAGGCTGGAGTGCATTGGCACCATCATGAATCACTGCAGACTCAACATCCTGGGCTGAAGCGATTCTCCCACCTCAGCCCCTGAGTAACTGGAACTACAGGCATGTGCCACCACACCCAGCTAATTCTTTAAATTTTTTTGTAGAGACGAGGGTCTCTCTATATTGCTCAGACTGATCTCAAACTCCTGGCCTCAAGCAATCATCTCACTTTGGCCTCCCAAAGTGCTGGGATTACAGGTGTGGGCCGCCGCACTCAGCCAGATACATTTTTTATTTATTCAAAATATATTGAAAACTTCATACCCACTAGGATGACTGTAATCAAAAAGAAGGATATTAATAAGTGTTGATGAAAATGTGGAACTATCAGAACCCTTACATTGCTGGTGGGAATGTAAAATGGTTCAGTAACATTAGAGAAAATTCTGGCAGTTCTCAAAAAGTTAAATATAGAGTTACCATTTGATCCATCAATTCTACTGCTAGGTATACAGAAATGAAAACATACGCCAACTAAAAAATCTGTACACAAATGTTTATAGCAGAATTATTCATAATATTCAGAAGGTGGAAATAAACCAAATGTCCATTAACTAATGAATGGATAAACACATGGCATATCAGTGTAGTGCAATATTATTTGAGCATAAAAAACGATAACGTGTCCATATGTGCTACAGCATGTATGAAACTTGAAAACACAATGCTAAGTAAAAGAAGCCAGTCACAAAAGACCACATAGTATATATGATTGCATTTATATGAAATGTCCAGAATGAATCTGTAGAGACAGAAAGTAGGCTAGTGATTTCCCAGGGCTGGGAGATGGGTACATTAGAGGTAATAGCTAATGGGTACAGATTTCTTTCTGGAATGATAAAAGCGTTCCACAGTTGATTATGGTGGGCTTTGTCATTTTCATAACCTACTGTCTGCATTCTTTTAGCAGCAAATCTTTAAAACCGAAAGTATGTAGGAAATATTCTATAATGGGTTCACAGAGCAGGTTCTGAGGTGAAACTAATTATACTTGAGTCCTCATTCTTTCACTTTTTAAGTCAGAAAGTATCTTCTGTGGGGCGAATTTAATGTCTTGTGAGTCCAATATTGTACTATTCAATACAGCAGCCGCGAGCCACATGCATCTGTTGAACACTTGAAATATGGCTCATCCAAACTGAGATGTGCTTTGTATATAAGACATATACCACATTTTGAAGACCTAATCCTCCCCACAAAAGTAACATTCCATTAATAATTTTTTTGTTACTTACATGTTGATACTATAATACTTTGGATATATTGGGTTAAATAAAATATATAACTACAGTTTATTTCACCTGTTTTTGTTTACATATTTAATGTGGCTACTAGAAATTCCAAATTACTTATGTGGCTCATATACTTCTCTTACTGCTGATCTATAATTCAGAAATAATGCTACCTATTAAATATAGTTGTTGTAAAGATTAAATATGTATGAAAAATGTTTTAAAATGCCTTGCATATAATAAGCACTCAGTAAGTGTTAGCTTTAACACTTACTTGAAGGTGATCAGTTCAGAGAAGCAGGGAGCAACTTGTCACAGGCAGAACTGCAACATGAGCCAGGGAATGACAATAATACTTCACAGGAGAAAAGAAGCCAGGATCATCTTAAGGCTTGTAGGAAAGAGCTGACTGCAGAGAGGACTGGAAATTCACATTAGGAGACTATACAATTCCCAAACAGACGTTTTTTCAGAAGACAAAGTGCATCTGGATGCTAACATTTGTAAGGGAGAAGTGGTCAGAATTTGAGGACTGTAAATGAGGTTGAAAGTTATTTTTCTGGCTCCAATATCTTATTTCCAAACAGGGACCATCACTCTCCCCCTCTTCGTTTTCTATCTTGTTTATCTACAAAGGAGTTGCTGTCCTATGCTGTTGTTTTCTTGTTTCTTTGGAGCACGTTAGAGTTGCTCAGGAATGTCCGTTCTCTACTGGGTGGGCAGAGCCTTGGCTCAGCAGCCCAGTAGACAATTGGGAAATAGCAAAACACTAACATTCAGGGCACCACAGTCATCACTGTTAAGTAAATGATTACATTTCACAGAGGCAGCTGTGATTTGTTAAACCTCACAGTGCTAAAGTGCCTGTGTCCACAGCTTAGTACCCTAGACCAACTCACTTTACTGTGGCATCAGCATCTTTACAGAGTGGTTTCCCCAAGGCTGATGCTACCACCTACCATGTACCACCCACCATTTTAGTTTTGATTCCTTTCTTCCTTTTTAGTAACATAACAGTAAAGAGGCCAGTCCAGAGTTTTATGAAAATTGGGGTTATAGCATGTTTTCAAGCTCACAGGTCCTTAAGAGGTTCTGGCTGCTGATATTCTCAGTGGCCCACTTTCCAAAAGGGTCTGGGCTCCCATCTAGAGAACCTGGCCTGCCCTACATTGCTGCAGAGGCTCTGCTGTGTATGTGTCTAGGCTCAGAAAGTGGCAGGAATGAGAAATACAGCGTTGGAAGCAATGAAAGACAAAAGGAATTCATTATGATTTCTACATATTTATTTTATCACATTTCATTTTCAAATTACAACCAATAGTGGGCTAGCTAAACTCTTCATTTCACATGTGTGTGTTAAGTGGAAAATGAGCACCTGTTATTTGTTTTGGGTTTATCACCATTTCTGTTTATTAATAAATATTTGTGAATGTTCAACATGGCTCTTTTAATTCATACAAATAAAGATGTTCTTTTCTTGATTTCATATTTTGGAAATCCAGATCCACAGTTTCTTGAAGCAATGTTCTCTTAGTCATCCTGGCTATTGTGCAGATTACAGTTAAATGAACCAGAACTCTCACCCCCAAAAAGGTGAGGCAGAGATAAAATGATTAATATATGAGGATGTCCCTTACAGGACAGTGTACCACATTACAGTCTCAGAAAGACACAGCAAAAGAAAAATCAAATGGAGTTTCTGAAATTAATTTTTCTGATTCTTCTGTGCTGTCTAATATTTTTGTAGGGTTGGAGGTAGAGATCTGAATGTCTTTGGAGTAACCTCACTACATGGTCAGCAGAAAGATGAGATGTTAATTCTATGTGCCTTCTATCTTAAGGCTTAATAAAACTAACAATAACAGAAACATAAATATTAACTCTTGAAGTTGGCTAACAAAAGTGTTTCAAAAGTCTTATCCCTTCTCCCTGGGCCCTCAACTCCAAAAAGGAAGAAAAAAAATGGTTTGTTTCTTTATTTTATTTTATTTTATTTTCTGATTAGGCAACCTGTTTGGTTTTCCTGTCATGCTTAAGGAAGCCCTACCAAGGGCATCATATATATTGATCCAAAAACTGTTGAAACAAAATTGGGTTCTTCTTGTGTCATTTTGTTTTTGTTCTTAACAAACACTAGTTTCCTCTTAGAGAATAACGATTCTCACTGTACCAAATGGGATTTGAGAGGTATAAGAAAACTAAGAACGTTGTTGAAAGTGTCACATGATGACTCAAAATGACACTGTGGGTAGCATACTGCATATACCCAAATTTGATCAAACTGCAGTTTTTTGTAGCTTTTTACAAAAATCTTAAATACAGGTAAACATGTAAACGCTGTGCTCTCAGAGAGCAAGTACTTAGTCATGTCACATCGTATCCCTTTCGGGGAGACAAATTCAAGTAAAATATTACAGGCCAGTTTCAAAACCATCCGCTGGAAGTACTATCTGGCTGAGGGGCAAACACCACTTTGCACATGTCCGAGTTCTCTTGATGGAGTGGGAATTCACATCCTGATAACAGGCTTTCCTTTCTTCTCTGAGAGACATAACCTCTGCCTGTGGACAGCCTTTCATACTTTTTCTCAAATTGCCTGTACAACAAGAGCAACAATAACAAAATTACGCACACAGTTAAGTCACCCTACACCTCTCCAGCCAAGTTACTCAGTGTATACTTGAAGTTTCTGTTTCAAAGCAATTTGAGAAACGATATAAGTGTCAGAGGCTACTCCATGAATGGGTGATTTTCTTCTCATTTCTTTTTATATTAACAGAAACACTTCAAATGCCTGGGATATGGGGGCCCTGCCAGACATTTTTCTAGAATGAAAGACTAAATTCCTTTCAGCTTTTTGGAAATACTGCAAAGCTTTGCAGGCCATGCTGTATCTCACTCTTCATTCCAGAAGCCCCACCTGGGAGAACTCTCCTTTTGAGTAACAAGCAAGTCCAACTGGATTTAAGCAGAGAATGCCGACAGAGAAACATTCCAAGAGCTCTGGCCCAAGTGAAATGTGGAACCAAACCAATTAGTCATGTGGGTGGGTTGATGGTCGCTGCATTTCAACCATTAGAACGTTGTTGTTTTTTTTTTAAATGCATTTGTGGAGGTTTATTCTAGATATGCGTTAATGTAAGCTAGTGACAGCTTAATAGTTTAAGTATAATGCACAATCTTTCATTCTGTGAAAATGAAATCTACTCATATTTTCATTTATATCATTGATGTAATAGATGTATTTTTTAATATGAATCATGAAATGTCAGTAAAATAATGAAGGTACTCAATTCTGGCCTACATATCAAAGGAGATGATGTAAGATGTGGCTTGCTGCTTTAAGTATAGAAATGATCCTTATGGTTAGTGTATGTCAACTACTATGAAAGAGACAGTGCTACTTAGACCCAAAGCATTCTAGCTGTATGTGATGGTACTGTTACAAATAATGGTTACAAAATTCAAATAACACAGCATCAATGGAAATTAGGATCTAGGGCTGAAGAGAATTTTGAAAAGTTACATGGAAATTATATCTTTGTATTTTAAAACACTAAAAATTCTACCAAAAGCATTATTTAAAAAAAAATTCAAAATCCCAAACTCTGAAACTTGAGCCAAAACCTAAACAGGGTCAAGTTGCTCTTATACTGAAAATACTTAAGAACTGTGAATTCATTTTGGCCCTTAAAGATGGTAAATGGATTGCCAGGTGTTTTACTTGAACTCTTCTGTCCAGCAGTTCATTGTGAAGATACCAGGCAGTAAATGTGCATCTGATTTTTTTTAAATGAAACTATGTGGCAACTCCTTTGGTAAATCATAGCCCTTTCCTTCCTTGATAAACTATTTCTGGATTAGAATATGATACTATCTCCAGAATCAAGTGAACTAGTCATTCGATTCTTTTTGGTATCCCAGGAACTGACATTTTTGGAGGAGATGCTTATCAATTATTCTTCTACTCATTTAAAGAAAATTCATCTTTCACTGGGTTTCTACTGTTTCCTTTTAATTCTGAAACTGAACATCCTAAACTGAATGCAAGTTCCTAGTGCACCCAAGATGGTGCTGGAACATGATTTGAACGCTGCATCTTACCTGAATGGAGCTTCATCCTTGTCCATCTGCATGCAAACTAAGAATGGGTACTGAGAAAACTGTACTGTGGAGATAAACTCCAGGCCTGCTTCTGTTTCTGTACTGGTTTCCAGGCCAGCTTTCACAAAAGAGGAGTCCACTGTGATGTCACTAGTTATTACCACAGTCACCCTAAAGATTTGAGAAAAAAAGAAAAAAAACTGTTCATATTATATTTAATGGAGTTGGATCAACCGCTATAATTTTATAGGGTCTGATCTTAGGATGCCAGTGACTGGAAGGAAACACTTAAGAGATTCAGAGGTGACCTAGATGTGCTTAGAGTGCTGCTGGTAACCAGGGCCTGATTAGTCTCAGATATCAGGCAGGGAAGGTTTGCCCTTCCTTCCACTGAGCTCTCCCCTGCTTCCAATTGCAAACGTGGGGAGTGTCTTTAAGGTACTACCTTGTTTTGTTTGGGCATAACAAAGACCAAAATTAAAACATTCTCGGAACCCAGTCCTCTCAGGAGGTCAGAAATACCCAAGTTATATTAAAATGGAGTGAAAACTCACCAAGAAGACAATTGATGTTCATAGTTTTTTGTTAACTACCTCTCTGTTGGCTTCTAGGCAGATATTTTAATTCTATTTCATTACTTTCTTCAAAGAGTCTCTCTAAAGGCATAAGCCCTTGGTTGCCAAGATATTTGAAAAAACATTGTGTTACAAAAAAATAATTCTTACAGTGAGGCATGTATACATAAGGTCCCAGGAGGAATAAATACGGTGGGTCCTTTAATGATGCTCTAGGTAACCAGATAAGCAGATTGCATTGGCTGGGGAATATGTTCTGGATAATAATGAAGAGGATAAATAATTTCAATAGAAGGCTTACCTCTACTCTAATTGAATTATGGACTTTAAATCAAATTGCGAGAAATTTCCACAATTAAGTTAGAGTTCCGTGCCCATGCTTTTTTGACAGGGGTATTAATTTTTGCTGTGCAAAATAAAATCCCGGCTGCTGTTATGATCAGTATAAAAGTAGATCAGAGGTTGTTTTAATCCCTGAATCACTTAGAGTACTTTCTGATGTCCTATATTCAACAAAGGCTTAAAAGATATTTTTTCAAATGAACAAGTGGAAATGGAAGATAGATTGGTTACAATCTATATGAATAATGGTATTTTTCTTAAGAATACTAGGTCGGGGAGGGACAACATGGGGAGAAATGCCAGATGTAGGTGACGGGGGGATGGAGGCAGCAAACTACATTGCCATGTGTGTACCTATGCAACAATCCTGCATGATCTGCACACGTACCCCAGAACCTACAGTACAATTTTTTTAAAAAAGAATACTGTATACTTTTTTAAAAAATCCAAATTACTTTTGTTGTTGCTGTTGATTTCTCTTTTCGAAAAATTCAGTTCGGTTTAATTTGGAGAAACTTCTGTCTAGAACGTACTTTGGAAAGAGGTGAAAGAATGACTGATTATGTGGGAAGCCCTAAGTTACAATGCTAAAACCTTTGATGACCAGTGTCGTTTTTCATTCTGTGGTTCCTTTTAGTAACACTGTGGGTCACACTTCACATTAAATGTGCTACTGTTTGATTGTTCTCAGTTCCTTCATCTGCAGTTCAAAAATGAATCAAAAATTAGATTTTATCACTTTTCTCACTTTTGCCCCAGTGTGTTTTTAAATATCAAAAAAGGCGAAAAAAGTTGCATTTCCATTTCCTTTTTAAAAATTCTGTAACAAACAGAAGACTAATAATTTTCATCTTTACACTGGTTCAAAGACATTGTTTTATGTTCAAAGTAAAACACTTTCATTAAATCTAACAGGTAGATTAGAAAAATTAAAGGAGCTTAGAGTATTTTATTTAGAAAAAGGAATGCTGATGAAAAGACTTAAAGACTTCTAATGCTTAAAACTTAGTTTCTGCACAGATGAAATTATCTTTTTATTTTTTCCCACTGAAGAGGAAAGTTTGCTTTAAAGTAAAATTTTTTCTCTTGGTGAAACACCAAAAGAAGATGAACCATCTGATTCACAGGGCAACCTGTCTATGTATGTGTTTAAAAGCAGGGAAATTCGTGACTGAGTTGTATTAGGTACTGACATGCTCATAAGAAGCTATGGACAGAATAACTTCCCACGATCACTTCCAACTGTATCATTTAATGATTACAAAGAGAAAGCATAGATTTTTAAAAGTCAGAAGGTTAATTCTCAAAACATATCTCTGAAGTTCTCTGCATAGAGTATTATATGTAATTCATGAAAGTATAATGCATAAATGCTTACCTATTTTTCACTCGGGTTTTAGACTCACGATACCACAAGCTAAACTCCATTGCACCTGAAATATCAATAGCTAGACCACCCTGGACCTCTATATTTGCTTTTAGTCCAGATTGTAACTGAAGTTCCTAGAAGGAAAAATAAAAGTAATACATACAATTTAGTTAACCCCCTTTCCAACGGCAATTTGACGACCTGCTGTAGATAATTCCATGTGAGTTGTGTTGATGTTGGAGCCTTTCTCTAGGCTTGGAAACATGCCGTCCTAATCTTGATCACCAGAAGTAGACTCTGTTGATTTGCTAAATTAACTAGGCAATTAAAATACCAGAGTAATGAAGTACCAATTAAGAAGGGTGTTTTCCTTCAATCATTGCTACACTTTGAAAGGAACAATTGTTCTCAAAGTGTGTTCCTTTGAGGAACATCATCAGCATCACCTGGGATGAAATACAGATTATCAGCTCCCCTTCATATCTACTAAATTAGAAACTCTGAGAATGGGGTCTAACAATCTATGTTTCAACAAGCTCTTGTATGATTCTGATGCACCTAAATTTGGAAACTTTTTTTTTTTTTTTTTTTTAAATGGGGTTTTGCTCTTGTTACCCAGGCTGGAGTGCAATGGCGCAATCTCGGCTCACCGCAACCTCCGCCTCCTGGGTTCAGGCAATTCTCCTGCCTCAGCCTCCTGAGTAGCTGGGATTACAGGCATGCGCCACCATGCCCAGCTGATTTTTTGTAGTTTTAGTAGAGACGGGGTTTCACCATGTTGACCAGGATGGTCTCGATCTCTTGACCTCGTGATCCACCCGCCTCGGCCTCCCAAAGTGCTGGGATTACAGGCGTGAGCCACTGCGCCCGGTGGAAACTTTTGAACTAAGGAAAATGAAGGCATCTCCATCAGAAATCTAGCTGTGGTTTTTGCCAAGGAAGTAAGGGGAGGAAGTTTGGACCAGGTGATCTCTTGATGTCCTTCAGCACTACTCTACTTGCTGTGTCAAATAGAGTCAACTGCATCTTAATGGAAAATAAAAGACAAGATTCAAAGTTTATAGTGGAGTGTAATTATCTGTTAGTATCTGAGGGCAACTGGTTACAGGACTACCTTCACCCAACCCTGAGTATAACAAAATCCAAGGGTGCTCAAGGCCCTTATATAAAAAGGCATAGTATTTGCATGTAACCTACACCTGTCCTCCCATACACTTTAAATCATCTCTAGATTACTTATAATATCTATTACAATGTAAATACACTGTAGCTATTATGCTGTGTTTTAAGAATTATATTAATATTTATTGTTGTGTTGCTATCTTTTATTGTTTGGGGTTTTTTTTCAAACAATTTTTATCTGAGGTTGGTTGAATTTGATGAGGAACCAGCGGTTATAGAGAGGCCAACTGTATACAAGTTCCAGGAATTGCCTACATCCAACTAGAAAAAGAAGGCAAAGCAATTTAAGCCTTAATATCCTGCTGTTTGGCATTTAAAATGACACTGAGTTAATGGTCAAGTTCAACATGAACTCAGTAGCATTTTTCAGAGGGATAATAATTATTTACAAACATAGCCCATCCTGAGCAATTTTGTGGTTGGCTGAAACCCATTGTTTTGTGCTGTTTGCCGGCATTTAGCTTTTAAGTCTTGCAGTTTTTTCATGTACAGTAGTTGAGGTGATGTTAGCAGAAAACTTTTTAGCTGGATTGGAATCGGATTGCCTGGGGACAGCATTGGAAGTGATAATGATTCTGGGAAAAAGACTCAGTATCCTTAATTTTGATATTCCTCCAAAGATCTTAAATTCCTGGCAACCAACAGGATGACTAACTTCTTTATGTAACTGCCCTACTCAGACCAAACAAGCCAAGCATTTGCCAACTATAACTGCCATGATTTCACTTTCTAGAAAGGATTGTGTTGATCTCCCTGAGTTCTCTCCACTTTCCAAAAAGAAGGTAACAGGAAATGCCAGGCCAAGGACTTCCTGAGTTGTACTAAAAAATTATGGTTGTAGCATGAAGCTACTTTCAGTCTGAAGGACACTCTTTGATGGAAGCATGAGATTCTCAGTGCCATGCTCAGGACACATTAGGAGATAGCCCTAATGGCACTTAAAGAGATTTGGTATAGAACAAAATATATGGGATGAAGGGGTTGTTTCAGGCATTATGCTAATGTGATGTACACAAACTATTCTGAGGAAACCACAATAGTCATGCTCACTTTTCACCTGTGCCTGTGAACTACAGGACCATAACATGAGAGTTCTGTACGTCCATTGCAAACATGATTGTTCCCAAATGAAAGCTATGGTGTGCCCTACCTGAGAAGTATTCCTTTCTTTGCATCTTTTTCTCTCTCCCTAATTTGAAAATTATAATCTTGGTCATCCATCCAGTCCAGCAGAGGCCTGTGATGAGGATTTTGGCCTTCCCACCAACCATATATAAAGTGGAAGGCAAAATACACTAAGTGCCATAGAAAAGGTCATTTCATGGCTGTTAGATAACATACCTTTTGTGGGGAGAGAGCATTTCCATTGCAAGGTGGGTTATGAGAAATGCCTTCGATTTCTGGGAAAATTCCACTTTTCTACACAAAGGGACAATAGAAGAATGCCTATGTGCAAAGAGGAGTTTTCTTGGATCCCCTTATAAAGATAAACCTCTGACTCCTGTAGAAAAACAAAGCACTCTTTCTTTGTTGAAAGGGGCTAAGCCACATGGCGCTAATTTTTAAGCAGTATAAAGTATGTGTAACTAACAGGTTTTGAGCACCTACTGTGTGCCCAAAGCTCTACAAAGCTTTGGTGTCTCATTTAATCCTCACCAATCTTCCATGGTAGGCATTATATTTTAAGATTGAAAGGAAAAACCAGGCTCAGAGGTTACACATGGAGCCCGAATAAATACTCCGACTGTCTCTAGGGTGAAGACTTTTTTTCTTTCTTTCTTTGAGATAAGGTCTTGCTCTGTCACCCAGGCTGGAGTGCAGTGGTGTGATCATGGGTCAAAGCAGCCTCAACTCTTGGGCTTAAGCAATCCTCCCACCCCCACCTCAGCCCCCCGAGTAGCTGGGACTGCAGGCACAGCCCACCATGCCCAGCTAATATTTTTATTTTTTGTAGATCTGGGGTTTCACCATGTTGCCCAGGCTGGTCTCAAACTTCTGAGCTAAAGGGATCCACCTGCCTTGGCCACCCAAAGTGTTGGGATTACAGGCGTGAGCCACTGTACCTGACCTGGGTGAAGACTTTTCTACTAATATTCACGGCTATCACAAACTCATAACTCTCTTTTGCCTCCTGGTACACAAGAAAGCCTGTTCTAAGAAACATTGCAAAAAAAGAGAGCATAGGTTTATGTCCTTGTTTGGCCCAGAGTATATATTTATTTGGATTTTTTCCTTATGAACTAGAGGAAAAAGATATTAGAACTTTGTATTTGTAGCAAATCTGACTGCTTTGATCCTCTTGGTCCCACAAGTGTTTCTTATAGCTCAGATGCTGACATTCTGATAACTCATCCTGTTGCATCCATTTAGGGAAATACATTCTTTAGTAGCTAAAGAGGATCCCCTTATTAAACTGACTTAATCAGACATCTTTCTCTGAAGGGTAATCCAATTAGTTGAAGAGAGAAAGTGTGAGCGAGCACAGAGTAATTCCATCTGTCCTGATGGCTGTGATGGGCCACCCACTGCCAACATTTCCTTTAGTGTCAGCACTTGACCTAGGGTGGTATGTGCCTCTGAAGCTAGGGGCATTACTGGAGTGCTCTGCAGAGCTGGGGGCCTCAGACAGCTCAATTTGTATAATAATCTCAGATCTGCCAAATACTCCAACCTGAGACACAGACATTGGGCTATGTTTAATAGCTAAGGGACAATCTTTCTCACAGAATATGCCTTGCCTTAGCTGCCCTAGCTTAGTGAATGGAAAAACTGTACAAGATAATATAGATCAGTGATTGGCAAACTATGGCCAGCAGGCAAGTCTGGCCCATTGGCTATTTTTGTAAATATAATTTTATTGGAACACAGCCATACTCATTTGTTAATGTATTGCTGATGGCTGTCTTCACTCTACAGTAACAGAACTGAGTGGCTGCAACAGAGATCATGTGGCCTGCAAAGCTTAAAATATTTACTTTCTACCCTTTACAGAACACGTTTGCTGACCCAGGTCTAGATTACTCCTCGTGGTTCTACACCCCAATTCAAATCCTCAGGCATTGTTCATGGGTAGTGAAGCACATACAGGTAGTGTTGAGCTGTCCTCTGTGTCTTAAAACGTGGACTATTTTTTCAGTATTATGCTGCCTTTTAGATGATTCTTTCATTAAAACTGGAATTGTGTGATGTAAAATTCTGAAATAATTTGACAACCTTTTTTTCATGTGTGACTTGAGGATTAAGGGATACAACAGGTACTGCTGTTTGTCCTTTCTACATTTGTATTGACAAACAATTTTGTTCAGACTGTCCGTACACCCATTGAAAAACGATGTTCGCAAGCTTCCCTTTCAGCTAGAGATAGCTGTGTAACACTGTTTTGGTCCATAACCTAGACAGGTTTCCAAAAAAGTTCTTGAAAAAAGAGTCAGACTCTGTGACCTCTTGTCCTTCCCTTCTTTCATCTTGGAATGAGGAATTGGTGCTGGAAGTGGAGCAACCATCTGATAATCAGAAGGTGACAAGCATGAGGTAAAAAGCCACAGGTAAGAATGGCTGAGCTGAGAGAAGACAGCTTGGATTCTGATGATATCTTAAGGTTTCCATATTAACCCTGGACCACCTACCTCTAAATGTTTGTTACACTATAAAAATCAAACTATTTAGTTAAGCCACTCTAAATTGTTGTTTGTGTGTTTTTGTTATATACAGCCATCCTAAGCTGATATGAGGAACAAGAAAGATAGAAAATTAAGACTGTTTAACCTCAAATAACGAAGTTTTGGAGGAGTTTTAATATACTCTAATATCTAAAGTATCTTCCAGCCCTTAAAAATCTGTGATTTCATAACCAGAACCTAACAAATAAGAGTCCTCACATTATCTGGCAAACAACAAAGCTGATAAAATCTTCAGACTATCTGTTCCAGGTGCCTCACTTTATTAGTAGGAAATTTTGGTTTAAGGCTGTTAAATAACTGCTCAAGAGCACATAGCAAGGAGGTAATGGAGGCAAAATTCAAACCTAGGCTATTATCCATTCATGTATTAAACCACAAAAGTAAACTTCACAAGTCAATCCTATCATCTGTAAATTTTTATTTCAATCTTCTTATATATTCTCAATATAATAAGTATTAGAGTACACAGTTATCACTTCGATTACCTATAAAATATTTAGCAAATATTTCATTTTTTATATTGCTATGCTTAGTGAGGCAGAAAATAAATCAAACCATTAAAGAAAAATTTTAAGCACCAAACATTCAAACTAAAGGTTATTCAGATTAACTTTCTTCTGTTTTTCAGAAAATCTAATTAGCCTGACCATCTCCATCACACAATATATTGGCCACTTAAATCTTCCTGCACTAAAGATAGTAGTATCATTTTTTGGTACAGTATTGTGAGATTTAGGGCCGCAAAAAGTTGAAAGCCATTTTGAAGAATGTGGCTCAAGAGAATGAAAGTAATCCTATACCCTACAAATAAACACACCTTTCTAAGATTTTATAAGCATGAGAATTTTGGGCAAAGAATCTTCATGAAACATGTGGCTGGTGACAGTGGTTGCTTGTGCCTCTACTAATTTGGCAGGGTCAGAATGATGCACTGTATGCATCTTCATCATCGCTGTCATTACAAATGTCATCAGCAACTTACAAGGCCACATAGTTCAGCTCCTGCCTTCAGGATAAATATCACCTAAGCCCTCGTGCCGGGAAAGCCAAGTGAGAAGACCATGCTAGCTCTACTCTGCTGTGTCCTAACTTTTCTTGTTTCTGTTAGCATCAACATTTTCTCTTTACCTCAAATTAAAGGCACTTTTTAATCATCTAATAAATGAAATTGTAACGTATCTACAGTAAAGGAGAAAGGGCAACAATACCAAGAGGGCCAAGTGCTTAGAATATGAGCTCCAAGATGGGCACGATTTTGTCTTGTATCCTCCAAGAACCAAGCATATTTAAAATGTACCTGGCATATTTTAGGGACTCAATAAATACTCACAGACTGAATGAATTACCTGAGAATGATCTATTATCAGAATAAGTCCTTTCACCACACTGATAGGGTCACCAGATGCTGACAGCATTTTGGACATCAAATCACTATATCCGTTGAAAAAAGTGACAGGTCTGAGCTGAACATCAAAGAGGATGGCTGACATGCCAGCATAGGAGTCAAGGTTCTCCTCCCCCTCATCAGGGGTGGCTGCAATTAAGGCTTCCAGTCCTTGGGCTTCAATAACCACCTGGAGA
Organism: Sapajus apella; assembly: GCF_009761245.1. Taxonomy (NCBI): domain Eukaryota; kingdom Metazoa; phylum Chordata; class Mammalia; order Primates; family Cebidae; genus Sapajus; species Sapajus apella. The sequence goes on from NW_022437064.1 coordinate 3,481,022, forward strand.
AAATCAATATAATGTTCATGACTCAAGCTCCCTGCCTGCTCTGTAAATGATGGTGAAGCTTTTCAGCTGCAGCTAGAGCTCTTCAAGGGGCCAAAACCTCAAATATTTGCAACAGCTAAAAGCAAAAAATAAGGTATAGACAGAAACCTCTATACCTGAATATAAGGTGTGTTCGTTTTTCATTTAATCTTCACAACTACTCTTTGAGGTGCATATGATTTTACCCATTTTGCAGATGAGGGAAAAAAAGGTCTCAAGTTTACTCAGCTAATAAATGTCAGAGGCAGGACCCATACCCCTTCTGTCTGATCATGAAAACCATGAGCTTTCCATTTTATGATGTCATTCTAAAGACTCTTAATCTTTCTAGGACTGTCATATACAGTGCATCAGCTATCTTGCAGAGCATCTAAAACGAGATGGAAAGGTGTTGACAGAGTCATTCTAAGGCTACTGCTAGGTGAGGACATGGTATTCTCTAAGCCACAATGCACACCATTCCATGTCAAACTTTTCTCCCTAGCCAGAAAAAAAGAAGTCAATCAACACTATGAGGGGTTCACACTCTTATTTCCACCACACACAGGAATCCTACATATTTTCTGTCCTTCATATCCAGTCCTTTAACCCCTGGGTATTTTGCATTTTAAAGTACATACCAGAAAACAGGTGGTGATTCCTCAGGATAGAAGAGCATAGTATTCTGACTATAGTACTATCAAAAGGGATAGTAATATAACATTGATATAAAATGGAGTTTGTATAGCATTGGATCATTTTAAAAACCTAAATGACTGTATTTACAAGGTTATAATTTGATGTGCATAAAAACTAAAAAGAAAGCACATGTCATTATTAGAAAGCCTTTATAGACCATCACCTCAATTTGGATAACACTAAGGGACGGAAGTCAGCCAGGTGTTGAATGCCCACACTTTATTCTTTTCTCTCCTACTAGTGTTAGAGAAATACAGATTGACTCTTTAGAGAGTCATATTCTATTATGAAGGGTTTTATTATGGGGAATCAATCTCTTCATAGAAACACCCAGAAAAGGAAAATATATTCTAGAATTAAATACTTGGGGGTGAGAAAAGGCTAAGAAATATATCTGTGAACAAAAATAAAATATTGGTACAATTTCAGTTTTGTGAATATGTGCACCTTTGAAAACAGAAATGGAGATTTGGCATGTCCAATGAATCAAATTACTTAGGTTTCAAGTTCATATTTGAAACTTTCTCTGAGTGACTATAAACCATACAGCCTCTTACACACGAGGGAATCATGGGCAAAATATGACAAAAGCTACCATTAACTTATACATTCTATAGTGTTACCAACAGTATATATGTTTTATTTTATCTCAGCCTGATTTTCTTGCATACTTTATTAAGCAAAATCCATGAGAAGTGAGTTACCTGGCTGCCGTGAAGACCAGCCTTCCCAATGTACTGAAAGACGTTGAGGTTACTTCTCCTTAGAATGCCAGAACCCGAGTAAAGAATGTCTAGGCTGTAAGTAGACGCCGAATGGGGACTACCTGATGGCACACAATAACTGTAATTTAATAGCAGTTCCAGCAACGCTAAGTTGAGGGGCACAGAAGGAGAACCTCTTTTTGGTGTACATACGTTCTATGTAGCCAGTGTAGGCAGAAGAGGATCCACTCCTGGAGAAACGGTCATAATTGTGAGCGACCATTTCCTTCAGAACTCGACGGACCATTTTGCTGCAACATATGAAAAAAAAAAGCTGCACATTCACTGTAATGACTTTCCCAAGTCAAATTTTGGAAAAACAAATCCTCAGTGGAAAAAAGAGGAAGCCAAATATTCCTCATGCCTCTCCATAAGCCGGAGTGGTGCCAGCTGGCGTGGTAGCATCAGGATTAGGGCTAGCCTCTTCATTACTCAGATATTTGAAATTTAGTTTGGTATCAAAATGACAGCAAGGCAATGGTGTCCAGCTTTGTGGTGGCTTAAGTTGACCGGTAGACACATTTCAGGCACGGCAAACACATATTCTTTGATTCGTCATGGTTTTATGGTTAAACAGTGCCTACGTTTAAAGGAAAATCGTACCAAACTGGGGAGGTTGCACAATATTTCTTTAAATATTTTTCTGCATTCTAGAATAGTCTCTCTCACTAATGACATATAACAGTGCACTTCCAATATTTCTTCTATATATGTTAAGTTTTCAAGTATAGAATCAACTCAGTAAAACCCATATAGGAACCATTGTCTTCTCTGGAGTAAGTCTTAATGCTTACCCCATGCCTCTATCTTGTCTAAGTAATTAGTGTTAAGATGTTTTCATTTCTGATTACATAACACTAATTACATAATTAATAGTAACATCACGACAACACAGCAAAACATCAAAATAATCAACTAAAGAAATATGGACCTAGGTCTGAGGTAGAAAATAATGAGGGGAGGGAATGGTATCCTGAGAGGTTTCCCCTCCAATATCGCTAGACAAGCAAAGATGAGGAAGGTCATGACAGCTGTCCTCAATTCAAAGGTTCTTCTTGTGGATGAATGATTAGATGTATTTGGCTTTGCTCCTGGAATAAAACCAGAGCCAACAGGAAGATTTCAGGTTATACAAAGACATAATGGTAAGAGTCTCTGAACAACACTGCACAAGTTCCCTCAAAGATGGCAAAGTGTGAATACCACCTGCTGGGAGACTATAGCCCTACAGAGAGATACCAAGCAAGGGAGCCTTTAGTGTTCCTCCGCACTGTAATGTTTTTGATTCTGAGACTGACCCATAATGTTGGTGATACCTTCCTCACAATTCATAGGCTGCTCTCTACCCCACTGTCTCCTCTTTCTGGTTCCCTGAAATGCTAGGGCCACAAGATAAAGGCAGCAAGTACACCCAGGATCTCCCCCACAGGGTCTCATAAAAGCAAGCAAAAAAAAAAAAAAAAAAAAAAATAGAGGGAGAAGCTAAATACATTCAACTAGAAATACATGACTGGAGAGAGACTTGTCTTCTTTTCTCACTCGCTCACCTGCTCCCTTCCTCTTTCCTGAATGTCCTGCTCTTATCTCTGTTCCACTCACACCCGTTTCTTATATGTTCCTTCAGACTTCTTAGTCCTTGTTTATCTTTCTTTCAACCTCTTAATGCTCTCTTTTTTCATTTTCTTTCTTTTTATTTTCTAGCCTCTTGATCTCTATTTTCTTTTTCTATGGTGAATGCTTAAATCTGATCTTTCCTGGGGGTAGCGTTCTATATGTAACTGAGGAAAAATGAAACTTCCTTCTCTGACCCTCTAATTCCAGGGAGAAGGCACCTTGGGGGTTCCACTTTGGATATGGGAGGAAAGACTTGGGAACTAGAAGAAAATTAATTCAGAAAGAGTAACAGAGTGATGAAGTCTACTGATTGCACTCTTTAAACTTTGAATCATCCTAAAATGTGGGGCATGCCTAAGATTTTAAACTTGAATGGGAAATTTATTTGATCTGTGATAAATGAGGCTTCAAAAATTCCTAACATTTAAAATGCTACAATGAAAAACCATTTGGTAAGAATTTCTGTTGTTTTGTTATACTATTTATTTAAAAAATCCTATTGAAAATATAGTTAGCTTTTATAACATTTAGCAATATACATTTTCCAGGCTGAACAAGACATCCCTAGTAAAAATTATACACAGAGTTCCCACTCAGGGACTCATAGAGCCAAAGTGAAGTAGTTTCATCTGGTCCACTAAATAGCCCTCTTATGGGAAATTTGGCACTGTTTGGTTTTATGCAATGTAACCCTGCAGAATTATCATATCATTATTATTAGCTACTTGTGTACCACATGAACACACAAATAAGCTTGAATACACAGAGACACATGTGCAATGTATTATACCTTGCAGGCATTTCAAAACGTAGGATGTCTTGAACAATGGAGAGCATGTATTTATTCATTTCTTGGGGAAGCTCCCCAATAGACAGCAGGATGTTCTTGACGTCCATGTACGATGGATTGTTATTTAAAATAATAGCAGCTGCAGTAGTGCGCACAGTCTTTTCGTGAACTTTATGGTTTTGGTGGTATATTCTGTTCAAGGTCTTCTTCACCTGTTAGTAAGATGTTCAAACTTAGTGCACATCTAGATTTTTAAAATGGATACTTCAGCGGAAAAGTGAGCGTTCATAAAAATATACATGTGTTACTACATTTTCCAGGTTTGTGATTTGGTGGGGGACATGTGACTAGTTCTGGCTAATGGGCCATGAACAGAATCTATGTGGGTCACTTCTAGGCTGAGTCCATTAAGAGCTGGTGTGCTTTCTCCATCTTTTTCTTCCATGACTAGTGAACTTCAGGCCACATATTTCCTTATTCACATTAGGCATAGCATGAAAAATAAACTTTTAATAAACTGCTGAGATTTTGAGGGACATTTGTTATTGCAGCATAACCTAGTGTTACCTAACTAATACAAAATTTTAAGGCTACCACATGGCAATGGGGCTCTGGAGAGAGGTAGTTATCTGAAGTGATGTTTCCTTACAATGAAGTACCTCACAATCTTCCCATTTCTCCCTTTTTTAATTAATAGACTTTTTAAAGAGCAGTTTTAGGTTCACAGCAAAATCGAGTGGAAAGTACAGAGAGTTCCCACACACCTTCTAACCCTACACACATGCAATCGCCCCTTCTAACAACAACCTGCGCCTCAGTGGTACATCTCTTACATTCAATAAACCTACCTGGCACTTCATTATTACCCAAAGTCTGTAGGTTACATTAGGATCCTTTTGTTTTCTAAACAAAATATTAACATCGAAGAAAATGTGCCAAAATAATTGTATTTCATAGACAACAAATAAATTTCATTGATTAGGACGCCTAACAATATGCAATGTGTAAGAATCTATACTAAGCATTTATAAATACTTCTTTAATTCCATTTCCCTTTATTTTTTACTAACTCCCTCAAATCTTGGCTTTGCTCTCAGATATGTAGCTATTAAATAAGTCACCCAAGAACAAACAACCAGGGAAGGGCAGAGACAGAGTTTACATGTAGGTCTGCCTTTCTCAAAAGCCTGTACCCCTAACCATTATGATTTGCAGCCACCAACTTCAACACAAAACTGGTGGGAAGGTGCTTAGCTACAAACTGGAAACACCATTCTTGGCAGATGGTTTATCTCGAGATTTATAGACATTCTCTGTCCTAACAAAAGTTTAATTTAGATGGCTTCCTGAAAAATGTAGTTGTAATGACAAACAAAGTTATACTTAAACCAGGATATTTCAGTATTGAAAAATGTAAGAGCATCTTAAAACTTATAAAAGTAAATATACTTCAAAAAAGAATTTTTCTGAAAATAAGAGAATATGCTTCAATATTTATGCTTCAGGATATAGAACGTTACCCTATGAGGATATTTAGAATGCAATTTAAGAGTTATTTTTAAGCAGGAGAGAAGACTATTTGGGGAAAATATAGAATGACTTGAGAGGAATTTGCATTTGACTCATGTTCAGATATGCTTTTTTTCCTTCTGTTCATGTTGCAAGTGTTCTTGGAGATTTTACCTCATCAGTTATGAAAGGGAGATCGTATCTCTGGAGAGTAGTGGTAGCGAGGTGGCTGATATGCTCTTCTCCTGCTTCTGCATACTTCAGAAGAAGTGGGATGCCTTCTGGAAGCAGGGCATTCTTCAGAGCCAGCAGATACATTGTAGTATCCTCTTTTTTCTCCGCTTTTTCAAGTCCTCCTAGGATTAATTTCTTGGCTTCCACTACTGCCTGAAAAATAATATACCTTAGATGTATGCATGACCATACGTTGAAGACTTGGAAAAGACTGGATTTATTCTTGGGTCCAAGAAAGCAACCTAAAGTTTTACAAAGTTTTGCATTGGTTGCTTGACTAAGGCACACAATGGAATAAAAACAAACAAGTAAAATCTGATAAAGATATTGTGCTTTTCAAAAAATACATATACTAATATATTATTAAGAATCAATGAGTATTATCAATAATGGGCATATTTAGTTTTGAACATATTTTGAATATATAAGGCCACTTTTAAATTTCATTGTGATTGATTACTCATAACAACTGCTCATTCACTGAATTTCTGAAGCAACAATTAGAACCTTAGTGTCACCATACACCTTTCCTTAAGTAAGAACTTGGGTGAGACGTCTTAGAGCTCGAACACAAGGTCTGGCTCTAAATGTTTTAAAAGTGCTTGTTTGCACTTAATTCCAAATTTAATTAATGCTGCAATACAGTTCAAAAAATATTTAAGTACCTTCTATGAGGTAGGTACTTTGCTAGGTATTTTTCAAATATGTTCTATAATCAGAAAAGGCCTTTTGTCCTAGTCTGAAAAAAACAGGGATTGAGTGTGAATTAATAGTTTAATGGGAAAGCAAATTAGAACATCTGGGTTCTGGTATTACATTTGCCACTACATATGTTTTAGAGGCTTCAGTTTCATGTTTAAAATAAAGATTCTTTGGATGACAGAGCCTAGGCTGACAATTAAAAAATAAAAATAAAGGTTTTAAGATCTAATTCATCCACAGGATTCATAACCTCTGAAATTAGGCTACGAGCACACACACACACACACACACACACACACACACACACACAGAGGGCTGGGAAGAAGGAATGGTATGGTAAGAGTAGAGGAAAGTAGTAACAAAAGGCTCCTAATAGAAGATGCTAAACAACACACTTAATCAATCAGAGAAGTGACATTTCTCAACTATCAAACTGGCAAAAAATTCAAAAGTTTGCTAACATATTTTGTAGGTGAGGCTATGGAGAAATAGGCCTTTTCAGAAATTGCTGATGAAAGCCTAAAATGGTAAAATTCCTATAGAAGATAATGTGACAAAAACCAAAAGAACTGCTTTTTGACCAGCAACTCTATCCCTGAAGCTACATCTCAACAATAGCAAAAATCTGTGCCTAAGATTATTCACTTCAGCATTATTTGTAATAGCAAAATAGTGGAAGCCACTTACATGACCATATATAGGAGATGTTAAATAAAACTTAGTCCATAGACACAATGGAGTACTAGGCAGTTGTCAAAAGGAATGAAAAATATCCTTATGGAGGGAATATTTTCATGATATATTCTTAAGTGGAAAATGTAACATACAAAAAGAGTATGTATAGAATGATATATTTTGTGCAAAAAAGTATGTAAGTGTGTGAACATCTGTTTACTGTTGCAAAAATAAACAGAGAGAGAAAAAAAATTTTAAACCAGTGATTTTGTTTACCTAGCGGAAGTAGGTGAGATTGGGGGAAAAGGATAGAGAAGCAAATGAGACCTCTTTGATAATACTTTTAAAACACAGTTTTGTCTTTTAAAGCACATTACTGCTTCACATATTCAAGAAGTAAAATTCAACCAACAGGATAAAAAACTATCAAAATTTAATTTAACCAGAAACAAATGAGGCTAAATGCCCATCAACTTGACAATACGGCTAAACAGAAGAGAGAAAAAAAGAATTATTCTAAGCAACTTTTGAGCATAGAACCTTGTGTACATGTGACGAAATATATTCTAAGGACAAAAAGAGCTATAAGAAAGTCTTGATTGGGCACTTGTCTGGCTGCCATTCAAACTATCATAGGACAGTAGCTTTCATGCTAGTAAGTGCTGGAAGGCTATAGAACTACAGAGAATGGCAGGTACCTTTTGGACAGTATACATATAGTGTCCCCAGTAGCTACCTTAAACTTGTGCTTATTTAATAGGATGCATACTTTTCTTTCTTTCCTTTTGTATATCTTTGATTTGGGCAAAAAGTAAATGAGTGTTCCACAGCAGAAAATTCAAAAGAAAAATTGAACTTTTACTACAGTTGTTTTGTAGTAAACTCACTATAGCCAAATCTCATCATCCTCAAAGATGAAAAAAAAGTTTGCTCAAAAACATTCACAAAATTGAATGCCCGTGATAGCAGATGGTTGCAGCTACCTTCAAGGCAATTTTAAAGCTGTGATGAGAACCAGATTGTCCATTATAATAAGAACTTTGAATATGATCCTTTTCTCTGTTTCTTTATGCTACATGACTTTCCTAAGTAACCTCATTCTCTTTCAAGGTTTCAGTCACTCTCTATTTCTGACCCTAACGTCTCTCCCGAGCTGCAGGTGAATGTGGATATCTCAACCTGGTGGACAACTGAACCTGGTGTTGGACAACTGAACCTGATGACCCAAAGGATTTCAAACTTAACCTGGCCAAAACAAACTAATAGCTCTGCTCTCCTCCCACCCCCAAGCCAGGCTGTATAAACCGTACTTCAGTGGTTGGCATCACCATACACCTGATATCCTCACCTAAAAGCTTTAGAGTCACCTGGATTCTTATGTCTTTCTAATTTCCCACATATTTTCGGTCACTAAATAAAATGGTCCTTGAGTCTATCTCTTCTCACTCACCTGCCCCTACATTAATTCAGACCTTTACTAATTCTTGCCTAGGTTATTGCAAATGCTTCCAGTCAGATCTCACTAACACTAATCCAGTAAACAATCAGTCCACACAACATCTTGCTTCTTTCTTAATAAAACATCTGCCATTCACCTGCCTAAAGACTTCACTGGTCTCTTCCTTCCGTGGAATGAAGGCCACACTCCTTAACTTGTTATTAATAAAGATCCAGCTCACCTCCCATTTCTCTCCCCATCTTTCCTGTGTCTCCACCCTCACTTGTCTGTCCCAGAAACATATATATTTTATGTTTCAGCCCCACAGAATTTCTCACTGTTCCCAAGCATACCAGGCTCATTTTGACTTTGGGCCTTTTCATACATTGTTGTATGACTCCTAGAATGTCCTTCATTCCATACTTTGACCTCTTCACTTAAAAACCTCTTCTAGACTAAATGCAAAAATTGTTATTTTGGTGAAAATGTCTCAGCACACTCAAACACAAAATGTTGCTGCATCTTCTGTATTGTCTGAACACTTTGTTTATATTAAGTTTATATTTGATATTTGTTTATATTTGATAAACAGACTAGGAGTTCTTTGAGGATGGTAGAATATTTTATTCATCTTTTTATCTGAGGATTAGCAAAGAGTAGATGCTCATTAAATACTGCTGAATGGAACTTTTGATATGTGGGTTTTACCTAGGCTAAGATATCTAATACACAAATAGCTGAAGTAAATCAGCTACTCAAATAATTACAGAAATTGAAAAATATAAGAAGTCATGGTTCCCTAGTATAAAAATAATAAATTTGATTTCTGCCAGAACTTAGTAAGTTAATACTCAAACCTTTTCAATACTACTGTTTTTTAGTGATCTTTTTCATACTTAATGTACATTCTAGTTTTGGTTTGCCTCTTTTGGAACCATTTGGTTTCAAGAACATTTCCCTGTTATTTTTAATAGCAAGCACTTAGTAAGCAAAATAATATATAATGCTGTCTGAAGTAGAAAAAATGCTGACTGGACACTGGCTGTATAACGTAGACAGAAAAAAAGACTGTTTTTTAAAAATATATTTAGCATCATTATTTGCATTATAGAAAGATGAGCTGTATTAGACATTAATCTATTCCGGTTTTCCGTATTTAATTATACTTAAAAAGTGTTTTTGCTTTTTTCTTTTTAGTAAGAAAGATGTGAAAATTGACAGTCCACTGAGGTAAGTGGAAAAGCTTTAGGTAAATGAAATTGAAAATAAGATATAAAACTCTCTGTAACTAAATTCCTACTATCAAAACTTGAAACTGCAAACCACACTTACTATAAACAAAGTTCTGCTCTAGGAGATAGCCTTAGAATCTAATATTTTTTTCTGAAACAGGAAGTATATCATACACACCATTTAAAACTGAGTACATAGTGGGCACTCAATAAAGTATATGGGTAGGGAGATTATGGTACTATTCACTTTTTAGCAAGTCTTATATTAAGTATTATCTATGTACCAGGAACTGGTAAGCAAAAATGGAGATTCATTTCTTCGTGGAACTTACATTCTAGTGATATAGAAATATATAATAAACAACTGAATTGTAACGTGTCAGATGTCAAAAATTGCTATGCAAATAAGGTAAGTAGAATAAAGAGAATTAGGAGTGCCAATAGCAGTCAGCATGGTGAGTATCAAATAGGACGATGGTGTAGAATGATATAATACATGAGATTGGATTTGCACTTACTTTGAGTTTGCAGCCTTCATTCTGACACAACTTTCTGACAAGCGCCCCAATGATGATCATAACAGTTTCTCTGATGTCACTGCTCCCAATTGAACCTTTGAACTTACTCTATTAACCAAACAGAGATAAAATAGGTTACCAAGACATTTAAATATTTCCAAGAAACACTTTTAGTTAAATAAAAAAGTAACCGATACATATTTGAGAAGGTATTTTTATGTTTCTAGATTGTAAACTCAAAATTTTGCTTCTGAGACACTTACACTTTTGCTATCTAGCTTTGAACTGAATAGTTAATCTCCTTTTCAGGGATTTTTAAACCTGCGGTATAGGGAATTCTTAACCCTGGGGGTTTATGGATTGGATTCATTGGGTCAGTGAACAACAACAAAAAAAGAGATTGTAAAATTTTATGTATGAGTAAAAAGGGGATTCATCACTTTTATCAGATTCTCCATGGGTACATTTTCCAAAAAGATTATGAAGTATTCCACTAGACAATAGGTAGACAAGTGCACTTAAAAAGAAAACAATCTTGGACCCAAGAGAAGTCTAATTTTTGTTTTCAACATTAATCTTTAACAGCAGAAGAATTGTATCTCTTCAATGCAAACTTATTAAATATGAGAATTTTTGAAATTAAAACAAATCTTTTAAAATTGATTACTGAAGCATAACCTAGACGTCTCCCTGCTGAAATTCTGTCATATGCTATATAACATGATAGGTGAACATAATCTTTAAATTTCCATTTAGTTTATACTATTTAGTGAAATTGCAAAGAAGGCACTAAGTGAAATAACTTATTGTACCGTTAATAATTAATGGATAGAAAATAACCCAATTTGCATATGAATACTCAGAAGTCTCTAGTTGATAGCCTTCATTCTGTTCTAAGAAACCTTTAATTACTGTTTATATTCTTAAGAAATTTTATAGGAGCTAAAGGTCTTTATTTTCCCAGTGTCTATTTGACTTACAATGAGGGCTCGCAGGAGTTCTTCACTGGGATGAGAGGCAAATCCACAGGCATAGAGAAACCTCTCCTGGAGAATAATGCTACTGTCACTTTTGAAATCCAAAAAGTCCAAAATGGCTTCTAATGAGTCCGAGGTCTGAGCAGACGTGACAGCGTCTACCAGCTGAGGTCTATTTTAAAAAGGCATAATCATGGATATCAATGTTTAGGGTAAAGAACACTTAAAAATCTCTACCACTTCCAGACTCTCTATTGGTTTGAGTTTCCTCAAGAAGAAATTTTTTTTAATTTAAACAAATGAAAAAATGATTAAGACTCTCTCAAAAAGACCCCTTCCCATTTTAATTTTCTCCCTTAATGCCTTTCTCTCTCACTTGAACAATGTATACTCAGAATATACAAACTAATTTTATCATATAAACTAAGCCAAGTATAATTTGAAGATTTGTAAATAAAAATTACATAAATACAATTCTAAATTAAGTTCAAATTCTTTCCTGTATAAGTAATACATAAAAGCTATGGGTCCCAAAATTTATTCTCTTTCTTTAATTAGCTTTGCAAACGCATATTTCACAAGCGCCTAATTGAACTAAAGTAGCATTGTTTGATGGAAAGATAAAAACTCCTTTTAACCTTATATGCAAGGGGAAAGGCTTTGCTCTGTTTAAAAATAAAAAATATCATGGCATAGTTCTATGTTCAACCACAATGAATATGTGTGAGCAGAATGGAAAATTCTAATTACATAATCTAGTCATCAAAAATTTTTGGTTTTTTGAGCCTGGGAGGGTAACATTTCTGAAAGTAATTGTCATACTAATGAACACATGCATGTAAATATTACATACTACATCTATATAAACACACCAGACATGTGACATGTGCTTAGTAGTTTATACTTTTAAAAAATAATATACTTGTACTATTTTGACCCTAACAAAAACCTAATGAATTAAGCTTAGACTAGAAGACTTAATACTTACTGAGTTTATATTGCGTAAGCACTGTACTAAAAATTTTAGGTGTGTGAGCTCTCTTTAAGCTCTTCAGCTGTAAAATATAACTTAAGTAGTATTTACCTCAGGATTGTTAGGAGGATTAAATTATGTTATCTATGTAAAACATTCAGAAGAGTGCTTGACATAAAGTAAGTGATTGATAAATATTAGCTGTTATTAATACTATGCCTCATTTAATCCACCGAACATCCCTGTCAGTTTAATATTAATATTCCCCTTTACATGCTAGGAAATAGACTCAGATATACCTAGTCATTTGTTCAAGGACACATAGCTGGTAAATAGCATTGCTTGGATTGAAACCTAGGTTTTTCTGACTCTGGAGTCCATGGTTTCTTAATTACATTGGTGTTTCTCAAAGCTTTTTCCATGTAACACTAGTCCTACAAAATGCTTTAAGAAAAGAGATTATCAAGGCCATATATTTTAGAAAATATACAAGAAAACTTATCAGAATATTGTCTGATTAAAGATACTAAAAATTTCTGTAACAGAGAGACATTAACTTGGTTTCATCCAGAGGTTTGCCAACTGAGTTGCTCACAGAATCTTTTCCTTTTTGCATACCTGTTAACTTCCTACAAATTAAAGGATACAAAATATAGGCTCTTTGGAAAATGTTACATTCCACCACCCTGCCTCTCACAATCCTGAAATAAATAGAATTATTATGCCAATTTTACAGATGTTGAAAGTGAGGCTCAGAGAAACTAAATATAAAAGACTTCCTTGGCCAGGTGCAGTGGCTTACGCCTGAATCCCAGCATTTTGGGAGGCCAAGGCGGGTAGATCACCTGAAGTTGGGAGTTCAAGACCAGCCCGACCAACATGGAAAAACCACGTCTCTACTAAAAACACAAAATTAGCTGGGCGTGGTGACGCACGCCTGTAATCTCAGCTACTCAGGAAGCTGAGGCAGGAGAATCGCTTAAACCTGGAAGGCAGAGGTTACGGGGAGCCAAGATAGTGCCATTGCACTCCAGCCTGGGCAACAAGGGCAAAACTCAGTCTCAAAAAAAAAAAAAAAAAAAGACTTCCTTAAAGGATATACTGCTATTGGGAGGTCAGAATTTAAACTAGATTTTCTGATTTTAGTTAATCCTAGTATCCTTTCTATTACGCTATATCATACATGTGTTGCATGTTATATGATTCAATATTGTATAAATAATCTGATTTAGAAAATACATTACACAGTCCTCCAAATTATTGCTGCCTTAAGATTTTTAGGATATAGATAATGCTGAGATTTAGTATAATCTCTATGCTAAATAACTACCTAATTATTCCACTTTAATTTTCAGTAAATTTGGCTTTAATGTTAAGACAATGCCTATGTACTTTCAGAGTAGTGAAGTATTTGAAGAATCTTAAACATGTAAAAAATAAGACAAGTCCCTCTACCAATACATTTTAACATGCTGTAATTAAAACAGAGCCTGAGAATTTATTATTTTGATTATTTTTCAGTTTCTGAATTTTGAAAAGAATAACCAACTTTGATTAGTCATTTGGAATTCCTATCAATTTTTTAATGTCCTCAAGGCAAGTAAATAAATGCAGTTGAGTATAAACACATTTTTCAGAAAAAAGCTGCAATTTTCCTCCTGTTGGGGAATTCTGTCCTTTGAACTCAGTGACTGCTACTGCTGTGTGTGTGGGGGTAACTTAGCTAATTTCCACTTTTGATTATGTTAATGACTGTTTTTCACTGTTTGTTAAATTAATTGGGCCTTATTCTATATCATCAATTAAGATAATTGGTATCATAAGCTCAATTTGTATATATATATACAAATTCTGTGTTACAAAATAAAAATACATTGTATTTAGAAACAAATGCAATGTCTTTGGGAAAGAATTAAGTCAACTCTGTTTATTACACATGTAAAATGGATCACAGTTTTACCAAATATTAAATAATGTATGGATTTATTTTCTCCAGATTCTTTTCACTATTTGCCTCAGTTCTCAATTTTTTACAGAAAATATAGTTTCAACTGGCTCTTTAGTGAAATCACATTTTCAGCTGAAGAAGTCAAACCTTTTTTGTTGTTGCTTTTAAAATCAACTCAAATCTGCTCAGGTGTCAATTAACAGCATGAGGAGCACAATTTCAAAAACAGCGAGGCAGCACATGCCCCACGGTGTCACTACCAAGCCCTGCCTTCACCTCTCTATGTACCAATCTAGTCCTGATTTAAACTCATAAACACATTAACATGTTCATTCCAAATCCCTGCTGAAAATCTGCTATTGTATTTCCGGTCAAGTGACCATTAAATTACTGCACGGTGGCATAACTGTTCGATGAAAACGTAGTACAACAAAATAATTGTTTTGGAGGTGGTGCAGTTGGTTTAAAAAGGATCTTTCTTGCTTCGCAAAACCAACAACCCAGAAACGTTTCTGACAGACAACCCCACACAAATGTTGGGGAGCTTACAATACTTCCTTGTTTTCCGTCTTCAGGATTTGAAGGATCTCTTCCTGCTTCGCAGTCCTGAGGTGCTGAACAAAGGCGAGGAAGTTTTTGACAGCCTCAGCCTTGGAGAGGTTGTCAGGCTGCAGGTATTTCCTGGTGGACTGCCAGTGCTCCAACAGCTGCAAAACATAGCTGCATGCTCATACCCCACTCATAACTGTGAATGTCCACGTTTACAAAGGGTGTTCTCCAAAGAATAAAATGTCCCTTGTGTCTGAAGCAAAAGCAGCTTTTTGTAATTTACTTCAAGATACCTGATAGTTGCCTACCCATATCACACCCCTGGGACTTCCATTTACTTTGTGTACCATTCCTCTGCAGGAGGACCATTTTTGTCTATTCATATTTAGATGAAGAGGCTGGGGCAATAATTAACTGGTTTCTGGCTATATAGGTCATTTCATGGCTACACCAAGGGAATTGTATCTGAGGCCGGGCTTTGACTATCATAGTGCAATTTAAATTGTGTAGAATTTTAATTAACAGCAAAATATTCCAGAGATAAAATAATTAGAACTGCTGAAG
This sequence comes from Sapajus apella, assembly GCF_009761245.1. NCBI lineage: Eukaryota > Metazoa > Chordata > Mammalia > Primates > Cebidae > Sapajus > Sapajus apella. The sequence continues at coordinate 3,496,226 of NW_022437064.1, forward strand.
AATTGCATCAGATTTCTCATTTACCTACACCTCACTGAAAGTCAGTTTTTCTGTGAGCTCCCTATTCCATCTCTTTATTGTTTTAGTTGTATGAAATTCAATGTTTTGCTACTGCTAAGGTCTAAATTATTCATTGCTTATGTCTATGTTTTGTAGAGTAGCATTTAGATAAAGGTAATTCTTACACACTCTAAGTTATTCTATTGTAGTTTTAAATAATAGTATTAGGTTGTTGCAAAAGTAATGGCAAAAACTGTAATTACTTTTGCAGCAACTTAATAAACAGTTCTAATTAATGGCATTTCTTGGCTTTGAAACAAACTGAGTAACTTAGTTTTCATACTGTATTACTTTCCCCCCTAGTTTTATGGAATCCTATCAGTGACCTCTAACTCTTTAACTCTATAGCAATCAACTTGCTGCCAGTTTTTAAATTATTCATTACTTCTAATCAGCAATAGATATTTATTTTTCTCTTTTTCAAGTCCCTTTCAGCTATCTCATCTTAAGAGAATATTCCAAGTGAAATTACAGCTGTACTTAGCTAAAAATTTACTGGGCCGTTTCTGAAGGCAGAGAGCATATCAATATGAATTCAAGTGTTTTGTTTTTGTTTTGCTTTAAAGAGCTGCAATAGAATTTACAAAAGCAAATTCCTCAATGACATACGTAAGTCCTTTTCTACAATAATTAAGAAATAATTATCAAAAATCTTAGATAGCTTATGTTTAATATCTATGGGAGAGAAATTAATAGTGCAGAGCTAAGAAAAGATTAGTTTCACTAGCCACTTTCCTAAATAATTTCCATCTCATACAACATTAGAAAATTACATTAGAACATTAAATGACATATGGAAAAAAAAACAGGTAAAAAAAGTAACAAAGTTTGAAAATGATGATTTTGTGTTTTAAAATGTTTGGTTTTTCCTCTCAGTTTCAGAAACTAATAAGGAATTACTGTCTTGTACTTTAAGCAAATTATGGTATTACATCTTGATGATTTCACTTTTCTGAACACCAGTAATATCCAAAGAAAGAGCATCTCCCTATAGCTACATACAGGGTGTGAAACCAAGGGTTTGCTCTTCTGACAAGAGATTAAAGATAAGGAAATGTTGGATGGTAAGTCATTTCTCTGACTGTTTTATCATAACTGATTCATGCAATAAAATGAAAATTTTCTTTGTTGGATTAAAGATGTTACAAGATAATCTAAACTTTGCCCTGGGGATGAGATATCGCATTTCTGACAGTAATTGTAGGGGAAATTGGGGTAAAGATGTGCATACTAATTTAGGCAATGTTCCTAGTATCCTTTTTCAGTCCTTGCAGCAATATTCAAACACTGAGTCCAGTAAAGTAAGTTACCCGTGGACATATCACTATTATGCAACAGAACTTTCAAGGTTCAGCCTTTGTCCATGTTCTTGATACCATATGCTTCCCCCTAACTTCATTAAGCACTCTATCCTCCCTGAATTCTAGATGTGACTTATTAAAGGCTGTCCTTGAGTTATAATGCTTTTTGAGAGATGAATGGTAACTATTTGTTAATTATTGATGTATCATGCACCATCTCAGGTGCGTATTGTGAGACAGCTGTCATCACAACTCTGTGGTAGCTGGTAGTTCTTTAGAAATTTTCTTCATTAAATGAACTGATGCTTTCACTGGAGACAAAAGGAAAACAGAATCTGATGTCATGATTATGCCCATATTCATTCGCACTTACAGAAGGACATCCTTTACACTGGCTCTGGAAGATCTGCCCCACAATGGGAATGGCCGTGTACTTTGAATCAACTGCTTTGATTATGGCTGTAACTTGCTTTCCAGACATCAGTCTTGGGCCTGCTTCGGTCGTCTTCAGCTCTAATTTCTGCCTGCATAACACCAAAGGGAAATACTACATTATAATCGTTCTTTTGAGTAAACAACATACTAATTGCCATTCTTTTGGCAAACAAGACATTAATTTATTCAAGTTGTATGTAGCCATGTCTTTCAAACTGTGATATCTCCAGAGGTAGCAGAAAGCTCATAAGGAAGTCTTTCTAGAGCAAAAATTGTATTAAAAGATTTGAAAGTTTAAGTTTGGATTTTCAAAATATTATGTCAAGAGTATACAGGGAAGAAAATTTGCCTGGATGCTGAATAAGATATGCGATGTCAGCTCTTTTGCATTTAGCCCAGCTTTCTGAAAATGATATCGAAAATGGTATCGTCAATACAAACATGTGTTACTTATTAACCATGACAGCTAGAAAAGCTTATTTTCCAAAAATAGTCTCAACTATATTTTTATCTGAAATACTCTTCCAGAACCTGTCTGTCATCAAAAGGTAGGCTCTACATCCCTCTCCTTGAACCTGGGTAGGACTCTGACTGCCCCAACTAATAGAGGAGACTGGAAGTAACATGTGATATCTAAGGCTATGTCTTAAAAGAGAATTCAGTTTTTTTCTGGCACACTATCAGAGCATGTGCTTCAGAGCCTTAAGCTGCCACAGAGGAAGTCTGGCTATGTGAAGCTGCCATGCTGAGGGGCCACAGAGAAATATAGAGAATTGCACAAGGAGCCTCAGTTAGTTTGAGTCTTCCCAGCCCAAGCACCACATACATGGGGAAACAACCTTTGAATAGTTTCAGCTCTAGCCAGTAACTGTCTGCAACTACATAATACATGCCTATCAAGGCCAAGGCAGGCCTGCGAATTATGTCAGAGAAAAATACAATGATTGTTGCATTTTATACCACGAAATCTGGGTGGTTTGCTACATAGCAATGGAAATCTCATATGCCTGAAAAGTACTTTAAAATATTTATTTTATATGAAAATATAAGAAAACACTATAGATATACCAGTAGTATAAGAAGTAGAATGCAAAATCCTACTCCAGATAAGACTTCTATAAAATTTCAAGCATTTTAATGAGGTAATTTTTACTAATATTTTGCATCCATTTGGTGCTAATATTAGAGCTACTCCAGATAAATTTTTTGAGAAGCAATGGCATAAGGTATAACACATTCACTGCTAGAAAACATTGTTTTCTGAATTAAAATCTGAAAATAACAGAAACTCTTAGATTTGAAATTCTAGTTCTTAACCCTGTTAGAACAATTCTGTCCAGAGAAAGGGTCTTCAATTGAAAAATAGGCCTAAATATTTAAGTTGCATAGGTCACATCAAAAATTTTGTCACATCTCTTTACTATGGAAGTTTTTATGCTTTTTAACAATGTTTTTAAAAAAAACTCTTAAGAGAAAAATTACAAATGCTACCACTTTTAACCTTAACATTAAAAACATTTGACAGAGAAATTAGAAAACAATCTAGAATGAATCAAGTATTTTGTCTTTTTAAAGCTTAAATTCTATTCAATAAATAATTGATTTTTAATAAAATTTCATTTAAAAAGTAATTATTTACCATATGGCATGAATTATTATAGATGATGTAATAAATAAAGATGAACAAGATATAATCGCTGTTTTCAAGGAGCTTACAGTTGAAATGGGAAAGCATAATAAATACAGTCATGTGCTGCAGAAGGATGTTTTGGTCGATAACAGACCCATGCATGAAGGCAGTCCCATAAGACTATGAAGCGGAAACATTCCTCTTGCCTAGTGACATCACAACTGTCCTATCATCATAGTGCAAAGAATTACTCACATGTGTCTGGCGATGCTGGTGGAAACATACCTAGTGTGCTACCGTTATATAAAAGTATAGCCCATGCAGTTACTTATACTACATAGTATTTAATAATGATGATAAATGACTATTACTGATTTATATATTTATTATACCATACATTTTATTATTATTTCAGAGTGTATTCCTTCTACTTATTAAAAATATTAACTGTAAAACAGCCTCAGGCAGGTACTTCAGGAGGTATTTCAGAAGACAGCATTGTTATCATAGGAGGTGACAGAGCCATGTGTGTTACTGCACCTGAAGACCTTACAGTGAGACAAGATGTGGAGGTTGTAAGTGCCTTCCACTGGAGGAAAACAGTGATATTGATGATGCTGACCTTGTGTAACCCTAGGCTAATATATATGTTTATGTCTTAACTTTTAACAAGAAATTTTAAAAAGTAAAAAATAAAAATAAAACATTTAAAAAATAGAAAAAAAATTTATAGATAAGGACTTAAAGAAAAAATATTTTTGTATATCTATATGATGTGTTTTGAACAATGTATTATTACATAGAAGTCAAAAAGTTAACAAAAATTAAAAAGTTTTTAAAGTAAAAAAGTTACAGTAAAGTTAATTTATGATTGAGGAAAAATGATTCTTAGAAATTCAGTGTAGCATAAGTGTACAGTGTTTATAAAGTCTATAGTAACATACAGTGATGTCCTAATCTATCACATTCACTCTTTGCTCCTTTGGTGATTCACTCAGAGCAACTTTCAGCCCTGCAAATTTCATTTATGTACCTGTTAAAGAATAAAGGTATACCTATATAGTATCTTTTATACTGTACTTTTTTTGCTGACTTTTCCTATGTTTAGATACACAAAAACTTACCATTGTGTTTAATTATCTACAGTATGCAGTACAGCAATATGCTATACAGGTTTGTAGCTTAGGAGCAATAGGCTATAACATATAATGTAGGTGTGTAGGCTGTGCCATCTGTGTTTGTGTATGTACACTCTATGATGTTTGCACAATGATGACATTGCCTAACAATGCATTTCTCAGAACTTATTCCCATTGGTAAGCAATGCATGACTACTATGTATACACACACACACACACACACACACACACACACACCACACACACACACACACACACACACAGAGATCAATTTACAAATCAAGTTTAACAATATAACAAAGAATAGCAAAGAAAAGAAAAATTTTAGCATTATCTTACTTTGATACTATTTTCCCTGTAATGGTTCGTAGGAAATTCAGCCCAAAAGCGTGTATTTCTTCTGCAAGCACAGCTATAACAAAGCTGTCTTCTATCTTATAGGTAGTGACAGATGTAGCTTTTGAACTGACACCCAAGACCTAAATGAATAAATAGCCATCTTTATAACAAGTAATCATCTTTTAAATTCTCGAATCAAGTCAAATAGCAAACTATCTTTCAGTCTACAAAAGAGCTTCCCCATTACACACATCCCTTATCACCAATACTTACAAAATATTTAAATGAGTCTATTCATTTCATTTATGTGAATTTACAGCCTAAACTAAAAACTATAAATGTTTCAAAATTATATTTCTACTTTATTCTCCTATTATATTAAATTAATCTCTACAAAATGTAATTATTTGAATGCCTCAAAGAAAGTCACATCTATCATACCTGATTTGGGGTTGTAAATCCAGACCTCTCTATTTTGCATGAATCCAAGGCCTTAATTTTGATCACTTTGTCTTGATGAGCCTGGTAGGTCACTTTACAGTTTCCAGAGATATCTTCCTAAAAAGAAAGGCAAGGGCATAATGCTTGGGATTCCTTGTGGGCCATTTGAATTCTATTGAGATGTGGCTTGAAAACTGAGGTCTCTAATACGCCATAAGGGACGCTTTTTTCTCCCCCACGATGGTAAGATACAAAGACAGGAACAAGGTTTCCAGTAGTTCATTGATTCCTTCCTATTCTCTTTGGTTGAGTCTTACTAGTGCCTTCTCATGTTTTTCAGGAATAATGTGGGATTTCCTACTTCTCTCTAAATCCAATTAGAATTAGACAAATGGCCTGGTAATAATTGAAACCTTTGATAAATGGGTAATTCTGTGGCAAGGGAGTTGATTGTTAATACTGTATCTAAATTCTCTCTCTCTCTCTCTCTCTCTCTCTCTCTCTGTGTGTGTGTGTGTGTGTGTGTGTGTGTGTGTGTGTGTGCGTGTGTGTGTGTGTAACTTCTACTAGCTGAGTATGATTAGAAATTCTTAAAATCCTGTGGGATTAACTCAAATCATCATTAGTTACATTATCAGTTTGAGTTTAGGCAAATGTATCCAATGCAGGCTCTGTCTAGCTTCTATAAGCTTTTTCCTGGGGGCTCTGCCAGCATCACAGAGGCAGAAGTCTCTTTTCTAGCAAGCTAACCAATATTCTTTTGGTCTGACCCTACCATCATATTTTTCACCCACTTATGGGCTTGTTGAATTCAGACTAAGAAACTTGGACTCCATCCAGCCTTGACTCCAGGTGTGATACTGGAAGATCCACCTAACTTCTCTAGTTTCTTCTTTTGTAAAATAAACAATGTTTGTAAAGACCAGTGGTTCCCCACATTGAAAATGCATCCAAATAATCCAGGAAGACTATTAAAATATAGATGTTGGGCCAAGCACAGTGGCTCATGCCTGTAATTCCAGCACTTTGGGAAGCCAAGGTGGGTGGGTCATTTGAAGTCAGGAGTTCAAGGCCAGCCTGGCCAACATGCTGAAACCCTGTCTCTACTAAAAATACAAAAATTAGCTGGGTGTGGTGGCACATGCCTGTAATCCCAGCTACTTGGGAGGCTGAGGCAGGAGAATTGCTTGAACCTGGGAGGTGGAGGTTGCAGTGAGCTGAGATTGCACCAATGCATTCCAGCCTGGGCCACAGAGTGAGACTTCATCTCAAAATATATATAGAGAGAGATGTTCAGGTCATCCCTGTTCTACTGAATCAGAATCTCTGGGATGAATATAGGGAATCTATATTTGTAACAAGCCCCTCCATGGTACAGTGATGTCTGGGAACCACTGGAAGGATCCCCACTAATTTCCTTTAGTATGAATAATTCTAATTCTCTCTATCTTATAATTGATTAACAAAACACTGGGGTAAAAGGCAATTGTTTCACATGTAAATGAGACTTTACTACACAATTCACCTTTTCTGAGCATTACCTTATTAGTAACTCCTCTGCTGAAATTGTGTAAATAGGAATCTTTACAAATTTTATTGAGATGCTGAATTTTTAATAATATTGTTAAGTACCTCATTGGTGGTTCCAGAGCTTAACTGTGTCTGAAATAGGCTAGCCAGGCCTCTCTTGATATTTTCTATGGCCACTGGCTCATTTTGATATGAGTAGAACTCTTTGACCTGGTAGGGAAAGGGAAACAGAAAAAACATAAATGAAGCGAAAATGCGTCATTTATCAGATTAGTTGAATAAGTGTCAGGCAAGGTCAGATCCTTACCTGTATTAATCCTGGAAGAAAGAGATCTGACACTCCAATTCTGCAATTTCCTTTTTGTGAAAAGAAGCTATTTAAATCTCTGCGACCATCAGAATATGAAGTTTAGGGAGACTGATAATGAAGGCTCCGTGCACAATGGGTACAGCACTGGGAAAGAACACTGATATAGGCTGGGAGCCTCATGAAAACAAGGATTGCCCAAGGAAGAGAAATGATAAACATTCTGTTTGAACATGTCAGCATGTTCTCTACCTGTAACCAAACTTGAAACAAAAAATAACTAAGGCTTAAAATTTAAAAGGTTCATGGAAAAAATGGCAATCACTACCTTTGAGGTTCTCGAGATGGCATAGCCTCCATGGGCTATCGAAAGGCTCTAGGCATGGCCATAATACCCATGGTCAATATTTCATGCGGGCACTGTTCCTCACTCTCTGGAGTATTTACGTTGGTACTGGGTAAAATATATATATACACATACACATATATACAGAAGGTTGGAAAATTCGAGGTTGAGATTGCTACTGCTGCATAACCTGCCCCAGGCACTGCTTTCAGGTTCCCAACAGAAGGCAGAGAAAGGAGGTTGAAATGAGGAGGGTGACTGTGATTTGGCAGGAATAGTAAGCCACTTAGCTTTGTTTTATCACCCTTGATATTTATAGGCACAGAGATGATAACAGTGTCTTATGCTATTTTGATCATTTAACTCATGTTTAAAAAATAAGGATAAAATTACAAAGTGAATTTTCTGGAAAGTAGCTTGTTGGTTTTTACCCTGTAGACTTCAAATGCATCACAAAATTTAGAAACAGAGGATAGATATGTGTCCCCTGTAAAAATTCCTAAGGTCTATGATAATTATAGCTGAGCACTTCTACCAGAAATATCCTGAATGCCTTCCTAGTACTTTTTAAAACCAACCATAGTTTCTCAAGTAAAACATAAAGCTCAATAATTATGCAATGAATCCAAATAACACCAAGCTCAATAATTTAGCCTACATAAAAACTCTCTTGTGTTTTAGAAGAAGAGAATAATTTGCCTGAATTAACCAAACAAGTGTCTCAAATCTCTATTTTTACTTTCTACATATACTCTGCCTAGTGATGAATTTACTAGGCAGTAAGTTATCTGGCAATCAGTTTTAGTCATTACACTGGTCTAACTTATAAATGTTGGAATAGTGTTTGTCCGGCTTAGAAAGGAACTGGAATAATGACCTCAGTGTCTGAAAATTCACAGTATCATATTCTCAAACAAATCACTGGCAATATCTCAGACCCAAGCCTGAGTTTCTGAAGTTCTATTTTATAAACTATATCTCCTGTCCCTTAATAATCACAATGTAATTTCCTTTTCAAATATTTGGAAGTATATTTCCAGATATCATGACTATTAGAAGTTCATAACTAGATTGCCCCAAAATAGTCAGGAGTGTTTACTCAGTGGCAATACACACGTCTATATGGCCCATGTCTTTTTGGTACGAATCTTGAAGACTTTAGAAAGCAAGATGATCTCCTAAGTGGGAAAAATACCATTATTGTCACCACCATGTCACTTTCCTTCCAGGTTACAAAATGTACCTGAACATTTTTAAAGTTTTACATAAAATGTAAGGAAAGCCAGTTCTTGGATTTAATCTTTGGACTATGCATAAGGTTAAGTGCTTATCTGTTACTGACCCACTGCTACGGATCAAGTTTTGATCTTGACCTCTGGATCCCTTAGAAAACGGTGTTAGAGCCTTTTTTCCCTCCTAGCAGGCAGAAAGATATAAACTGTGAGACACGCACAAATTTTTTTTTCATCCTATTAGTTTTTATTGCTTCCCCAGAACTAGAAAAATGGATACATCTCTTTTTCTTTTATATGACTGGTACTTCTAGGGTCTAAATTCTGTTTCTTTGGTGTAGGCTGATGAGATCCAAAGTGAAGATACTACTGATATCCATACCAGCTAAATGTCAAAACTGTTAGAATTGAGCTGCCTTGTAATCCTTTCAAAAAATGATAATATGAAGTCAGAATTTTGCAGTTCAAGCCACATGGCTGTCACAGCAATAATCTTAAATTCATTATTTCACAACAGGGACTGAGTTAAGTTTTATTATACTCAGGCCATAAAGCTGATTACTTCATTCAGCATTGAAATTAGTTCTGAACATTCAAGAGCACAGGGCTCTTATCTAAATTCACAGTCCTCAGAGCTTCCAAAGAGCAGCAGCAGGTACTGTATGTCCTGATTACAAACAAAATCTTTAATCCAAGGAAACCACATCTAGAGGGAGACTGGGAAGATGGGAGGGAAGGAGGTGCAGTGCCTCTTTCAGCCAAATATGAGGGGCCAGTTTCCTCTTGAAATCAGTAGGCATCATTCATATTTTCCTTAGGAAGAAGATGCCTTTCTCCACATCTTCCTTTATATATATTTTAAGAATAAGAGGAGACAAAATTCCATTAAGTGGCCAAACAGTAAAAATAATAAAAAGAATCCCAGCAAACAGGGATTAGTCATTTTATCTTTGATATCTATCTAAGATAAATCATAGCTAGGAAATGACACATTGGAGAACAAACAAGTAAGGAAATATATAACAAGTTTCAGAAGAGCTTTCAAGGTGTCACATTTCTTTTGGCAGTTCAGTGTGTATACAAGAGCCATGCTGATTTAGAGAGCAAATCAATACGTGGAAACAAAACAAAATAAAGGTCCAACTCAGCAGTCACAAGGTTAATTTAATCAACACAAAGCCAAATCCAGAAACGGAAATCTGGTAATTATCCAGTTAATTGGATTAGCATTTCAGGCCAAAAAAAGAATCCATGGTATAACTTGAGGTGTCTTTCACTCATGAGCGTTAATCAACTTAATCAGATAACTATCATGCTTCCAACTTAATGATTTGTAGACAAAACTAGAGTCATGCCCACTTATGTACGGAAGATGAGTGGGCATGGAAAAAAGAAAATGTGCAATGAATATGTATCTAAGCATTTTGATGGACTCTCTTTTAAAATGTAAATATGAGAGCCTCAGATGGGAAAGGGAGAGAGGGGGAGTTCTGGAAGGATGAAAATTACATGCTGATGAGCATCCTTGAAAGCACAGAAACTTCAGGGAACAAAACTTAATTTGAGCCTGCAATAGAAAATGCTCTCTAAGAAAATAGCCCATCTGCAGTTTACTCTGTCTGTCCATAATTTCTCTTATAGTATACTGAAATGATTTTAATGATCTTTCTGATAGTGACGTGGCCGAAACTTCCTGTTGGCTTCTTAGTCTTCATTGTTAAGTATTTTCCAACAAATACTTTCCTATATACTTGAAAGATACGGTGACGTACTTTAACCTGTGGTTACACTAAATCATCACAAATCATAGCTCCTCGAGAATTGGCCCATTGGCGTTACTAAAATAATGATGTGGCAGTTCCGTCCTAGCCTTTGAACAGTGAGAGTACTGAGTCCTTTCATGTGTGTATCAGAAGACTTTGTACTCAGCTGCTACCAAAGGAGCTATAAAATGATTGATTGTCATTAAGACTATAAATGCAAATAATATCTATGAACTCAAGGGTCTTGCCACATTGGAAACTCAGAGAAGAAAATAATATTTCACGGGGTTAACAAAATTGAGCCATATGAAAATCAAATAAATCAACTGATCTCATGATATAAATAAAGAACACTATAAGTCAACCAAAGAGGCAGGCATATCTCCAAATACTTTCCAGCTGGAAGACAGTAGACATAGAAGTTTGAGCATAGACTCTGTTTCAAATCCCAACTCCACCACCTGCCAGTTGTATGACCACAGGCAAATTTCCTAACTTCTCTTAACTTTAGTTTCTCATCTATCACAAGAAGGTGATAAGACAGCCCTTACTGCTCAGGGCCATTATAAGAATAAAAGAGACAATTTGTGTAATGCTTTTTGTCAGCACCTAGCACACAGTAAGTGCTCAGTACATTTTAGCTATTATTAGGTAAACAATAAGTAAAACCTTTCTCAAAGTTCAATTCAGTTGAACTCCACATAATCTTATTCATCACTTATTTTAGAAGCATCTATGTTGAGTCCCCACTATGAGCAAGCTGCTGAATAGACAAAGCTACAACTCTGCCCATGAGAAACTTACTCTGAATGTGGAGAAACAAGACATAAAAAGCAAATGACAATACACTGTGATAAATACTTTGATAGAAATAGGCTCAGGGGTTTGGAAAGATGTTGGGAAAGGCTTCATAAAATACTCAGTGCAAGGCATGATTCTGGGTGCTTTGGGGAAGGAGGAAGTGGAAGAGCATGGAGGTGAAGGGGAGAGGCTGAAAATTGGAATTTTTTCTATCCAAAACCCAAAATCTAGCAATGAACACAAATGACCAAAAAGAAAGTGATAAGTGTCCTGAGTGAGCTGCAAAGTGCTAAGAGTATTTTGAAGAGTGATGGTTATTTCCAGCTAGCTGGAAGGGTGTAAGCTTTATGACAGAAGTGGCATGTGGGCAGTCAGAAACATGGCAAGTATTCTGACAAGTGGAGAAGAGAAAGCATTCTTTTTTTTTTTTTTTTCTTTTTTTTTTTTTTTTTTGAGACGGAGTTTCGCTCTTGTTACCCAGGCTGGAGTGCAATGGCACGATCTCGGCTCACCGCAACCTCCGCCTCCTGGGTTCAGGCAATTCTCCTGCCTCAGCCTCCTGAGTAGCTGGGATTACAGGCATGCGCCACCATGCCCAGCTGATTTTTTGTATTTTTAGTAGAGACGGGGTTTCACCATGTTGACCAGGATGGTCTCGATCTCTTGACCTCGTGATCCACCCGCCTCGGCCTCCCAAAGTGCTGGGATTACAGGCGTGAGCCACCGTGCCCGGCGAGAAAGCATTCTTGAGGATAGTGATTCATATTTGGTTGTAGGAGAGGTGAAAACACAAGATTTCTTGTGAGTTAATTTTTAGTACTTCACATAAAAATGTGCATCGTGATTAGCAATATACATATCTGAAATGTCCAAAGTATTTGTTTTCAAATACTTTAGTTGAAAATAAATAAAGTATTACTTTATCAGTATACTGATAAATATCAGTTTATCTTTATTTTGAATTTAGAAAGTTAAAGTTTAGAGATGTACAGTTAGAACTATAATGTTCCTTTCTGTTTTCCTGCTTTTGTTTCTAAAATTGAGCTCTCATCTTTACTGACACATTTTTATGTACGTCAACACACTATCTGTAATTTTCATAAACCCACATATGTAATGCCTAATAATTCACTGATCACAATTGTTTCTCAATTCCAAATTTATTAAGACCATTTTAATTTACTAGAATCAAGCCATAAGGAATGCATACTTATAGAATCTTTAAAACAGATTTTCAAATAGCTATTATAAAGTGTTCGTTATTTTAACATATAAAATGTATGTCATATTTTTAAAATAATTTCCAGAAGCTTTAAAAAAAGACCTCTACTTTAGACTTGTTGTACCCTTAAGCTTTAACCCTGTACTTTAGCCAGATATTAATAATCTCATAACAAATCAATATTACTAATCTCAGATCATTTCAGTCTCATAATTTGTCTCCTTTCCTGAATTTATCCAATCATGTTGTGTTGCCTTGCTTTGTTACATTATCTTTGTAATCCCTTATAACTTGATAAGAAATTTACCTTTTGATAGTGCCTCTCATCCATAAAAAAATACTTGATTCTACCATAAAGACTTCCAGAAAAATAGGAAACAAATTGGCTAGTAAATATAAGGGAACTCAGGGCATTGATTTAGTTTGGAAACATTTAATTTACAACCTCAGCTCTTTAGTTCTTGAAAAAATTCCATTTACCATAAACATAGTTATAATGTGATTACGTCAAAATAATATCTACTAAGGGGAAGAAAAATACGAAGTTGGAGAAAAAGATGTGGAACCTTAATGCCCCTTTACCTTTCCATGGATTAGATGAAGGAGCATAGGTCTTTGCAGAGCTTCCAAGTTTTCCTTTCCTATGATTTTAGGTGGACTTTTTCCTTTGAAGATGCTCTTCTCTCCTCTCTGCTGATTCACATTTTCAACATTTACATCCTTCATCTGGAGTAACAGAAAGAAACCTGTTAAAAAAAAAACTTCCTATGTCTGTCTTCATCACCGTATCTCAGAACATAAAATGGTAAAGGAACAGACAGAGTTGGCCACAATTTCTTCTGTCATTTTTCAGTTCAGATTTACAGGACTTTGCCACGCACTTTAAAAGAATAGAGAAGGTATTTAAAAACTAGGTTTTTTAATAAGGCCAAAATAGCAATACTTAAAGAACTCTGTGACTTTAGTCTTAAAATAACTGTGACTTGAACGTGGTTCTTTCCTATCATTGTCACTTTTCATTTGTTTTATGTGGTTGCAGTCTGCCTGATCACTTCACTTTCTTTACCACTTGTTGGAAAGAAACCCTGCCCCGTTCTACCTTATCTGTATAAGTAAAAATAAAGTCTAATTACTGAATAAGGAGGAATATAATGTTTTCTGGACAATAGTTTACTGTTGTATTGAGAAATGGCTCAGAGAGGTGAATGCTGATGCTTTGATCCAACCTGGAAAACACAACAGCAATTAGGGACATCCAAAGAAGCAAAGACCACTTGTAAATGTATTGCTATGACACTTCATTATAAAGGACACTTGATCTAAGTACTTTGCCCTGTGTGTCTATTTCACACTAAGATGCAGAAGAATAACTGACTTTACTAAAGAAATCTATTACCTTTGCGTTCTTGAGAAGCAAATAAGGGAATCACCATATATTACAATTGGAAAAGGCCCCACAGACCATCTAATTTGGCCTCCTTTTTGAACACATAAATCTAAACCATTTTAACTGACCAAACATTGTCGTCCAGGGGAGTACTTGCTTCCTTCCTCAGGAAGAATACAGAGTAGGTTTACGCTCTCTTCAGAAATTCCACCTGTTTTATCAAGGAATGCAGGAAGCTCCTAACTGATCTCCTCTTGAATTAGAGCAGTCTCAACTGTTTTTCATACAACATGGATTCTTGACCCTTCTCTCCCAGAACATTTTGAAAAAACTCTAGCATAGAATTGAACATCATACTCTGGTCGGTTACCAATATATACCTTCTATTGGTCTGTTTCAACAATTTGGAAAGATCAGTTCACTTTTCATCATCAAAACCTTCGAATACATAGGTCTGCTTATTTTAGTGATAGATAACAAACGAAACGGATGTATAATCAAGAATTCAAAACAAGTGCTGTTGGCCGGACGCGGTGGCTCAAGCCTGTAATCCCAGCACTTTGGGAGGCCGAGGCGGGTGGATCACAAGGTCAAGAGATCGAGACCATTCTGGTCAACATGGTGAAACCCCGTCTCTACTAAAAATACAAAACATTATCTGGGCATGGTGGCGCGTGCCTGTAATCCCAGCTACTCAGGAGGCTGAGGCAGGAGAATTGCCTGAACCCAGGAGGCGGAGGTTGCGGTGAGCCGAGATTGCGCCATTGCACTCCAGCCTGGGTAACAAGAGTGAAACTCCGTCTCAAAAAAAAAAAAAAAAAAAACAAGTGCTGTCAAATGGTACACTTCTCAAAAACTGCTGACAACTAATCTTTGCATTTATCTGGTAGAAAATGCCCACCGTGATTTGGATCAGTTGGTCGTCATCACCATCAGGATTCCTCCACAGTAACGCCACATCCACATTGGAGGAAATGCGGTAGCCCACATTGCCGTGCAGTTTTCCTTTGCCCCGATCAAGAATAACTTCAATGGAGTACGTGAGCTTGTATAGCCGGTCATTATTTAATGAGAGACCAGTTGTGTGACCTGCATAAAGACAGTGACACCTATCAAGTTTTCATTGTAAGGGAACATGCTGTGGCACCATCAGTGTATTCCTCTACCACAGTGGGGCTCAGGAAGCTTGGTAAATATTCACTGATTCAAACATGGTTCTAATTCATCTGCTGAAATTATTGGCTTGAAAAACATAGATAAACACATAAACAAACAAACAAGGTCCCATTTCAGAGAATCTTAGTTTGCATTCCAAATCAATTAACAGACAGTGCCATGGGTAAACTATAGATTTTTTTGTTTGTTTAAATGCCATTGTATTTCTCTTAATTATATGAATATGAACTTAAGTAGAGGACCCACCAGGAATTGCTTTATAAATTTAATATGAGCCATTTGTAATTAACATATTATTTAAATGCAAGCAGATCAATGCCAAAGTAATTTTAGAGGTTAGAAGGAAGTTCTTTAATTTGGATATTTTTAATATTTAAGGAACATCTCTTCAGTTCATTTATTAATGTAATTAGCAAACTTTTAGTACAAAGGTACATCTCAGGGTTGCACATATGTAACTTTAAATCAGCTGTGCCTAAACAAAATAATGTTTCACTACATGAAATCTTAGGGCAGGCTTAAATTTGGCATGGGGTAATTTTAAAAGATCAAATAGTATACAAATCTGTACAGTGAGGCAAGAAAACTGATGTATAAATGAGTTCACACACTATCCAATTCGGTTTATCTAACCCAAAGAAATGCCAAGGAGCAAGTCTTTCCCATGGATGACTTATGGTCACATAAAGTTTTTTCCTTTTGTGTATTTTCTATCTATGGCTCTTAGGAGGTAGTTAAAAAAGACTTCAGTTTGCCTTATTCTTGTAATAGACCAACATACTCTTTTTTCTCTCAGGAAATATATATATGGGGAGACATACAGAAAAAGGGTTTGGGGTGACTAGACCAGAAGCAAAGCAGCCGAGAATGGTGACAGCATAAACTACTTTGCAATACCAAAAAATTAAGAAAACCTCTGAAACATCCTTACCCACCTACACAGTAACAATCTGTTCACTGTCTCTCCTATCTACAACAGCATGTACTTGCCCAGAGGAAATGGTGGTCAAAAATACATCATCTGCATGTTATGTGTATTACTTATTTAATCCTAATAAAAATCTAATGAGGTAGACACCATTATTAGTCTCATTTTTTTAGGTGAAGAAACTGAGGAGATACAGAAACTATATAATTTACCTAATATGACCCAGGTAATTCATCATGGAGACATGACATTTTTTTTTTGAGACAGAATCTTACTCTGTCGGCCAGCTGTAGTGCAATGGTGTTATTTTGGCTCACTGCAACCTCCGCATTCCGGATTCAAGCAATTCTCTTGCCTCAGCCTCCTGAGTAGCTGGGATTACAGGCATGTGCCACCACGCCCGTGTAATTTTTGTATTTTTAGTAAAGACGGGGTTTTACCATGTTGGCCAGGCTGGTCTCGAACTCCTGACCTCAGGGAATCCACCCGCCTTGGTCTCCCAAAGTGCTGGGATTACAGATGTGAGCCACCATGTCCAGCTGGAGACATGATTTTAATACAAGTTGTCTTTCTCTAAAGATGATGC
Source organism: Sapajus apella (assembly GCF_009761245.1). Classification (NCBI taxonomy): domain Eukaryota; kingdom Metazoa; phylum Chordata; class Mammalia; order Primates; family Cebidae; genus Sapajus; species Sapajus apella. The sequence continues at coordinate 3,512,849 of NW_022437064.1, forward strand.
TCTTACCTATACTATATATTTCTAAAACTTTAGGTTGAATTCTTTTCCATTCCTAGGCAGTGAGCTAGGAATTTATTCATTCATTTAACTAGGATATACTGAGTACCTGTTGAATAGTAAGCACATTTTAAGGCTCTGGGGTTATACCAGTTAACAAGCAGAGAAAGTTTCTTCTTCTTTCTTTCTTTTCTTTTCTTTTTTTTTTTTTTTTTTTTTTTTTTTTGAGACAAGGTCTCACTCTGTCACCCAGGCTGGAGTGCAGTTGTGCGATCTCAGCTCACTGCAACCTTCATCTCCAGGCTCAGTTGATCCTCCCACCTCAGCCTTCTGAGTAGTAGAAACCATAGGCTTATGCCACTATGCCCAGTTAATTTTTATATTTTTGTAGAGACAAGGTTTTGCCTTGTTGGCCAGGTTGGTCTTGAACTCCTGAGCTCAAGCAATCTGCCCACCTCAGCCTCCCAAAGTGCTGCGATGACAGGCATGAGCTACCACATCCGGCCATCAGACAAAGATTCTGCTCTCATGGAGTTTACATTTAAATTTGATGAAGAAGGACAATAAAAAAATGCATACGTGAGCAAGTTATACAGTATGTTAGAAGTGCTCATGAAGAAAACTGAAGCAGGAAAGGGAATGGAGATGCTGAGGGAAAAACCTCTGTGGAAAGGTGATATTTTGGGCAAAGATTTTCATTGAGCCACGTGGATACCTGTGATATTTTGGGCAAAGATTTTCATTGAGCCACATGGATACCTGTGGGAAGGGCATCCCCCTCCTCCAACTCCTACCCTTTCTACCCCTTTCCCTCACAGAGAAAACAGCAAGTGCAAAGGCCCTGAGGAGGGCTCCTGCAGGCATAACGAGGAAGAGCAGGGAGACCAAACAGGCAGGAACTGAATAAGTAAAAGATACAGTGAAGGACATGAGGTCAAGGAGGTACCTATGGGTGGCAGGAAGATTTGGGGAGTTTGCGTGAAATGGGATGCTGCTGGAGAGTTTTCAGTAGTGAAGTCACATAATCTGTCATACCTTCAAAGAAAAGAGATAAGGATTTTCACAGGAATCAAAAGAGTCTGGAGAAGGAAGTATGAAAGGATTTAAATGTGTATACACAAAACCAAGCTGTGTCCAAACTCCAGGTCAGGCAGAAGCTGAGGTGTGAGATACAGAAGGCAAAGAAAGTCAGGAAAATCCTTCAAGGGGATGGAGGCTGGGATTCCCTCCTATCTCTAACTCTTCTGCATTTTAAATGGGGACTCTATGGCAGTGTCAAACACTGGCTTTCTGGTCAGGAAAAGTATTTTGGTCAGGAGGCCTTCTTTTTATGACACCTATCAAATTCCACATGTTGTCTTATCTAATCCTCAGAACAATTCTGAAAAGTAAGCATTCTGTGATTGCAGATAGAAGTTGCCTCCAAGTTCAACCCAATATAGTAAATATAATGCAGATTTGATGTTTAAATTTACCAAAATCCAAGTTTTGCGGACTACATTAAGGTATCTCCTGATTAAAATAACTATGAAAAATTTGTAGGAAGGTAACTTTTCTTAAATTCCATAGCTTTCCAGACTATTACATTATTCACTTTTTTTCTTACCTCTACTTTACTGGCCATACTATAAAACAATTTTTGACTACGATTTGGAAATTGTAAAGCAAAGGAAAGAATGGGTCTTTTTCCCTCCAAACTGTTTTCTACCTCTTTCAACTGGAGATAAAGCCTAAAATGGTTCAATGACGTGGACTGTGCTACAGTGTCATTCTTCTTATACTTTCCTTTTTCATAAGTATTTCTCTAATGATGTTTTGCAGAGAACTGGCAACACTGGGCATTGGGGCATGTCCCATTTACATTGTCGACTTAATTCCTTTTGTAGGATATTGCTCTTCAGAGTATCTATAATAATATTTTTTGATAACTAATATTATATAAAACCAAAACAGAAATAAATATTAGCCAAAAAAAAATCAGAATCTCTGTAATTTGCCCTTTAAGTGCATTTAGAATTTTTAAGTAACTTAAAAACAACTGTTAGTTTTGAATCTTCAAGAAATATTTTAAATACTCATGTGTCAGATTTATATGAGTACAGAAACTGATAACTGGCTTAGTCAAGAAGACAAAGCAGAGATAAATTAATGGTGAGGTTTGAAGAGATGTGCAATGATGATAAGGGTGATAGGTAACAGCATTTATGAACCCAACAGAAAACTTAAAGGTCAGAAGTAAAAAAAAATAGGATGAAGGGTAAGAACAATAAGGAACTGGAAGATAATCAATAAAATTGGACTAAAAATTAAGGATGAGGTGAGGGATTGAGAGAAAGACGAAATGAAGGAAGTGTGCATGTTTAAAGGTGTCAAAATTAAACAGAAGGTTAAAGTACGATACAAGGAAAACCCAGAGAAGGCACTGAAAACAGTCTGACCACTACAAAGGATAACTAAGAAAAGGTGGGGAAAACTTGAGTCTTTAGAAGTTCACACAGCAAATCATATAGATCTTCTATCGTAATCCTAACACCCTCTTCAAATTCCAATCTGCCATTCAATTTTTGTTAGTTTCTAACCTGCCCTCAACATCCACTCAGATCTGAGGATTTACCAAACAATTGCATTGGTAGTTTAGAGATGAGTTTTGAGGCAATGAGGCATGGGATCTCCACATTTTAAATGGACTGATTTTAAGGTAGACTCTTCACAAATAGTTTGCTAATTAATGTCAGTTGTTACCAGAGCAAAGAATCTATCATTAAATCATGGTACCATAAAACAAAAAGTTATGCCATCTAGGTAAAGAAGCTCTCAAGTCATGTACTTTTAATTTATGATATCGGTATAAGCAAGTTGTACCATGATGCTAATGAAGCTTTAGCTCTCTTGCCCAGGATCCTTCCAAAGACTCCAGAAGAGGACCCTAGCAATGTTTCCACTTGCCATATCTTTTTTCAGTAACCTTTGCAATAGTAAGGTATTTTTATAGTCTTTTCTCAAAGGTGGCCCCTAAATTATATATGCTTCAAGCTTTAAAAATCTAGATGTACCACTAAGCTTGTACACAACAAACTGTAGCTATCTATCACATTCTAAATCACATTTTCCCATATATGCCATTTCCCAATTATGCCATTGTCTAGTGTATATGTGTATTGAAATCTTTTATAAGTACATTTGAAAACATGACATCACCCAATTTTCTAGTTTATAGGATGGGAAAACAGGAGAAGCTCATAAGTACCATGCCTCAATTATTTTTCTCAAAAATGGTATTAGGTTTGACACTATGGTATTAAAATCACACATATTTTGACTACTCAACAGTTTATTTGGCAGATGAAATAATAAGCTCTCTATATAACAACTCTCAGTCAGATATAATTTATAAATCTTTTTCTCATTGTGAAAAATTTCTTTTGTCCAAGTAAGAATGTATGTTTAAATAGTAAACATTTTAGAAACTGGTGAAAATATTATCTTTATTTAGTTCAAGAACCTAAAGTGTGATTTGCTTAGGTGAATTGGTTTAAATTTAACCCTCTATTGCTCCAATAATGTAGATTAGGTTTTTTCCCTCATGTGGAAATTTCCTATAGAAAAAATCCTGAGGCAAACTTTAAGATCAAAAGCCACGTTTATCCCTAACACGTTTGAGAAGTTTATTAATGAATTGTTTTCTATCAATTACTTAGAGTACATGGTTTTAAAATTGGTCCCTATAATGCTAAGTTGTTGGGTCAATTGTTTCTAATAGTGTGTCTTCTTTAAAAACTCTAAAAAGTGATCATTTTACTAGTACAGCATTTGGAAATGTGATGTTTAGAGTCTAGCTGATCTGAAACAAGATTCTATGTTAATACATTACAGTTTTTGAAAATCATTCCTCACAAAATGTTTGTCTCTTGCCCTTTCAATGGAATTAATTTGTATGAATTTTTAAAATCAGTTTCATCTTAAAATAGAAACTGTAAGCAGCAACATTATTTTTCCAAAGATAATGTCTTATTTCTTAAATCTATATCATAAAATTTAATTTCCTTTAATTCACTATGAATTCTATCATTTTTGAATTGTAACAGAATTAAATACATGTTGTGCCATTTCATTCATAATTCTTTGGCAAAATCAAACGCCTTTTTCATTGGGTCTAATTCTTCTTGATGTCACATTGCTAAGCAACTAGAAGAAAATTTAAGAACTGGGTTTTAAAAAAAAAAATCCTCATTTACAATTCAAATGAAGGAGCTGCATTCAGTGTGACCAACAGCAGCAGGTAACAATAGATGGCATCTTTTTTCCTCCTTTTAAAAACAGACCATGAATGAGAAATTGAAGCAAGAACACACTGGTCTGAGGAACTGAAACTAAAGGAAACCTCTGTTTTCTTAACATTTGTAGGGATTTGAATTTGATTTTCATTTCAACTCAGTCATGCTTTCACAAACATTCCAACGTTACGTGGTTTTGAAGATAGTTTAGTTAGAAACTCTTTGACTATTCACACACACAAACACATACACGCACGTATCCACCTCCCACCCCAAAGACTGAAATTAAAGTCTAGCAAAAAGCAACACAAACTTACCTTTAACAGAAGCTGAATATGAGGAAATGAAGCAGAGAAAAAGCACAGCAAGAAGAATCATATTGACCAGCGACCCTCAACTGCATCCAGTGCCCAGCTAGGAGTCACTGAGAAGTGGACTCTCTGAATGGCAGCCAATGAGGGAGTGACACTCTTCAGAACCTGCAACAATCATGTTTATCTTTGGAGAAAGGTCAGACTCCAAACTCCAAACTCAGGACCTAAGTTCACGGAAGGGCTCACTATTAATGATTAAACGTAGGTGGGCTGCAGTTTCCAATTTCTCACTTTTTCCTTTTTTTTAACCCAATGAGGAAAATTGAAATGTTTTCATGTTTGAGCGCTAAACCAAACCATTCTACCATCCTATAAATGCAGAAGTACTGAGGGACATTTGAAGAAAAAAACTTTCTGCGTAATATATAATTATCATTATGCCAGTAATAGTTAACTGCCAATATTCACATTACAATACCATGTGGGCGGGTAGTAAGGATTCTCAAACTGAGCTAAACCTAACTAAATTTTATTATTTCTTGTATGGACATCTTTGATGTTTTTATGCTATTTGTATGCTATTACAAAAAATTCACTCTGAATTTCAGGATTTAAACTATTAAGTCATACCACCACCAATCATTTCAAAATAATGTTAAAGTAGATAGAACTTTCATGAAACATAGATGATTCTTCCTATGTGTGAAACTGTATGACGTCGGAGCAAATCAGCATTGTCTGTCATTAGCATACTAGCAAGCCAATTGAGTATTTTGTAGTAGACCGCTATTTGTGGTCTGTGACAAGACACATTTGTCTGAGTCCACAAACTGGCTGGATGCAGTCCTGTCCTTTCTGAACCCCATTTCTAGGAAGAGATTAAGAGGAGGAATTCCAGCTTTTAGTTCTTTTGCTACAGAATATTAACAAGAAAACTTCTGTAGAATTAAATACCCTAGTATGGCTAAGGTCGTACTAACTAAACCAATTCTTGTCCCTAGAAACTCTCATGAGAAAGACCTGATATGAACAAAACCTACTAAAAGGAGGTAGCTTAGGCAATATGTGGGAATGTTTTGGCGTGGAAGGGAAAAATGTGCCACCAAAGGGCTATTTGAATGTACTTTAAAATATTTAGGACCATATTTTATTATAAAATGAATTCTTAAATCTATCCTGGTCACTCTCAAAACCCTTTTCTCAAACCCTAACCTTGAGCTTAAATCTTCAAGACAATCTAGCTAAAAGATAGCAGACTTAATAGGGACACAACAAAATTTAAAATTTAAAAATCTACAAAGTTAAGCATAGTTCCTCTTGAATTATATCTTTGTATAAAGAGCAAAAGATGAAAATTGTTTCTTATCCTCTATTGAGATTAGAATTTTATTTGCTATCACAAATTTTGTATAAAATACACAGCTACAGTACCTAGCAAAAATAAATTGTTTGGTTGGAAATATCACCTTAGAGTGATAAATACGAAGTTTTCCTGGAGTTAAACAGAAAAGTAGCTTTGTTAAAGAAACGTAAGTTTTTGTGAATTGTAGGGATTATGAATACAAGGTAATGTGAACGTTGCTTTGTTGCTTTCCATTTGAATAGAGTGCTACAGGTTTCCACAATTTCTGTAATACATACTTAGGGACATAAAACCATTATAGTCACTTGAACTTTACTTATATATTTATTTAAATTAAAGGCTAGTTTCTATCATATTTGATTGTATGAGAACTGTCCTCATGCATTTTCATTTGAAGCTCACAGTTATAAGACCTTTAACGTTTGTGGCTAGACTATGTGGTGTATGATACGTGTCCTTCGGGTAAAGTACTATTTGTTGTCAGGTGTTTACCAGAGTCCAACCAATAAAAGACATATCATTATTGCCTAACAAACTAAATTCTATTTCATTTGAGCATTTGATTTCCACTAGAAAGCTCCTATGAGTCACTGTATTAAGTAGTCCTTTCAACATAAGATGTTCAAATAAAGCTGTTTCTGCTGGTTTTAAATAACATCATCCTTTTATAGAATATAAACTTATAACTTTTTTCTTTTTACAAGGACATTTTAGAAAAGACTTCTTGAGATTGTTTCATTACAGATGAAATAAGAATGCCAAACCCTTTCCAAATTCAGTGAACTATGTGTATCAAAGAAGTATTCTCTTCTGTTACTCTGTTGATCAAGCACAGCAAACACTGTGCAAGTATGGGCACTACCTCCTAAAACTCACCAGCTATTTCACATGACATGTGAAGCAGGGCAGAAGCAAAGCATAGTAAAAAAAACAAGAGCTGCCATCTTTGGAAAATTTATTATATACTTTTTGTTAGTCACTTTAAATTTTTATAGTAATTCTTACAACAGTCATTTGACATATTAGAAAAATGAGTCTCAGATTAATTTACTGAAATGATTTTAGGACTATAGAAAAATAAAGCTTGAAACCTAGACCCAAGTGTTTTTCTTTGCTTAAAAAATGTTACAGGTTGGGGGAAGTGAGAAAAAAATTGATTTCTTGCAGATGACATGAAATTGTTAATTGGGACTGTCTTCATAGTAAGTCATGACAATTTTGTATGAAAACTAACAGGGACCTTGATATTTGTGAATTTGTGGTTAGATATTCAGGCTGAACATATAGGGATAAAAGTTGATCTATGCTAGTTAAATCGAAATAAAATTATATATTTTAAAACAATCCTATTGCAATGAAATTCCTTGGTAGGACATGACACTGTGAAATATTTGCTAACTTCCATTTGCATTGATAAATAAGGAGACTATGAAATAAAGACGGATGATTAATTCCAAAGTACAGTTGTGTTTCTGTTGAGTGTCAGAGGTTGTCAGTAGTTAACGTATTTTCTTAGATTAGAAGACAAACGAACTTCACCCCAGTAAAGGTTGGAAGGAAATACATTACCCTACTAGATATAGATATAGAAAGTCAGGATGTACAAAAGCTATGTGAAAAAAAAAAGTCCCTTTATAACATTGAAACACATTGTTCTTAGAAAGAAGTATGACATTAATTTAAAAAAATTAGAAGGACACTTTAAGTTATCCCTACATGGTCATAACAATTTAAAATTGAATAGTATTTTCAATTCAATGAGGGAGGTTAGCATTTTGAAGCAATCTTGAAAAAATTTTTAAGTTAAAAATATTCTTAATTTGATGACTTTTTTTATACCAAGGCAAAAATTATACAATAATATATACTTTATTCTAAAGAGTATTGTTTAAGAGTTCTGTATAAGAAAATAAATATTCATTGAATCCTTTTGTCTTATCAAAAGCAAACCTGACACAGGTTTGAAACATTGGGACTCTAAGACCCCAAAAATAACATTCATTTTTCCAAAATAGAGTCATTAACCAAATTTTATATCCCCCATACATATATACACACACATAACTTTGACAACAACCAAAAAAATCCTTTGTATAATATCAGTTACCAAAAGAGAATTCTAAATTATCTTTGACCACACAAAACTGAATCGCAAGCATTTAAAGGAGAGAATTGATGGAAACTCTTTTAGTAGATTACTGTAAATACAACAAGATTTTAATTTTTATCAGAATAAATTTATTGAATATTTTTAAAAAGAAATTTCACAACCTAAAATAAAATGATATACAAGTAATAATGCAATTTTCTCTTTAAAGAATATTCAATGTAACAATTATATTTATGGACTAATTCTTAATATATAAGTATAAAAATATGAATTTATTTGAAGTGGAATCAGAAGCCAATTGTTTTAAGTAATTACCAAAATAAGAAAATAAAAAATGTTAAAGAGAGGTCAAGAGATATAGAGGATAGAATAAGTGGGGCGAAGGCAATATTTGGGGAATATATTTGAAGAATTTCCAAGAATTATTGAAAGGCACTGTATTAGTTCTCCATTGCTGCCATAACAAATTACCACAAAAATGTGGTGGCTTAAAACAAACTTATTGTCTTCTAGTCCTGGAGGTCAGAAGTCTAACACTGGTGTTGGCAGGTATATCCCTTTCTGGAGGCTTTAGGAGAGAATCTGTTTCCTTACCTTTTCTAGCTTCTAGAAGCTACCTGCATTCTTTGACTCGCAGTACCTTCCTCCATCTACAAAACCAACAAGAGTGCGCTGAATCCTTCTTACTTCATATCACTCAGACCATCTCTTCTGTCTCCCCCTTCCATTTTATGAATCCTTGTAATTATACTGAGCCTGCCTAAATAATCCAGGTAATCTTTTTATCTTAAGGTCTGCAGATTGGTAACTTTGATTTCCTCTACAACCTTAACATAGATATTCATAGGTTCTGGATATTAAGGTATGAACATCTTTGGGGACCCATTGTCTGCCTATCACAGATACCAATCCACAGATTCACGAGGCTCAATAAACCTTAAGCAAGATAATTTTAAAAACACACATACAGACAAGTAGACACATCATAACTAAACTGCAGAATATCAAAGAGAAAGAGAAGATATTTAAAGGAACCATATAGACAGGACAGGCTATTTTCAAGGAGAAAGAAAAGCAGACAACTACTAAATTATTAACAGTATCAATGAAAATTAGGAGACATTAGAATGTTGTCTTCAGTGTGCTGAGAGAAAGTAACTGTGAATTTAGTATTCTATATATATTTTATAAATATGTCTTTTAAGTATAAGCTTGAAATAAAGATTTTCCAGAAAAGTTAAAACTGAAAGTTTAGAAGTAAAAGTCCTCTCCAAACGACATCTTTAAAAAAATCTACTTCGATTAGAAAAAAAGGGACCCCAGATAAAATCTGAGATGCAAGAAGGAGTGAAGAGCAAAGAAAGTATGGTGGAGAAGCACACTGGCTCTTAATAAGAGTCTTGTGGGATTGAGCATAAAGCACATAAAAATAACATTTAAAATGGTGTCACAAGGACCTTTGTGGTATAGTGAAAATTTGGATACCATAATGTTTGTTTAATGACAAAAATTAATTCAATAAATTATGGTGTATCAATTCAACAGAATTCCATGAAGCCACTGGAAAATAATATTATATAAGCATGTATTTTGTACAGTATGATATAGGCAAATATGTAAACATATAAATATAGTGTATTTACCATATCTTAGTAAGTAAAAGAAAGCAGTCTGCTAAACAGCAAATATAGATATGGTTTGAGATTTCTTGTGTAAACAATATACAAACATATGAGCACAGAAAAAGTATTAGAACAATATTCACTGAACATCTTAAAAATTATTTTCTCTGAGGGAAAATATAGTTGTGTTTGCATTTTCTTTTTTGCCATTATATTTTCTCACATTCTATAATGTATATGTTACTTCAAAATAGGTTTTGTTTATAACAGTTTTAGAGTTACAGAAAAATTGCTAAAATAATACAAAGATTTCCCATATAGCCTACACAGTTACTTCTACTGTTAGTATCTTACATTAATGTGGTTGATTTATGATTAATAAACCAATACTGATATATTATTAACTGAAATTCATACATTATATAGGTTGCCTTTGTTTTTACCTAATTCTTTTCTGTTCCAATATCCCATCCAGGGTACGTTACATTTAGTTGTCATGTATCCTTAGGCTCCTCTTGGCTGTAACAACTCCGAGGAGAACTGGTCAGATATTTTGTAAGGTACTCCTCTAATGGAATTTTTGTGATATTTTTCTTATGATTTGACTGAGGTTGTAAGTTTGGAAGAGGAAAACCATAGAGGTAAAGTGCCATTTTCTTGATACCATATTACATCAAAGGTACATGATACCCATGTGATTTATCTCCATTTACATTGACTTTGATCAGTGTTCTTAGTTTTCTCCATTGTAAAGTTAATTCTTTTTTTTTTTTTCACCCTCTTTTTCCATACTGCACTCTTTGGAGGAAGTGCTATGTACTTCCCACACTTAAGGAGTGGGGAGTTATGTTCCTTCTCCTTGAGGGTGGAGTAGCTACATAAATTATTTTAATTCCTCTGCATGGGAAGTTTGTCTTTAATTTCCCATTGATTTATTTAATCACTGTATCAGTAAGGGCTCATGGATATTTAATTTATCCTTTGAGTTATAATCCAATACTTCTTTGTTGCTACAATTGGTCTATCTGTAGCCACTGGGAGTTCCTTCAGTTGGCCCCGTGTTTCTTTGACATACCCCACTGTATGTGTGTTGTTTCGGTTCTGATTTTGGTTTTGGTTTTTAGCATCTCCTTATTCTCTGGCACCACAAGATGCTTCCAGCTTATCTTGTACATTTTTACTCCAATCTTACAATCAGTCATTTCTCCAAGAATCCCTGGTTTACTTAAATGAAGAATGGTACTAGAAACCAAGATCTGGACACTAGGTGCGTTCATTTTTACAGCATCGTCTTCAAATCATATCTCTCCATTGGTTTAGGCCTTCTTTGACTTCTTTCATCAGAGTTTTGCAGCTTCTTAATGTAGATTCTGTTCAAATTTGTTAGATTTATACCTATTTCATTTTGAAGGGGTTGTTCTTTTTAATTTCAAGTTCCATTTGTGCACCGCTGCTGTATAGGAAAGCAATTGGCTTTTGCATGTTAACCTTTTATTATGTGACCTTACTATAATTGCTTATTAGTTTAGTGAGGGTCTTTTTGGTATATTTTTTGGGATTTTCTAGATGGACATTCATGCCATCTACTAACAGCTTTATTTCTTCCTTCCTTTTCTTTTCAAATCTTATTGTGCTGGTTAGAACTTTCAGTATAATGGTGAATGTATATATGTGCTTTTTACATTTCTTATTTTCTTAGATCTGTTATTCATCTTCAAACATTCATTTCTGAATCATTTTTGGTTTTTGTTTATGTCATTCTTTAATATTTTCTATTATTTAAAAATTGCTCTCCTTTTTGAAATATTCCATTATAGTTTTCATCCACCTTTTTTGCTTCATATTCTCTATTCTATTATAGCAACTTTAAATGAAATTCAACCATGATCCTTTTCTGTGGTATACCTTTTAGACTAAGTTATTCTGTACTTTTGAGAGGGAGGATTGGGTAGAATAGCTTTCCCACTTTCATGGCTCTAGAGGTTCCTTTTTAATATTTCATAAAATGAAACATTGGTATCCTTGTATTTTCTGAGATCTGTCTCCTTTCTATTTTCCGACTTTTACCTGCATCTGCTTTTTCCTTGGTCCCTGTTGTCTCTGTTCTGTTTAATTCGATTTCTACTTTCTCCTTAGTGTTGGGCTATGTTCAAGAATGGAGCTCCACTGTTCACAGGTCTCACATTCCTCCAGCAACTTCAGAGCCTCCTGCTCATTACTTTACACTTAGCTGAGCTTAGAGTCTGCTGAACTCCCTACCAGTTTTGCCACCAACCTCACACTGGTTTCCCGTTTTCTAGCAATCATTTGTTGGCATTTTTGGGGCCTTCCTATTCTGAGGGTCTTCAGATGATATGTTGTTTTCCTACCATTTCCTCCTACACAGTTGCTGATGTTGAGTTTTCTCCTTTCTGTTCGTATTTTGAGATTTGTAGGGATTCTTTTCCACCTAGTTATGTTATAGCTATCATCTGGGATTGTTGTTATTGTCTATCCTAGATGCTTTATATGTTTTTATGAGGAGATTCAGGAGGTTCACAGACTACACTGCCTCTCTAATCATCTTCCCAGACTCTTTAATATTCATGTATTACTTGGAAGGATATGGTATTTTAAAATACATTTTAAGTTTTTTTTCTGTATTTTTGGAATCAGTCAAAATGCAGGTTGAAATCATTATAGATGAGTGGTAGATTCTTCCCTTTAGCTACCTTTCAAGTCATGTTTAAAAACAGGTTTCTTTTTGGCTTTCCCAGCCTGAAATTAAAGTACTCACAAGCATTATTCTATTTCCACATCTCCTCACTTCCAACTTGCTGAAGAGTAGTCTAAGACTTAAAATTAGAATTAAGCTTAAAAGAATGGAATTTGTAATGATTGCCCAATGTTTGAAATAAAATGTTTGGAGGCGTTCATAATCATATTTATTACTGTATTTTTATGTCCTAAAGTATTAGTTCTATCTGCAGCCCCCTTCTTATTCTACAAACTAGGGTCCAATTTAACAAAGTGGCTACCAATTGTCTGAATATGACCCACAGATATATTTAGCCTGCTCAGTATTTTAAAACAAACAAAATAGCTGTCAACACTTCAAAACCAGATTTCATATTTATGACTATTGTTAAAAAATTGACATCTGGTGTGATTAGGCCCATATTCTCTCTTGGAACTTGTACCCTGATTAAAAAGGAAAGTATCAGCTTTGTGATACTTTCCTTCCAGATGCTTCTCTCATTTGCTACCTTCCAGTACCCATAGGTATTATGCATTTGTACCCCATGTAGTCTCTGTTTGAGTCTATCCTCTTAAATTGTCTTAAACTACTAGTATGCGCTCATTCTTTTTAAATCTGTTTCTACTCAGATGTCCTGCCGACTCCCCAGAATCCACATTTTTAAAATCAAACTATTTTTTCAAAGCCTATTTTTCCTCCAGTATTCGCTAAATGATCCAGTTAATATTATAGTATTCCTAACAGTTTTCCAAGTTAGAGAAACCCTCCAGGTCATTGTCTCCTCCTTCTGCCTCATCCTATCCACAGCTTTTCAGTGATGTGCAAATCTATGATGTGCTTAGGTCTTTGCTTTCACTTTTCCCAATACCGTAAACTTCTTTACTTTGAGACACCTGTAAAACTCCTACTTACTTTCCAAGATGAAACAAAATTATTCAATCTCCAAAACTACGTCCTCTGCCTCAAGGAGCAATTAGTTGCTTCTTTCAAAGTACAAGCATCTCAAGTACATGTTATATGCTATTTATTTACTGCTGGCTCCTCCATTAGATTAGGGATTCCTTGAGGACACAGAGCATGATTTAGTCATTTCTGTATCACCAGTACTAAGACAAAAAGCATAGAACTTGATAAATGTGTCAAATAAATAAACACATGAACTTTACAAATCAACGAAAATATTGTTTCATATGATTTCATCTTCTTAAACTTTCTATATGTTTCAATTTTTTGTCAAATTGACTTCTTTGGATTGCTACTAGAATCATTTTAGATTTTGCACCAAATGACTACAAAGTTAAATGTCTAGGACAAAAGAAAATGTATTGGCTTCTTCACTAAAATATGAAGTGTTTTTTTTTTTTTTTTTTTTTTTTGCTTTAAAACTTGGCTTAAACTATCTAAGGATGCCATGTATTAACTCTGAAAAAAATGTATAATTATTTATAAAGCAGATCCCATAGGAGCAACTGAACAGCTGTGGAAAGTTTTGGCACATCACTTTGCCAGCCTGAATTTAATGACCTACATGTGAAGGGCTACATATCCAATTACTAATCCTCCCTCAGCTACTCTTTGCCCTGATATGGAGGCAGCTGAAAAAAGATGCCCTACTAACAGATCAGAAGTAGATCCAGACTTTTTTGCTAGTGCTCAGTTAAGAAAGATCTTTCAGGTTTGAGATGAGGAAAACAGAGAGGGACTCAGAACAATGTTGTATCTGACACAGTGTTTCAAGTAAAATTTAAAGGCTTATGGTGAGAATGACTTTAGCTTTGTAACTAAAGACAAATTTCAGCTCTTTTAGAAAACCTCAAATTCTGAATTTAATTTTCTATTCACCGAAGCATTTAAACATGTTCAAATATTTTCAAGCATCAAGGATAATTTACTTTAAAATTCTTTCTATGCTGAGAAGCCAGTCTTCTATTCAAAAATGCAAACCTCATTCTCATCTTCAATTTCTGCAATAATTACCTATTAGGAGAAGAGGGGGAAAAAAACTAAACAGAAAATGACAATCTATGGGATTGTGTTTCATTTCTCTTTAGTTGACATAGTCTATACAAATAAAAAAGATTATATAAGGTCAAACATTATAAACAATGAAATGTCATCTGATGTTTTGCAAAACAGCATAGAAAAAATAGTTAAAGGAATGAATAAAGAGTAAAGCTATGGCTGTTTTACTTGAGCCATGAAAAAGGCTTACAGATTCTAAATTTAAATGCATTTTATTGTGAATCTGACTCACTTTTTGAATTTAATTTTCCACTTACGTAAAATCATGTGATATGGTAATTTTCTGTATAAATTAAAAATAATTGGAGGGAAGATCCAAGATGGCCGTTCAGGATTGCAGCTCCCAGTGAAAGAGCAGAGGGTGAGTGGACGCCCCATTTTTATTGCCCACAGACTAGGAAATTCCCAGGCGGAGGAGCTCCACGGATCGCCAGCGCAGCTGTTTCGGCCAGCGTGGCTGTCCCAGCCGGCGCCGCTGCTTTGCCCGGCACGGCTGCTTTGTCGGCGCCCGGAGCAGCGGTTCTCCGTACAAAATACACCGGTCCGGGTGCCCTTTTGGCTGGTGATTGGAGCCGCAGGAAGTCACCCATTCGTCTGTATAAAAAGGGGACTGAGCAGGGAGCCAGGAGAGTAGATTCCAGGGCAAAAAAAGCGCCACGAATCTCAGTGCCGCTGTTTAAGCCAGCACAGTGAGTTGTCGCACGGGAAAAAACACACACTGCGGCGCCTCAACAGGCGAATGGAACACCAACTTAAAAAAAAAAAAAAAGGCACTGAGGCAGGGAGCCTGACGATCAGGCTAGGCTGGTCCCACCCCCACAGAAGAACAGCAATCAGAAACTCTGGATTGAGAGTTTCACAGCAAGCGCAGCTGAACCCAGGACGGTCCAGCTCTGTGGGGGAGGGGCGTCCACCATTACCGGGGCAGCCCACCACTTCGGAGGTAGTCAGTCAATGCTCAGGCAGCCCGCCGTTGCCAAGGCAGCCTGCCGTTGCCAAGGCAACCTGCCACTGCAGAGAGGCTCCGCCTTAACAGAGGTGGGCCACCCTTGCCAAGGCAGTTCTAACTACACCCATATAAACAGGACTGCAGGGAAGTTCACTCGGCAGCTGGGCGGAGCCCACAGTAGCTCAGCAAAGCCTCTACAGGCAGACAGTGACTAGGCTGCCTCCTTGCTGGGCAGGGCAGCTCTGAAGGAAAAAAAAAGAAGGCAGCAGAATAACGTAAACTCATAAAGCCCTAAATCCCTGGGACAGAGCACCTGGGAACAAAAAGCAGTTTATGAGTTCTGCTGCAGCAGACTTAAACGTACCTGCCCAGCAGCTCTGATTGAACAACAGAGCTCACAGCTCAGCATTTGAGCTCCTATAAAGAAGAGACGTCTCCTCAAGCAGCTCCCTGACCCCTGTATAGCCAAAGAGCCACCTCATAAAGGAGAGACCAGACTGACACTTGGCGGGTATCCTTCTGGGACAAAGATAGCAGAAGAAGAAAACTGGTAACAACCCTTACTGTTCAGCAGCTGCTGCAGGTGAACCCCAGGCAAGCAGGGCCTGGAGTGGACCTCAGCAGACCTACAGCAGAGGGGCCAGGCTGTCAGAAGGAAAACCAAGAAACAGAAATAACCTCATCATCAAGAAACAGAACGTCCACTCAGAGACCCAATCCGAAAGCCAGCAACTACAAAGTCGACAGGTGGATAAATCATTAAAGATGGGAAGAAACCAGCGCAAAAAGGATGAAAACACCCGAAACCAGAACACCTCTCCTCCTACAAGGGATCACAACTCCTCACCAGCAAGGGAACAAGGTTGGAGGGAGAACGAGTGTGATGAAATGACAGAATCAGACTTCAGAAGGTGGGTAGTAAGAAACTTCTGTGAACTTAAAACATGTTCTAACCCAATGCAAAGAAACCAAGAACCTTGAAAAAAGATTTGACAAAATGCTAACGAGAATGGACAAAATAGAAAGGAATATAAGTGAACTGATGGAGCTGAAAAACGCAACACAAGAACTTTGCGAAGCATGCACAAGTATCAACAGCAGAATTGACCAAGCAGAAGAAAGGATATCAGAGGTCGAAGATCAACTCAATGAAATAAAATGGGAAGGCAAGACTGGAGAAAAAAGGGTAAAAAGGAATGAACAAAGTCTCCAAGAAATGTGGGACTATGTGAAAAGACCTAATCTACGTTTGGTAGGCGTACCTGAATGCAACGAAGAGAATGAATCCAAGCTGGAAAACACTCTTCAGCATATTATCCAGGAAAACTTCCCCAATGTAGCAAGGCAGGCAAACATTCAAGTCCAGGAAATACAGAGAACACCACAAAGATATTCGTCAAGAAGAGCAACTCCAACGCACATAATCGTCAGATTCACCAGGGTTGAAATGAAGGACAAAATACTAAGGGCAGCCAGAGAGAAAGGTCGGGTTACCCACAAAGGGAAACCCATCAGACTCACAGCAGATCTCTCAGCAGAAACCATACAAGCCAGAAGAGAGTGGGGACCAATATTCAACATCCTTAAAGAAAAGAACTTTCAACCCAGAATCTCCTATCCAGCCAAACTAAGCTTCATAAGTGAAGGAAAAATAAAATCCTTTGTGAACATGCAAGTAATCAGAGATTTCGTCACCACCAGGCCAGCTTTACAAGAGCTCCTGAAAGAGGCTCTACACATATAAAGGAACAACCAGAACCAGCCACTCCAAAAACATGCCAAAAGGTAAAGAGAATCAACACAATGATGAATCTGCATCAACTAATGGGCAAAACACTCAGCTAGCACCAAAATGGCAGTATCAAATTCGCACATAACAATATTAACCCTAAATGTAAATGGACTAAATGCCCCAATCAAAAGACACAGACTGGCAAATTGGATAAAAAGACAAAACCCATCGGTGTGCTGTATCCTGGAAATCCATCTCACATGCAAGGATACACAAAGGCTCAAAATAAAGGGATGGAGGAAGATTTACCAAGCAAATGGAGAGCAAAAAAAAGCAGGAGTTGCAATTCTCATCTCTGATAAATTAGACTTTAAAGTAGCAAAGATCAAAAGAGACAAAGAAGGACATTACATAATGGTAAAAGGATCAATGCCACAAGAACAGCTAACGATCCTAAATATATACGCACCTAATACAGGAGCACCCAGATACATAAGGCAAGTTCTTAATGACTTACAGAGAGACTTAGACTCCTACACAATAATAGTGGGAGACTTTAACACCCCATTGTCAATATTAGACAGATCAACCAGACAGAAAATTAACAAGGATATCCGGGACTTGAACTCAGACCTGGACCAAGCAAACCTAATAGACATTTACATAACTCTCCACTCCAAATCCACAGAATATACATTCTTCTCAGCACCACATCACACCTACTCTAAAGTTGACCACAAAATTGGGAGTAAATTACTCCTCAGCAAATGCAAAAGGACGGAAATCGTAACAAACAAGTCTCTCAGATCACAGTGCAATCAAGTTAGAACTCAGAATTCAAAAACTAACCCAGAACCGCACAGCTTCATGGAAACTGAACAACTTGCTCTTGAATGTTGACTGGATAAATAATGAAATGAAGACAGAAATAAAGATGTTCTTCGAAACCAACGAGAATGAAGACACAACATACCAGAATCTCTGGGACACATTTAAAGCAGTCTCTAGAGGAAAATATATAGCAATAAGTGCCCACATGAGAAGCAAGGAGAGATCAAAAATTGACACCCTATCGTCAAAACTGAAAGAGCTAGAGGAGCAAGATCAAAAAACCTCAAAGTCTAGCAGAAGACAAGAAATAGCTAAGATCAGAGCAGAACTGAAGGAGATAGAGACACAAAAAGCCCTTCAAAAAATCAATAAATCCAGGAGCTGGTTTTTTGAAAAGATCAACAAAATAGATAGACCACTAGCCAGATTAATAAAAAAGAAAAGGGAGAATAACCAAATTAATGCAATAAAAAACGATAAAGGGGATATCACCACAGATTCCACAGAATTTCAAACCATCATCAGAGATTATTACAAACAACTCTATGCACATAAACTAGTAAACCTGGAAGAAATGGATAAATTCCTGGACACTTGCATCCTCCCAAGCCTAAACGAGGAAGAAGCCGAAACCCTGAACAGACCCATAACAAGGTCTGAAGTTGAGGCAGCAATTAAGAGCTTACGACCCAAAAAAAGCCCAGGTCCAGATGGGTTCACAGCCGAATTCTACCAGACATACAAAGAGGAGCTGGTACCATTCCTTCAGAAACTATTCCAAACAATACAAAAAGAGGGAATTCTTCCCAAATCATTTTATGAGACCACTGTCATGCTGATTCCAAAACCCGGCAGAGACTCAACAAGAAAAGAAAACTTCAGGCCAATATCCATCATGAACATAGATGCAAAAATCTTCAATTAAATACTGACTAGCCGATTGCAACAGCACATCAAAAAGCTTATCCACCATGATCAAGTAGGCTTCATCCTGGGGATGCAAGCCTGGTTCAACATATGCAAGTCTATAAACGTAATTCACCACATAAACAGAACCAAAGACAAAAACCACAGGATTATCTCAATTGATGCAGAGAAGGCCTTTGACAAAATTCAACAGCCCTTTATGCTAAAAACCCTCAATAAGCTAGGTATTGACAGAACGTACCTCAAAATAATAAAAGCTATTTACAACAAACCAACAGCCAATATCATACTGAATGGGCAAAAACTGGAAGCATTCCCCTTGAAATGTGGCACCAGACAAGGATGCCCTCTCTCACCACTCCTATTCAATATAGTACTGGAAGTTCTAGCCAGAGCAATCAGGCAAGAAAAAGAAATAAAGGGTATTCAAATAGGAAAGGAGGAAGTCAAATTGTCTCTATTTGCAGGTGACATGATTGTATATTTAGAAGACCCCATCGTCTCAGCCCCAAATCTCCTGAAACTGATAAGCAACTTCAGCAAAGTCTCAGGATTCAAAATCAATGTGCAAAAATCACATGCATTCCTATACACCAATAACAGACTTAAGGATAGCCAAATCTAGAACGAACTGCCATTCACAACTGCCACAAAGAGAATAAAATACCTAGGAACACAATTAACAAGGAACGTAAAGGACCTCTTCAAGGAGAACTACAAGCCACTGCTCAACGAAATAAGAGAGGACACAAACAGATGGAGAAACATTCCATGTTCATGGTTAGGAAGAATCAATATTGTGAAAATGGCCATACTGCCCAAAGTAATTTACAGATTTAATGCTATCCCCATCAAGCTACCAATGACCTTCTTCGCAGAACTGGAAAAAATCACCTTAAACTTCATATGGAACCAAAAGAGAGCCCGCATAGCCAAGTCAATTCTAAGCAAAAAGAACAACGCAGGAGGCCTCACACTACTGGACTTCAAACTACACTATAAGGTTACAGTAATCAAAACAACATAGTACTGGTACCAAAACAGAGATATATACCAATGGAACAGAACAGAGGTCCCAGAGGCAACACAACGTATCTACACCATCTGATCTTTGACAAACCAGACAAAAACAAGCAATGGGGAAAGGATTCCCTGTTCAATAAATGGTGTTGGGAAAGCTGGCTAGCCATGTGCAGAAAGCAGAAACTGGACCCCTTCCTGACACCTTACACTAAAATTAATTCCAGATGGCTTAAAGACTTAAACAGAAGACCTAACACCATAAAAACCCTAGAAGAAAATCTAGGCAAAACCATTCAGGACATAGGTGTAGGCAAGGACTTCATGACCAAAACACCAAAAGCATTGACAACAAAAGCCAAAATAGACAAATGGGACCTAATCAAACTCCACAGCTTCTGCACAGCAAAAGAAACAGTCATTAGAGCAAATCAGCAACCAACAGAATGGGAAAAAATTTTTGCAGTTTACCCATCTGACAAAGGGCTGATATCCAGAATTTACAAAGAACTAAAACAGATTTACAAGAAAAAAACTGACAAGCCCATTCTAAAGTGGGCAAAGGATATGAACAGACACTTTACAAAAGAAGACATACATGAGACCAACAAACATATGAAAAAATGCTCATCATCACTGGTCATCAGAGAAATGCAAATCAAAACAACATTGAGATAACATCTCATGCCAGTTAGAATGGTGATCATTAAAAAATCTGGAGACAACAGATGCGGGAGAGGATGTGGAGAAATAGGAACACTTTTACACTGTTGGTGGTGTAAATTAGTTCAACCATTGTGGAAGACAGTGTGGCGATTCCTCAAGGACCTAGAAATAGAAATTCCATTTGACCCAGCAATCCCATTACTGGGTATATATCCAAAGGATTACAAATCGTTCTACTACAAGGACACGTGCACACGAATGTTCATTAGCAAAGACCTGGAACCAACCCAAATGCCCATCGACGATAGACTGGATAGGGAAAATGTGGCACATATACACCATGGAATATTATGCAGCCATCAAAAATGATGAGTTCGTGTCATTTGTAGGGACATGGATGAACCTGGAAACCATCACTCTCAGCAAACTGACAGAAGAGCAGAAGATCAAACACCACATGTTCTCACTCATAGGCGGGTGTTGAACAATGAGAACACATGGACACAGGGAGGGGAGCACGATACACTGGGGTCAGTTGGGGGGAAACGGGAGGGACGGTGGGGAGCTGGGGAGAGATAGCAAGGGGAGAAATGCCAGATGTAGGTGATGGGGAGGAAGGTGGCAAATCACACTGCCACGTGTGTTCCTATGCAATAATCTTGCGTGTTCTTCACATGTACCCCAAAACCTAAAATGCAATAAAATAAATAATTGGGGAAAAAAAAAGATGTATACTATTAAAAAAAAATAACAAAATAAATAAATAAATAAATAAATAACAAATTCTTAGAAACATACCATCTACCAGTACCGACTCAAGAAGAAATGGATAATCTCAACAAACCTAATACAAGTAGAGACTGAATCAATAATCAAAAACTTCTTAACAAAGAGAAGTACAAAATCAGAACAGCTTCACTGACGAGGTCAACCAAACATGTAAAAGAGAATGAACAACAATCCTATTCAAACTTAAGAAAAATACAAGAGGAAGAAATACTTTATAACACATTCTATCAAAGCTGGACAAGATACCACAAGAAAACTACATACTACTTAAATCTTCATGGAGACAGATTCAAAACTCTACAACAAAATACTAGTAAGCCAAATTCAACAGCACATTAAAAGACTTAACATACCATGACCAAGTGTGATTTATCCCAGGAATGTAAGGGTAGTTCAAAATAAGAAAATCAATCAATGTGATACAACACATTAATAGAATGAACACACACACGAGTGTACAAAATTCAACAATCTTTCATAGAAAAAAACATACCATACTAGGAATAGAAGAAAACTTCCTTAATCTAATAAAAGACATCCATGAAAAATTCACACTTAACATCATACTCAATAAACAGTGAAAACATTCTCCCTAAAATCAGAAATAAGGATGTCCAATTTCATCACTGATATTCAACATTATTAGAAGTCCTAGTCAGAGTAATTAGGCAAATAAAAGAAACAAAAGGCATCTGAACTGGAAAGGAAGATGTAAAACTATTTCTATTTGAAGATGACGTGATTCTACTTACAGAAAATCCTGAAGAATCCACTCAAGAAAAAACAACTAACGCTAATAAAATTAAGCAGTTACAAGGTACAAGAGCAGCAAACAAAAACCAGCTGTTTCTAATAACAAACATTTCTAAACAAATTACAGACCCCAAAACACTTCACATATATATTTAATCTTTACAATCCCCTATTAAATAGAGCTCTCTTCACTAAATGTACTGCCCTCCTTATACCAACTTGTATTAAAGGCAATTGATAAATCTTTACACCTAAAAATAAATGTACGGCATATAAAAGTATCTGTTCTCTTATCTCCTGAGGTACAACAGCAGTTTTAAAAAGAAAAAAAGTTCTACATCTTAGAAATCAGAAGTACCATTTGGATGGTTAGGAATTTCCTAAATAAATGTAAATTTTACTATGCAAAAATAAAAATAATAATTTAGGCAAGAGATGCTTTTCTCTCATTTTCAACACAGAAATATTATGAGCCTTGTTTCATGTTTTGCATTTTTAACAGTGGGACTATCTTAATTCCTCCACCCAATCCCCACAAGAATATATGAATGAGTGCACGTGTGCAGGTACACACTTTACTTCTTGAACTGGAAAAAACAGACATCACTGTAACTAACTACATCCTACTCCCAAAACCCTAACTCCGGACCCCGCCCCGCTCAAACCCCTCCCCTTTCTCCCACTGCGGGTTCGAAATTGGCGCAGTTAGATGACGTAAGACGCAACCGCCGTACCCTCCACTGTGTAACTACCGCCCCTGACTCTGGGAATTGAAGTTTCTGTGGAAGGAAGCTGGAGCGGTAACCAGGCCAACCCAGGAAGGCTTTTTTTCTTAGCTTTCACTTCCCTGTAAACTCTTCAGCTCGGTAAGTGTCCTGGCACTGGCTGGCGCTCGCCGTCACTTGGGTATTGTTCGGGCGCAAAGGTGCGCGTGCTATGCAGCCCTCGACTAGCAAGAAGGGCTTCCGGGGGAGAGTGGAGCGGTGGTATGGAAGTGGTTGCCTGCGGCGCTGTTGCTGAAGGAAATGACGTTGAGGATAGGCGCTTCTCCCCCTACCCCCCCCCCCACCCCCGTGGCCTACTCAGCTGCTCTCTGGTTCGCCAGCGGCAGCTTAATCCCGCCCCTGGAGTGCGTTCGCTGGCGGGGAGCCTAGAAGGGACATTGGGCGACGCTCCGCCCACACGGTGGGGCCTTTTCAGTCGGCGTGTGTTTTGGGGTTGCAGTCGGCCCGTAGTATGTGAAAAGTGAGTTTGCAAAGAATGAGAGGGAAATCTGTACTCTAAAGGGCCGGAAAGCGTGTTATGCCCCTGCCACTTCGTGGCTAGAGACCGTAGGCTTTACAAAGCTGCCTTACCTTATTTTTCCTGGGAGGGGCTGACGTGGCTGAGCCCTCTGAAATGTAGAGAGCCTGAGGGGAAGCTGCTGCAGGTGCTGTGAGCTGTTGAAAAGATCGAAGTGTTACTTGATTTCACTGACATACTTTCAATTTGGGGATTTTTTTAAAGATATGAAGACAAGTTACTTGTCACTTTCTGAAAGAATCTCCTCTGCCCAAAAGGCTTGACTGCTGAAGTGAACAAAGGGCTTTTCGCTGCTCCACGTTTAGCCAGCACGTCTTTAAAAGGGCATTACTGGCCGGGCGCGGTGGCTCACGACGGTAATTCCGACACTTTGGGAGGCCAAGGCGGGTGGATCACCTGAGGTCAGGAGTTCGAGACCAGCCTAACAGGGTGAAACTCCGTCTTTACTAAAAATATAAAATTAGGCGGGCTTGGTGGCGAATGCCTGTAATCCCAGCTACTTGAGAGGCTGAAGCAGAATTGCTTGAACCCGGGAGGCGGAGATTGCAATGAGCCGAGATTGCGCCATTGCTCCAAGCTGGGCAAAAGCGAAACTCCATCTCAAAAAAGAAAAAAAAAAAAAGTGTCACTATCAAGTCATTAATTCCATTCTGCATTATTTTCACGTTCGTTCAGATTTTTCTGGAAGTGAGACTGTCATAAATTACCACGATTGTTTATCCCAATTCAAAACTTATGCAGTTTTAAAAAACTTTTTTTTCTTTTAGTCTTCATTGATTTAAGATGTATCCTCCTTGCCTTAAGCTGTGCTAAGATACAGAAATACAAGGAAGATTGAGATAGTTTGTAAGCCCACCTGATAACCTGTATCTGCGAATGAACCCTAGTAATTTTTAAAATTTTTGCTAAGTAAAATTTCACACATATATCCATATATTTGTGTGAAATTATACATATATATATGATATATGATATGTTTTGGGAGATGGAGTCTTACTCTGTCGGTGCAGTGGTGCGATCTTGTCACACTGCAACCTCCACCTCCTAGGTTCAAGCGATTCTTCTGCCACAGCCTCCCGAGTAGCTGGGATTAGAGGCGTCCAAACCACCACACCTGACTAATTTTTGTATTTTTAGTAGACAGGGTTTTGCCGTGTTTGTCAGACTGGTCTCGAGCACCTGACCTCAGGCGATCTGCCCACCTCAGCCTCCCAAAATGCTAGGATTATGGGCTTGAGCCACTGCGCCCGGCCTCACACAAGTATTTTTATAGTTAATATAAAATACGTTCTTGAACATTTGGTGAACTTGGTTGAATGAATAAAAATGTACTGTGAGCATCACTGCATGTGAGAAAGGAATGCAAAATTCTACTATAGAATTCTATACGTTATTGCCCAAACTAAAACAATTAGAAAGCAAGTATACCTAATAAAGTGCTATGTTTTGCTTAACAGGTAATCTGAACATGCTAGTACATAGTGCAGTGTAGATATACACTATACTTACTGTATAGTGTAGACAGTGTGAGTCGGTAGATATATTTGTATGCTATAAGGAATAATGTATATCAAGCTTGCATCATTTTTGTTGCATTCCGTTGTCTCAATGCACCTAGCTTATTTAAAATCTAAAAACTTAGTACAGTGCGTTTTCTTAATTATGAATAGTTTAAAAAAAGATGATGATGATGATGATGATGTTAGCCAGCCTGTGACCTTTCCTTGTATTTGAGAGACTGAAACATTACAATGCTATGACAGGTCAAATTAAATTTAAGACTTCTTAGATAGGAAAGGCAAATGCTCCCCCTGGTGTACATGAGCTGTAAAACGTTACATTGCTTTTTAAAAAATCTTCACTTAGGCCAGGCGCAGTGGCTCACACCTGTAATCCCAGCACTCTGGGAGGCCAAGGCGGTGGGATCACGAGGTCAGGAGTTAGAGCTCAGCCTGACCAACATGGTGAAACCTTTCTCTACGAAAAATACAAATATTAGCTGGGCGTAGTGGCGTGTGCCTGTAATACTAGCTACTCAGGAGGCCGAGGCAGTTGAATCGTTGAACCCAAGAGGCGGATGTTGCACTGACCCGAGATTGCCCCACTGCACTCCAGCCTGGCCATAGAGCAAGACTCAAAAAAAAGAAAAAAAAAAATCCATACATAGAGCTAATCAACACGTCCAGTTTTTGAATAAAATAGAGAACTAACTGAAAATGATACCACTGATAAAAGGAAATGTGCTCTCTTGGAATATTAATTTTTATTTCATGAAGAGAGCAATTTGTTTTCTGTGAATTTTAATTGTGCTTTTAAGTTTCCTCCACCAGGCATTGTTTTAGATACCTGTATTGCTGAATTTTATTTAATGTATTGTATATTGAAAGAAAGTAAAAAGTGAGCCTGCGAATCAAAATATATATTTTTAAATTTTTTCCTTCTAGTCTTTTTAGGCTTTTTCAGTTTCCCCACATCTAGTAAGGTAAGCATTACCTTACTTACCTAGCTTTTTAAAAAAAGTAATGAATGCATTCATGGCTATATATATGTTTATCTCGAATTACCTTTTTCCCTGTGTCCCTCTCATTCTGTTATTCAAGTCTTAACTACTCATCCATATTATTTTTCTGTTCTGTTTTTGTCTGCATACTGAGTCAGATTGTCAGGATATCTTTTAAATCATCATTACCCCTTGGCACGCCAAATAATCTGGAGTTTGTCTCTTCCTTTGAACTTTTTATGTCTTCATTTTCTGGTTTTCAAATTGTTATTTTTTATGAATTCTTGTTTTGCTTTGTAGGAAAGGCTGCTTTTGTATCACAATTTTCTGTTTTGTTTTTATAGTTCTTATTTACTTATTACCTCTCTGAAATATCTCAGCCAAATTTACTTTAAAGTCATTTTCAGATTTCCCTATTTTTAATTTGTGTCAAGTGAATTTTTTCCTGGTTATTGATTTCATTTTTAAAAATCAGTTTTTTCTTTTTGTAATTTCCCTCATTCGACAGCATTAAAAAAGACTACAGAAAAGATGCTTTTTATCTTTCTTTAAAATATTTTTTTCTTTTCTTAAAAACAATAATTTTCATTACATAAACTTTAGAAAATGCATAAAACCATAGGTAAGAATTAAACATGTCTGTGTGTATACTTTTTTTTAAAAAGTTGGTCATAATGTATATGTTTTTTTCTTTGATTTTATTTAACTTATACCCATTTCCCCTTATCATTAAATAATTTTGGATATATAAGTTTTACTGGCTTCTTCACATTCCTTGCCTGTGTTATACATTAACTATAATTGTTTAGTTTTCTTTTGTCGACATTCAAGAGGCTTCTAACTTTTCACTGTTAAAAATAACACTGTATTGCCTCTACTCTTGTGTACATTTTTGTGTGCATTTCTAATTTCTTTGCAGAAATTTAACCAATAGTATATGGAACCCCCCATTTCTTCAGACCTTTGCTAGCATTGCTGATGAATGATACTTAATTGATATTAAATGGCATTTAAATGATATTTACCAATAAATGGCATTTGATTGTCTGAATTTTTATTTTCATCCTATTATTTTAGTTTTTTAACTTTTTTGTGTTTGTAAATTATCTGTTCATGTCAAAAGTTGTTTTTCAGAGGTACCAAATAATGTCGTCTGAAATGTTGCCAGCATTTATTGAAACTTCTAACGTTGACAAAAAGCAAGGCTTAAATGAAGATCAAGAGGAGAGCCAGAAGCCAAGATTAGGTGAAGGGTCTGAACCAATATCTAAAAGGCAAATGAAAAAACTAATAAAACAGAAACAATGGGAAGAACAACGGGAACTCCGGAAGTATGTGTTTCAAAATGTATATGCTCTCTTTTTATTTAGAAATATGGAATGTTAGACCTTGCATAGCTCTTTGGCATATTAAGTGTAATTGTGTTACTTAAAATTCAATCACTAATTTTAGACAAAAGTGAAAAGAAGCATGCAAGAGAAAAAAATTGAAGTTAACAACGTATGTTATGAGTAGCAGCACAATTTTTGAAACAACTGTCTTGTATAAGGAGTGTAATTAGTGTCCATATGCTAGTTATGGAATAAAAACAGCCAACTCAGAAAGGTCAAGTTTTGGCCTAACATTGATTTTGCCAGAAGAACCATTGTAGGTTTTAGTGAAAGCAGTTAGGCTAAATTTGTTACTGTAATAAACACCAAAATTTACGAAAAGAAAATAAACTATAGTTGGTGTAAATTAGAGAAAAAGTATGTAATTTTTTTTAATGAACAATTTTATTTTGCTTTTTTTCTTTACCTCCTAGCTGCCCAGGAGGCAGAGGTAGGAGAATCGCTTGAACTCGGGGAGGTGTAGGTTGCAGTGAGCCGAGATCTCGCCATTGCACTCCAGCTTGGGCAACAAAAGTGAAACTTGGTCTCAAAAAAAAAAAAAAAAGAAAAGAAAAAAAACAGCGAAACAAAAAAAATTATATAGGTGGATGATGAAAGTAAAATTCATGATAACTCAAAGTCAGTATTTATAAGGTTTTCTTATGGATAGTATGATACCAATAACAAATGAAACTATTGTGGAGGTATAGTTAGGATTTAAATAGAAAGCTTTAGATCATTTTTGGAAGCTCATTTCCTTTCTATCTGAAGCTTTTAGATGGACTGTATAAAACTGGTAATACTTGACCATTTTTGAACGGTCACAGAAGTGACAATTTCCTATGGCTTAACCTGATAGTTTTTAAAAGTAATTATTTAAAAGAGTCTTGTGAATAACTGGATACACAATAACAAAATGTAATTTCAATAACTAATTTTAGACAAAAGCGGAAGGAAAAACGCAAGAGGAAGAAATTGGAGCGACAATGTCAAGTGGAATCACACTCAGATGGAAATGACAGAAAACGTGTTCGAAGAGATGTGGTTCATAGCACCCTTCGCCTTATCATTGACTGTAGTTTTGATGACTTAATGGTATTAAAGGTATCATGAATTGTCAGAAAAATCTTGTATATGAATTAGGTCGAATCATCCTTGTTTTAATATATAATATCCCGTTTATTTAACTTTATGCATTGAAATGAATCTTGAGTTTTGCAAATTTCTTTCCCCTAAGTTAAATCAGCTAGTAAATCTCATTGATATAATGAATTTGTATATTTATGTGTGTGTGTGTGTGTATGTGTGTGTGTGTCTGTATGTGTGCAGACAGGAAAGAGAGACAAACACACACTTTATAGTCTAGATGACAGAACTAAATTAGCCATTTAGTAATCATAAAGATCTGTAGGGTTTTATCAGTGTTGGTGAAACATGAAAACAGTAATATTATGGCTCTAAAAGTGTTTTGTTGTTGTTTCTTAAGAGAGTAGTTGTTTTCATGAACTAGCATTTTAAATAAATACAAAATATAAAATAATGGGTCACTTACAGAGCATTAACTTATAGTAATTTTGTTAGTATGTAAGGAATCAAATAATGTTCATCAGAATGGATTTGTATTTAAGAAGAAGAATTGTATGTATATAGTCATTCCTTCTGTGTATTCCATTCCTTTAAGATCACAAAATGGCCATAGAAAATTTTAATAACTTTGCTTTAAAAATTGAACTCTGTAATAGGACATTAAGAAACTTCATAAGCAGATTCAGCGATGTTATGCAGAAAACCGACGGGCACTGCATCCTGTGCAGGTATGTCTGAAGATTTTAAAGCAGACTCTAGTTTTCTTTTATATCTTTCATGGCTAAAGACATAGATAATTCCTATAGTCTTTGCAGGAGGCTTACAGGTAATCTTGTTTAATGCCAATTTGAAAATTATTTTCTTTTTTGACAAAAATAAAGCAAAATATTTTAAACATCTTTCAGTATGGTATCTTAGACACACTCTTTCCAGTAATCATCAGTCTTATACAAATTGACCTTTTCATTGCCATGTAGTTGAATATCTTCACTGTAGGACATACATATCTTTTTATACCAGTTTCTCAGGGCCAAAAGCTGTGGCTGCTTGATATATGCTGTGGTATCTGTTGTGTAGATTTTGTCTCCTTAAAGGTTTTTTGTTTTCTTTTGAGTCGCTGAAAGTTTAGACAGGTATTTTTAAGCTGAGGTAAGGAGTGATTTGGGAGACTATTTGGCTATTGTTAAGAATAACATCTTTCTGTTGGAATTCTAGGTGACCTAAAAATTAATACTAGCTCACTGATGTTAAGAACCAGGAACTATTAATATATTTTGGTTAGATATTTTGTTTTTACCTAGTGATAGTAATTTTAGACTTTTGTATTTTTTATGTTTTATAGTTTCATACCACACTTATATGATACTCCTTATATTCCCATTTTTATCTGTAG
The DNA here is from genome assembly GCF_009761245.1 of Sapajus apella. Classification (NCBI taxonomy): domain Eukaryota; kingdom Metazoa; phylum Chordata; class Mammalia; order Primates; family Cebidae; genus Sapajus; species Sapajus apella. The sequence continues at coordinate 3,542,606 of NW_022437064.1, forward strand.
TAGACCCTTTCTCACCCTTGATTGAGACTTAAATAGGTGTCAGGGTTTAGAATCAAAGAAAAAATATGAAGACTGCATTTGGTTTAAAAAAAAAAAAACTGGTATCAGAAAAAAAAGAATAGGAACTTGACATGGAAGCAGGGAGTTTGCAGAAAAGTGATGATTAAGGTAGAGACAAGTTATAACTACTTGTGATGAAAATGTAAATAGGATACTGCAGCTACTGGGTTATGAAACACACACACAAAACATACCATTTCTACCGCAGTTTATTGTATGCTCAAAGCATGTCACAAATTTATTTTTCTAGATCAATGAGAATAAATATATTTTGTGTTTCGTAGATTGTCAGATGAGTAAATGAGAGAAATAAAATATTAGACTCAAATGGATATTTGTTCTCTCTTTCTATACCAACAAATCTTTTATCAGTTTTACTTGACAAGCCATGGAGGCCAGCTGAAAAAGAACATGGATGAAAATGACAAAGGATGGGTCAACTGGAAGGTAATTAAAACAGATAAATTCTCACATAATTCCAGGTATTTTTATGTTTCTAAAGATCTACATTTTGTACCTAAATTGTATATAATGCTACTTAATATAACAATCTCCAGATGTAATGGCTGAACCTAAGTCTAAGATTACAAACTGGAGATGCTGAAGAAGGGAGCAAGATATCTGGTAGTTGGTATTTGTTCTCATTAAATCTTACCTATTTTACTGTCAACTTTTAAAACATATTTTTAAAAAGAAATAATTTTAAGGATCTTTATATCATTTTTCCCTAGCATACTAGCTAAACATTATATGTTACCTATAAAAATGAAATCACTCTAAATTTTGAAAGTGTGCCTGCATTCTGTTTCTTCTTTCCCTGTCCTGGCCACTGACCACGTGTGACTATTGAACTTGAAATGTGATAGTCTGAATTGTGAATTGAAATGTGCTATGAATAGGAAATACATACTGGATTTCAAAGACTCAGTACCGCAGAAGAGAGAAAAAAGAATGTGAATATATCCTAGATAATTTTTAAAACATTTATTAAATGTTCAAATAGTAACATTTTGGGTACACTGTGTTAAAAAAATAAATTGTTAAAATTAATTTTATCTATTTTCACTTTTTAAAATGTGGGTACTAGAATATTTAAAATTGCGTATGTCGCTTCACAGTTTTTTTGTTTTTTTGTTTTTTCTGTTGGACCAAATTGTTCTCAATCATTGGTAAAGATGACAAAATAGGTTGTCTTTGGTACCAGTCCCTGAGGAACTCGATCCTATTTAGAAAAGTCCTGGGTTATCCCTGTACTTTTTTCTTTCTCAAAATCAGTTCTGTCAGTGACACAATTTCCCTTTCAGATTCACTAATTCTATAATGAAGGCTTTTATTTTGTTAATAGTCTATGATATGAAACATTTTCAAAGGCTTTTAAGTTTTTAAGTACAATATATTTATCAAATCCTATGTTTGTGCCTGTTTTTCCAAGAAATAGTGTAATAAATTAAGAGTCATGTTTTCAGTTATTTTGCGACTTGTTAAATTTATCATTTATACCATCAGCTTTCCAGAGAGACTTGAGCTTCATTGGTCTCTAATTAATCAGGTTCCTCTTGGGGCCCTTATTAAGTATAAAGGTTAAATTTATAGTAAAACATTTTCCAGAAAAGTAGCTATTTATTAATTATACATTTTAGGAGAGAGTTCTTTTGCTTCATTCTTGGTTTCATTAAAAATTATTGGGTAAATGTCATCTGAGCCTGGTGATACATATTCTTTTATGCAATCAGTGTGGGTTGCAAAATCATGACTGCCAGCTATTGTTCAATTTTATACCCATGATCTGACAGTTTTGGCGAAGAAGTTTTCAAATGTGTATCTCTTTGTAACAACAGATATATGGAATTAATTAAATCTATAAGCTGTTCCCTTTCATGATTCATGTAGATGGAGAGGAAGTAATTGGAGAAGGCATTCTTTGGTTGTAGAACAATATGAGCAAGTATGTGGCGGTAAAAATGCATTTGTTTTGTTAGAACTGAGATAAAGTTGGAAAAGTAGATTAGTGCCATATTCAGGAAAGAGTTATTAAAGAGTTTAGATTATATTCCACAGAAAAAGATAAAACATTGGAAGTCATGTTTTTAGAAAATGAGCCTGCTATCAATGTGTGGAAGTAGGTTGGAGGGGTCTCAGGCCAGCAACGAGGAAATAAAATTAAGAGGCTATTTAAATGATCAAGGTGTGAGATGATAAGGAATTGATGTAGTAAATTCTAAATAATGCATTGTAATGATTGTATTCTTTTGAACTTCATTTTACATGTTTTTGGATGGATTTGTTTTGGGAAAAGAGAATAATCATTTGTAGATAATATTCATAAGATCCTGTTAATTAGTAACGTCTTTCCCCTGTGTCTTAAAGGATATCCATATCAAACCAGAGCACTACAGTGAACTCATAAAAAAAGAAGACCTGATTTATCTTACATCAGATTCACCTAATATACTGAAGGAATTAGATGAATCAAAGGCCTATGTGATTGGAGGATTAGTAGATCACAACCATTGCAAGGTACTATTAAATTTTTATTTTTGCCTTTGCTACTTAAAATTGCTATTTCAGCTTTTCCTGAAAGTAACAGTAATACTAATGACAGCTGATCTTTATTGAGTGCTTACTATATGTCAGTCACCTTTTGAGCTAAGCAAAGTATTTCACATACATTAGCTTACTTAATCTTCATTACAACCCAGTGAGTTTAGTGCTATTATCATCTACATTCCACAGGTAAGAAATTCACAGCACAGAGAAATTTAGTCTAAAATCAGTAGTAGCAGGTGACATGGCAGCTATTTGAAACCAGGCAGATTGCTCTGAAGTCTACATGCTTAACCATTACACTTTATTGATAGGAGATACTGCTGCTAATCAGTTGCTAAGCCATTGGAATTTAAACTAGTTTTTAAATATGTTATTTTCATGAGATGTTTTTTCTATTCTCTTACGTTTGTACTTTTCTCTCCTCCCATCTATACCTTTATTTGGATGAAAAATTACAGAAATGCACTTTCTAAAAGAAAATGTCATTTTATACTTCACCGGCAATGCTGCAGCATACAAAATTTTTCATATCTGCTCGTCCAGTATGTTAGCTCTGTGGCAATAGAGCTGCAGCTGTCCAATTGGTAACCACGTGTGACTACTTAAATTTAAATTGATTACAATTTACGAAATTCTGTTCTTCACTATGTGTGTACAAATGTGTACAGTATGACTGAAGAACTGAATTTTATAAACTGTAATCAATTTAAGTAATCACATATGGCTACCAATTGGACAGTTGCAGCTCTGTTGCATCATAGGGAATTTTATCAGAATGATCTTTAGCCTTTTTATTTTTTTCTTAGTGGAAAAATTCTGTTTTGTTATTTATATAGAACCACATATTTTTTCGTGTTTGTTTCTCTGAACTAAAACAGTTTTGTTTTCAAAAGCACCTACTTCAATCTACTAATTATTTGCCCCCCCACCCACCAAATATGTAAACCATCAGTTGAGAAATGAGCTTTTCTTTCTCCTGTACTCTGTTTGTTGACCATTTCAGTTCCGGTTAGACATAGGCTTCAAGGATTTTAATTTTGGCAAGAGATAAAATTCATATTCAGCATTTTTTTAATTTACAGAAAGGGAAAAATAAAACATCATCTGTTATTTAAAATTTCTCAATTCAAGTTTTCATTTAATTTGTTTTTGCCATTTGTATAAAGTAGTGTTACATAATTGAATTCAGTTTAAATACAGTCATACGTTGCTTAACGATGGGGTATGTTCTGAGAATTGCACCATTAAGCGATATGAACATTACAGAGTGTACTTACAGAAACCTAGACTGTATAGCCTATTACACATAGGCTGCATGGCATAGCCTATTGCTCCTAGGCTACAAACCTATACAGAATGTTACTGTACCAAATAGCGTAGACAGTTGTAACATAATGGTCTTTGTGTTTCTAAACGTATTTAAACATAAATGTTATAAAAGATTTTAAAAATTCATGTATACCTGTATAGGGGCACTTACCATGAGTGGTGCTTGCAGGACTGCAAGTTGCTCTAGGTGAGTCAGTAAGGAAGTGGCAAATAAATGTGAAGACCTAGATATTACTGTGTACTACTGTAGACGTTATAAATATTATACACTTACACTACACTAATTTTTTTCTTCAGTAACGAATTAACCTTAGCTTACTGTAACTTTTTTTACTTTATAAACTTAATTTTTAAAACTTTTAGACTCTTTTGTAATAGCATTTAGCGTAAAACATAAACACATTATACAGCTGTACAAAAATATTTTCTTTCATATATCCTTATTCCATAAGCTTCTTTCTATTCTTAATTTTTTTTTAACTTTTTAAAGTTAAAATTTTTTTTCTCTTTTTCTTTAGCTTTTTAAACTTTTTTGTTAAAAACAAAGACACAAACACACACATTAGCATAGGCCTACATAGAGTCAGGATCATCAATATCACTGTCGTCTACCTCTACATCTTGGTCCACTGGAAGGTCTTTAGGGGTAATGACATGCGTGGAGCTGTCATCTTCTATAGTAACAGTGCCTTCTCCTGGAATGCCTCCTAAGAACCTGCCTAAGGCTGTTTTATATGTAACTATTTTTTTTTTAAGAGTAGGAGAAGTATACTAATGATAAAAAGTATAGTAAATACGTAACTGGTAATATAATTTATTATTCTCAAACATTATTTACTGTACATAATTATAGTGCTGTACTTTGATGTGACGAGCAGAAGGTTTGTCAGCATCACCACAAACACGAGTAATGCATTTCAGTATGATGTTCCACAGCTCCACAGTCACTAGGTGACAGGAATATTTCAACTCCATTATAATCTCATGGGACCACCACTGTATATGAGATCTGTTGTTGCCTGAAACTTTGTTATGCAGTGCAGGACTTTATTTTAAACTGAGATAAAGGCAGGGTAGAATGGGGAAATTAATACTTGAGTCAGGAGACACGTGAGCAGATTTTTCTTGTGGTTCTGCTGCTGAGGAGCTTTGTAACTGGGCAGGAAACATAATATTTTTGGTTTCCTAATTTGTAACTTGAGGAGGTTAAAACAAATGCTCTAAACATTGACTATACTTATTGTCAAGAGAATGTTTCCAAATGAGCAGTAAAACACATACATACCCCTCTTCAGATAATATTCTCTGAACTGTACATTCTCTAAACTATAAATCTTTTCTAAAAATTATTTATACTATTACAGAGCCTTAAAATAATTTAATGTTCTTGTTGAAGTCATAGTATCTTTGTTTTAGGGTGTCACATATAAACAAGCATCGGATTATGGAATCAATCATGCACAGCTCCCACTTGGAAATTTTGTGAAGATGAATAGTCGAAAAGTTTTGGCAGTTAATCATGGTAAGCTGTAAGGGATAAACTGAAAATATAGCTGAGCGAACATTGTGAGAAAGAATATTACATTTAGTATTTGAACAGGTAGAAAGTATTACGCCTTGCTGGAGACAAAATTATAAAAAGTTATCATTTATAATTTGTTTAACAGAAATAAGACATATTAGAAAAATTTGAAAATGTATGCAAGTATTCAAAAATTAGCTATATCTTACTACACAGAGATATTTGGTGTTAACTTTTTGGTGTTGACTTCCAGTTCTTTTCCTATGCAGATATATTATTATTTATTACATAATTGGATTTTTACTGTATTACATACAATGTTGTAAATCTGGGATATTTTCTCTCCTTTATCACTTTATTTTTTCATGTCATTGAATCATTGTTAATTGTGGCCAGGCACGGTGGCTCAGGGCTGTAATCCTAGCACTTTTGGAGACCCAGGCAGGCTGATTTCTTAAGCCTAGGAGTTTGAAAACAGCCTGGACTACATGGTGAAACTTCATCTTTACAAAAAATACAATAATTAGCTGAGCATGATGGTGGGTGCTTATAGTCCCAGCTATTCAGGAGGCTTAGATGGGAGGATCACCTGAGCTCAGGAGGTCGAGGCTGCAGTGAGCTATGATTGTGCCGCTGCACTACAGCTTGGGCAACAGAGTGAGACCCTGTCTCAAATAAATAAATAAATAAATAAATAAAGTAAGTAAGTAAGTTATTTATTTATTTAAAAAATGGTAGTCCATCTTTTAATATACAAAAATTTAAACATTCTCCCGTGGTTGAATTGTGTTTTTTTTCTTTTTACTGTTGCAAATAACATTAAAATAGACATTCGTGTACCTGTCTTCGCCTAGACTTTGCTTTAAAAAAATTCTTTAAGTCAATACACGACTACTTATTAAACGATTTTTATACACTAAATACTTCCTATATAGCAGGTTCTAGGGAGTTATATAAATGAAATTATTGATTCAACAAAGGAATTGCCTCTAAAACCTTTGATATATAGTGGAAATTACATTTTCCACAAAGTAATTCAAGTTAGCCCTTTAGCAGTATGCTGAAGTAAGAGTACCCCAGAGACAATATTGGGACTCTTTACTACAGCCAATGTATATAAAAAGAAAGAAAAGAGAAAAAAAAGCAGGCAAGGAGCTCCTAGTGTCAATGGCTCTTTATAGGAAACATGAAGAAAGTTAAATAAATGCTAACCAGGTTGTTAACTTGTAAAGGATAAAGATGTGAAGGGGTCAAAAAACAGTAGGAGAGAAACTGAAAAGGTCTTTATTGATTATAATTGACATGAGATACTGGTAAATTTCTGAGTGCTTAAGAACTGAACTGAGAAAAAGCTAGATAGGTAACTGGGCTGGAGGACCTTGGGGCAAATTGGCCTTGACAGACAATAGAAAGAAGAGATAAGAACAAAGTACCGTAGTTGTTAGGACAAAATAAGAGTCTTAATACAAAGGCAATATATTTTAAAAGACAGCATGCAGCATTGTGATGAGCTTGGCTAAGAAATGTATGGAGTTTGTCTTTATTGCAGTGTTTGAGATTATTCTGGAATACCTGGAAACAAGAGACTGGCAAGAAGCATTTTTTACTGTCTTGCCCCAGCGGAAAGGAGCTGTTCCCACAGACAAAGCCTGTGAAAGTTCTCATGACAAGCAGTCTGTCAGGGTGGAGGAAGGTGGATCGGACAGTGATTCCAGTGAGGAGGAATATAGCAGAAATGAACCAGATTCACCACATGAAGAAAAGCAGGATAAGGAAAATCACACTGAATCTACAGCCAACTCTCTGCCACACTAATATTACCTGGTTTCCTTTTAGTTTAAGGAAAAATTAGGAGAAGGTGAAGTACTATATAGAATATTGAAATTGGAAGAAAATTTTATTTTCTCTTATTTCTGTTGTGAATTTTAAAACTTTTTTTTTTTTTTGGAGCTAAATGATAATAAAAAAGCCCATTAAACTTTGTAAGAAAATATTTTTTGATTTTGCATAAGAAGATTTAAATGTGTATGTGGGTTTTTGTTTTTGTTTTTGTTTTTAAAGCCTCAAATAGTAGTTTCTAGATAATTTTACTTTATTAGTATATTTTCATTTTCTTTCATTTTATATTCTTTAGAATGTGCCTTCTGACTTTTCAGTTTTATTATTTTATAGTCCTTCAACATCTTTATGATCTATTGTCTACATCTGTGAGGACACATATTCATAAATATACTGTCAATCTATCAGAATGTTGTGTATGGTAGATTCCCCTCTATTTGCAGCTTTTATGTTTAACTTAGTTATTTGAAAGAAATGTAGTAATTTTAGGAAGAAGTAGCAGCGTAATAGACATTAATAATTCATTCCTTTTGGACTGTGGAGTGCATATCTGTTCCTTCTTGTGATGCCTTTTTGTGGTTCTAAAGTAATTACTGAAGAATTGAGAATCTCTTTAATTCATTTGTTTAGTTCTTACAATGGTGATAAGTTACTTCAATTATAAAATTGAATTTTGCAGACTAAATTATTTTATAATGCTGTTGCTATTAAAAGATCAATTTTGCCTTTACCTGCATTTAAAATGAAACAGTTCTTAGCAGCTGTGTTTTTCTTTCATATTTTTTTTAAAAAATATTTGTTGGCTTTTAAGATGAATAAAGTTTATATGTACATCTGCCTCTTCTCATATAAGAATATTCATACTAATGTATGCTTCTATAAATGACATATACATGTGAAAATATGCATGTAAATATATTTATATCTGTCCTGATCATGTATGGTTCTCAGTTATTAATTGGTAATATGATTGATTTGCCATTTGCCATATATCTGTATTACTTGTGAATGGTTGTGTTGAACACACTAAGAGCAATTTGAATTTTATTAAGTACAAAAATCCTTAGCTAAACATTTGTATGGGAATGCTGACAAGAAAGAATAGTGTAAAAGGGAGCTGTTTTAGTTTCCTAATGTGTAAGGTAAAGTGATTGGTCTCTGTCACAGCTAAAGGATTTCAGTAGCCTTCATTGAGTTTGGGTAAAACTAGTTCCTATTCTTTTGTCTTCTTTTTAATATATAAAAGTTATATTTATATTTATATATATTTTAAAAGTGCTTAACTTACACTATATATGTTACATACCAACATATATACACACAATAGAAGATTTATTGGATTTAGTATTGATATTTGCTGTCTATTTTTGTTACTTTGTTCTTAGTAATCCATTATAGTTACCTACTTTAAGGTAAGGTTTGTAGGCAATATATGTAAGTAAAGACAAGCCCTACAATTCTAAAATAACAAAGCTTATGTCTTAAGTTATATTTTTCAAAGTTTCATGTTTTTCTGAGTAAATGTGCTTTATCATCATGAAATATTATGCCTTTTACTTAAATTATTTTATGTAGAATAGGGCACTGTTTATTATGAAAGGTGGGAAAAAATCATTCCAAATAAAAGATTAATTTTTGTTAATTATAAAAAGCCCTGTATTCGTTTCCTAGATGTGCTGTAACAAATTACCACAAACTGGGTGGCTTTAAACAACAGAAATTTATTCTCTTAACAGTTCCAGAGACTAAACGTCCAGAATAAAGATGTCCCAGGGTCATGGTTCCTCCGTAGGCCCTAGGAAAGAATACTTCCTAGCCTCTTCCTGGCTTTTGGTGGTTGCCAGCAATCCTTGCTGTTCCTTAGCCTATAGTGGCTTGACTCCAATCTCAGTTTTGTTGTCAAGTGGTCTTCTACTCTGTCTTCTATGTTTACATCAGTGTCCAAATTTCTCTCTTTTTATAAGGAGACCAGCATTGGATTAGAGTTCACCATGATCCAATATGACCTCATCTTGACTACATCTGCAAAGACTCTGTCTCCAAATAAGGTCACATTTACAGGTACCATGTATTAGGATTTGACATATATTTTGGGGTACACAATTCTACCCACTACAGGCCCATATCTAGGCTATTGGTGGCAAGAAGGCAAATATTACTACCTAGTTTCTGAGATATTTTAAAATTTGGTTTTAAAAAAATTAAACTTTTTTCTCATTTTAATGTATCCTTTTCTCTCAGCATTGTTTTGGTGTATTTAGGTTCTTTTTTTGTTAAAACTTCAGTAGATATTGAAGTTACTTGTATTGGAACAAAGTTAGGGAAGTAAACTACTTAAATAAATGTATCAGAAAATATATGTCTGCTGAAATATAGAATTTCCTCACATTTAACTTCTTTAATAACTTACAGTCATCATAAAGCAAGCTCATTCTTAAGAGAAGAACCATTCCTCATTCTTATTCTCCAGAGACTGGTGCTGTTGACACTATAGCATTTGAAAATGCTCAGAATGGAAAAACCAAAAATGAGAAAAGAAAGCAGTTCTAGTGAATAAATGTCTTTTGGGAGATGAATGAACAATGATGAAATCCACCATTGACTGGTAGTTATAAAGCAAAGTGACATACAATTTCACTTTATACACAGGAAAGGTCACAGAAATTATGTAGATAAAAGGCAAGAATTGTCTATAGAGCCCTGAGACAGTACACAGACAGCAGGTGTAAAATGAGATTTAAAAAAAGAAAGAAAGAAAATGGCAGGGATTCAAATTAAGGGCAGCAAAGGTCATTAAACTTTGATTCCAGTTAGCATACAGGTATTTATCTCTAGTTTCCTATCTCACTGTCAGACACATACAGTGATAGTAATGTGAAGAAGAGAAGCAGTGACAAAATCAAAAGGTGGTGCATTGACAGAATCAATGGAAACAGTAGGAAATTGGACTAAGCGTAAACCTTGCACTGCCACTGTTAATTGAGGGACTTTGGATGAGTTAGTCAACCTTTTTGTTAGGTCTCAGTATTTTTATATGTAAGATTGAAATGTTATTCCATCTACTCTGTCTCTTATGGTTTGAGCAAACAATTGTCAAGCAGTAGCTAATGATAATGCTTGATTTGGCTTTCTCATTTCTTGCTTCATTTCCCTTGTTTCTCAGTCTTTTTGACATTGCCTGCTCTAAAATAGTAATAATATATAGGCTTTTGTTTCAGGCTTTACTTTCTGAGGAAGCCAGGCTTAGTTATAATTTTTAAAATGTAAACTTTCTAAATTACCAAATGAACACTCACTAAACAAAACAAGGAAATTGCAGATCATTTAGTGGAACACTTATTAAAGCAACAAAAAATGCTAACATTAAACACAATCACATGACAAAATCTGTATGTCCTATCAGCAAATTTAAATGGTCTAAAAATCTCCAAAATTGGATTTAAAAAAGAAATATGTGCTGTATTTAAAGTTATTCAGCAATATTGAAAATAAAAAGCAGAAAAAGACATACCAGGCTAATAAAATGAAGAAAGAAGTCACAATGTTAGCATTGGATAAAGTTCAACACATTATAAATAAGGCAAAGGAGAAGAACATGTTGTAATGGTCAAGAATGCAATCCTTAGGAAAGATCTAATCATTTTGATTATGCATCAGGTAACATAGTATTCAAAGTTATTGAGAGAAAACTTTGGCAATTACATGAGACAACACATCAGTATAAGGAGTCTTTAACTAATACTTCTCAACCTATTACAATGCAAGTAGACAAAAGATGAATATATGGAAAATATACATGCTATAATTACTAATACAGATAGTGATACCAAATTTTGTAGGCTGAAAACAAAAAATCCAACTTGTATTCTAGTGTCCATGGAATATTCATAAAATAACCATATTTGACCACAAGGAAGAATTTCCAAAGTAAAAATACAGGTAGCTTCTCTGATAACAATACACTAAACTGGAAAATAAACTTGGTGAGATGGGATGAAAGCCTTACATTTAATTTTTTTTTTCTCAAGAACTTATTAGATAAAAGAGGAAATCAAATCTGAAATTATATAATATTTTGAAAATAGAGACAATAAAAACACTACATATCAGATCCATAGATCTACATAAAGCTGTGAATAGAGAAAAATTAATTACCTTAAAAATTTATGCTAATAGAATGAGTGAATATAAACAAATTAAGATTTGACCCAAGGTGTTGTAACAATAATGAACCTAAAGATATAAAAAATGGAACTTAAAGATATTAAGAAATGAAAAGAGATACAAAAATAGTAAAATTGTTGGACATAAGAATAAATCCAATTCCAGTTTTTTTGAAAATGATAGCAAAATGTGAAGTCATTAGCTAACTGAATCAAGAAAAAAATTACAAATACATAAAAATGAGAATTGCAGAATAAATTTAATGAATTAGGAGATAAATCTCTCAATTCTATGAAATTTGGACACCCGGATGAAATGGATAATTTTCTAGGAAAATATAAACTTCCAAAATTGACCCTCCTCTCCAAAAATACCAAAAATATAAATAGACCAGTTACCACAGTAGAAATAAAATTGTCAAAGAGCTACAACCCCCCAAAACACAAAAACTATGTGGTCTGATAGATGAATTTTAGCAAAATGATAAGGAAAAAGAATTGGCGATGCTATTATAATTTCTTCATAACAAAAGAAGGAGAGCACTTTATTAATTTTATGAGTTGAGCATAATCTTGATATTTATCAGTAGCACCTAGTGCTTAAGCACGTAGATTCTAGCCATACTTTGAGCCAATCATGAAATCTTTGTGTGAAAAGCTAGTTTTTCTTAACATAGAACATAACTATAGTTGGAATATGGTTCCTACTCAAGTTTTTAATCAGCTTCTCTTTCAGCTATACTAATTCTCAACGATGGACGATAACTAGAAGTGATGTTTACCATTTCAAGGCCAAGACTTTAAGCAGATATATCCTCCTTGTGGAAGGCATAATAAGATCCTAATTCCCAGAACCTTTGAATTTGTTAAGTTAGATGGTAAGGGGGAATTTAAGGTGGCAGGTAGAATTAAATTGCTAATCAGCTGACCTTAAATGAAGGAGATTTTCGTGAATAAGCTGGATAACAGGCCCAATGCAATCACAAAGGTCCAAAATTAAAAGATGGAGGCAGAAGAGTCAGCATCAGAGTGATTTGTTACAAGAACAACTTGACTGGCCATTGCTGACTTTGAAGTTGAAAGAGAGCCATGAACCGAGGCGTGTAGATAGCCTCTAGAAAATGGAACAGGTAAGAAAACAAACAGTCCCCTAGAGCTTAGGAAAGGAATGCAGTCCTGCCCCACCTTGATTTTAGCCGACTAAGACCCATTTCAGACCTCTGCCTACAGAATTGTGAGAGAATACATTTGTGTTGCATGAAGTCACTAAGTTTGTGGTAATTTGTTACATCAGCAATAAGAAACTAACACTTTACTCTCATTTTTCTTTTGCCAGCATGGTACAGTTGACGGTGGAGCCCTAGGTGTTGGTTCAGCCACCAGATGGAAGGATCCTGGGCCTCTAAATCACCAAGTAAAGCAAAGTCATCTTTGAAACACACACTTTGGACTCTCATGTGAGAAATAATTGTGTTTGAATGATGGCATTTGTTACAACTTACCCCATCACAATGAGTTCAAATCTGTGCCTCAGCTTTCTTATTTTAAATAATGAGGAAAATAAGAGTAGTTACCTCAAACAGTCTTTGTGAAAATCAGTTATTAGATCTTAAGTGTTTAGAATGATTCCTGACACCTAGTAAATATGTTATTAAAATTTAATGTACACATAGACGTGCATACACATGAACACACCACACACTGAATTTATATGGTGTCTCTGATGAACATCAGTGCAAACATTCTAAATAAAGGATTGGCTTATTGGTAGATAGACTACAGCAGCACACTCAAAGAATGATATCTGTGGCCCAAGAGTGGTTTCTTTTAAAAGTACAAAAAATTCAGTATTATGAAATGTTAATGTCCACCATTAGCACTGACTGAAAACTAGCTTATTTCTGGCTCATGAGTTAGAAACAATTTGTATATGTTTTCTTTTTGAAGGGGAGGGGAGCATTTTTTATAATAGTTCAACAACAGTGAGACACTGGATGGTAAAAATCAGCTCACATGTTAAAATTCTGTTGTTGGTATTTATTTATTTTGTGGTAGTGGTGGTTTTTAATTTTTTGTTCTTTGTTCCCCAATTCCCCCAACAGAGTTTGGGTTAGGTGTCAAACTGTAACTGCCTAATTCTGATTATGGATGATTTTTCTAGTATCAGGGCTTTATGCTCATGTACTAACAGTGCAAGACTGGAAACATAGTATATAAATAAACATACTTCTTTTACACATCTTATTAGCTACAAATGGAAATATCATCTCCAGTAATATTTATTTGTAGCATTATATACAGATGTTTTTAGATTTACATGTGCCACCATAAAGAGGACCACTTGATTCCTCAGTACCAAAACTATTTATTTGAAAAATAATTCAGTGATGTAAATGTGAAGGTCATATTCATGAAAGAATTCACTTAGTCTAGAACTTCTACCTTCGATATGTTGAAGGATAAAATGCTCTTTGGGGACAGAGGTTGTATTCTTGTATAGTCCTTGCAGACGCTGGTTTTGCTGATCCACTCTCCTGAGTGTTAGGCCTGGGAGGAGACTTTGGTTTGCTGAAATATTCAGCAACAGGTATTTTGATATTATTTCTTCTTATAAACAATGGAGGCTTGTGCTCAGTCTCTGAAATAGAAAAAAAATCTAAATAAGACCATATTTGAGACACTGAACACAGCTTCTCCATGTTTTAGTAGTAAATGATCTACAAGAAACTATATGAAGTTTAGGTGAATTAGATACACCCAGAATTCATAAAAGAATATGTTTCAGCCAGGCATGGTGGCTCATGCCTGTAATCTTAGCACTTTGGGAGGCCAAGGTGGGTAAATCACAAGGTCAGGAGATCGGGACCATCCTGGCCAACATAGTGAAACTGTGTCTCTACTAATAATACAAAAATTAGCTGGGCATGGTAACGTGCACCTGTAGTCCCAGCTACTCAGGAGGCTGAGGCAGGAGAATCGCTTGAACCCAGGAGGCAGAGGTTGCAGTGAGCCAACATCATGCCACTGTGCTCCAGCCTGGCAATAGAGTGAGACTCCATCTCCAAAAAAAAAGAAAATAAATTTCTTTCTTTCTTTTTTCCTTTCTTTCTTTCCACATGCTCATCTTTAATGAGTTATTTGTTCTCTAACATGCAGGATACATTCTTCACTCAAAAGTAAACACGATTTTGATTGGAATGATATAGAGTTGGTTATGTTTAAGAGTGATGGGTGAGGATGGGACAGTGAGAGAAAGAAGGAAGACCTGTGGTCCTAATAGATACCACAAGAGAAGAGACAAGCAGGCTAAAACAAGTTAATTGTGCTCATAAGACCTACATAGTTGCACCCAAGCAGGAATAGGGATGTGGGGAGATGCTGAATATCAACATGGAAAGAAAGGGGCATGACTTGGGAATTCTTATACAAAAAAGTTCCAAGTATCTAAGTGATAAAATACGTGTGGGCCTCACAGGTAAGAAATAAAGTTGAATAATAGAAACCATCACTATTGTGATGTTACAGTCCCAGAATGAGGGGTTTGGTAGGAGAGGCCAGATACAATAGACTGTCCTTAAAGTCTGAGTAAGGGAGTCTTTGTAATTTTTAAACTGTACTTCTTATTGGCTATTAACAGATGGTGCCTCTTTGGGTTTGGTTAATCACAGTGGAACTTGCTGGGGTCTAGGGTGACCTTAATGAGCTCTGATTGATTATATATCATATATCATTCCTGATATAAAGGGAACTTGTAGAAATAACAAGACAGATTTTTGTGTAAAGCTTGTAGATATGCTTCATAGTTGTCGCTCTGTTGTCATGAATGCTCTGCTTGCTTTAAAGCTAGAAGCTGCCAAACCTACAAGGATTCTTTGTTTGGGCTATTTTTAACCTAGGTAGGACTTTCCACAATTCATGATTCTCCCTGGTACCCCTATAGACTGGAGCTGGGCTTCTGGTAGGACACAAAACTGCTGTTTTCTATTTATTTTCAGCTGTCTCGTAGTTACTTGCTTGTGGCTGATTGCCATTTTACCCTTCTCTCTGGTTGATTTTCTTTCCAGTGAAATTATTTAGCTCCATTAAGCTGTGAAGAACTAAAACTCTGAGATCATTGTCCTTTTGTTAGGTCAATACAGGGTTTCCCTTTTCACTGAATTGCTAAAACCAAATCTGTAGTTGCTGTTGTCCTGCTGTCTTGCTTCTCAAAGAGTGTCTGTCCCTGATCAGACACTTTGCCTTTCAAAACAAAGGTAGATTTATCTTTATGAGAAAGTCAGCGGATGCTTTCTCAAGAATTGATCTAGAAATTAGTATTGTATTTTTCTGTTTTTTAAAAGCACTGATCCTTAAAATCTATTCCCTAAGTCGTTAGTACTTACTGGTTTCTTAATACCAACTCAGTAGTTACCAAAAACTGTACTTAACCTTTTGGTACTTCCTTGTTTTCTTCAGATCCTTGACTTGACACTCTATATCAGTTGGAGAAAGAAAAAAGTGAATTTCACAGATACAAGTATTTTCTGTAGACTACACTGTCATCAGTAAGTTCAGTATATATGTATCTTAAATATGCTACCCCAATTCTTTGTTTTTTTTTTTTTTTAATGTATACAGTATTAAATTTACTTCCCAATGAAAAATTCTTCTTACTTTGAGTAAATATCTAACTATTGTTTTATATGTATAGTCATTAAGGTAGAGATTTCAGTTTCTGATTTTATGGACACTTTAAAATAGGGACAATTAGTAATACAATTTTTTTCTGTTTTAATGCTTTTTAAAGTGACATATTTGTATTTTCAAAACGTAATTTTTTTCTAACTTTAAGCTTTACTCAACTTTTTAAAGCAACAAAATTTTCTCTGCAAGCTTAAATAACATCTCCACACATTCTTTTACCATGACTCTACATAAATATTTTTCTTCTGTTATTGAAATTATATCATTTAATAAAAATTTCTCCTGCAGTAATTTCAATCATTTTAGTAATTATTTTTCTCTCTGGAAGCCCCAGGAGTAAATCAAAGAAATTTAAGTGAAGCAATTTATTTTAATTTTGCATTGCTCTACACAAAAAAGTGAAACCTGTGTGATATGCATTTAACAAAATATACAATAACTGTAACAATGCAATTTTGATTTCCTTAATTACATCTACTTTAGTTAAACTATAAAAACCTTTATTATCTTAGATTTCTAGGTAGCCATTCTTGCTTTTTTCTTACTGGAAAAATAATTTTCCTTAAAAAGAAAGCTTACCAGATAAGAAACACATAGTTTCTGCCAAAATGTTCTAAACAATAGAATTGAGAACAATTTTTATATTACATTTACGAAAATGAAAGCAAACAAATATATATTGCAGTCATTTACTGAATAAAGAGGTGCTTTAGAACCTCATGTTTAGCATTTTGAAACTTAACGAGAATTCAAAGTCTTCATGTGTCATAGATTCTCCCTCTAGGGGACCATTATATCTAATTACCTGGTTGGTTGATGCTCTTCTGTATCTCTGGTCAGCACTTTTGATTTTGCGGGTAAATCTGGAGGCGATTTTACTGTGGGTGGTGATTTAACTGTGGGTGGTTTCCCAGTCTCTGCTGCTGGTTCCATTGAGGTGTTTCTTCTGTGATGAGTCAACAGGTTTATCTCAGCAAGCTCAGAATGAATCAAAGCTGAGACCCACTCTTTTTCTGGTTTAAAAGACAAAAAAGGGTGGGAGGAGTGAATGTTGCAATTATCATGTTGGCTAGAAACACAGGATTATCCAGCTCCTGAGTGTGAAAGACTGGTCACCTATTTTCTGGGTAGTTACCGATGTGGGAGTAAAGATTGTTGCAGAAAAGTTGGTTCACTTCAACCTAGTTTCTGCTGACCTTTGATACTGTAGAGTGCCCAGATTAGTTAACTCACTGAGGTACTTGCCCCTGAATAGCAGTGGAATCATTTTAAAATATTGAGCACAGTAGCCAGTCTTACAAGCTGCTGCCAAAGATATAAGGATATCTATACAAAAATAAGAAGTACAGTATGATTCCATTAAAATACAGACTAATAAGTAATAAATAGTTACAAGCATATATAGATAGATACACACCAAAGTGTTCACTGAAATGATGTCTGTGGTAATTTTATTGATGATTTCTTTTCTGTCTCATCTCTTTTTTTCTTTCTTGTTCATCTGTTCTTTCTCCCAACAATAAGGATTTATTACTTGTATAGTTTATTAAATGTTACATTCTTAAAAAGGAAAAATAATTAGAAGATTGCTAAAGACCCATTGCCCCTAAGCACTTCTCAATTGTCTAAAAAGTAGTATTGAATTCCTGGGGCAAGGTAATATTTCCAAAATGTCTCCTATTTTAAATTAGGCTGTTCCTCACACATTGGTGCTTCCTAGCATTGATCAGTGCAGTGATTCTCAGAGTGGTCCTGAGACCAGCATTATCAGCATCACCTGGGAACTTATCAGAAATGCAAATTCCCAAATCCCACCACAGAGATTTTGCCTTAGTCAGTCTGATAAGCAGCTACATTTGAGGATATCTGTTCTCTGCCATTTATCATTGTCTAGATTGGGAATGGTATGTGTTTTCATGGAACAGGCCAGGAAGGGCCCAAAACAGGCTAAGAGATGACTGAGTTGATGGTTTTGCAGGGCAATTGGTAGAGTTGTTACAAGTAACAGAGTTGTTACTTGGATGGCTGTTCTGTTGTTCTTACCAAAGAAAAGAAATAAGCTTTGTGTTCAGAGTTAACAACAGCCCAGAGGATGTACTCAGCAAGGCCCCTGGGTGTGTGGACTCTGGAGGAACACTAACTCTAGCTGAGAATAAGACCTCCCTTGGACACAAGTGTTTCATGTCACCCAAATGAGTTCAATTTAAGGCATACTGAATTTTGAGTTCTTTGAATGACCCACATACATGCAGCTGGATATGCAGGACAGCAATTATTCTGATACTGAAACACTGAGGAAATAATTAATATTGCAACATTTTCTTTGCAAATCCAAGGTACAAAACTTCAGATATTGATTGACATATTCCCAATTTCTGACAATAAATTGAGCTGTGTTTTAAAATGTGTATCTTAATCGCACCTTTTGAACTTGCATGAAGTAGCCACTGTAAAACTTCTGCCAGTGAATCAGTTTGTAAAATGTCACAGAGCTTTGCCAGGATCTAATGGAGAACATTAGAGTTACATATGGGCAAATAAACAATACAAGGCTTATAAGGTTTTCTTTACTCTCTCCAGAATCCCATCATCCCAAATATCACTCTGTATATGATATGCAATTAAGTCAATTGGGATTTTCAACTCAGGAGCTCAATTTCAAATAGTACACAGTAGAATCGTAGTGAAAACAACATTTCCAGTACAATTAACACTTTAGGGCAGGCTATGGAGTGTGTTTGTCTTGTTTTGTCTGTTCAGAAGCAGCATCTTCTAGCAGGAATATACTTCTGGTGAATTTATCTTTCCCACTGTACCAGAGGGTTCTAATGGGAATCTATCAGTCACAGGACTGGCTCATCTTCCCTGCTCCTCTCCATAGACTGAGAGAGAGGGATGTTTTACCTCAATTCTTGAACACAGTGATTGGCCCAATGGAATAGGAATGTAATTCCTGTTAGTTAATTAGAATCCTTCCTTGAGATTTTTTTTTAAATTCTGGAGCTATAGGCTTAAGTGTAGGTGACAGTGGAGATAGAAATATGAAATAATTAATTCTAATAAAAGTGGGCTATAATAAGCATTAAAAGTACAGTTTCCAGATTGAGTCTTACTTGTGTCTGCTGTTAGAATTTAAACACATCTGATATTCATATCTGTATCCTGAACTTCAGTCCTATATATCCATCTGCCTATCAGATGTATTCACTTAGCTGTAGTAGAGGTATTTTGGACATGAAATATATAAAACAAAACCCACGTTTCTCTTCCTAAAACCTGCACCAAACTTACTTTTCCTCCTCGTTCCCCTGTCTCAATGAACAGCACCAACATACATTAAATTGTCCAAGCCAGATGCTGAGATTCATCCTGGACAACTCCCTTGCCCTTTTCAAAAACATAATGTCAAACAATAAGTTCAGTAAATTCTGCCTTCTAAATATTTCTCAAGTCACTCCATTTTTCTTCATCCCTATTGTCTTGACCCAGGCTAAAGCAACATCAAATCTGGTTTGAGCTACTACAACATTGATTCTCTTAGTATTTCTGCCTAAAGTCTTAAATTATTAATTCAACAAATATTTGTTAGTCATTGATCTAGATGCTGGAGATAGAGAAGCAAAATTAAAGGGCTGAAAGTCAACTGCCCTGTATTGAACTTTGTTATTATGTTAAGATATCTGTCTTTGATAATGCCATATCCGAAAGAGAGCAAGTTAGATTTGCTTCTAATTTCACAACAAATCAAAAACTGTGGCAAAAATAGAAAAAGAGCTTCACAGTATTTTCTAAGCCGTTCTGCCTCTATGGATTTTTTCATCAATATAGTGATTGCACATCACTCCTAGCTTCTAATTAATAGATCACTAATTGATCAACAACATCCTGGCGAATATAATTATCCTTTTAGTGAGAGGATGTAGAATATGTCTTCCTGGGAAACCACCTGCACTCTCTGTTACAGAAACCTAAGCGGATGCACAATGAACACAGCAGCTTCCAATCCCTTGAGATAAACATTTGTTTCTGCAGCTTGGGGCAGGGATAACTATGCCTGTAAACCAGGGTTCTGAGTGTCAAAGATATTATAGCTTTTCCAAAGGGTCACAAATTGAGTCTTGATCAGATCTGGAGAAATGGAAAATTATTCAATGAGTAGATTCTCTCTGTGATTCCACCTGTGGAAGTCTATTGAACTCAGTCTTTGGAAACCCTCAAAAAATTATTATTCAGTGATCTCATGATTTCTAGGGGCAGAGAAACCTTAATTCCTCAAGGTAACCTCATGTTTCTTTTGCCATAGAAGTAACTGAAAAACTGTATGTCAGTTTCTCTGTATCATCTTGGTTGGCAAAAACTCAAAGCAGACTACCACAAAGTCTCTGGAATTGAAAACTCCTAACTCTAGAGGGTAGGTTCTCAGCATCAGAGATACCATTGTCCAGCAAAGATTCTGGGGATTATCGCCTTGGTACTTACCATAAAAGTTGTCCTGGCATCCTGTCTTCACAGGACTTTGCAATTCTTATTCTAACAATCATATTTTCCCAAGTGGTTCCTGACCTTGAGTGCCTGTCCTGAACATATTTCATGAAGTGGCATAATGTATATGATTCATATCTTCCCTTCTTTATTGGCATTTTTCTATGCTCACAAGTCTGTGTTCTCTAAAGTGGCATAATGTATGTGATTCATATCTTCCCTTCTTTATTGGCATTATTCTATACTCACAAGTCTGTGTGCTCTAAGGATGAGTGAAAATTTTAACAGATATGAAAATTCCTTAATCAAACTTGAAACTTTTTCAATTACTCCCCCTAGGGGGAAGGTACCTGGTCATTGGACCTATTCGATTAGAAATCAAAGTCAAGGATCCAGCCTCAGTTTTTCTTTCAGGGCACAAAAGCCTTGAAATGGAGTGTGCAAAGAACATGGTTCAGTACCTCTTTAATAATACATTTCCACTCCCAAGTCATAAGGTCAGGTCTGGCAGGATTTAGTGACTCCGAATCTCTGTAAAGAGTGGTCACAGGGGAAATAAATTGGTGGTATTAAAGCACATTACCAGAAGAAACTACCCAAACCTGGGATTAGAGATTTGAGTGGCAATGAACTGGATTGCTAAGAAACTGTCTCCTCTAGTCAAAGAAAACTGGTTTTGCCAGGTTCTGGAATAGGAGACTTGTATCCCTATGTTTGTCCAAACATTTTTTTTTAAATTGAAAACCTACGAGTGAATTATCTGACAGTGTTTATTCATATTTACTCCTAAAAAGAGATGTTAAATTATTTGTTGGCTGATTATTTAACATAGGAAATGAAGGTGTTGCCATTTACTCTGCACATCGATATCAAAATAAATAATTCTAAATATTCGCTAATTATCAACCCCAAATATTTAAAGAAGCTGAAATAATGGCCCTTGTTAAAAATTATTATCTAACTTGTCAATCCTTGTCTTTTTATTAGAGTTTTTAGTCTATTTATCCTTTGGCATAGTTTTGAGTGTACCGTCTTGCTATTTTTTTTTTTTTTTTTTTTTTTTTTTTTTTAGTTTTTTCTTCTGTTATCATTCCCCTTATTCTTTTCTCTGCCTCCTTTTGGATTAATCAAGCACATATTAGTATTCCACTTTATCCTCTCCATTGGCTTTTTAACTATACTTTTTGTTGTTTGAGAGATTAAAATATGCATCGTTAATCTAATATAGTGTTCCTTGAATTAATATTATACCACTTCATGTATAATGTAAGAACCTTATAAGTTATATTTCATTTATTTCTCACCTGAACTTTGTGTTACTGTTGTTTTTACATTTCACCCCTCTGTTTTCTTTGTAACCTCACTTATCTCCCTCACATCTTCCTTTACTTCTGAATGACAGAACTATAAAATGTCACCTTTTTAAATCTTTTAAGCACTTTAAAGTATCATTTCATTGTCTTATGGATTGCATATTTCCAGTGAGAAATCAGTTGTCATTTTTATCATTACAGTCATGCACCATATAACAATGTTTCAGTCAATAAGGGACCACATATACAATGGTGGTCAAGTAAGATTATCATACTGTATTATTACTGTATCTTTTCCTGTTTAGATATACAAATAGTTACCATTATGCTACAATATCTACAGTATTCGGTATAGTAAAATGCTATATAGGTTTATAGCCTAGGAGCAATAGGCTATATAGCCTAAATGTATAGTAGATGTAACATCTAGGTTTGTGTACGTACACTCTGTGATGTTCATACAACAATGAAACTGTCTGACACATTTCTCAGAATGTATCCCTGTCATTAAGTGATGCATGACTGTATATATAATATGTTTTTTTTTCTCATGCTGATTTCAAGATATTCTCTTTGATTTTCCACGACTTTATTATGATGTGCCCAGATATAACTTCTGTGTCTATCTTTCTTGGGTATTTTAAGGTTTTGTCAGATTTGGGAAAATGTTAGCTATTACTTCTTCAAATAACTTTTATGTTCTAATCTCTCTTTCCTCTTCTTCTGAGACTCCAATCATACATATGTTAGACCACCCTATATATTTTTACAGGTCAGTAAGGTTTTGTTTACATTTTTAAAAGTCTTTTTACTTTAATTGGGGCATTTTTTAATTGCTCTCGCTTTAACTCCCACTTACATATTTTTTTCTGTAGTGCCAAGTGTGCTGCTAATCACATCCAGTGAAATTTTGATTTCAGATATTGTAGTCATTCATTAATGACAAAAACACATTTTGAGAAATGCTTCATGAATGATCCCATCATTATGAAAACATCATATAATGTGCTTTCACAAACCTAGATGATACAGCTTACTACACACCTAGGCTATATGGTATAGCCTATTGTTCCTGGGCTACAAACCTGTATAGCATGTTACTGTAGGCAACTGTAACACATTGTTAAGTATTTGTGTATATAATCATATCTAAACATAGAAAAGGTACTATATTGTGCACTTATGTTACCACTGTCATATTTGTGATCTGTAATTGGTGGAAACATTGTTATTCACTGCAAAGCTGTATTTCTTAATTCTAAAATTTCCTTTTGGTCTAATTTTAATTTCCATTTCTCTCGAGAGATGCCTCATATATTCACTCATTATGATTTTTTTTTCTTAGAAATCCTTGAAATCTAAAAAAAAAAAAGAAACCTCGTTTACAGCCCTTTCTACAACAATCTAGAGGCAGAAATACCATTTGACCCAGCAGTCCCATTACTGGGCATATACCAAAGGATATAAAATAGTTCCTCATTAAGCTTATTCAATAACCATCTCTACAACGTGCTCTGTTATTTGTAATTATAACTACAGATACTGATTAGTTAAAATTCCAATTAGAGTCATCATTAAAATGTTTTGACCCTTAGTTTGTCATAGTGGGACTTATGGTGGATCAATATGGAGGTTACCAAGAAGAGATTAAAAGAAGGAAAAAATTGCAGATGACAAATATGAGCTGACTGATGTATTCATGATTTTATATTATTTTCAGAAATAACTGGCTGGGGAGAGCCTTTCAGGAAGCTGATATACAGCTAGTGCTCGAGTTACGACCACGATTGGTTCCGACAGACTGGTCGTAACACGATTTGGTCGTGAGTTGAGTAGGCTATATGCACGCGGAGATGGTAGTGCTGCCGGAAGCTGGTCCACACTGTCGTACGCCCAGCTGGGCAACGTTTGCGCTGCCAGACGCAGAGCAGTCATGGCTAGCGATTGTGGTCGTAAAGTCAAATGGTCGTAAGTTGCATAGGTCGTAAGTCGATCAATACCTGTATTACTATTAATATAATTAAGTTTATAACCCCAGGCAGAGAAAGTTTGAAGACATAGTTTTCTAAAGAAAAGAGGAAGAGATGAATGTTGATTGGAGGAATCTGTGCTTTAAAATATGAGAAGTAAATTTATAGATAGTGGCAAGATATTGCGAGTAGTGCCTCTCAAGTATTAGAAAGATGATAACGAAAGATGGAAAGAATAGAGCTGGATTTGTTTGATAAACACCAAGCTTTTCATTATGTCAAAACCAAAGATTGTGTTTATCTAAGAGTAGCAAGATTCAAGAGAAAAGTAAGACTGGAAATGAAAATAGGATTATGCCTTGGACTTCAGGCTAAGCAGGCTTAAATCAATTCAGTTATTAGTAAGAGTTTTAGGGATGCTAGTGGCATACATTTTTTTTTGTATATTCATGCTGTTTCCAAGTTATGGATTTGATAAACGTGACACTTACTTTTATTTCCTGATCCAGATAGTTTGGTATGCAAATGGTGTTTGCTTTCACATCATTCTTGGTACTCGTCATCCCTGAAGAACAGGAGCCAGGAGTAGAGCATGCTTTTGGAGGTGATGGTGGCTGTTTGGCCTTAATTTCTTCCTAAATCAAAGGTATAATATAATCAATATACATTTGCACCCACTCATATTTTCTATGAAAATGCAATGTAAAATGAATGAAAAATATTGTGGTTAATAAGAGAGATCCATGAAAGTAAAGAAAGATTAGTTTTATCTTAAACTACTAAATATTTATATTTGGAGACAAAACAAATAGTGATACCTTATTAACTTTTGATGAAACCATTTTTAAACTCTTGGTTAAATAACAAGATAACAAAATTTTAATATGTAATGTATAACTCTTTATATCGCAGTTCCAGATAACAGCCAACTCATGACACATGAGATTTGCTGTTAAGGTGGGAAGATTTCTCTTTTATGGCCAGGAAAAGACAGCTGAGAGGTTTTATGCTTTGTCTGTGTAGCAACTACGTGATGCAAATTGCTGCTTCTTTGCTCTAAGTAACAACTGACAGCTGGAGAGTTAGAAAGGCAAACTAGGTGACTCACACCTATAATCCCAGCACTTTGGGAGTCTGAGGCAGGCAGATCATGATGTCAGGACTTTGAGACCAGCCTGGCCAATATGGTGAAACCCTGTCTCTACTAAAAATACACAAACTAGCCGGGCATAGTGGCACGTGCCTGTAGTTCCAGCTACTTGGGAAACTGAGGCAGAAGAATTGCTTAAACCTTGGGGGGCGGAGGTTGCAATGAGCCAAAATCATGCCACTGCACTCCAGCCTGTGCAACATTGTGAGACTTCGTCTCAAAAAAAAAAGGCAAATTAAACTTTTTCCCCTGATCATTTGGAAGGGAAATAGAAAGGTTATTTTCTTGTTCTGGGAGATAAATATACTGTTTGTAATTTTTAAAAATTAAAAAGTTGTGGGAGCTTTAAGTCCATGAAGAGTTACGGAAGCCTTAGATCTGTGTACCTGTTCCAAGAAAGGGTTTTTACTCTTTAGAATTGACTGATTTATGACAACACATAGAAGCTAGTGCTTAAATGAGCCAACAACCTGGGATTTTGATGATTGGAATTGATAGAACAATATTTAACTTTATGTTTAGTACAAATAGGCTATATTGTATTTGAGGCATTCTTTTTTTAAGTTTATCATGCAGACTTATTTTTGGAAGAATAGCAACGCAGTAAGTTCTTAATGTTGTTGATAACTCTTAGAAACTGACTTTAAGTGAGATAATGTATAACAAATCCAATATTTTTTCACATCAACTGATATGATTTGGCTCTGTGTCCCCTCCCAAATCTCACCTTGAATTGTGATAATCACCATGTGTCAAGGGCGGGACTGGTGGAGTAATTGAATCATGGGGTCAGGCTTCCCCATACTGTTCTCATGACAGTGAGTTCTCGTGAGATCTGATGGTTTTATAAGTGGCTTCCCCCTTTACTTGGCTCTCACTTCTCTTGTCTGCTACCATGTAAAACATGCCAGTTTTGCCTTCTGCCATGATTGTAAGTTTCTTGATGCCTCCCTAGCCATGCAGTGATGTGAGGCAATTAAACTCTTTTCTTTATAAATTACCCAGTCTTGGATATGTCACACAAATAATGTCCAGCAATTGAGTCATGAGTCAAAGAAGAATAGTAATGGGAATTAGAAAATATACTGAAATCAGTGAAAATGGTATATGCAAAAATTGTGATAACAGCTAAAGCAATCTTCAGAGGGGAATTTATAGCTTTAAAATATATATATTAGAAAGATAAAAAGAGTTAGAAAAAGAGCAATAAGATAAAGTATATAATAGAGAAAACTAATAACAGCAGAAATTAATAAAATAGTAAGGAAGTATATAACAGAATCAAAAAATCATGAAAATCAATTCTTTGATATACTAATAAAATTAATAAACTTATTGAATAAACTTTTGTTGAAAATGATAAACTTCTTTAATCAAGAAAAAGGCACAAATTAACAAAACTAATATGTAAAAGGGTACTTGTTATAGAACCAGCAGATATTTTTAAAAGAATATAAGGATATTATACATAACTCTCAATAAATCTGAACATTTAGATTGAATAAACAATTTTTAGAAAAGAATATATTACCAAAAATTGATTCAAAGAGAAATAGAAAATCAACAGTTCTATAACAAAACAGATTTTAAAGCAAAGAATAATTTCAGGTATGAAGAGAGTAACTTCATAACGATAAAAAGGTCATTATATCAAGAGGACATAACAAACGTAAACAATTTTATGCCTAATAAGAGAGCTTCAAACTACATGATTAAAAACTGGTAGAAATTGAAAGAGAAATAAAAAAAATCCACAATTATAATCAGAGATTTCAACACCCCTCCCTCAATAATTTTCAGAAAAAGTGGCAAATTAGTAAGGCTATAGAATGGGGGTCCTCAGACCTTTGGGCCACAACACACTGAGCTCTGCCTCCTGTCAGATCAGCAGCATCATTTGATTCTCATAGGAGTGCAAACCCTATTGTGAACTGTACATATAAGGAATGTAGGTTGTGTGCTCCTCATGAGAATGGAACATCTGGTGATCTGAAGTGAAACAGTTTCATCCTGAAACCATTCCCCCACACCACCATAGGTATGTGAAAAAATAGTCTTCCAAATAAGGTTGTGAGCTGCTGCTATAGGTTGTGACTTGAGTAACACTATCAAACAACCTCACCTAATTGATATTTATACTATGTTCTACCAAACAACAACAGAGTAAACATTCATTTTGTGGATACATGAAAAATTTATTAAAGTCAACAATATCCTGGGCCATATAACAAGCCTCAATAAATTTAAAATGTTTCAAAGTATACAAAGTGTGTTCTTCAACTACAGTGGGATTAAATTGGAATCAATAACATAAAGATATCTGAAAAATCCCCCAAATATTTAGAAAGTAAATAACATGATTTTAAGTAACCCATGGGTGAAAGAAGAACTTAAAAAGGATATTAGGAAGTATTTCAAACATAATGAAAATGAAAATTCAACATAGTAAAATTTGGGGGATGCAGCCAAAGTAATGCTTATAGGAAAAATATAGTAATACATGCTTATATTAGGGAAAAAAGTCTCAAATCAATGACCTAAGGTTTTACCTTCTATGAAGATAGGAGCCAAAGCCAATGAACTGGAAACGCAAAGCCAAACAATAGAGATACTCAATGAAATGAAACACTGATTCTTTAAAATGATCAATAAAACTCACAAACCTCTAGCTAGACACATCAGAAAAAAAAGAAGACATAAATTGCCAAAATCACATACAAAATTATAAAATAATAAAAGGAATATTTTATGAAAAACTTTGTATCAGTAAATCAACAACTTAGATGAATGGACAAATTCTTGGTGAAATACAAACTACCAAAGCTGGCTAAAGAAGAGATAGATGAAGATGGCTGAATAGAAACAGCTCTGGAGTGCAGTTCCCAGTGAGAACACAGAGGGTGAGTGATCACCGCATTTCCAAATGAGTTTTTACTGCCCACAGACCAGGAGATTCCCGGGCAGAAAAGCACCACAAGTCTCCAGCATGGCTGTTTCAGCTGGCATGGTGGGTCTCTGCCAAAAATTCACACAAATCTGGGCAGCCATTTTAACTGGCACCTAGAACACCTGGGAGATGGAGTCTCCTATTCAACTGAAAATAAAAGGCACTGAAATAGGGAGCCAGGTGATCTGGCTCAGCAGGTCCCACCCCGACAAAGACCAGCAATCTGAAATGCTTTGGATTGAGAATTTCACAGCAAGCAAAGCTGGACCCAAGACAGTCCAGCTCTATTGTGGGGGAAGGGCATCTGCCATTACTGAGGGAGTCCACTACTACCAAGGCAGTCCACCACTACCAAGGCAGTCCACCACTACCGGGGCAATCTGCCATTACTGAGGCAGTCCACCATTACCAAGGCAGACCGCCATTACCAGGGCAGTTCTAAGTACACCTTTATAAACAAAACCGCAAGGAAGTTCACACAGCAGCTGGGCAGAGCCCACGGCAGCTCAGCAATGCCTCTGCTGGTAGACTGTGACTAGGCTACCTCCTCACTGGGCAAGGCATCTCTGAAAAAAGGCAGAAGCACATCAGGAACTTATAAATAAAGCCCCACCTTCCCAGGACAGAGCAGCTGAGAAAAAAAAGGTGGTTATGAGTTCTGCGGCAGCAGACTTAAAAGTACCTGCCCAGCAGCTCTGAACAGAACAACAGAGCTCACAGCTCAGCACTTGAGCTCCTATAAGGGACGGACTGTCTCCTGAAGCAGCTCCCCAACACCCGTATATCCAAAGAGACACCTCATTCAGGAGGGCTCAGGCTGACATCTGGCGGGTATCCTTCTGTGACAAAGATAACAGAATAAGAAACGGGCAGCAACCCTTACTGTTCTGCAGGTGATCCCCAGGCAAGCAGGTCTGGAGTGGACCTCCAGCAGTCCTGCAGCAGAGGGGCCTGACTGTTAGAAGGAAAACTAAAAAAGAAAGACATAGCTTCATCATCAACAAAAAGGACATCCATGCAGAGACCCCATCCAAAAGTCACCAACCACAAAGACCACAGGTAGACAAAGCCAAGAATATGGGAAGAAACCAGTGCAAAAAGGATGAAAACACCCAAACCCAGAATGCCTCTCCTCCTCCAAGGTATCACAGCCCCTCACCAGCAAGGGAACAAGGCTGGATGGAGACTGAGTCTGATGAATTGACAGAAACAGGCTTCAGAAAGTGGGTAATAACAAACTTCTCTGAGTTAAAAGAACATATTCTAACACAATGAAAAGAAACTAAGAACCTTGAAAAAAGGTTTGACAAATGTTAACTAGAATAAACAGCTTAGAGAAGAATGTAAATGACTTAATGGAGTTGAAAAACAACACGAGAACTTCGTGAACCATACACAAGTTACAATAGCTGAATCAACCAAGCAAACAAAAGGATATCAGAGATTGAAGATAAATTCAGTGAAATAATGAGAAGGCAAGATTAGAGAAAAAAGAGTGAAAAGAAATGAACAAAGCCTCCAAGAAATATGTGATTATGTGAAAAGACCTAATCTATGTTTGGTAAGTGTACCTGAATGTGATGAAGAGAATGAATCCAAGCTGGAAAACACTCTTCAGGATATTATCCAGGAGACTTCCCCAACCTAGCAAGGCAGGACAATATTAAAAGTCCAGGAAATAAAGAGAACACCACAAAGATATTCCTCAAGAAGAGCAACCACAAAGCACATAATCATCAGATTCACCAGGGTTAAAATGAAGGAAAAATGCTAAGGACAGCCAGAGAGAAAGGTCAGGTTATCCACAAAGAGAAGCCCGTCAGACTCACAGCAGATCTCTCCACAGAAACCCTAACAGCCAGTAGAGAGTGGGGGCCAATATTCAACATCCTTAAAGAAAAGAACTTTCAACCTAGAATTTCATATCCAGCCAAACTAAGCTTCATAAGTGAAGGAGAAATAAAATCCTTTACAAACAAGCAGTTGCTCAGAAATTTCATCACCACCAGGCCTGCCTTACAAGAACTCCTGGAAGAAGCCCTAAACATAGAATGGAACAACCAGTACCAGCCACTCCAAAAATGTACCAAATGGTAAAGACCATCAAAACAATGAAGAAACTGCATCAACTAATGGGAAAAACAACCAGCTAGCATCAAAATGGCAGGATCAAATTCATACATAACCATATTAACCTTAAGTGTAAATCGGATAAATGTCCCAATCAAATGGCACAGACTGGAAAATTGGATAAAAAGTCAAAACACATCAGTGTGCTATATCCAAAAATCCCATCTCATGTGCAAGGACACACATAGGCTCAAAATAAAGGGATGGAGGAAGATTTATCAAACAAATGGAGAGCAAAAAAAGAAAAAAAAAAAAAACAGGAGTTGCAATCCTAGTGTCTGATAAAATAGACTTTAAACCAACAAAGATCAAAAGAGACAAGGACATTACTTAATGGTAAAAGGATCAGTGCAACAAGAAGAGCTAACAATCCTAAATATATACGCACCCAGATACATAAAGCATTCTTAATGACCTACAAAGAGACTTAGACTCCCACACAAAATAGTGGGAGACATTAATACTCCACTGTCAATATTCGACAGAACAACAAAACAGAAAATTAACAAGGATATCCAGGACTTGAACTCAGATCCGGACCACGCAAACCTAATAGACATTTACAGAACTATCCACCCCAAATACACAGAATATACATTCTTCTCAGCATTACATCACACCTACTCTAAAATTGACCACATAATTAGAAGTAAATCACTCCTCAGCAAATGCAAAAGAACGGAAATCATAACAAACAGTCTCTCAGACCACAGTGCAATCAAATTAGTACTCAGGATTAAGAAACAGAACCCCACAACTTCATAGAAACTGAACAACTGGCTCTTGAATGTTAACTGGATAAACAATGAAATGAAGGCAGAAATAAAGATGTTCTTCGAAACCAATGCGAACAAAGACACCAGGTACCAGAATCCCTGGGACACATTTAAAGCAGTGCCTAGAGGAGAATTTATAGCAATAAATGCACACATGAGAAGCAAGGAAAGAACGAAAATCAAAACTCTATCATCAAAATTGAAAGAGCTAGAGGAGCAAGATGAAAAAAACTCAAAAGCTAACAGAAGACAAGAAATAACTAAGATCAGAGGAGAACTGAAGGAGATAGAGACACAAAAAGATCCTTCAAAAAAATCAATAAACCCAGAAGCTGGTTTTTTGAAAATATCAACAAAATACAGACTGCTAGCCAGATTAATAAAAAAGAAAAGAAAGAAGAATCAAATAGTTGCAATAAGAAATGATAAAGGGGATATCACCACAGATTCTACAGAAATACAAACTACCATCAGAGATTACTACAAACAACTCTGTGCTCATAAACCAGTAAACTTGGAAGAAATGGATAAATTCCTAGACACTTGCACCTTCCCAAGACTAAACCAGGAAGAAGTTGAAACCCTGAATAGACCAATAACAAGGGCTGAAGTTGAGGCAGCAATTAATAGCCTACCAACCAAAAAAAGCCCAGGTTCAGATGGGCTCACAGCTGAATTCTACCAGACGTACAAAGAGGAGCTGGTACCATTCCTTCTGAAACTATTCCAAACAATCCAAAAAGAGGGAATCCCTCCCAAATCATTTTATGAGACCAACATCATCCTGATACCAAAACCCAGCAGAGACTCAACAAGAAAAGAAAACTTCAGGCCAATATCCATGATGAACATAGATGCAAAAATCTTCAATAAAATACTGGCAAAATACTGATATGCTGATTGCAACAGCACATCAAAAACGTTATCCATCACGATCAAGTAGGCTTCATCCCAGGAATGCAAGGCTGGTTCAACATACCCAAGTCTATAAACATAATTCACCACATAAACAGAACAAAAGACAAAAACCACATGATTATCTCAATAGATACAGAGAAGGCCTTCGACAAAATTCAACAACACTTTATGCTAAAAACTCAATAAACTAGGTATCAGAGGAATATATGTCAAAATAATAAAAGCTATTTATGACAAACCTACAGCCAATATCATACTGAATGGGCAAAAACTGGAAGCATTCCCTTTGAAATCAGGCACTAGACAAGGATGCCCTCTGTCACCACTCCTATTCAATATAGTATTGGAAGCTCTAGCCAGAGCAAACAGACAAGAAAAAGAAATAGGAAAGGAGGAAGTCAATTCCTCAATTAGGAAAGGAGGAAGTCAAATTGTCTCTATTTACAGATGATATGATTGTATATTTAGAAGACCCCATCATCTCAGCCCAAAATCTCCTGAATCTGATAAGCAACTTCAGCAATGTCTCAGGATACAAAATCAATGTGCAGAATAACAAGCATTCCTATACACCAATAACAGATGTAAAGAGAGCCAAATCAAGAACAACCTGCCATTCAGCTACAAAGAGAATAAAATACTTAGGAATACAACTGACAAAGGATGTAAAGGACCTCTTTAAGGAGAACTATAAACCACTGCTCGAGGAAATAAGAGAGGACACAAACAGATGGAAAATCATTCCATGCTCATGGTTAGGAAGAATCAATACTGTGAAAATCGCCAAACTGCCCAAAGTAATTTATAGATTCAGTGCTATCCCCATCAAGCTACCTATGACCCTCTTCACAGAACTGGAAAAAACCACCTTAAACTTCATATGGAACCAAAAGAGAGACCACATAGCCAAGTCAAATCTAAGCAAAAAGAACAGGCTGGAGGCATCATGCTACCTGACTTCAAACTATACTACAAAGCTAAAGTAATCAAAACAGCATGGTATTGGTAGCAAAACAGAGATATAGACCAATGGAAGAGAACAGAGGCCTTGGAGGCAATGCCACATATCTACAACCATCTGATCCTTGACAAACCTCACAAAAACAAGCAATGGGGAAAGGATTCCCTGTTTAATAAATGGTGTTGGGAAAACTGGCTAACCACATGCAGAAAGCAGAAACCGGACCCATTCCTGACACCTTACACTAAAATTAGCTCTAGATGGATTAAAGACTTAAACATAAAACCTAACACCATTTGAAACCTTAGAAGAAAACCTAGGCATACCCATTCAGGACACAGGCATAGGCAAGGACTTCATGACTAAAACACCAAGAGCATTGGCAACAATAGCCAAAATAGACAAACCGGATCTAATTAAACTCCAGAGCTTCTGTACAACAAAAGAAACAATCATTAGAGTGAACCGGCAACCAACAGAATGGGAAAAAATTTTTGCAATCTACCCATCTGACAAAGGGCTAATATCCAGAATCTACAAAGCACTAAAACAGATTTACAAGGAAAAAAAAAAAAAACTAACAAATCCATTCAAATGTGGGTGAAGTACATGAACAGACACTTTTCAAAAGAAGACATATATGAGGCCAAAAAACATGAAAAAATGCTCATCATCACTGGTCATTAGAGAAATACAAATCAAAATCATATTGAAGTATCATCTCATGCCAGTTAGGATGGCAGTCATTAAAAAAATCTGGAGACAACAGTTGCTGGAGAGGATGTGGAGAAATAGGACCACTGTTACACTGTTGGGGGAACATAAATTAGTTCAACCATTGTGGAAGACAGTGTGACGATTCCTCAAGTACCTATAAATAGAAAGTCCATTTGACCCAGCAATCCCATTACGGGGTATATATCCTAATTATTATAAGTCATTCTATTTTAAAAACACATGCACACGTGTGACCATTGCAGCACTGTTTACAATAGCAGAGACCTGGAACTAACCCAAATGCCCATTGATAATAGACTGGACAAGGAAAATGTGGTGCATATACACCATGGAATACTATGCAGCCATAAAAAACGATGAGTTTGTGTCCTTTGTAGGGACATGGATGAATCTGAAAACCATTGTTCTCAGAAAACTGACACAAGAACAGAAAATCAAACGCCACATGTTCTCACTCATAGACAGATGTTGAACAATGAGAACACATGGACACAGGGAGGGAAGCATCACAAACTGGGGTCTGTGGGTGGGGGACTAGGGGAGGGACTGGGAGGGGGTAGGGAGTTGGGGAGGGATAACATGGGGAGAAATGTCAGATATGGGTGACGGGGGAGATGGAGGCAGCAAACCATATTGCCATGTATTTACCTATGCAACAATCCTGCATGTTCTGCACATGTACCCCAGAACCTAAAGTGCAATAAAATATGTATATAAAATAAAATAAATAAAATTTTAAAAAGAAGAAATAGACAACCCAAATAAGCCTATATCTATGAAAAAAATTGAATTTGTAGTTAAAAATCTTGACTCAAAGGAAATACCAAGCCTAATATTCTACTGCACTTTTAAGATAAAAGTAATATCCATTTTACATAAAATCTTCCAGGATATTAAAGAGGAATATCCAACTTATTCTATAAAGCCAACATTATGCTGATATTAAAACCAGAAAAAAGACATTATAAGAAAACTACAAACAAATTTTTCTCATATAGACACAAGAATGCTAAAAATATTTTATGAAATTTTCGTATATAACAAGGATAACACATCATGACCAAGTGAGGTTTCTACCAGAAATGCAAGGTTGGTTCAAATATGAAATTTTGCCAATGTAATTCCCAGTATTAACAAACTGTAAAAGAAAAATTATATGATCATCTCAGCTAGATACTGAAACAGCATTTGGCAAAATACATCTCTCCCCATTCCTGTTAAAATTCTCAGCACACTAGGAATGGAAAGGAACTTTCTAAGCCATATAAAGGTCATCTATGAATGAAGTAAATTAACATAATACTTAATGATGAAAGTCTGAATTATTTCCTTCTATGATCAGGTACAAGGCAAGGATGTCTGTTCTCATCACTTCTATTCAACATTGTACTAGAGATTATAGCCATTGCAATAAGCACAATAGAGAGATAAACAGCATGCAGATCTGAAACTACAATGGAAAAATTATAAATTTTTTAAAGACACTTATTGTAAAAAGAGCAAACCTAAAACTAGAAGGAAATATTTGCAAAAACATGCATGTAGCAAAGGTTTAATCTAGAATATATGAAGAACTTTTACAATGTCATTTAAAAAAAAGGGTCAACAACCCAATTTAAGAAGTGGGCAAAAGATCTAACAATAGATTTCCCATAAAAAGATATATGCATGGTGACTAAGAATTGGAAAAGATGTGCATCTCATAATGAAAATGCAAATTAAAACCATAATAAGACATAATAAGATACTAATACATACCCATTAGGTTGGCTAAAAAATAAAAAAGACTGACCATTCTAAGTTTGGGGAAGATGTGGAGGAAAGAAAACTCACATGCTGCTGGTGGAAATGTAAAATGGGACAATCATTTTGGAAAACAATTTGTCTATTTCTCAGAAACTTAAACATACAACTACTATGAAACAGTTATTTCACTCATAGGTATTATCCAAGAGAAAGCAAAGTATATATCCAAAAAAGACTTGTACACAAATGTTCATATTATCTTTGCCAGAAATTGGGAACAAGCTAAATGCCCCCAACAGGTAAATAGATCAACAAATTACAGGCTAACCATATAATTGAATACTACTCAGCAATAAAAAGGAATGAACTATTGATGCACATAAAAACATGAATGAATCTTAAAATAATCATGCTGAGTTAAAGAAACCAGATTTTAGAAAGAGAACTCACTATTATTTATATAAAATTCAAAAAATTCCATGCTAATCTTTAGTGACAGAAAGCAGACAAACATTTGCCTGTCGGAGGGCCAGAATCATAACAAAACTTGGGGTGATGAGGATGTGCATTCTCTTGATTGCAGTGGTATTTTCCCAGGTGTGTATTTGTCAAAATTTGTCTCATTAAATTGTGCACTTTGAATATGTGTATCTTATATTATGCTAATTAGACTTTACTAAAGCTATAAAAATATTGTGAAACATGGTGTCTTTTCAGAAAGGTTTGTAAAGAAAAGAAGAGGAAATGATAGAAGTCAAACTAAATAGATAATGGTAAATAGCTGTTCCTTACCTTTTTAATTACTAAAGGATTCTCACTGGAAGTTTTGAAGCACTCTTTAATTTTTCTACTGGGCTCTGAAATGAAATTGACAAAAAAATGTATTTAGATTAAACTGAAAAAGAATTTATGTCACATGATATATGTGTCAATTGCTGAAATAGATGAGAGTATTTCTGACTTTAAATTAAGGTCAATTCAGGAATTTGATTATAAATATTAGGAAATTTGCAAGTAAAATGGCATTATAATAACATAAAGTATTTGCATTTAAAAACTAGTTCTATGCCCAAGATGATGATATAAGAACACATGAATGAATCTTAAAATAATCATGCTGAGTTAAAGAAACCAGATTTTAGAAAGAGAACTCACTATTGATCTGGTTAAACTGATTTAAAAAGTATATATTTTAGTATAAGATATATTTTTCTCTGTTTCCTGTCCATATAAATGACACTTTCTCTAATTAAAGAGAATTTATATGTGTTATTTGCCCTTTAAACAGAAAGATGGTTTGTGCTGAATTACAATTACATTATTTACTTTCTTTTTTCTTTGAACAGCCTCTCAACCCTACCCATTTCATACTCAGTCATATAACTAAATCCTCCTAAGTTACCCTAAAACCACTTAAAGTTTTACTTAATTTCCCTTTATATCAATTTATAGATAAAAGATGACCTTAGCCTATATCTAGTATTAGAATTCTTATTAGGTGGTGACACCTGATTCCTATCAAAGGCCTCTTTCTTGCAAATGTAGTTTCTAAATTTCTAGGTTCTATAGTATAAAAAGGGACATGAAAAAGAAGGGAGAATAAGTGGACTTTGACTCTTTAGTGGAAGAGAGGGAAGGGAAATTCTTGAAAGGATGAAATGATTTAAGTGTGAAGACCTTAGAATGGTATATTTCCACATAGTGAGTACTGTATAATTGATCACTCTTCCTGCTATCTTTATATATATATTTTACATTATGCCATTATAATTTTCATATATCCTGACAGTTTTAGTAATAGCATGTAAATTGTATAGGGCAAGAGAAAGAGAAGAACTGGATATAATTTCTACCTTACAGAATTCCTTTCTTCTATTTTACCTTGCCCTTTGGCTTTGTCCACATTTTACTTTTGATTAACACCTTTTTCCTTCAATTCAATAAAAATTAATTAATTTAATTGTTTACTAAGGACCAGGCACTGTGCTTGGACCTGGGGGGAAAGGAAGGATGACAAAAACACGGGAAGCAATAACACAGGGCCTGACCATAAGGACATGACAGTCTCATGAGGACAATGTGAACATACAATGCCATTCCTATTGTGTTTTCTGGACTTGGTTTTTGTCTGACATAGTTTCCTGACAGCGTTGGATCAATATTCATTTCTGGCATCTTTTAGCTGGTTTTGCAGGGATTAGAGACTAGAACCACACCAAATATGTCTTGGATACGACTACTACTAATAGTAATAACATTTTTGACATTATTGTGCTACTGAAATCAGATTAAAAGAGTGAAAAAAATTTATGTCTCACACAGTGAGGAGACTTATGACCGTGTAAAAATCACTGCAGCTATTTTAGCATCATATGGACTCCCCACACCCTTGTTTGCTGGAGCCATAAGGAAACATTTCATCAGTTTTAACTCAACTCACCAGAATGAGGCCGTGGGGGCACTTTGGCACTGTTTGGGGCTGGCGACACTCCTCTTACAGGGCTCTCCTGGCCTGCAGTGCTGGGAGGGTAACTGCACTTGGCAAATGGTATCCTGTTCTTCTCTAAGTGGTTAGACTGGCCACTTCCCCAAAATGTTCCAAATTCATTCTCATCATCATTCACAGTACAGACAGGAATGTTATTCAAGCCTAGGTGAGTAAAGATTTTTTTTTTTTAAAAAAGGCAAATAACCGGATAAGGTTTTTTGAAAGGTTTTCTTTGAATGATCAACAATTTCCCAACCAAATATTGTTTAATGTGTATAAAATGTTGGACTTCAAACTGTATGATCCCCCCCAAAAATTAAATTGTATTATGAACTAGTGCAAGGTGGACATTCTTTGAAAGTCAGTGTAGCCAATTTTGCTTGCAATACATGCTCCCTTAAAATCTCCTGCCATTTTCTCAGTCTTGAGAACCAGACCCACATCTTCAATCTTGGTCTGGGATTCAAGTGGAGTAGACCTTCTTCTATCCCAGACAAATATTTCTCTTCCCAAAGCTTGGCAATGACCAAGAGAGTTGGTGCTAGCTTTCTTCATTAATGTCAGATTTAATTTTTTTTTTAAGCATCCACAATGCCTAAATGTAACTAGGTGTTGAGAAGAGATACATTGGCTCCTCTTTTGTACTGGCAGAAGGTAAAAAGCTGTAGGAGCTCGAAATAGGAGGCAGGATAAGGTAGATTGTGACAGAAGAAGGAAGGAGAAGTTGGTACAAAAGGAACTCCTTCCTCATATGAAAGATTTCTGGGTTCAATCACTCTTCTAAAAATAGCTATTCGCTTTTGGCTCAAATATAGGATTTGGCTCAAATATTAAATTATAGACAGGTTTTCTTTACAATATCAATGCTAAATCATGTGGAATTGGACAGCTTGGGAAATGGGAGTGTGCTGGGCATTGCTTTCTGTTAATCAGTGATTTATGAGAGGTAGAAAGAGGTGGCTGCTTTGTCTTCCCAGAAATTGCCAGGCAAGCTTCTGGATAGTGTTTTCTACAGTAGCTCATTTTTCCAAATCTTTCTCCAGTACCACCGATTCACTTCATTCTTAACTGTTTTCTCAAATAACACCAAAAACATCTTTTCTGACAACTCTGTCTGATATGTGCCCCATCACTCTCTGTCCCCTGTGTGCTTTTATTTTTTCCATAGCATTTGTCACATATCATAATATATCTGTTTGCACATTGCATCTCTGAGCTGCATTAGAATGTAAGATTAAATGATTTAAGGTATAGATCTTAAATATACAATACGGATTGATCAAAATTTAAGATCTACATCTTAAATACACATTTAAGCTAACATTTATTCAATAATTTGGAATATTAGAATATTTAACAAATTAGCTTTGGACTTACAGTTTAAAATGTTAAACTGAGTTTACATTTCTGGTATTAAGTAGAACACTATGAAAATATTATTAAGTTGTTAACCAGTAAAGAAATGGCTTAAATAATGTATCCATATTTGTAAGTATAATTTATTTAACTTACAGGAGTTATTTACAGCTCAGTGAGAATTTGCTGAATATGTGAAATATTTTAAAAATTAAGTATATTTAATGAATAAGTGCCATTTAAAGCTTTTAAAGGTATTTAACAAAGTTTGTAAATGGGACCAAATGTTAATCAAAGATTCCCCCCCAGAAGTGAGTATTAAAATTTAGTAGATTTCTAAGGCAGACAAAAAATGTTGGAATTGAAAATTTTCTTTCAATTGAACATATATTACTATGAGCATGGCTTTGTGGTAGGCATTATAGTAGAGTTGAAGACATAAAAATCAGTACAGTACCTTGCATGCCAATAGTTTTATAGTATAAGATAATTCAAAGCAAAATGTGAAATAAAATATAGAAGAGGTATATATCAAGTATTTTAAAGTATATAAAACCAGAAAAAATTATTCAGTTTAATACTATTTGTTCTTCATAGGAAAAAAAGACAGTTTCAATTAAAAATTAAATGTGAATATTTGGGGTTTTTTCCACATGTAAGTTGTGAAAAACTGTGCCCTCCGGTTTGACCAAGACAGTGTATTACAAGGCCATCTATGACTTCTTTTTTTTTTTTTTGAAATGGAGTCTTGGCTCTGTTGCCCAGGTTCAAGCAATTCTCTGCCTCAGCCTCCCAAGTAGGTGGAATTATAGGCACCCACCACCACACCCAGCTAATTTTTTTTTTTTTTTTTTTTTTTTTTTTTAGTAGAGACAGGGTTTCACCATCTTGGCCAGGCTGGTCTTGAACTCCTGATCTCATGATCCACCTGCCTTGGCCTCCCAAAGTGCTGGAATTACAGGCATCAGCCACCACGCCAGCTCATCTATGACTTCTTTACAGTGACATCTGTTTGCTTCCCCTTGGCCTTCATTTTCCTAATATCCTTTAGGAATATGACTTTGCTAGTCTCCTAGCCATTTTCCTTGAATTTGTTTCCCTCTGCTGGTTCTCTCTGTGCTGCTTAGCTGGGCTTTCCTCACTCTACTCCAGGTTCAACCTTCTCTGCTCCTCTCTCTACCCTGTCCCATTCCTCATTCCATTCCGCTTTGATGACTGAATCAGTCTCCTGACTGAATCAGTCTCCTAACTGATCTCCCAATCTCTACTGAGGCTCTGCTCATCTTCCACTTTCAACAATAGAGCTAGAATGATTTTTTAAAAATGAGATCAATTTCTCAAGGACAGAGAACTATGAGACTGCTGATGTGGAATATAAATCCTGTTTAAAGTCTGTCAGTAACTCTACAAATTTATCTGGATGCAATTTAAGCTCCTTTCCTTTCATAATAATTTATCTAGCACTCACATGTGACAGCCATTCCTTAGGAATTTGAGGGAAATAGTGAACAAAACAGACACACCTTCATGGAGCTCACAGCTTGGTGGAGGATGTTTGAAACTATTCAAATAATGATGAAAATAAGTATTTAGTCATAAGGTGTGTTAATTGTTGTAGTACACCCACCATCTACTTAGATCATGCCTTCAGTTCATAGGCACTCAGCTCCCCAACTGCTACATGTGTCAGTTACTAGCCAACTCTCCAAAATTTTCCAAATGCATTCTCATCATCATTCACAGTACAGATGGGAATGTTATTCAAGCCTAGGTGAGTAAAGTTACTTATGGCTCATTCTGAGTCCTTCTTTGGGAATTGCTCTTGGCTAAAGCAAGCTCTTGTACACAGTGAGAGCTTTTTTTTGTTTGTTTTTGAAATGAAGTTTCGCTCTTGTTGCCCAGGCTGGGGTACAATGGTGCAATCTCGACTTACTGCAACCTCCACCTCCCGGATTCAAGTGATTCTTCTGCCTTAGCCCCCTGAGTAGCTGGGATTACAGGCACCTGCCACAACGCCCAGCTAATTTTTGTATTTTTGTAGAGACAGGGTTTCACTATGTTGGCCAGGATGGTCTTAATCTCCTAACCTCATGATCAGCCTGCCTCAGCCTCCCAAAGTATTGGGATTGCAGGTGTGAGCCACTGCGCTGGGCCACAGTGAGAGCTCTTGTACACAGTGAGTGGTTTGTGGGAATTACAAAGACCTGGTCCCCTTACCTGAAATTAAGACACCTCTGAAGCTCCACTGCTCCTTATGAGATTGGCTAAGGTCCCTATTGTATCCGCAGTTTCACTTCCCCTTCTACCCAGTTCTGCTTCCTTCACTTCCTGCTTTCTTATCAGTGTTGTTCCCAAAAGCACTTCCTAATAAAGCTCCTTCACACAAATCTCCACCTTCGAGTCTATCTAAGACAATTGCTCTAAAGAAAAATATAGAGTACTATGAAAAAATGCCATAAGAAAATCTAATTTAGATTGAGGATATGAAGCCTGAAAACTCTCTCTGAAGTAATATTTAAACCAAAATAACACAAATAATGAGGAGAGGTTTATGATTAGAGAGAAGATTATGTATGTAAATCCAGAGGTGGAAAGGGCTTGTGACATGTTCAAGCAACTTAGACAAGTCCACTGTGGCATATACATAATGGGGGAGGGCAGTTGATAGATGAGATCACATAATAGGGAACATTTTGGCTTATGTCAAAATTAACCACCTTACCCTAAATGCATGGGAAGCCTCTGAAGGATTTTGTGTAGGATAAATAGTCTATTTGTTTTTTTTAAGAGGCAAGTCTTGCTCTGTCACCCAAACTGGAGTGCAGTGGTGCAATCATGCCTCACTGCAGCCTTGAACTCCCAGGATCAAGTGATCATCCTGTCCCAGACTCCGAAGCTGGAACTACAGGTGTACCACCAACTCCTGACCTCAATCTATCCTTCCACCTTGGCTTCCCAGAGTGTTGGGATTGCAGGTGTGAGCTACTGAGCCTGGCCTAAACAGTCAAATTTACATTTCAATATGACCTTTCTGGTTGTTCTGTGGAGAATGGACTGGAGAGAGGGCAAGAGTGGAAGTAAAGCTGTTATGAGGTTTACAAATTGCAAAGTAGTAGTCAAAGCAGGAGACAATAGTGGCCTAGAATGGAGCTATGACAATAGCCATGGAGAGAAGTGCTTAATTTACAAAATATTTAGAAGGAAAATGACAAATCAATTGAAGCATTACAAGGGGAAGAGAATGAGGGAGAGGAGTTAAGGAAGAACTTCAATTTACAGTACCATTTATTTGTTAGGATACAGTGGTTGGTGATCTTGCTTTTGAAGGAAGATCAAGAGTTCAGTTTTGAAAAGCAAAGTTCAAGGTGCCCATGAGGCGTTCTGTGCATTGCAAGTAGGCAGTTGAATATACAGGTCTAAACCTTTAAGGAGGTGTCTGAGTCTAAGACACATATTTGAAAAATATTTGTCTTATGGATGATATTTGAAACTTGTGAATGAACATATTTGCCTAGGGTCCCAGTACAGAATAAAAAGAGAAAATAGCCAAGGATTGAGCTGTGAGGGACTCCAATATTTACTGAAGAACCAAAATAAAGCTAGGAAGAAGAAGCTACAGGTAGAGGAAAAGAGCTAAGAGCATATATTGTTATAGAAGCTATATATTTTTTTTTAATGTGAAGAAAGAGAGAGAGGAAGAGAGGGGTGGTTAGCTGAATCAAATGCAGCTAAGAGGTTAAGATGAGGATTGCAGTGTAGTGGATATCTGTCAGTTCTGCCCAGGACTCATTTCTGTCTTTCCTTAACAACAGTACCCAGGTTATTTTTACTCCATTATCCTCCCCTTGTCTACCACTCTGCAGCCCCTGCAGCCATATGTTCTGGGGAAGATTGAACCCATTCCCCTTGACACAGTGATTGGTTATCGGAACCATGGCCTACTAATCTGTGCATGTCACTTCCATGTCCACGAGGATTCATTCAGGGATGGCATGTGACCTGGTGTGTGCTGATAAAATGAAAATATAAGGGGAATTTTGCTGAAATCTGCTGGAAAAAAGTCGCAGTGGCATGCAGATGTGAAGTTAAGAAGTGATGTGCTATGTTGTTGCTATGAGAGGAACAAGCCAGCTCTAGGATGAGTCTGGGATTGTGGAAAGCAGAGAGAAGAGATTAAAAATGGCAGGTTGTTTAACTGGGCCATCAAATCAAACCTAAAGCCCACCTTCCTGATGGAATTTCCAGTTACTTGAGCCAATAGATCTTTGTTGCACAAACCAAGTTGATTTGTTTTTGTTACTTTACAACGACAGGCATCTTTACTGATTATGCTTATTGGATTTGTCAAACTGAAGGATAGTGGTAACCTTAGCAAGCATAGCCTATGCACAATGGTGGGTGAAAAGGCCAGGCTTCAGTGTGCTAAAGAGTGGTTCAGAGGTGAAGAAGTAAAAACCATGAATGTAGACATCTCTTTTGGTTGTGAAGAAATATAAATTCCCTACCATGATATACAGAGCCTGCCTAAATCTGGCCTCTTAATCCACTTCTCCACCCCCATTTCCCATTATCCCTTCCCTCTTCCCAACATGCTCCATAACAGGCACAAGGATCTTCTTCTACAGTTTCCTAACATTCTATGCTGTGTTGACACTTGCTGTTCCCTTTGCCTTCCTTGTTTATATACTTAACCCTGATGTAGGTATTATTGTTATTATTGACATTTTATAGAGTGACTTGACCAGCCAGATAGTCCAGCTCGTGAGGGGAGGCTCTTGCCTATATTTTCATTCCAAATAAATATTTGTTGACTGAATGAATGAAAATATAGATGGCTGAATGAATAAAGAAATGATATTCATTCCTTTAAATATTTCAATGTTGATGACTCCCAATGTGCATCTCTACTTCTAAGTTCCCATTCAAGATTCAGACATAGATTTCTATTCTAGGTTTGGGATTGTGGGCAGCCCATTTCCATTTAGATGCCTGGTGTTACTACACATGCAGTGTGTATACAACTGAATTGATTTTATTGTCTAACGAGAATGTGGGCTCCATGAGGGTAGGGACATTTTTTTTCTTTCTCAGAAACTTTGTTCTATCTCTCACATCTAGAACAAAGTTCCTTATGTATTAGAAATTGAATATGTATTAGAATTGAATCTGCTAAATGAAATGACTTCACCTTCTCCCTTTCAGCTTTCCTGTTTGATCAAAAGCAACACATTTTTTAATTATAATAACTAAGAGTGTGGAAAGGTGCAGAGGGTGTGTTCCTTTTCATCTTCCATACTAATCAGTTACCAGGACCTTTTCATTTCTTCCCTACAAACTCTCTCTAGCCTCATATTCTGCCATTGCTTGGTCTTGCTGCCAACAGCACAGCAGGATGCTTGTCCTCATGTATCTGCATAGGTGCAACAGCTTCCTAATTCTCTTCTCTATCTCCAGGCTCTGCCACCTTTTCAACAAAGCATGGTTTATTTCTATCATGACATTGTTTTGTTTCATTTTCCATTTTTTTTTCCATTTATTTATTTTATTGCATTTTAGGTTTTGGGGTATATGTGAAGAACATGCAA
Source organism: Sapajus apella (assembly GCF_009761245.1). Lineage (NCBI taxonomy): Eukaryota > Metazoa > Chordata > Mammalia > Primates > Cebidae > Sapajus > Sapajus apella. The sequence continues at coordinate 3,587,309 of NW_022437064.1, forward strand.
AATTGTTGCATAGGAACACACGTGGCAGTGTGATTTGCCGCCTTCCTCCCCATCACCTACATCTGGCATCTCTCCCCTTGCTATCTCTCCCCAACTCCCCACCCCCCACCATCTCTCCCCTATTTTCCCCCAACTGACCCCAGTGTGTAGTGCTCCCCTCCCTGTGTCCATGTGTTCTCATTGTTCAACACCCGCCTATGAGTGAGAACATGCGGTGTTTGATCTTCTGCTCTTCTGTCAGTTTGCTGAGAATGATGGCTTCCAGGTTCATCCATGTCCCTACAAAGGACACAAACTCATCGTTTTTGATGGCTGCATAATATTCCATGGTGTATATGTGCCACATTTTCCCTGTCCAGCCTATCATCGATGGGCATTTGGGTTGGTTCTAGGTCTCTGCTATTGTAAACAGTGATGCAATGAACATTCATGTGCACGTGTCCTTGTAGTAGAACAATTTGTAATCCTTTGGATATATACCCAGTAATGGGATTGCTGGGTCAAATGGAATTTCTATTTCTAGGTCCTTGAGGAATCGCCACACTGTCTTCCACAATGGTTGAACTAATTTATACTCCCACCAACAGTGTAAAAGTGTTCCTATTTCTCCACATCCTCTCCAGCATCTGTTGTCTCCAGATTTTTTAATGATCATCATTCTGACTGGCATGAGATGTTATCTCAATGTTGTTTTGATTTGCATTTCTCTGATGACCAGTGATGATGAGCATTTTTTCATATGTTTGTTGGTCTCATGTATGTCTTCTTTTGTAAAGTATCTGTTCATATTCTTTGCCCACTTTTGAATGGGCTTGTTTGTTTTTTTTCTTGTAAATCTGTTTTAGTTCTTTGTAAATTCTGGTTATCAGTACTTTGTCACATGAGTAAACTGCAAAAATTTTTTCCCATTCTGTTGGTTGCCGATTCACTCTAATGGCTGTTTCTTTTGCTGTGCAGAAGCTGTGGAGTTTGATTAGGTCCCATTTGTCTATTTTGGCTTTTGTTGTCAATGCTTTTGGTGTTTTGGTCATGAAGTCCTTGCCTACACCTATGTCCTGAATGGTTTTGCCTAGATTTTCTTCTAGGGTTTTTATGGTGTTAGGTCTTCTGTTTAAGTCTTTAATCCAACTGGAGTTAATTTTAGTGTAAGGTGTCAGGAAGGGGTCCAGTTTCTGCTTTCTGCACATGGCTAGCCAGTTTTCCCAACACCATTTATTAAACAGGGAATCCTTTCCCCATTGCTTGTTTTTGTCTGGTTTGTCAGAGATCAGATGGTTGTAGATATGTTGTGTTGCCTCTGAGACCTCTGTTCTGTTCCATTGGTCTGTATCTCTATTTTGGTACCAGTACCATGCTGTTTTGATTACTGTAGCCTTGTAGTATAGTTTGAAGTCTGGTAGTGTGATGCCTCCCACTTTGTTCTTTTTGCTTAGAATTGACTTGGCTATGCGGGCCCTCTTTTGGCTTCATATGAAGTTTAAGGTGGTTTTTTCCAGTTCTGTGAAGAAGGTCATTGGTAGCTTGATGGGAATAGCATTGAATCTGTAAATTACTTTGGGCAGTATGGCCATTTTCACAATATTGATTCTTCCTAACCATGAACATGGAATGTTTCTCCGTCTGTTTGTGTCCTCTCTTATTTCGTTGAGCAGTGGCTTGTAGTTCTCCTTGAAGAGGTCCTTTACGTTCCTTGTTAGTTGTGTTCCTAGGTATTTTATTCTCTTTGTGGCAATTGTGAATGGCAGTTCGTTCTTGATTTGGCTATCCTTAAGTCTGTTATTGGTGTATAGGAATGCATGTGATTTTTGCACATTGATTTTGTATCCTGAGACTTTGCTGAAGCTGCTTATCAGTTTTAGGAGATTTGGGGCTGAGACGATGGGGTCTTCTAAATATACAATCATGTCACCTGCAAATAGAGACAATTTGACTTCCTCCTTTCCTATTTGAATACCCTTTATTTCTTTTTCTTGCCTGATTGCTCTGGCTAGAACTCCCAGTACTATATTGAGTAGGAGTGGTGAGAGAGGGCATCCTTGTCTGGTGCCACATTTCAAGGAGAATGCTTCCAGTTTTTGCCCATTCAGTATGATATTGGCTGTTGGTTTGTTGTAAATAGCTTTTATTATTTTGAGGTACGTTCTGTCAATACCTAGCTTATGAGGGTTTTTAGCATAAAGGGCTGTGGAATTTTGTCAAAGGCCTTCTCTGCATCAATTGAGATAATCATGTGGGTTTTGTCTTTGGTTCTGTTTATGTGGTGAATTACGTTTATAGACTTGCATATGTTGAACCAGGCTTGCATACCCAGGATGAAGCCTACTTGATCATGGTGGATAAGCTTTTTGATGTGCTGTTGCAATCGGCTTGCCAGTATTTTATTGAAGATTTTTGCATCTATGTTCATGATGGATATTGGCCTGAAGTTTTCTTTTCTTGTTGAGTCTCTGCCGGGTTTTGGAATCAGCATGACATTGGTCTCATAAAGTGATTTGGGAAGAATTCCCTCTTTTTGTATTGTTTGGAATAGTTTCAGAAGGAATGGTTCCAGCTCCTCTTTGTATGTCTGGTAGAATTCGGCTGTGAACCCATCTGGACCTGGGCTTTTTTTGGGTGGTAAGCTCTTAATTGCCACCTAAACTTCAGACCTTGTTATGGGTCTGTTCAGGGTTTCGGCTTCTTCCTCGTTTAGGCTTGGGAGGATGCAAGTGTCCAGGAATTTATCCATTTCTTCCAGGTTTACTAGTTTATGTGCATAGAGTTGTTTGTAATCATCTCTGATGATGGTTTGAATTTCTGTGGAATCTGTGGTGATATTCCCTTTATCGTTTTTTATTGCATCAATTTGGTTATTCTCCCTTTTCTTTTTTATTAATCTGGCTAGTGGTCTGTCTATTTTGTTGATCTTTTCAAAAAACCAGCTCCTGGATTTATTGATTTTTTGAAGGGTTTTTTGTGTCTCTATCTCCTTCAGTTCTGCTCTGATCTTAGCTATTTCTTGTCTTCTGCTAGACTTTGAGGTTTTTTGATCTTGCTCCTCTAGCTCTTTCAGTTTTGACGATAGGTTGTCAATTTTTGATCTCTCCTTGCTTCTCATGTGGGCACTTATTGCTATATATTTTCCTCTAGAGACTGCTTTAAATGTGTCCCAGAGATTCTGGTATGTTGTGTCTTCATTCTCGTTGGTTTCGAAGAACATCTTTATTTCTGTCTTCATTTCATTGTTTATCCAGTCAACATTCAAGAGCAAGTTGTTCAGTTTCCATGAAGCTGTGCGGTTGTGGGTTAGTTTTTGAATTCTGAGTTCTAACTTGATTGCACTGTGGTCTGAGAGACTTGTTTGTTATGATTTCCGTCCTTTTGCATTTGCTGAGGAGTGATTTACTCCCAATTTTGTGGTCAACTTTAGAGTAGGTGTGATGTGGTGCTGAGAAGAATGTATATTCTGTGGATTTGGAGTGGAGAGTTCTGTAAATGTCTATTAGGTTTGCTTGGTCCAGGTCTGAGTTCAAGTCCCGGATATCCTTGTTAATTTTCTGTCTGGTTGATCTGTCTAATATTGACAATGGGGTGTTAAAGTCTCCCACTATAATTGTGTGGGAGTCTAAGTCTCTTTGTAAGTAATTAAGAACTTGCCTTATGTATCTGGATGCTCCTGTATTAGGTGCGTATATATTTAGGATCGTTAGTTGTTCTTGTTGCATTGATCCTTTTACCATTATGTAATGTCCTTCTTTGTCTCTTTTGATCTTTGTTGCTTTAAGGTCTATTTTATCAGAGATGAGAATTGCAACTCCTGCTTTTTTTTTGCTCTCCATTTGCTTGGTAAATCTTCCTCCATCCCTTTATTTTGAGCCTTTGTGTATCCTTGCATGTGAGATGGGTTTCCTGGATACAGCACACCGATGGGTTTTGTCTTCTTATCCAATTTGCCAGTCTGTGTCTTTTGATTGGGGCATTTAGTCCATTTACATTTAGGGTTAATATTGTTATGAGTGAATTTGATACTGCCATTTTGGTGCTAGCTGGCTGTTTTGCCCATTAGTTGATGCAGATTCTTCATTGTGTTGATTCTCTTTACCATTTGGCATGTTTTTGGAGTGTCTGGTACTGGTTGTTCCTTTATATGCATAGAGCCTCTTTCAGGAGCTCTTGTAAAGCTGGCCTGGTGGTGACAAAATCTCTGAGTACTTGCATGTTCACAAAGGATTTTATTTTTCCTTCACTTATGAAGCTTAGTTTGGCTCGATAGGAGATTCTGGGTTGAAAGTTCTTTTCTTTAAGGTTGTTGAATATTGGTCCCCACTCTCTTCTGGCTTGTAGGGCTTCTGCTGAGAGATCTGCTGTGAGTCTGATGGACTTCCATTTGTGGGTAATCCGACCTTTCTCTCTGGCTGCCCTTAGTATTTTCTCCTTCATTTCAACCCTGGTGAATCTGATGATTATGTGCGTTGGGGTTGCTCTTCTTGAGGAATATCTTTGTGGTATTCTCTGTATTTCCTGGACTTGAATATTTGCCTGCCTTGCTAGGTTGGGGAAGTTTTCCTGGATAATATCCTGAAGAGTATTTTCTAGCTTGGATTCATTTTCTTCGTCACTTTCAGTTACACCTATCAAACGTAGATTAGGTCTTTTCACATAGTCCCACATTTCTTGGAGACTTTGTTCATTCCTTTTTACCCTTTTTTCTCTATTCTTGCCTTCCCGTTTTATTTCATTGAGTTGATCTTCGACCTCTGATATCCTTTCTTCTGCATGGTCAATTTGGCTGTTGATACTTGTGCATGCTTCGCGAAGTTCTCGTGTTGTGTTTTTCAGCTCCATCAATTCACTTATATTCCTTTCTATTTTGTCCATTCTCGTTAGCATTTTGTCAAATCTTTTTTCAAGGTTCTTAGTTTCTTTGCATTGGGTTAGAACATGTTCTTTTAATTCACATAAGTTGCTTACTACCCACCTTCTGAAGTCTGATTCTGTCATTTCATCACACTCGTTCTCCCTCCAACCTTGTTCCCTTGCTAGTGAGGAGTTGTGATCCCTTATAGGAGGAGAGGTGTTCTGGTTCGGGTGTTTTCATCCTTTTTGCGCTGGTTTCTTCCCATCTTTATGGATTTATCCACCTGTCGTCTTTGTAGTTGCTGGCTTTCAGATTGGGTCTCTGAGTGGATGTTCTGTTTGTTGATGATGAGGTTATTTCTGTTTCTTAGTTTTCCTTCTAACAGCCTGGCACCTCTGCTGTAGGTCTGCTGAGGTCCACTCCAGGCCCTGCTTGCCTGGGGATCACCTGCAGCAGCTGTAGAACAGTAAGGGTTGTTACCAGTTTTCTTCTTCTGCTATCTTTGTCCCAGAAGGATACCCGCCAAGTGTCAGTCTGATCTCTCCTTTATGAGGTGGCTCTTTGGATATACAGGGGTCAGGGAGCTGCTTGAGGAGATGGTCTCTTCTTTATAGGAGCTCAAATGCTGAGCTGTGAGCTCCGTTGTTAATTCAGAGCTGCTGGGCAGGTACCTTTAGTGATTATATACTAACTTACATTTCTACCATAAGTGTAAAAGTGTTCCCCTTTCACCACAACTATGCCAACATCTTTTGTTTTTTGACTTTTTTTTTATTGCATTTTAGGTTTTTGGGTACATGTGAAGAACATGTAAGATTGTTGCATAGGTACACACATGGCAGTGTGATTTGCTGCCTTCCTCCCCTTCACCTATATCTGGCTATACTTACAGGAGTAAGGTGATATCTCATTGTGGTTTTAATTTGTATTTCCTTGATAATTAGTGATGTTGAGCATTTTTTCATGTTTGTTGGCTGTTTGTATATCTTCTTTGGAGAATTTGGTATTCATGTTATTTGCCCACTTTTTGATGGGAATATTTGTTTTGTTTTTTTTCTTGCTGATTTGTTTGAGTTCCTTGTAGATTCTAGATATTAGTACTTTGTTGAATGCATAGTTTGAAAATATTTTCTCCCACTCTGTGGGTTGTCAGTTTACTCTGCTGATAATTTCTTTTGCTGTGCAGAAGCTTTTTAGTTTAATTAGGTCCCATTTATTTATTTTTGTTTTGGTCGCATTTGCTTTTGTGGTCTTAGTCATGAATTATTTGCCTAAGCCAAATAACATTGGTTTTTAATATCACTTTTTCTGTCACCTAAGGAATATGACACATTTTCATCTGCTGGGGCTCACTATGGCAGCATTTCTCTTGGGGATAAGAAACTCAGGGATGGGTGTGAGGATCTATTTAAATTACAACCAGTAACCAATGTTGATATGCTACTTTGTATGTGGGGGGTATCACACAGTCACACCATCCTAAGTGAATTGACTGGTTCACCTTGTGAAGTCAAAACAGTTCTGCTTGTTTTACATACATTTCATAACCTTGAGAATTGTACCTCTCAAAACATCAGAACCCTTTTCTCTTTGTACCTCTCAAAACATCTCAGAATACAAGATGTGTTTAAAAACTGTATAATTTTAAAATTCTTCAATCCAAGCTCAATTGAACTGCCTCCCTCAAAAGGAAAATACAGTTATTAATGTGTAATTTTGAGTAATCCTATCATATAAAGTTAAAGTAAAAGGTAGGAAAGGAGAGAGGAAGGAAAAAGAAAGAGATGGAGGGAGAGAATGAGGGCAGGAGGCAAGGAGGGAGGGAGAAAAGACAAGACATAAGGGAAGGAGGCAGGAGTAAAACATATGCTTCCTTAGGGATGATATTTAGCATGTAGATGCTAACATGGATGTGTGCATTGTTAAAATACTGAAATATTTTTATATCAATTGGTCAAGGCTGCCCTGAGCTCTGAGTGGTCCCTATTTCCCTTGCCACCTTGGCCTCTCTCCAGCCACCTATCCTAACAATCAAGTGATTTAAGGGTTACTGTCTGGCAAAGAGAGGGACTGCAGGCCTTGACTCTCACTCCAGTGCTGGCACCTAGTCCCAATAGTCAATGACCATACCTTGCCAGTAGTTAAATATTTTGACTAGCAGCCTTGTGTTTACCCACCAGAATTATCAAATGGCCCAAGTGTAGAGAATAGTACATTCTACATCTACATACTAGGACCTTAAGCCACCTTACCTTTGATGTGACAGACTCTTCTGGGATGAGGGGTGTGCCTGACTAGAAAGCAGCTTACATTTCTAGCCGTAATATGGCTGCCTTTGCCCTCAATCCGAAGAGCAGATGTCGAGGGGTTGAGGTTCATGTTCATGGAGTGTTTATTTTCCCCTCTCCACTGTTGCCACAAAAGTTTTTGGAGTCTAAATTGATTGACCTCACTTCCAGATGTGCTCAGACCCTGAAATCACAAAATGACAAACATTCTGACAAGAGTTTCTTGTCACTTTCTTACACATCAAATATTTTTCCATCTCCTTTGTTTGAACTAAATTGTTTCTCAGGTTACAGCAATGTGAGTCTATTTTGCTTTCAGAACAAATTTTCATAAACATTGAAAAGTACAAGCATGGATGGATCATAAAAAATTTTCCTATGGGAAAACCAAAGTGTTTGATTTTGAAATATTTATATCACATATGTAAAAAGTATAAAGTATATTCTGTTTTTACTTTCATTTGAGCTCACTTTGTTGACTTACCAACACAAAAATGTATTACATGACTATCAATTTTGATATAGTAAACTTAAATGATGACTTTTAAATGCAATACTCACAAATACACTTTACATTGAATTAATTTTAAGTTAAGACCTTTCATATTGCACTTATAAAACCCAGCATCATAAATGTGTATCATCTTCTGAGAGAATGGTAAAACCTGAAGGAGGAAAAACATCCAAAAGAGTGATATATGTAGAGATGATAAACCAGAGAACCTTTGCCATATTGTTGTTTGCAATACTCAGTAACAGTTATTGGTCCTTCAGCAAACATTTTTAGACACCTAGGAGATTTTAGACCTCGGAGATTTAAGACATTTTAGACCTCGGAGATTAAAGACAATGTTATGTATTTTAGTGAATTCACAACCATGTAGAAAAGAATATTTCTGGGTTAAGAACATAAAAAGCCATTATTTAAACTTTAAATAATGGCTTACTTAAAGAAAGTACATTACTTTAAGTAAGCTTGGATAGTATACTACTATCTAGTATACTACTATAAAAGTAGATAGTATACTACTTTTGAAATCCAGGAAGGATGATTTTCTAGTGCCTGTTGTATTTTTTCTATCTTAAATGGAAATCTTATTCACCATGCCAGAATTAGGAAATACACATTTTATTTATAACCATAGCAGAGATTTTTTTGGTTAGAATAATTTGCAGTGTCAAAAAAATGTTCATATTCTAGAAATTGATCTCAGGATTTTGTTGAGATGGATATTTTTAGATCACTGACTATCTTTTTAAACCAAAGCAATCTATGTTTAAGTGTTTCGTGCTATATACTTAGAGGGCATGATGTATAAATTCCCAGGCTTGTTGCCACAGAACATCTGGTTTTCAGGAAATTCAGTTTGATATATATAAATAATAAAATTATCCTAGGTTGGATAAAATAAATGTAGACATTAAATTCAGAAATATCTATCTACCAATAAAGTGTATTTTTATATTGTTCTTTATGAATATCACTGTTGAGGAGCTAGTTCTAACCTCTTTGTTTAAATTACACTTTAGACTTGATCATTCTTTCAGTGTGGGACCTTTTGTACAATTAAGCCAGTAAATTTGCTTTTTATTTGTATTGAGGTGGAAAGGTGTACAGCAAGCAATTTGGAGAGTGAAAAAGACATTAAACCAGAATTTCAAAAATAGGATTTATGGTCCCAGATTTGTCACTAACTAGCAAAGTGACCACAGATTAATCGCTTTATTGCCTAGATTTCAGTCTGTTCATCTATAACCTGATGAAATTGACTTAAATGTCAGCTGATACTATTCAGTTATTCTACTATGTGTGTCTGTCCCACATCAATTCTCTTAGATTAGCTTAAAAGGTAGTGATACACTTTAAATTTTGGTACAAAAGGTCAACAAGAAAACAATGCAGATAATTATTTTCTTCCTCTTATTAAAATAGCAGTGCCTCCTGGAAGTCTGAAATTCATCTTGTTTTTATACCTTAAGTTAAGAAGATGCTATAGTACTTACTCTTGGCTTACAAGAAGTTTAATCTGATGTTACGACTTTTTATTGTTCAAGAATAATGCTTAAGGAGTAAAGATAATATATAAATATTGTATCCACATATATCACTAAAAATTCTCCAAAATTCAAAATATACATTGTGTTGACTATGATATAAATGATTGTGTCCCCCCAACACCAAATTCATATTTTGAAACCTAATCACCAATGTGACAGTATTAGGAAATAGGGCCTTTGGGAGATATCTTCATGGATGGGATTTGTGTACAAAACACATACACATGCACAAATGAAAAATCAATATAAACTACACACTTGTTTCCAGTATTTTAACCTAATAGGTAATTGCTATGTGATGTAGAATGTTGGTTCTCAGCCCATTTTCCCCACCATAATACACATGATAGATGATGTTTGTGTGGAAGACACATTTTCTTCACGTTTAGATTTTTTTTAACGCATTTCAAAATTGTGGGGAAGCAATGTACTACACACTGCTGATTCAACTATGGTGTGTTAGTGACTATTGCTCAGAAGAGCTACATTATGGGTTCTAACTCCAATCATGTAAGCACATGGCATTGCAAATAAATGCCAGGTAATTCACCCTTCTTGGTACTAAATTGCTTTTTAAAAGTAAATAATCTGCAAACCTGAGTATTTTAGCTATTGTTAGTAAATATCTTGAGTCTCATCTCACTACCTATGTGTTGTAAAACCTAGGCTGAGGCTTCATGACTTAAAGATGAACCCAAGAGATTTCCTGAATGAAGGTAGCTGAGTTCCATTTATACTTCTATTTTAATTGTGATGCTAATTCAGAAAAGGAAAAGAAAACTCTGTAGAGGTAAGTCTGTAGGAAAATTTAATTAAAGTTAGTATTTACCTTTCACAGAATTGTGTAAATACTTCTGGAAGCAGTATTTCCTTTCCTATAGCCTTTTGAATCTACCTATATATTAGTAAATTATTAAATTTTATTCAGACTAAATAACACAAAATCTTCAAAATAGGTGGTTTTAAAAGCATTATTAATCCACCTATTTCTAACTCTGACCATTGTTACTTAGAACATGCCATGTAAATCTATATTAAATATTAATATTCTTACTCCAAAATAGCACATGTATAAAATGTATACTGACGCAGAAAGAATATTGTATCTGATTAATAAATAGCTGAAAGTTCTTATGAATTCATAGGGATATAAAGACCATTATTTAGGTGATGAATACCAAATCTGCATTTGCAGATCCCCTTTATCCTGGAATTTACACCCCTTAGGTCTTGGATAACTGAGACTTTAGAAACCCTCTTGGACAAGAGATAACTTCAAAAATGAAAGCCAAATATTAATACTGATGGCTTTCTCCCTCACTTATTTCTCTGTCTAAAGGACACTTTCTCCAAAAGCCTTTCTAACTCCCTCTCAAAAGTAGCTCCCACCATCATCCCAGCCTTTATTGGTCTCTAGCCCTTTCCCTCCTTAAGCTATCTTTGTAGTGTGTATCACTCCCTGATATTATTTATTTTACATTTCTTTATTTTCTGCTCCTCTCAAAAGGATGTGATAATCAAGTAGGCAATGATCTAGCTCAGTTTTTTATCTTTGCATTCCCAAAACCTAGAATATGGTCAGCCACATAGTAAATGCTCAATAAATACTTGTTAAATAGAACTAGATGTTTTCCACAGAATAAATGTCTTTAGTCTACAGACTTTGCATATTTCATTTTCTTAAAACAGATTTATTTGGGTTTTACATAATCTTGAAAAAAGAATGAATTTGAGGACTATTAACTAACTCACATCTAAAATGTTAGAACATTATTCTAAGATAAATTTAAAATTATACCTGAGGACAGTATTAAAAGCAGGTGATCTTGCTGACAGGAACTCAAGTCTGTTGATAACCTCCCAGCCTCATAATATGTCTAGGCTGAATTTTTGTTGATTTCCTTAAATCTCTGCACTTAAGCTAGAAGTTTTTAATTGGTAGAGACAGCCCAATCTCAAATGCTTCCAAAAGCATACAACTGTCTTCTTCCAGTTTCTCACACTCTTACTCCAAGGAGCCTATGTGGCTCCCTGGTTAAGATATGTTACATAGCTTAGCAACGTGGTAACATTCCTTAGAAAAATCTAAATTCTAGAATCTTCTCAGACCTCCAGTTACCCACTTGATGAAACCACGTGGCCACAAGGGACTTTCCTCAGTTTTGTACATACAGTGGAGTTAAATCCAATGCAAGAGAAAGAAAAATGAGAAATATAAAACAAAAAGCAATATAAATCAAATGTATACTTTTTCCCACAATTCTGCTTAAAGAACAGTTATGGTATAACCAAGTTTAGCTTAATCAAAAACCAATGGGAGAAGGTATACATGCTTTTAAGGAGTTTCTAATAATTGTGAATGGACTACACTGCTCTGGTAGTCAGAATGTGCTGATGACTTGTTCAACAGCCATGAAAAAATATTGTAATTAGAAGTCATAGAGAAACATACACACATGTACGTGTGGTGCTTCACAAGATTTTTCATAATACATGTGATTTTGAATTTCTGAGTTACAGTCTCTGAAAGCAATATAGACAATTTCTGAAAGGCAAATGCTAACTTAAAACAGTGCAAGTAGATAGCCTAATTGGTCTATTTTCTTGACTGGCCCAAGAATTAAAGGCTTAAATGCCTTTGCCCATAACCCATTCATGATTTATGCCTCCCTGCTTTACTGTAGTTTATGGGGGATTTTATGGCAGATCTAATTGACTTTCTAAGGTAATTTTCATATTTTGAGATATTTAGTCTTCAGTTTGTATCAGTTGAGAAACTTTTTTACAGCTAATAATAGAGAGCAGAAATACTATTTTAAGTAAGATAGACATGTATTTATTTCTTCCTCACATGAAAGAGTTCAACCGTCTAGGGTTGGTATGGAAACTTTATGAAGCATCATTATGGACCTCGGCTTCATCTATGTTTTAGGTCCATCTTTGTTTATATTTGGCTTCCATTTTTGAAGTTAGCCCTCGTCCAAGATAGTTTCTGAAGTTCTAGTCATCCAAGATGGCTGCTATATTTGCACATATCAAATCCGTACTCCAAGCAGGAAACAAGAGGAAGGTTGAGGAGGTAAGGGCTGAGAAGGGTATGTGCTAGCTCTCTGCCCCCTTTGTAAGAGCCTTTTCGTGGTCGCAGACAATAATCTAGGTTGCATTAACCATTTATAGCTGCAAGGAAGGATACAAAATGTAGTTTCTTAACACGGCACATTGACACCCCATTCTAAAACAGAAGCTCTAACAAGAGAGAAACAAAGTGTATATTGGGTTATAAAAAGCAATCTCAACCATAGATCCTGACATTAGTACCTAACTCTGTGTAGAAGTCTACACACTGTGTTCTGTGCTTTCCCTTAGAGAGGGCCACTAGAGAAAAACATGTACCTGGCTATGTAACTATGTTATTTTCCCATTGTGAAGACCCAGGGGGAATTTTCTGGTCTCATTACTAGGAAAAAAATAATACAACTGGCTTCTCTGCATTAATTGTGTCAGAATAAAAAAGACAAAGTTTGTTCTGCTGCACTGCTCAGGGTAGCACAGGTATCTTTGTTGCCTTGGATACTCTATTATTTTAGCAAAGAAAATAGATGGAGAGTTTTTTTTGGAATATGTGCATATATTTACGAATGGTAATTCGTGATTTTTAAACATTATCTGGGGATCATGATCAGCAGGAAATCCACAGATTGTTCATTGTCCACAGATATTTTGATAATTGTTATGAACTGAGTTGTGTCCCCCAACAAATTTATATCTTAATCTCTAATCCCCAATGTGACTGTATTTGCAGATGGAGTCCTTAAGGAGGTGATTAAGCTTAAATAAGGTTATAATGGTTAGACCCTAATCTTACAGTCCTGTTGTCTTTATACTAAAAGGAAGTGACATCAGAGCACTTTTGTCTTTTTGCATGAGCTGGCCATGTTAGGACAAAGCAAGAAAGGGATATCTATCACCAGTAAGTGGCTCCTCACCAGACATTGAATCTGTCAGTGCCTTGATCTTAGCCTTACCAGCTTCCATAACTGTAAGAAATAAGTTTCTATTGTTTATAAGTCAGCCAGTCTAGGGTATTTTGTTATAGCAGCCCAAATTGACTAAGACAAGGCTTCAGCAAAAACTAAACCTGCTAGTACCTTGATCTTGGACTTTCAGCCTCCAGAACCTTGAAAATATAAATTTCTGTTGTTGAAGCCACTTGGTCTGTTCTCTCCATGAATAAGCAGTGTGGTCACATCTCAGAGCTGTGAACTAGTTAGGCCTATTTATTTTGATCACTTAAAATTCTCACTTTGCATTTCCACAGAGGTCTGATTAACATATGAAAAAGCAATGTAAGTGATTTCTGAAAGGAAGAGATGCTAATTTACCACAGTGGAAGAATAAACTTTAATTTTATCTGGTGTCTTGTCTACGCTATACTCTGTTCTGTCAATTTTAAAAGCATATGTTTCAGTCTCAAATTTGTAACAAGTATCTACAATCACAGAAAACAGTACTTTTCAGTCTGAAATCTCTAGAGCACAACAAAAATGCTGACGTAAGTGACATAGAAAGAATTCTACAATGGCCCCCAAGATTTCCTCCCTGTGGTGTACATACTCTGTGTTATCTCCTTCTCTTGAGTGTGAGTAGACCTGTTAATATAATATTGCTCCTGCAATTAGGTTGCATTTTCTGGCAAAGATGAAGAGATTTTACAGATATAAAGTCCCTAATCAGAATGACTTTGAGTTTATCAAGCTCTGTTAATTGAAAGGAGATTATTTTGGGCTGGCCCAACCTAATCAGATAAGCCCTTTAAAAGAAGATGTAGGCCTTACTCAATATCAGAGATGTTCCCCTGCTGACCTTAAAGAAGCAAGGCGTTAGGAGTCCTACAGCTGGGAAAGAAATGAATCTGCCAACAACCATGAGAACCTCAAAAGAAGGACCTCAGAAACAATGAATCTGCCAACAACCTTGAGAACCTCAAAAGAAGGACCTTGAAAGAGAACCTCAAAAGAAGACCCAAGCCAGAGCACATACCTTGACTGCAGCCTTTCGAGAATTCTCACCCAGCTCTTTTCCAAAGACTTCCTGTTAGCCATACCTTCCTCTAAGAATATGAGTAACTGAAAACTTCAAAAGAATTAAAAAGAAGCTCTTCATAAAAGTGAATAAACCCTCAGAGTTCTCTTCATAGGTTTAAAATCTGAGTTCACATTGGATAGGCAGAAAATATAAAGCTTCAGGCCAGGTATGGTGGCTTATACCTATAATGTCAGTGTTTTGGAAGACTGGGGTGGGAGGATTGTTTGAAGCCAGGAGTTCAAGATCAGCCTGAGCAACATACCAAGACCCTGTCACCACAATACAATTTTAAAAAAAGAAAATATAGTTTCTTCTTAGAAGAGCACTGTAGCAGAACTCCTAAGCCCAGTTACTTACCTTGTTATTGTCCAGTCATAACCAACCCCATATAGTCTCCTTTGGCAGGCATAGGAGTCACTTTGGCTTACAACATTTTCTGGCTGATAACATTGACTTTTCTGGTCTTCTCAGGAGTTATGGATTAAGATTATCTCTAGAGTCTCTTCTGACACTATGATTTGATTTTGTTTTCTTTTATGAGGTAGAATAATATTATTTCCAAACACACAAAAAAGTAAAAATACAACAAAACCACCTTTAAAATTTATAATTCCTTGATATCAAAAGATGATGGAACAGGAAGTTCTAAGCCCTCATCTCCCTATAGAAACAATTATATATTTAACAATGATAAGTTAACAATGATATACAGAGCAAAATAGCTTTACACATATTTCAGCTTCCAGTTAAGAAGTACCCCAGATGAGCAAAAATACTGATATCAGCCACATTGAAATTAGTTGGAAGAACAATTTTAGTTTACCTGCATCAGCCCCTCCCCCAAGTTGGCACAGCTCTGAACTGGGAGAAATTGCTTTAGCTTGTGGATGCTCCATTCAGGAATAAAGAAGAGAGTGAAGCATATGTTCATCATTTCTGGCATTCTGGCACAGTGCTCAAGAGACTTCTTTCTGTTCTGCCTCACTCAGAACACTGAGAGAATCAGAATAGTTTAAATTCCTAGGGGAAGTCAAGAATAAAGAAAAGAGGTGGGTAGCTCACCACAGCTAGCACAATTCTGCTTAATCTTCTTCCTCAGAAGGAAAGGAGGGAAGCGAAGTATACATATCCCTAGAAAATGATTAAGAGGCTCCCAAAATCTCTAGCTAGGCTGATTGGTGAAGGGCTTTCCATGTTGAACCCAGGCCTAATGAATGGGAGAGGTGGCTATTTTTTCAAATATACAGACACCAACACAAAGCTACAAGAAATATAATGAGTCAGGGAACTATGACACAAACAAAGAAGGGGAAAAAAAGCACTATCAACTGGTCTTAAGGAAAGATCTGTGAATTGCCTGACAATTCAAAATAATCATTTCATAGAAACTCAGTGAGTTATATAAGACAATACAGATAACTAAATGAAATCAGAAAAATGAAAAATGAACAAAATGAGAATATCAGCTTAAAAACCATAAAAAAGAACCACACAGAAATTCTAGAGATAAAGAATACAATAATTGAACTGACAATTTTTACCAGAGGGACTCAATGGCAGACTAGATCAAGCAGAAGAAAAGCCCAGTAATTTTTGAATACATGCCATTTAAAATTATCCAGTCAGGCTGGACATGGTGGCTCATACCTGTAACCCCAGCATTTTGGGAGGTCGAGGCAGGCGGATCTCCTCAGTTCAGGAGTTTGAGATCAGCCTTCACAACAGGGTGAAACCTGTCTCTACCAAAAATACAAAAAATTAGCCAGGCGTGGTGGTGCCCCTGTGAGCCCAGCTACTGGGTGGGAAGAAGGTGGGAGAATTGCTTGAGCCCAAGAGGCAGAGGCTGCAGCAAGTCAAGATTGTGCCACTCTACTCCAGCCTGGGTAACAGAGTAAGACCCCGTCTCAAAAAATTAAAAATTTAAAAAGTATCCAGTCACAAGAACAAAAGTAAATAGAATGAAAAAAAGTGATGAAAGACAAAGGTCATATGGAACACCATCAAGCAAACTAATATATGAATTATGAATGTTCCAGAAGGAGAAGTGAGAAAGGGGCAGAAAGCTTGTTTAAAGAAATAATGATTGAGCCAGGTATGGCAGTGGATGCCACTAGTCCCTGCTGCTAAAGAGACTGAGACAGGAGAATGGTCTGAGCTGAGGAGTTGAAGGCTATAATGTGCTATGTTTATGTCTGTGAATACCCACTTCACTCCAGTCTAGGCAACATAACAAGAGGAAAGAAGAAAGAAAGAAGGAAAGAGGGAAGGAAGGGAGGGAGGAAGGAAGGAAGGAAGAAAGAAAAAGAGAAAAGAAAGAAAAAAAGAAAGAAAGAGAAAGAAAGAAAGAAAGAAAGAAAGAAGAAAAGAAAATGGAATGGAGAAAGAAAGAAAAAGAAGGAAGATTGGTTGAAAACTTCTAAATCTGGAGAGGGAAATAGTCATCTAGATTAATGAAGCCCAAAAGATCCCAAATAGTATAAACCTAAGGAAATCCACATCAAGACACAATATAATCAAATTGTCAAAAGTGAAAGAATACTGAAGGCAGCAAAAGAAAAGTGATTCATTGTGTACAATGTAACCTCCATAGGACCATTAGCAGATTTTCCCCTAGAAACTTGTAGAGCAGGAAGGAGTAGGATGATATATTCAAAGCGCTAGGGGAGTTTATTCTTTTTCCCCCAAGATACCAGATTGGAGGCATTGTTATCATGCCTCTCCCACTTGGAAAGACAAAATAGTGTGTACAGAGTCTCATGTGAACTTTCTTCCAAGAAGCAAACACAGGAATGTAATAAGAAAATTGAAAGCCACATACCTTTGAAAGAAGTATTGGACTGTAGCCTACACTGTGAGCCAGGTAGAAAACTGTAAGTCCCCCAGAGTGAAAAGGGTATAGACTACCTCTGGAACATACACTCCTACTGGGAAACATGGCAATTCAGGCCATGGGGGAAGGCCTTAACTTTAGGTAATCCAGGCCACGAGGGAAGGCCTTAACTGTACCCAGTACTGGAGCTGATTTAGTGAGTTGTGGGGAGTATATGAGAAGAATTGGCATTAGAACAGGCTTTATATTCATTTCCAGTCTCCATCAGTGGTGAAGGGAAACCATTCCTGATCCTACCTCACAGACCTTGCATAAATCTACCAGCTAACTCAGGTGGTGGTCACAGGCAGAAAGAAGCTCCCAACTGAGATTCATGATATAATCTTCAGTGGAGACAAACCCCCTTGGCCAGAACTGAGGGGTGAGTGAGAAGTGTGCCATAGCCACAGGCATAGGAGCTGGGTGCCCCTGCTTCACAGGTGAACCAGGAGGGGCATGGCCTAAAAGCCATGGTTGCTGTTTCCTTCAGGGAAGGAATATGGCCTGGAGCAGTTTTGAGTTCTGAGCAGACTATGTGGAACCTAGCTAGCTGGGGCTAGTGGAACGCTGCAAGTATGACACTGGCCTTGCCCAGTGAGTGGGAGCTGGGTGGAGCCTACCGCCACCCGCTACTCTCCACTCCCCATGTGAATTCTTCTGTACAGCAGAGGCAACTGTGCTTTTCCCTGGAACATTACCCTGGTAGCCAGAGAACTGCTCTACAATCCCCAGTGGGGCCACTGCTTTTGCTAACATGTGAAGGGCCAGAGCACAGACTTGCCTGACCCAGGTTCCACCTGGCCTTGCTCTTCTAACCACCCTGGCAGTATAACACAAAGTACAAAAACTTTTGTGAGTAGTTCTGTGTGGCCCTGCCCATTTCCTGAGTCACCAGAGTACATCTTCTGGATAACATAAGGCAAACACAAATCTCTCTGCTACCATTGCAGCTGGTGCTCTTTTGCAAGTGCCGCCTCCTGGCTGCAGGCCAAGTGCCACAGTCCATTACAGCCTCTACAGGCACAATAACAGTGTGGAGGATGGAGAAAATGTGTGTGTGACCTCAGTTATCACCATTGCCTATATCACCCTGGCTAACCAGGAGGTCCTGAGTCTGTTCACATGACCAGTTCCTTACTAATACAGTTAGCATTTGAGAAAGCTAACAACACACTAAGGCAACTTGTAGTGAAGGAATCTCACAAACTGTGCCACTTCCCTGACACCCTTTTCAGAGCTGCCACTGATACCCACTGATGGGTGCCTTGAGGACAGATCACATCACTGGACCCCTTACAGATGTTCCCCAGTACCAGCCTGAAGTGTGGTAGCCCCACTGGGCAGCTAGACCTAGAAGAGCAGCAACATTCATAGTAGTCTGGCTCTAAGGGGCTCCTACTCCTAGGGGAAGGGGAAATACACCACATCAAGGGAGCACCTCATGGGACAAAAACAACAACAACAACAGCAACAACAAAATCTAGATGGTAGGCCTTGAGTTCTAGAATTTTCTACGTGTGGAAAGTTTCTTTCAGCAGAGGCAGAGGTGCAGTGCTAGGCTCAATAGAGAAAATCTGCAGCTCCACTCCAGCAATGAGGCAGTCCTGGTGCTCCTGAAGGGTCTTGGAGAATGGGACTTCTTTTCTCCCTCATCCACCACTGCAGAAACTGCTGGGGCTCCTCCCACAGGAGCTCAGCATAGATGCACCTGTAGACAGCCTTTCTGGAACACTTCACGGTGACTGCGGCCTCACAAGAGGAGTGCTTTCCAGGTGCGGGCTTGCATGAGGCGTGGTATTCCACATGGAACATCAGCATTCCTGCAAATTAAAAGAAGTACCTGTTTGATCTGAATAGTTGCAACACTACATCAGGAGTGTGACTGTGAGGTGAATTGCTTTCTTGCTGAACTGGAAGGGGACCTGAGGTAGCTCCCTCTCTTCCCCTGAAAAGACCTCAGTGCATTGCACAAAGAGCTCCCCCAGCTGCCTCTGCTCCCCCAGGCTGGGACCTCTGCGCACCAGTGGGTATTGGGCTTGCCAACCTGCATTAACCATAGCCAGTTTTTACCTACGGATACCTCCCCTCCTGGCCTGAAGCCTGAACTTTTCAACCCAATAAATAAAACACTGGGGAAAAATAAATAAATAAAGTACATACCACTGGAGAATGAAATAAACTTCAAGAGACCTCTGCCATCACAACCCTGCAGGAGGCAGGGAACCTGCACACAAACTAAGCACATTACTGCTACAGCCAGCATCTAAGAAAGCCACCATACAAAGGTTCTATACAATCAGGGAACTTATTCAGAGTCTCCACCCAAAAAGCATGCAGAGCTGAACTAGGTTACAATAAGCTAAAAACATTAAAGTCACATCTTCAAGGGGGAAATTTCTTTTTTTAAATCACAGTCACATAAATTAAAAAAAGAACCTAGGTCCTCATATTTAACCCTTTATCTTGAGCACTATGGAAAATTAGCTCATTGGATTAGCTATTAAGATCTTGGAAAGGACAAAGACTTGTGACAAAGGACCAGTTTGTTTTGAATAGTCATGTGACAAAATGAGAAAAGGCTGGGGTAAATGGCATTAAACCTGGATAACTAGGTGAGAGGAAAGAGGGGATTGCTTGATGAGGGCACTGCACCCTAGGTATGGATGAAACTGGCTGGCACAGGCTGGAGTGTGTCTCATGTGTGTTCTTTCTCACACTAGATAGTGAGCCTCTGAAGAGGGGGCCCTGTGTCTTATTCCCCTTCATATTCCTCACTGTGATCTGCACACAGCAGCACTGCACATACTCCATGTCAGTTAGTTGAGGTCCTGAAAAGGGAGTGTCCAAAAGATGACTCTGATAACAGGAGAAAGATGGGGGAATTCTGAGATAGGCAGGGCAGTGGATGAGGGGTCAATTTTGAAATAGGAAGAAAAGGAAAGGCCTTAAAAGAATGGAAGAGAAAGAGAAAGTACTGACAATGACAAAAATAGAGGTAGAGCAGAGATGGAGAGCTGGAAGAGCCAGTTGGTAGACAAAGAGAAAGCAAGGAGAGTGTAGATGTGGTTGTTGGGTCAGTGTGCCCCTTAGACTGTTGCCCTAGAGGGAATAGTGATGGAACCCACAGCAAAGAGCGGCCATTCATAGAGCTTAATCTGTGTGAAACCTTTTACCTCCATCATAACGTCTAATTTTTAAAATACTTTGTGAAGTAGCTATTATCTACATTGTGGAGATTAGGAAA
This sequence comes from Sapajus apella, assembly GCF_009761245.1. Lineage (NCBI taxonomy): Eukaryota > Metazoa > Chordata > Mammalia > Primates > Cebidae > Sapajus > Sapajus apella. The sequence continues at coordinate 3,607,690 of NW_022437064.1, forward strand.
CTGGCACTCAAGGAGGTGAGGTAATTTGCCCTGAGAGCAAATGCATTAAACTGAGGTTTACCAGATTTCAAATCCAGTACTCTTACTGATGACAAGTGGACACTGAACTGCTGCCAGACCCATGCATCCAGATTCTTCTCTAGCAGGAAGAATCAATGATGCTGTCTGAATGCAGCTCTGAGAGTACCTTCTGAGAGTAGTGCAGGGTGCTTTGTGACTTAAGGCTTTCTCCTCATGCTAAGAATTCTGTACAGTAAAGAGCAGGGTCATCAGAGCTTTGGAGCTTTGACTCTGCCAGCTACATATGACCTTTGACTTGAACACTTGCCCACTCTGCATCTATTTTATTATTGGAAAAAGAAGGATCTGAGTGGATCTACTTCATGCAATTGGCTGCAGAGACCAGTGCTTATAAAGTTCTTAGCACGTAGCCCGCTCAACACAGGGCCACTATAAATATTATAAACTTTTCCCTCGATAGTCTATAGGGGGAATTCAAAAAGTTCTTTGGGGGCTGCAGGTCTGGAAAGGGAACCTGAGCATCAGAGTTTAGATCAGAGCACAGGGAATAAGGCTAAATTAAAGAGAAAATGTGTGGCATGCTGCAGCCAGTTTGGGGTTTGCGATAGGCCAAGCAAATGTGCCTACAACTAAAACTGAGTTTGACAATGTGGAAAGAGTCGAAGTAGATCTTGAGAGAGCAGGCAGAGTACAAATACCAAACAGAGAAGCTAGGAACTGCTCCATGAACACCAGGACAGGTGCTCAGTAATATCATTACTGTTCTCCAATCATACAGGAGAGGTTGGGAAGTGTCTTTTCCAACTATATTGTGGAATACAGTGGGTGGGATCCCTAAGTACTTCTCTTTTTGTTATTGTGTTGTGTCTGACTTCTTTAACTCAACAGTATATTTATAAAATGTACCCCTGCTCTAGGGAGCAGTTGTGGTTGATTTTCACTTCTGCATGGTATCCCATTATAGAATATGACATAATTTATGTATTTATCCAAACTCTTGTTGATAGACATTTGGATTTTGTGTAAATTTGGCTTTTATGAATAATGTTTCTATGAAAATGTTTGTGCATGTATTTTAAGTGGACACATATTTAGAAATGGATTGCTAAGTCATAGGTTGTCTATCTTAAGTTTAGTAGATAAGGCCGAAAGTGTTTCAATCCAGTACTATCAACTGATGTTTTTCTTAGCATTGTAAGAGGATTCTGGTTTTTCCATATGCTTACAAACAATTGGTATTATAAGTCTTTTTAAATTTTAGACAGTTTAGGTGGTGATTAGTGGTATCTAATTGTGAATTATGGATTTAAAGTGTTTTACTTATCTATTTGAAGTATAATTTGCATATAAAAACTCATCTTTTTATAAGTGCAGAGTTCAGTAATGAGTTTTTACAAATGTATTCATATAGTACCACTATAATCAATATATAGAATGTGTCCTTTAACACAAAGTTCCCTCCTTTCCTTGGCAGTAATTTCCCTTCCCTCATGTCTGTGACTGTGCAATCACTGCTAGTGGTTGCACCCCGCTAACATTCATATGTTGAACTTCTAACTCCCAAGGTGGTCATGTTAGAAGATGGGGCCTTTGGAAAGTGATTGAAACATAAATGGATTAGTCCCCTTATTAAAAAAAACAACAACCCAGAGAGATCCCTTGTCCTTTCTACCATGTGAAAACACAGCAAAAAGACATCAACTACGAAGCAGAAGGTAAGATCTCAGTACACAATGAATCTCCTAGTACCTTGATCTTAGACTTTGCAGCCTCTGGAACTGTGAGAAATGAATTTCTGTTGCTTATAAGCTACTCAGTTTGTGGGATTTTGTTATAGTAGCCCTAACTGACAAAGACAACCACTAATCTCTTCTGTTCATATAATTTTACATTTTTGAGAGTGTTATACAAATGGCATGTAACTTTAGGGTATGGCTTCTTATATTTTGCATAATATATTTTGGAGATTCATCTGTGTTGCTAATTATATTGTAGTTATCTCCCTTTTATTGCTGGCCAGTATTCCATTGTTGGGTTATACCACAATTTGTTTATTCATATACCAGTTGATGAATATTTGAATTGTTTCCAGTTTTGTATTATGATTAATAAAACTGTATGAGCATTTTGTGTCAGTTTTTATGTAGAAAATATCTTTTTTCAAATGAATGAAAAGTATTTTCATTTCTTTGGGGTAGATACCTAGTAGAAAATTGCTCTGATAAATTTACATGTTATCTGCTCTTTGGAATAGGAAACTACAGAGGAAGTGTATCTGGTCACTTAAATATTTCCGGAATATTACTGTTGGCAATGACAAAACCAAGTACATAGAATATAGACATCGTTTTGTTTAATATACTAGCTTATATACAAGACAGCTATGACTTAGACAAATCCAGGGACTTACAGAAGGTCACACAGACCCTGTCAAAGTTGAAATTCCAACTAAGGCTTATTGAACTAACATTCATATTCTGTTCACAGCCTCTGTCCCACACAGGGAGTAATTGGTGTTCAGATTCCTGCAAATTGGTTTAAAGCATCAGTCAAATCAATAATGGATGTAAAAGTGCTCTGCAAATAGTAAAGCAATATGGAAAGTTTGATGTTACTATGTCATGCTGAATTTGGTTAGAGGTGGCAGATAATGCAACAACTCAACATGCTTGGCTGCAGATCACAAGAGCTGTGAGGGAAGCAGTGAGAGAAGAAAAAATGAATCAAAAAGGTATGAGCATGGTTAGTGATTAAAAGCATGGACCTTATATTTAGATAAACTTGAATTTGAATCCTGCCTCTGCTTTGTACTAGATGTTTGGTCTTATAAAATTATGTAAACTCTTTTGGGTTAGATCTTCACTGCATACAGGATAATAAAAAACCTATTGGATAAGGATTCCATGAAGACTGAAAGAGACAATATTCAATGGCTGGCTCAGAGAAAACCCTTACTTAGTATATAGCAATTTTTACTACTGGTTGATTCTTTTGAATCAAATATTTTTTGGAAGAGTAGATAACTGTTCACAAGTAGCATATATCAAATTTATATTTATTCAGATCCCTGCAAAGACATGAAATCAGAGGAAACATAAGCACTCCTGGGAGCCCTTTAACCTTAAACCATTTTAGTTATCCTTTTAATTATTAGTTATTCTATGGTAAGGCTTAGTTGACAACCACTTATGAGCAAGAATAACATAGATTATGGACTTGAAAAGAAGGAATCAAAAAGGTATGAGCAGTTATGAAAGGAAGCCCTTGGCCTCCTTCTCACTTTTGATTACTGTTAGTTTTGAGTCAAAATATCTTCTAGGTCATTTTTATCATATTTGACAGAGGTTGCCTATAATATACTAGTAGTGTGACATAGGAAGTAGGATTATATGAGCATTAAATCAGTTTTAAGTACAGGTGTTGAGAGTGTGAGTGAATAGTAAAGGGACCTGGATGAGAAAACTGACACTATAGATAGATGGGGAAATTTGGCAGCCTTTCTGCTCAACGAGCATGTGCCCTGGAGTGAGAGTGACAGGAGAGATATGACTCTGTTTTTCACTGAGCAGATCTCAGCTACCTTGCAGCTCCCATGGGGTGATCCTCTTGCTTCATTCCCTGATTCTAGTGTTTAAAGATCAATCATTTTTTGTAACGTGATCATAAATATAAGTTAACTTCATGATCTTGTGCCGAAATGAAGAAATAGCAACTCTGTTTCAAAGCTGGTGGAAAACTAGCTCTTAATAAACCGAGAAGCCGAATTATCTGAATGCTATGACTTATGAATGATTTAAAAGAATTTCAAGGATGGTTCTGACTTTCAAACCTATTCTCTGCTTAAGGTATATTGTCATTGTAAATCAAAGACAGACTCAACATTATAAGATTCTCCTACCTTATATGATAAAGTTTGTGTGAATATAATGTATTTTATCATAGGAGCTTGCTATAGCTTAATTAGCCTACCCATAAACTAACATGAATCCACATGATAATAGCATTCATTTTCTTTTGTTGACTTCCAGGTTATTAAATGCAAGGTACTTGTGGTGTGGGAACCAAACATGCCCATTTCTATTGAAGAGGTGAGTTGCCCATCTCAAGGATCATGAGATTTGAGTAAAGACAGTGCATATTGCATATCTGAGGAGCAGGCTGGACCATGAGGCACCTATACCTTGGTACTGTGAAAACCTATAGAATGACCTCTTAAAACTTTTCACTTGAATAATACTTTTGGTTCCATGGCTGAACTCAGTTAATGTTTGTTTATCACTCTAACAAAATTCCTGGTACATTGGTAGCCTTAATAAAGAAGGTATTTTTTGTAATTTGATTATGCATTCTTTATGATTGTGGAATCAGTCTATGCAAGTTAGAAATATGTAAGACATACTGGAATGCTAGTAACTTTAGAGCAGGATCCAATGCTATAGTCTGCAGGTGGAATTAGTTTTGTTTTTTTTTTTTTACCAGGAAAACCCCAGTTTTACTCATTTTATTTTATTTTATTTTATTTTAATTGTATTTTACGTTCTGGGGTACATGTGTAGATCATGCAGAATTGTTATATATGTACATAGATGGCACTGTGGTTTGTTGCCTCCATCACCCTGTCACCTATGTATGGCATTTCTCCCCATGGTATCACTCCCCAACCTCCCCATCCCCTCGCTGTGCCTCCTTTGGCCCCCACAACAGACCCTAGTGTGTGATGCGCACCTCCCTGTGTCCATGTGTTCTCATTGTTCAACACCCGTCTATGAGTGAGAACATGCGGTGGTTGATTTTCTGGTCTTGTGTCAGTTTCCTGAGAATGATGGTTTCCAGATTCATCCATGTCCCTACAAAGGACACGAACTCATCATTTTTTATGGCTGCATAGTTTTCCATGGTGTATATGTGCTGCATTTTCCTTGTCCAGTGTATCATCAATGGGCATTTTGGTTGCTTCCAGTTCCTTGCTATTGTAAACGGTGTCAGAGTGAACATAGTGTACATGTGTCTTTGTAATAGAATGATTTTAATCCTTTGGATATATACCCAGTAATAGGATTGCTGGGTCAAATGGAATTTCTATTTCTAGATCCTTGAGGAATCGCCACACTGTCTTCCACAATGATTGAACTAATTTACACTCCCGCTAAGAGTGTAAGAGTGTTCCTATTTCTCCACATCCTCTCCAGCATCTGTTGTCTCCAGATTTTTAAATGATTGCCATTCTAACTGACAAGAGGTGGTATCTCAATGTGCTTTTGATTTGCATTTCTCTAATAATCAGTGATGATGAGCATTTTTTCATATGTTTGTTGGCCTCATATATGTCTTCATTTGAAAAATGTCTGTTCATATCCTTCTCCCACTTTTGGATGGGTTTATTTTTATTTATTTATTTATTTATTTATTTATTTATTTTGTAAATCTGTTTTAGTTCTTTGTAGATTCTGGATCTATATTTTTCCCATTCTTTTGGTAACCGGTTAACTCTAATGATTGTTTCTTTTGCTGTATAGAAGCTGTGGAGTTTAATTAGGTCCCATTTGTCTATTTAGGCTTTTGTTGCCAATTCTTTTGGTGTTTTAGTCATGAAGTCCTTGCCTATGCCTATGTCCTGAATGGTTTTGCCTAGATTTTCTTCTAGGGTTTTTATGGTGTTCAGTCTTATGTTTAACTCTTTAATACATCTGGAGTTAATTTTAGTGTACGGTGTCAGGAAGGCATCCAGTTTCTGATTTCCGCACATGGCTAGCCAGTTTTCCTAACACCATTTATTAAACAGGGAATCCTTTCCCCATTGCTTGATTTTGTCAGGTTTCTCAAAAACCAGATGTTTGTAGATGTGTGGCATTGCCTTCGAAGCCTCTGTTCTGCTCCATTGTTCTATATCTTTGTTTTGGTACCAGTACCATGCTGTTTTGATTACTGTAGCCTTGAAGTATAGTTTGAAGTCAGGTAGTGTGATGCCTCTGGTTTTGTTCTTTTTGTTTAGGATTGACTTGGCTATGTGGGCTCTTTTTTGGCTGCATATGAAGTTTAAGGTGTTTTTTTCCAGTTCTGTGAAGAGCATTGGTAGCTTGATGGGGATAGTGTTGAATCTATAAATTATCTTGGGCAGTATGTCTATTTTCATGATATTGTTTCTTCCTAACCATGAGCATGGAATGTTTCTCCATCTGTTTATGTCCTCTCCTATTTCCTTGAGCAGTGGTTTGTAGTTCTCCTTAAACAGGTCTTTTACGTCCTTTGTTAGTTGTATTCCTATGTATTTTATTCTCTTTGTAGCAATTGTGAATGTGAATTCACTCATGATTTGGTTCTCTGTTAATCTGTTATTGGTGTATAGAGATACTTGTGGTTTCTGCACATTGGTTTTGTATCCTGAGGCTTTGCTGAAGTTGCTTATCAGTTTCAGGAGATTCTGGGCTGAGATGATGGGGTCTTCTAAATATACAATCATGTCATCTGCAAACAGAGACAATTTGACATCCTCCTTTCCTAAGTGAATATCCTTTATTTTTTTTTTCTTACCTAATTGCTCTGGCTAGAAATTCCAATACTATATTGAATAGGAGTGGTGAGAGAGGGCATTCTTATCTAGTGCCAGATTTCAAAGGGAATGCTTCCAGTTTTTGCCCATTCAGTATGATATTGGCTGTAGATTTGTCATAAATAGCTTTTATTATTTTGAGATATGTTCCTTTGATACCTAGTTTACTGAGAGTTTTTAGGATAGAGGGCTGTTGAATTTTGTCAAAGGCCTTCTCTGTATCTATTGAGATAATCATGTGGTTTTTGTCTTCGGTTCTGTTTATGTGGTGGATTACATTTATAGACTTGTGTATGTTGAACCAGCCTTGCATCCCCGGGATGAAGCCTACTTGATCATGGTGGATAAGCTTTTTGATGTGCTGTTGTAATCGGTTTGGCAGTATTTTGTTGAAGATTTTTGCATTTATGTTCATCATGGTTATTGGCATGAAGTTTTCTTTTCTTGCTGAGTCTCTGCCAGGTTTTGGTATCAGGATGATGTTGGTCTCATAAAATTATTTGGGAAGGATTCCCTGTTTTTGGATTGTTTGGAATAGTTTCAGAAGGAATGGTACCAGCTCTTCTTTGTACGTCTGCTAGAATTCAACTGTGAACCTGTCTGGACCTGAATTTTTTTTGGTTGATAGGCTATTAATTGCTGCCTCAACTTCAGCCCTTGTTATTGGTCTGTTCAAGGTTTCAACTTCTTCTTGATTTAGGCTTGGGAGGGTGCAAGTGTCCAGGAATTTATCCATTTCTTCCAGGCTTACTGGTTTATGTACATAGTGTTGTTTGTAGTAATCTCTGATGATAGTTTGTATTTCTGTGGAATCGGTGGTGATATCCCCTTTATTGTTTTTTGTTGCTTCTATTTGATTCTTCTCCCTTTTCATTTTTATTAATCTGGCTAGCAGTCTGTCTATTTTGTTGATCTTTTCAAAAAACCAGCTCCTGGATTTATTGATTTTTTGAAGGTTTTTTTGTGTCTCTATCTCGTTCAGTTCTGCCCTGATCTTAGTTATTTCTTGTCTTCTGCAATTTGAGTTTTTTTGATCTTGCTCCTCTAGTTCTTTCAATTTTGCCAATAGGGTGTCAATTTTAGATCTTTCCTCCCTTCTCATGTGAGCATTTATTGCTGTAAGTTTCCCTCTAGACACTGCTATCGATGTGTCCCAGAGATTCTGATACATTGTGTCTTCATTCTCATTGGTTTCAAAGAACATCTTTATTCCTGCCTTCATTTCATTGTTTATCCAGTAGCTATTCAGGAGCCTGTTGTTCAGTTACCATGAAGTTATGTGTTTCTGAATTAGTTTCTTAATCCTGAGTTCTAATTTGATTGCCCTGTAGTCTGAGAGACAGTTTGTTATGATTTCCATTCTTTTGCATTTGCTGAGGAGTGATTTACTTCCAATTATGTGGTCAGTTTTAGAGTAGGTGCAATGTGGTGCTGAGAAGAATGTATGTTCTGTGGATTTGGGGTGGAGATTTATGTAGATGTCTATTAGATCCGCTTGGTCCAGATCTGAGTTCAAGTCATGCATATCTTTGTTAATTTTCTGTCTTGTTGATCTAATATTCATAGTGGAGTGTTAGGGTCTCCCACTATTATTTTGTGGGAGTCTAAGTCTCTTGTTGGTCATTAAGAACTTGCTTTATATATCTGGGTGCTCCTGTTTTGGGTGTGTATACATTTAGAATTGTTAGCTCTTCTTGTTGCATTGATCCTTTTACCATTATGTAATGCCCTTCTTTGTCTCTTTTGATCTCTGTTGGTTTAAAGTCCATTTTATCAGAGAGTAGGATTCTAACTCCTGCTTTTTTTTTTTTTTTTTTTTTTTTTTTTGGCTATTTGCTTGATAAATCTTCCTCCATCCTTTCATTTTTAGCCTATGTATGTCCTTGCATGTGATTTGGGTTTCCTGAACACATCACTGATGGGTCTTGACTTTTTATCCAATTTGCCAGTTTGTATCTTTTGATTGGGGCATTTAGCCCATCTACATTTAGGGTCTATATTGTTACGTGTGAATTAGATCCTGCCATTTTGATGCTAGCTGAATGTTTTGCCCATTAGTTGACACATTTTCTTCATTGTGTCAATGGTGTTTACCGTTTGGTACATTTTTGGAGTGGCTGGTACTGGTTGTTCCTTTCCTTGTTTAGTGCTTCTTTCAGGAGCTCTTTTAAGGCAGGCTCAGTGGTGACAAAATCTCTCAGTAATTGCTTGTCCATAAACAATTTTATTTCTCCTTCATTTATGAAGCTTAGTTTAGCTGAATATGAAATTCTAGGTTGAAAGCTCTTTTCTTTAAGGATGTTGAGTATTGGTGCCCACTCTCTTCTGGCTTGTAGGGTTTCTGCTGATAGATCCAATCTGTTGTGAATCTGTTGGGCTTCCCTTTGTGGGTGACCCAACCTTTCTCTCTGGCTGCCCTTACCATTTTTTCCTTCATTTCAACCCTGGTGAATCTGATGATTATATGCCTTGGGGTTGCTCTTCTTGAGGAATATCTTTGTGGTGTTCCCTGTATTTCTTGGACTTGAATGTTGAACTGCCTTGCTGGGTTGGGGAAGTTCTCCTGGATAATATTCTGAAGAGTGTTTTCCAGCTTGGATTCATTCTTTGACATTCAGGTACACCTATCTAATGTAGATTAGGTCTTTTCACATAATTCCGTATTTCTTGGAGGCTTTGTTCGCTTCTTTTCACTCTTTTTTCTCTAATCTTGCCTTCTTGTTTTATTACAGGGTTGATCTTCAATCTCTGATATCCTTTCTTCTGCTTGGTCGATTCGGCTATTGAAACTCGTGTATGCTTCATGAAGTTCTCATCCTGTGTTTTTCAGCTCCATCAAGTCATTTGTATTCTTCTCTAAGCTGTTTATTCTAGTTAGCATTTCATCTAACCTTTTTTAAGGTTATTAGTTTCTTTGCATTGGGTTAGTACATGTTCTTTTAGCTCTGAGAAGCTTGTTATTACCTACCTTCTGAAGCCTGTTTCTGTCAGTTCATTGGACTCATTCTACATCCAGCTTTGTTCCCTTGCTGGTGAGGAGTTGTGATGCCTTGGAGGAGGAGAGGTGTTCTGGTTTTTGTTGGTTTCATCCTTTTTGCACTGGTTTCTTCCCATTTTCTTGGCTTTGTCTACCTGTGGTCTTTGTAGTTGGTGACTTTCGGATGGGGTCTCTGAGTGGATGTCCTTTTTGTTATTGTTGAAGGTATTTCTTTCTGTTTCTTAGTTTTCCTTCTAATAGTCAGGCCCTTCTGCAGGACTGCTGGAGGTCCACTCTGGACCCTGCTTGCCTGGAGATCACCTGCAGGGACTGCACAACAGTAAGGGTTGCTGCTGGTTTCTTCTGTTACCTTCGTCCCAGAAGATTACCCACCAGATGTCAGCCTGAGCTGTCCTTTGTGAGGTGTCTCTTTGGGTATATGGGGTTCAGGGAGCTGCTTGAGGAGACAGTCTGTCCCTTATAGGAGCTCAAGTGCTGTGCTAGGAGCTCTGTTGTTCCATGCAGAGCTGCTCGGCAAGTATGTTTAAGCCTGCTGCAGCAGAACTCATAACCACCTCTTTCTCAGGTGCTCTGTCCTAGGAAGGTCAGGCTTTATTCATAAGTTTCTGACATGCTGCCTTTTTTCAAGATGTCCTGCCCTGCACAGCGATAGGCTAGTCACAGTCTGCCAGGAGAGGTCTTGCTGAGCTGCTGCAGGCTCTGTCCAGCTGCTTTGTGAACTTCCTTGAGGCAGTTAAAACTGCCATAGTGTTGGTGGACTGTCTCGATAGTGGCAGATGCCCTTACCTCCAATGAGCTGTACTGTCCCAGCTCCAGCTGCTCTTGCTGTGAAACTCTCAATCCAGAGCGTTTCAGATTGCTTGTTTTGTAGGGGTGGTACCTGCTGAGCCAGATCACCTGGTTCCGTCTCAGCCCCTTCCCTTTCAGTTGAATGGGTGGATGTTTCCCAGGCATTCCAGGCACTAGTTGAAATGGCCACCCAGATTTGTGTGAGTTTCTGTGCACCAACCCGTGGCACTGGCTGAAGCAGCTATGCTATAAACTCGTGGTGCTTTTTGGTCCAGGAACCTCCTGGTCTGTGGGAAGTGAAAACCTGTTTGGAAATGCAATGAGAACTCACCCTCTGCGTTGTTCTTGCTGGGAACTGCACTCCAAGCTGTTCCTATCTGGCCGTCTTGGATCCTCCCCCAGTTTTACTCTTAAGGTCTTTCAACAGAGTGGATGAATCCCACCTACTTTGTTGAAAATAATCTCCTTTACCTAAGGTCAACTGATGGCAGATGTAAACCACATTTACAAAATAGATTCACAGCAACACCAGTTCCTTTTTGGCTGCTATGACAGAATACCACCAACCAGGTGATTTACAAACAGTAGAGGTTTATTTGCCCCACAGTTCTGGAGGCTGGGAAGTCCAAAAGCATGGTGCCAACATCTAATGAGGGTCATTCAAAGGTAGAAGGCAGAAGCAAGCACAGAAGACAGAGAGAAAAGGGGGGCTGAATTTATCAGGAGACCACCCCCATAACAACTAACCCACATCCACAATAATGTCATTAATCCATTCATGAGGGCAGAGCCCTCATGGTCTATTCACCTCTTAAAGGTCTCACTTCCCAGTACTGTTGCATTGGGGATTAAGTTTTCAAAATGTAAACTATGGGGGCATACTCAGACCATAGCACCTACTTTAACTGAATAGCTGGGTACTTACTATAGCCTGGCCAAGGTGACACATGAAACTAACCATCACAGTCCATTCCTGTCAATATGGCATTCATACATATCTTAAACTGTACTTAGTCTTAAAATGACAACAATAAATTCCCACCAAGATGGCTGACTAGGAGAGCTAGTATACACCACTCTCATGGAGAGAAGAAAGAATGGTGAGTCAACACTATCTCTTCAATTGCATTATCCAGGTGGACACACTGGGAATCATCAAGGAAGCAATGCAACCCACAGAGAATGGAGAAGAGCAAGACAGGACAACCTTTGACCTGGGAGTGGTGCAGAGCCAAAGGAGGCTCTCCACTCTGGGGAAATAGTGAGTGAGAGTTCCCAGGGAGCCACACTTATGCCATGAACCTTTGCAACTCAGGGCTCAGAAGATCATCCATTACCCTTCACCCTGGGGCCTCCAGATTGACATAAAGAGCTATGTGGAGTCTTAGCAGAGCTGCCAGTCAGGCACATGAGTGACTCTGCATTTCTCTGAGGTGGAGCTCCCAGAGGCAACTGAAAGCCTCTTGGCCACTACCCCTATTGCCCATGGACTGGGGAAGGAATAAAGATCCTGTGGGCTTTACCCACACCTCCAGTAAGCCAGAGCTACCCTAAGAAGAAGAGGCCAGTTTCTCTCCCTCATGACCGCCCTGCTCCCCTTGATTGTCACCAGGCAGAGGATCCTGGCTTGGGCTCACAACACAGCTAACCCACTCCAAGCCAATTATGTCAATTGGTAGTGGCTCTGCATTTCTCTGGGGTGGAGCCCTAAAAGACCCTCTGCTACAGTGACTGCCAAGATTTCTTCCCCCTGCTGCCTCCAAGCTGGGGAGGGAGCATAAAGCCTGAGCTTCACCCTGACATGAAAAAGCTGGGGTGTACAGCCCAGGAGTGCCAAGCCAAGATCTGCAGCCAGAACTCAAGGAAGCGAGGAGCCCACACTTTCAGAGCACTGAGAGGGAACATGGCTGCAATCATGAGGAAACAGAGGAGCCATATAGCTGAGTAAGAGCCTACCTACTGGCCATTACACTTAAGCACCATCTACTGGATCAAAGCCCAAACTTCAACATCAAAATATTTTACTAATATGCCCCCTACAACCATGAAACCAAGGATAAGAATTCAGCTACAAATATGCCCCTGCACAAAGCCTCAGCCCTCTGAAAACATTCAGACAAGAACTTAACTGACTATACTCAAATTAATCCACCCTGTTTAAAGGAATATCAGCCCACATAGATGAGAAAGAACCAGTGCAAGAACTCTGGAAACTCAAAAACCCAGCGTGTCTTATTTCCTCCAAATAATAGTGACCACATTAGCTCCCCAGCAAAAGTTCCTAATCAGACTAAATTGGCTGAAATGATAGATACAAAATTCAGAATATGGATAAAAACTAAGATCATCAAGATTCAGGAGAAAGTCAAAACTCAATCAGAAATCAAGGGATTACAATTAAATAACTTAGGAGCTGAAAGATGAAATGGACTTAATAAGAAAGAACCAAACTGATCTGATACAGCTGAAAAAAACACTATAAGAATTTTATAATGCAGTTTCAAGTATTTCCTCAGACCAAGCTGAGGAAAGAATTTCACAGCCGAAAAATTGGTTCTCTGAACTAACTCAGCCAGACAAAAATCAATTAAATAGAATAAAAAAGAATGAATGAAACCTCTAAGAAATATTGGATCATATAAAGAGACCAAATGTATGACTCATTGGTGTCCTTGAGAGAGAGGGAGAGAAAACAAGCAAGTTGGAAAACATATCTGAAGATATCATTCACAAAATATTACCTCAGTAGAAAGGCCACCATTCTAATACAGGAAATCCAGAGAACCCCTGCAACTTACTATACAAGATAACCATTCCGAGGACACATAATCATTAGATTCTCCAAGGTTGACAATATATATATATATTAAAGGCAGCTAGAAAAACGGGGCAGGTTACCTATAAGGGGAAACTCATCAGGCTAACAGCACATTTTTTCACCAGAAGCCCTACGAAGCAGAAGAGATGGGGCCTATATTAAACAATCTCAAATAAAAGAAACTCCAACCAAGAATTTTATATCTAGTCAAACTAAGTTCCATAAGCAAAAAAGAAATAAAAATAATTTTCAAACAAGCAAATGCTAAGGGAATTTGTTAACCATCAGACCTGCCTTACAAGAGGTCCTTTAGAGACAGCCACCACTAAAACTCACCTAAGTCTATAGACCATTGACACTATAAAGCAACCACACAATCAAATCTGCATAATAACCAGCTAACAATGTGGTTGCAGGATCAAATCTACACAAGTTAATATTAGTCTTGATTGTAAATGGGCTAAATGCCCTAATTAAAAGTCACAGAATGATAAGTTGGCTAAAAGCAAGACTCAACTGTATACTGTCTTCAAGAGACCCATCTCACATGCAATGACATCCATAGGCTCAAAGTGGAAGGATGTAGAAAAATCTACCAAGCAAATGGAAAACAAATAAACAAAAAGCAGACATTGCTATTTTAACTTTAGTCAAAACAGACTTTAAATCAACAACAAGCAGGAGACAAAAAAGGACATTACATAATGGTAAGCAGTTCAACAAGATCTAACTATGCTAAATATGTATGCATCAAAGACAGGAGCACCAAGATTCATAAAGCAAGTTCTTAGAGACCTACAAAGAGTCTTAGATAATCACAGAATAATAGTGGGAGCATCAACAACGCACTGACAGTATTAGACAGATCGTTGAGGCAGAAAATTAATAAAGATATTCAGGACCTGAACAAAACATTTGACCAAATGGGCCTAACAGATGTCTATAGAACTATTTATCCAAAACCAGCAGAGTATGCATTCTTGTCATCTGCACGTAGCACATATTCTAAAACTGACTACAAACATAGCAATAAAACAATCCTTAGCAAATTCAAAAAACCCCAGTTCATACAAAACTCACTCTCAGACTACAGTCAAATAAAAATAGAAATCAATACTAAGAAAATCATTAAAAAAATGCAGTTATATGGAAATTGAACAACGTTCTCCTAAATGACTTTAAACAATAAAATTAAGACAGAAATTAATAAATTCTTTAAAACCATTGGAAACAAAGATACAACATATAAGAATCTCTGGAGCATAGCTAAAGCAGTGTTAAAAGGGAAGTTTATAGACTAAATGCTCATATCAAAAAGCTAGAAAGATTTCAAATTAACAACCTAACATCACGCCTAAAGTAACTTGAGAAATAAATGCAAACGAACCCCCAGACTTACAGAAGACAACATGCAACCAGCATTAGGGTTAAATGAAAAGAAATGGAGATGCAAAAAGCCATACAAAAGATCAATGAATCCAGGAGTTTGTTTTTTGAAAGAATAAATAAGACTGAGAGACTTCTAACTAGACTAATGAAGAAAAAAAAGAGAAGATTTAAATAAACACAATCCAAACTGGCAAAGAGTGTATTATCACCAATCCCACAGAAATACACAAAAAACTCTCAGAGACTACTATAAATACCTACATGCACAAAAACTTGAAAACTCAGAAAATATATTGTTAAATTTTTAGAAGCATAAAACCTCCCAAGATTGAACCAGAAAAAACTGAATTCCTGAACAGACCAATAATGAGTTCCAAAATTGAATTGGTAAGGAAAAACCTACCAACCAGAAAAAGCCCAGGACCAAATAAATTCACAGCTGAATACTACTAGATGCACAAAAAATATCTGGTACCATTCCTGCTGAAACTATTCCAAAAATAGAGGGAAAAGAGCTTCTCACTAATTCTTTCTATGAGGCCAGCATCACTCTGATACCAAAATCTGCTATCAGACACAACAAAAAATGGAAATTTTAGGCCAATATCCTTGGTAAACATAGATTAAAAAAATCCTCGACAAAATACTGGCAAACCAAATTCATCAGCACATCAAAAAGCTCATCCATCACAATCAAGTAGGCTTTATCCCCGAGATGCAGGGGTGGTTCAACATACACAAATCAATAAATGTGATTTATCACATAAACAGAACAAAAACCAAAACCCACATGAATATCTCAGTAGATGTAGAAGTCTTTCAATAGAAGTCAGGATCCCTTCATGTTAAAAGCCCTCAATAAACTAGACATCAAAGAAACATACCTCAAAATAATTAGAGTCATCTGTGACAATGCCACAGCCAACATCATACTGAATGGGTAAAACCTGGAAACATTTCCCTTGAGAACTGACACTAGACAAGGATGCCCTGTCTCACCACTTATATTCAACATAATACCAGAAGTCCTAGCCAGAGCAATCAGGCAAGAGAAAAATCAAAATCATCTGTTTATAGATGACATGATTCTATAATTAGAGAATCCCATAGTTTCTTCTAAAAGCTTCTAGATCTGATAAACAACTTAAGCAAATTTTCAGGATTCTAAAACAATGTACAAAATTAAGTAGTTTTTCTATACATAAACAACATCCAAGCTGAGAGTCAAATCAAGAACAATTCCATTCATGATAGCCACAAAAAGAGTAAAAGACCTAGGAATACAGCTAACCAGGGGGTTGAAAGATCTCTACCATGAGAATTGCAAAACACTGCTGAAAGAAATTGGAGACAACACAAGCAATTGGAAAATCATTTCATGCTCTTGGATGGGAAGAATCAATATTGCTAAAACGGCTATACTGCCCAAAGCAATTTATGGATTCAATGCTATTCTTATCAAACCACCAAAGGCATTATTCACAGAATTAGAAAAAACTATTTTAAAATTCATATGGAACCAAAAATGAGCCCAAATAACCAAGGCAATCCTAAGCAAAAAAAAAAGAAAAAAAAATTTAAGCTGGAATTTGTTCCCATCTTCAAATGATACTATACTACAAGGCTACAGTAACCAAAACAGCATGGTACTGGTACAAAAATAGAAACATAGACCAATTGAACAAAATAGAGATCCCAGTGATAATACCACACACCTGCAACCATCTGATTTTTGACAAATTTGGCAAAATTATCAATTGGGGAAAAGACTCTCTATTCAATAAATAGTGCTGAGATAACTGGCTAGCCATATGCAGAAGACTGAGACTGAACCCCTTCCTTGCTCTATATACAAAAATCAACTGAAGATGGATTAAAGACTTAAATGTAAAACTTAAAACTAAGAAAATCCCTCAAAAATAACCTAGGAAATACCATTCTTCATATAGATTCTGGAAAAGATTTCATGATGATACCAAAAGTAATTGCAACAAATGGGATCTAATTAAGCTTAAGAGCTTCTGCACAGCAAAAGGAACTATCAGCAGAATAAACAGACAACCTACAGAATGGGAAAAATATTCCCAAACTATGCATCCAAAGGTCTAATATCCAGAATTTATAAGAAATTTAAACAATTTTATAAGCAAAAAAAAAATCATTAAATCTCTAAAAAGTGATCAAATGACATGAACAGACCTGTATTAGTCAGGGTTCTCTAGAGGGACAGAACTAATAGGATAAATGTATAAATAAAGGCGAGCTTATTAAGGAGTATTAACTCACATGATTACAAGGTTCCACCATAGGCCATCTGCAATCTGAGGAGCAAGGAAGCCAGTCTGAGTCCCAAAGCTGAAGAACTTGGAGTCTGATGTTCAAGGGCAGGAAGCATCCAGCATGGGAGAAAGATGTAAGCTGGGATGCTAAGCCAGTTTAGTCTTTTCATGTTCTTCTGCCTGCTTTTATTCCGGCCTCACTGACAGCTGATTAGCTTGTGTCCACCCAGATAAAGGGTGGGTCTGCTTTTCCCAGAGCACTGAATCAAATGTTAATTTCTTTTGGCAACACCCTCGCCGACACACCCAGGAACAATACTTTGCATCCTTCAATTAATGAGAAGAGTGAACATCACCCAAGGACTTTGCGTGCTTTTTGGGGAAGAGTGTTAGCACACTTTTTTATTATCTACAGAATAGTTACATCTGTTAAGTGAAAGTACGATTTTATTACTGTCCTTATTTTTTTTAACCTTTATTTTAGGTTCAGGGGTACATGTGCAGATTTGTTATAAAGGCAAATTGCATATCACAGGGGTTTGGTATACATATTATTTCATCACTCAGGTAATAAGCACAGTACTTCATATGTAGTTTTATGATCTTCTCCCTCCTTCCATCCTCCAACCTCAAGTAGCCCCCAATGTCTATTGTTGCCTTGTTTGTGTCCATGTGTTCTCAATGCTTAGCTCCCAGTTATAAGTAAGAACATGTGATATTTGGCTTTAAGTTCCTGTGTTAGTTTGCTTAGGATAATTGCCTCTAACTCCATCTATGTTGCTACAAGGGACATGATGCCATTCTTTTTTTATGGCTGTATAGTATCTCATGGTGTATAGGTACCACATTTTCTTTATCTTATCTACTATTGGTGGGCATTTAAGTTGATTCTGTGTCTTTGCTATTGTGAATAGTGCTACTATGAACATGCGTGTGCATGTGTCTTTATAGTAGCATAGTTTTTCTTTCTTTAGGTATATACCCAATATTGAGACTGTTGGGTTGAGTGGTAATTATAAGTTCTTTGAGAAATTGTTACTCTGCTTTCCATAACGGTTGAACTAATTCATATTTTCACCAGCAGTGTATAAATGTTGCATTTTCTCTACAACCTCAAAATCATCTTTTTTTTTTTTTTTTACTTTTAAATAATAGCCATTCTGACTGGTGTGAGATGATAATCTAATTGGGGTCTTGATTTGCATTTCTCCAGTGATTAGTTATATTGAGCATTTTTTAATATGCTTCTTGGCCACAGGTATGTCTTATTTTGAGAAGGATCTTATGATGGTTAACTCAGTTCCATTTTTAATGGATTCCTTAGTATTTTCTATATGCAAGATTATGTCATCTGTAAATATAGTTTTACTTTTCCAATCTGATGCTTCTTATTTCTTTTTCTTGCCTGATTGCCTTTGCTAGACCCTCCAGTGCCATGTTGAAAGAATTGGTGAGAATGAATATCCTTACTCTGTTCCTGATCTTAGGGAAAGCATCAAGCATCTAATCTTTCACCATTAAGTAGGATGTTAGCTATAGGTTTTTCATCCATGCCCTTCCCTTGATTGAGAAAGTTCCTTTTTAATTCCTAGCTTGTTGGGTGTTTTTACCATGAAAGAGTATTGAATTTTGTCAAATGCCCCTTTTCTACCTCTATTGAGATGATCGTGTTTTGTGTATTTATTTTGTGTATAATGTTAATTGATTTTTTGGATGTTAAAACAACTTGGCTATCCTAAAATAAATCTCACTTGGTCATGGTGTATCATTCATTCTATATGTTACTAGATTTGGCTTGCTAGTATTGAAGATTTTTGTATCCATAGTCATAAGAGATATTGGTTTGTCTTTTTGTTTGCTTGTTTCATTCTTATAATGTCTTTGTATGGTTTTGGAATTAGAGTAGTGTTGACCTTATAGAATGAGCTGGGAATTTTTGGAAGGGTTTGTGAAGAATTGGTAGTAAGAATTGGTATTTTTCTTTAAATTTTCAGAAGAATTCAATAGTGAAGTTATACAGGCATGGGCATTTCTTTGCAGTTAGTTTTTTAAAATATTAATTCTCTTTGCGTGTTACAAATGTACAGATCATATTTTCTATATCTTCTAGAATCTGTTTGTTTGTGTTTTCTAGGAATTTATCAATTTCTTCTAAGTTACCTAACTTTTAACATACTGTTTCTATACTATTCCTTTATAGTCTTTTACGCATTTATTGTATTGCTGTAAAGTTGGTAGTAATGTTCCCTTATGCATTTCTGATTCTAGTAATTTGAGTCCTCTCTTATTTTTCTTGGTTAATCTAGCTGAAGTTTTGCCAGTTTTGTTGTTTTTTCCCTAATAACCAGTCTTTGCTCCCATTGATTTTTCTCTCTTATTTTCCTATGTCCTATTCCAATAATTTGTACTCAGTGTTTAGGTTTTGCTTGATATAGGTTTCATGTTTTTTTCCCCATTATTCTAGGTAAAAGGGTAACTTACTGGTTTGAGATCTTTGTTTCTTTTTAATATACTAAACTAAAACTGTAAATTTCCCTCCAAGTGTTTCTTTAGCTGTATCTCATATGCTTTAATACGTTGTGCCTTCACTTTCATTTATCTCAAAGTATTTTCTATTTTTCCTTTTGATTTCCTATTTGATTAATTGGTTGTTTAGGAGTATCTTATTTAATTTCCATGTATTTTTGAGTTTCCCAAGTTACCACTATTTCTAATTTCTAATTTTATTTCACTTACTGTGGTCAGAGAACATACTTTGTATTATTTTAATTCCTTTACATTTATTGAGGTTTACATTATGGCCTAGAATATAGTCTATCCTAAAGACTGTGCACTTGAGAAGACTATATATTCTTCTATTCTAGACATCCCAGTGTGTCTATAAGGTAGGACATGGAGTAAAAGATTATTCTCAAGCCTTAAGACCTAATGTTGTTTGCTTTGTTGGTTTTTTTAACCTACTTGAGACCTGTTACTCTTTTCTTTTTTCTCACTGTTTCTCACCTTTGGGAATGGGAATGTCCTTCTTATAGCTGTCCCACCAAAGTGCATAGCTGGTTTGCTTTCACAGGGTCATAGCAGACAAAAACTTAATACTGGAGCTAGTTAAGACTTTGGAGGCTTTTAGGGTGAAATGCATGTATTTTGTACATAAAAAGAACATGAATTTTAGGGGACCAGAGCTGGAATGCCATGGTTTGAACGTGTCCTTTTTAAAATTCATGTGTTGGAAACCTAATTCCCAATGTTACAGTGTTGGGAGGTGAGATCTTTTGGGAGGTGATTAGGTCATGGGGGTGGAATCCTCATTAATAAATTAATGTTGCTTTAAAAAGGGCTTGCAAAAGTGGGTTTATTGTTGCTTATCTTTCTGCCCTCTGTCATGTGAGAATGCAATAAAAAGGCCCTCATTAGATGCCCACACCTTGATCTTGGACTTTCCAGCCTCCAGAACTGTGAGAAATAAATTTCTGTTCTTTATAAATTACTCAGTCTCAGGTATTCTGTTATAGCAGCACAAACAGAGTAAGCCACCTTCCTTTATTTAATTATGGTTTTCTTTAGTTCTTTGATCATATTTATAATGTCTGCTTTGAAGGCTTTGTGTGTTAAATTCAATGTCTAATTGTTCTCACAGGCGATTTCTTTTGCCTGCTTTTTTCCCCAGTGTATGAGCCATAAGCTCTGGTTTTATTTTTTTGCATGTCTTTGTAATTTTTGGGAAACTGAATATTTTAGATGATATTGACTGATAGCAATCAAGTGACTTAGCACAGTTCACAAGCTAGGAAATAGTAACTGCATGGCTCAAACACAGTCTTTGATGAATTTAATCTGGAGGATAAAAGATTCTTCCCTTTATTAAAAGTGAGTTTGGGCATGTATTGTGAGAGGCTTTAATTGAAATACACCATAGTCTTTTGTATATATTTCTCCTTTCAGCATTCCAGAGAGAATTTTTGATGAATGATTGCATTGTTCTCTCCAGGAGACAAAGTCATCCCTCAGTATGGAAAATCTGACCCTTGTTTGTTCCCTAAAGGAAATACATGCAATAAATTCAAGTAAGTCTCTTTAATTACTGACTAAATTTTCATCCTATACCTCCATTTGTCTCTCATATATGCTTTTATTATTTGCTTTACTAAGCTTTGATGGTATTTATGAAACATGGCTAATGCCACCACCAGATCCACCTGTAAAAGAAAACCAATTAACCAACTCTCTAACACAAGCACTTTCACTGAATACACAGTGTTAAGAGAAAGTGCCTTTGTCAAAAATTGATCCTGACGCTTCACTAGAAAAAGTATGTTTGATAGGCTATGGATTACTTGCTGGAAGAGGGCAGGATAAATAATCCA
The DNA here is from genome assembly GCF_009761245.1 of Sapajus apella. Classification (NCBI taxonomy): domain Eukaryota; kingdom Metazoa; phylum Chordata; class Mammalia; order Primates; family Cebidae; genus Sapajus; species Sapajus apella. The sequence continues at coordinate 3,628,898 of NW_022437064.1, forward strand.
AAGGTAAGGATTTAGATTTTTTCTTTTTTTCCATCGCAGTCTTCTAAAACCTCATCATAGGCCCTTGCATTTAATGGACATAAGAAGTAAGCCAAGCTCATTTCTGTGGTGTCTCCTTCAGGCCATCCTATTTAAAATGCTCAAAGCACAGGAGAAAATGGGGGAGGCAGAAGAGATGCATGCTCAAAATTGCCATTTTTCAGCTTATATGGCTGCCTTCCTTACCCCCATTCTAGGTTTAATGGTTTTGGAAGGAACAAACACATAATGTTACAAGACAGGCTTCCTTGCTGCTTAGCACATTTGAGAATACACAACTTAGTTTATACCACTTAGAATTTTACATTTACTTACTGCATTTTTCTTTGTTTTCTTGCATATAAGAGAGAATGCATGGAAAACAGGAGTAAAGGGAAGTGTTGAGAGTGTGATAGCAACTCATTAGGATTCTTGGAGTTATCTCATAAAGTACTAACAAAATGGTAGCATCTGTTCTTAACTGGTATTTTTAGGAGATTATCATTTAGAAAGCTTGCTTTTTGAAGAAGACTGGAATATGAAAAGCAAAGAGTTTGTTGGTCTTCTCTTTTGGTATACTAAATTTAAATACTCTCAAATACTAGCCTGGGTTATTTTAAAGTGGAGAATAGAAAAGGAAAGAAGACAGCTCTTTCATTTGCCTTTTGTCTACAAGAATTTCTGCTTAAAACATTTGGGGCCAAATTTTAAAGACCCAAATCAATCTACCAAGAAATAAAAACCCCTAATAGTGTTGATTTTTGCAACTGCCAAGTCTTCCACAAATTCATAACTTTATAAACTGCCTGTGCTTCGTTAGTAACTGGGCATTATACATGCTCAGTTAACTACCATGACTAGACAATCCCCCAAAAGAGGTGACACTGAACTAATGACTGAAGGTGCTGACTATCTCTGTCTCAGAAATTGCTTGAAGGGGCAAGGGCTTCTCAGTCGAGAAGTTAATTTTTTTTAAAAGCATGCTTCTCGGAAGATTGCATAAGTTAACTGGCTTTTTTAGTGCAATAATTGAACCTAAGTGTCGTCCTCTTCTAAACAAGGCTGAGTAGATTCGGGTTAGAAATAACAATTCAGCTGCCTTTTGTTGCCCTTTCTCATTTTTCTTTTATGAACCTAGTCACATTTCCTACCCCCTTCCAGTCACTTAAAAGGAGAATAAAGGCTTTATAAGGAATGACAGTTACTAAATTGATTCTATGGATATGTATGTTTTTAGAATTGCTTAACCTAATCATTAGAATGGAATCATTAGGAATCATTACATGTGTATCCTTGATTAAAGGAGATGCAGTCAGTACAGATTTTTATATGTATTTCTAGAAAATTCTTAGCCACATATTTCTGTTTTTTGTTCATAGTGACCTCATAAGTAGACACCAAAAACTGAATCACAGTGGCTAGGTAAAATAAAACTTTTGCAGCTTCCTTCATGTATATATAATGCCCAAAGGGAGAAAGTTACATCTACAGCTACTGCTATGCTATTCATCTGGTCTTCAACCTAAAAGAGAAAAATTGGAAACTGCTCTCCAGGGCCTTAGGGGAATCATAATTTTGACAATTCTAATATTAGCTTCTAACATTCCTATAAGAAATCCTTTCTTTTGTTGTCTAGAGATTGGTAGTACATCATATAAAGCTCTCAAGCTCCTTTCAAAGGAAACTGCTATTTGAAAGATTTAATAATTTAAAAAGACAAATTGACCAGAAACATCACCTCCCTTTCCCAGCAAAATAGGGCCTACTCATTTTTTCACCCTGCTTTGCCTTTGGATATCTGTGTTTTCTGATAATTTAGGTCAAATTCCTTCTAACTTGTGTTGTGTTTGGCCTGGGTGAAGTTGGTCTTTTTATTGTCATGGGTTGCAAAACTACTGGTACTTCCAGGATCATTGGTGTTGACATCAACAGAGACAAATTTAAGAAGGCCTTATCTCCAGCAGCTGCTAAATGGTATCAGATCTCAAGATCTAAATGGATCTTGAGAAGCCTATCTGGCAGGTGTTCATTGAAATGCGTCACAACGTGATATTTGAAGTTACAGGCTTCGTTAAAACCAAGGTGTACTCCCCCCTGAAACTTTTAAGATTGCAGATTTTATGGTTGTGCAACTGATATGATTGGGATGTGTCCACCCAGTTCTTATCTTGAATTGTAGTTCCCACAGTTCCCATGTATCATGGGAAAGACCCAGTGGGAGGCAATTGAATCATGGTGGCAAGCCTTTCTCTGGATTTTCTGGTGATAGTGAATAAGCCTCATGAGATCTGCTGCTTTTATAAAAGCAGGGGAGTTCCTCTGCACAAGCTCTCTCTTTGCCTGTCACCGTATAAGACATTTCTTTGCTCTTCCTTTGTCTTCTGCCTTGATTGTGAGGCCTCCCCAGTCATGTGGAACTGTGAGTCCATTAAACCTCTTTTCTTTATAAATTACCCAGTCTCAGGTATATCTTTATTAGCAGCATGAGAACGGACTAATATAGCAACCTAGTATTGGTGGGAATAAATAGTTGATGGGAATCTGGCTTTTAATAGCCTCTCAGAGTTGGGATGAGGCCTTTAAGATGATCTAATCTAGCCACTATGTAAGAGCAGGGAATTCCCTTCTTGCTGTTGCTACATTAACACTTCCAGTGAGGGGAAATGTCACACAAGAAAAGACAGCATTGCCCTTTCAGAAAAGTGGCAGTTTCTCATCTTCACCCTGTAGATAGCTCTCTCCTTTTTCAATGTATCCACAATCACAAAGATAAGTTCTTTTAGTATCCCAGAATATAATTTGCCAGCATTCAAACCTACCACTTGCTATCTTACCATCATTTGACCTGTTTTGGAATTTGTTTTTTAATGTTTAGTCTACCACTGATCAACCTACCAGAGTTTTCCTTATTGAAAAGATGTGAGAAAAATGAGCTGAGTAATTGTGCTTTATCTACTTTTTTCTCTTCCTTTATTATTGTTTGAGACATAGCATTGTAGCATTAACCACATTAAAAGTCTCTTTATTTGACCTTAGCTTTTTTTTTTTTTCATTAAAAAAAAAAAGTCTCAAGTCATTCTTTTGGTCTTTACCTTTGAGACACTGTTCTTATTGGTCTCGAGACCCTATTTTATCATACTGGATAGCAGGGCTCTCCTTTCATTTGTTGTTTTCTTCTTTGAGAAGTCTGTTCTAAGCACTCTGGTGCAGCCACTTTGGAATCATTACATGTGTATCCCTATTCTTCCTCATAGAGATGATTTGTAGAATCCTTCCCTCTTAAACAACTTATTGTCTTGAGTACATAACCGTGGGCTCTAACCTATTTTTCCTAAACTTAAAAATTTGGCCTTTCTAATGTCTAAATATAAGGCTGATTCTTCTTACTGTTGCTTCCTTGATGAATAAGAAGACAATCATCTAAGATGACATGATTATTTTCATCCTTCTTACCACCAAATAACATTCCCTACATGCACAGAGTTCAATTAAGAAAAAGAGTTCTCTTCATTGCTCTTTGAGTTGGTTGGAAAATGCAACTGTCAGCAAAGCAAAAGCAAAATGAGACTTCCAGCACATATTCAGTTAGTTTCCAGCTATTCATTATTTCCTGCTATTCATCATTGAGCCTTATCTCTATGGTTTATTTTGCCTTTTGATTCTTTGTTGAAGTGCTTTCCTCTGCACTTAAGCCCAGCTATTGAAACTTCATGGGGATCTTTTACATGCACAGAACATTTCTTTTTATTTGTAAGTAATTTTCTAACAAAAGGGGGTCATTTAATGGACAGATTGTGATGAAAAGAGATCATTTTAACTACTTGGAAGAGAGTGGTTTTGCCAGGGATTGCTAAGCAGGACCAAATCTAACCCCATATTTAAATACTGTCTTTATATGAAAGAGCCTCTCATTCTCTACTTTTAAACAAGTTGACTGCCATAAATCCTACAATAAGAATTATGGAAAACATACGATTAATGGAATTGTTCATTTTGGAACACATTTCATTTGCTCTAATGCTGCTGTTTTTTAAAAAAAATAAATAGAAACGTTCTCTGTTTGGAAGTAAGGACATAAGAAGACAATAATTCCTAGTGTAAATGTGAACGTAGCCATACATAATTTATGTCTTTCCAAAAACCAGATTGTTATGTTACCTCATGAAACGTGTTTTAAAAAATTTTAAGAAACAAAACTAATAAAACACAAAACACTGAAATATGAAGGAAGGATTTTAGCTGCTATGAGTTCCATTCATCTTCACCCCTGGCTGCACTCAATGTCAAAAGAATTCCTCACCAACCCTCATCTCCTGGATGTGTCAACACAGTGGCTTAAGCGACCCTCCACTACCACACCTCCAACAATTAAAATAAAGGGAAATAACCCATCAGTAGTCCAAGGATGAACATAAAATAATCAAGACTTAAAACATTTTGGTTGGATGAATTGGTTGAAGGGTGACACAGACAAACATACACACACACAGACACACACACACGCACAATTTTAGCTGTCTTGAAAGAGAAAAGCAAAAGTAGGTACATGTTCACACATAGTTTCCAAATCTCTCATAGTCAGAGGAGTCTCTTCTAGACTTCATGATCATTTTCTTTCAGCCTCTAAAGGTTCTATAAACACTTTTCGATAGTCAGGACACCCAAGGGCATTTAGTCATCAACAGATACAGCACGTTTCTATAAATGGAAGATAGAAAACTCCTTAAAATAAAGCGTACTATATACATTATATACCTTATGGGAAAAGGCCTGAAAGAAAATTATCTAAAATGTTAAATGTGTTTTTTCTGATTTCTTTTTGTTGATGGTGTTGTGTTTTGTTTGGTTTTGTTTTGTTTTGTAGAGACAGGGTCTTGAGACCAGGCTGGTTTCAAGCTTCTGGGCTCAAGTGATCCTCCCGCCTTGGCCTCCCAAAGTACTAAGATTAGATATGTGAACCACAGTGCTGAGCCTAAATGTGGTTTTTCTGGGCATAAGGATGACAGCTGATTTGATCGATTTTCTAACTTTTCTAACTTTTTCGAAAGCTGACTTTCTAACTTTCCTCCATGAGTATATTACTGTTTTTTTAAAATTTATTTTTATATTGGACCGCATAGACTTTTGTTTCTTCAATTTCTATTCCTTTCTTATTCATTCTTCTGTTGTAAAAGTAATATTGTAAGAATAAATTTTCATTATATAAATTTAAATCAAAAAAATTTAAATCATATAAATATAGAGAATATAGAACCAAAGAGACATACTGTCTAATGAGGTAGCCACTAGCCACATGTGGCTATTAAATACTTGAAGTATGGCTAGTCCCAATTAAGATGTGCTATACGTGTAATGGAAAATATTTGATTCATACCTTTTCATCTTAATTGCTGGTTGAAATAATATTTTTGGATATATCTGGTTAGGTTAAATATGTTACTGAGATTAATTTCACCTGTTCCTTTTTCCTTTTTATAATGCAGCAATTAGAAAATTAAAGATTAAATATAAAATTCACTGGTAAATTTAAATATATAGTCAAATTCAGAATATGCCAATACCATCATAGTGCTTTGTACATCTCTCGTATAAAAGTTAAAAGTCAAAGCAGCCAAAAATAACTGCACAGGGGGATTTATTCCTAGTAAGCAAGGCTTGTTTAACATATGGAAATCAATCAATATGATACATCACATTAACAGACTGAAAGAAAAAAATCATATGATCTTATCAATTGATGCAGATACAGTATTTGACAAAGTTCAAGATTTTTCTTCGTTAAAAACTCTTAAATTTAGATATAGAAAGAAAGTTTCTCAACTTAATAAAGGTCATCTATAAAAACTCCCAGCTAACATCCTAATCAATGGGGAAAACTATTTTCCTCTAACATCTGGTACAAGGCAAGGATGACCACTCTTATCATTTCTGTTCAACATAGTACTAAAAATACTATCAAGAACAATTAAACAACAAGAAGAAATAAAGGGTATCCAATTTGGAAATGAAGAAGTAAAATTATCTTTATTTTTAGATGACATGATCTTATATGTAGAAAACCCCAAAGGCCCCACCAGAAAACTGTTGAATACAATAAATGACTTTAGCGAAGGTGCAAGATATAAAATCAACATACAAAATTTGTGACATTTTAGACACAAATAATGACCTAACTGCAAAATTTTTTAAAATCCCATTTACAGTAGCATCAAACAATAAAATGAAATAAAATATTTAAAAATAAATTTAACCAAGGAGCTGAAAGACCTCTGCAAGGCAAACTACAAAACAGTTTAAGAAATTGAATAGAATACAAACAACTGTAAAATGTTCACAAATCAACAGAATTTACATTGTTCAAATGACCATACTACTCAAAGAAGTCTACAGATTCAATGCAATCCCTCCAAAATACCAATGACATTCTTCACAAAAATAGAAAAAAAATTCTAAAATTTGTATAGAACCACAAAAACCTCAATAGCCAAAGCAATCCTGAGCAAAAGGAAGAAAGCTACAGGTGTCACATGACCTGACCTCAAAATATACTGCAAAGCCATAGCAATCCAAACAGCATGATACAGGCACAAAAACAGACACACGGACCAATGGAACAGAATATATAGCCCAGAAATAAACAAATCCAAACAGGTACGGTCTATTAATTTTCAACAAGGGCACCAAGAAAACACAGTGAGGAAAGGATAGTTTCTTCAACAAATGGTGCTGAAAAACTAGATTTAGTTCCAAAAATAAGTAAATGAGACTGTATCAAACTGAAAGGCTTCCACATAGCAAAGAACCAACAAAATGAAAATACAACTTACAGATTGAAAAATAAAAATATTTGTAAACCATATATCAGGTATATTGTTAATATTCAAAGTTTATAAATAGCTCGTACAAACATATATAACCTGATTTAAAAATGGGCAAAGGTCATAACATAGCTATTTCTACAAAATGCACATAAAAAATAGCCAACAGGTACGTTAAAAGATACTCAACATCCCTAATCATTAGAAAAATACAAATCAAACCTCGGCATGGTGGCTCACCTTTATAATCTCAGTACTTTGGGAGGCCGAGGCAGGGGATCATTTGAGATCAGGGGTCTGAGACTAGCCTTGCCAACATGGTAAAACCCTGTCTCTACTAAAAACACACAAGAAATAGCTGGGCATGGTGACATCTACCTGTAATCCCAGCTACTTGGGAGGCTGAGTCAGAAGAATCACTTGAACCCAGGAGATGGAGGTTGCAGTGACCCAAGATCTCACCACTGCACTCCAGCCTGGGTGACAGAGTAAGACTCTGTCTCAAAAACAACAACAACAACAACAACAAATCAAAATTACTGTGAAATACATCTTTACACATCTTAGTGTGATATTGTGCTGGCCTAGAGCCAGAACCGGAGCAAGACTATTTTATAAAATGCAAAACTGTTTTTAGATAAGTTGAAATGGCTGCCCCATTCTCCTTACAATAACTACTGTCCTTAGCCTCTGTAAATAGAACTGCCAGTTTGTTCCTTAAAACTATGTAAAGCTGCTTACCTTTTCTTATCAGTAACTGCTAAAATCTGTGACTTCTATCACCACCCAGACGATGTGTAAACAAATGTATATCCTAACTTCTGTAAACCACTGAGGTAACAAACAGAATGACAAAAGTCCCCTAGACCTTGGAATGTCCGGAGACCCCCGCCCTTGTCTCCACCCAGGAGGTGAATCACAGAATCCCCTAGCCCTTGGAATGTCCGGAGACCCCCGCCCTTGTCTCCACCCAGGAGGTGAATCACAGAATCCCCTAGCCCTTGAAATGTCCGAAACCTTATCATCCCCATCCCCGCCCCTCACCCCCACTCCCAAGGTGGTTTTTCGGGTATAAAAAATCATGGCACCCTCCTTTTGGCACCACAGGTTGAAGAGACGTGAGTCCTCTGTGGTCGCCGGCATAATAAATGACCCTGCAATCTGGCATACTTTTGTCTTGTGGTAACTTTCTACGCTCCAGTCAAATACAACATTAGGATAGCTATTATCAAAAAGAGAAGCAACAAAATGTGTCGGTGATAGTGTGGAGAAAAGGGGACCCTTGTACACAGTTGATGGGAATGTAGATTGGCACAGCCATTATGGAAAACAATATGGAAGTTCCTAAAAAAATTAAAAATAAAGCTATCATATAACCCGACCATCTTCTCTTGGCTTGCTGGCTCACTGTATATTTCTCAAGTCCGCCTCTACTCTCACGTGGTCTTCTCTATCTCTATGTGTTACCTCCTTTCTGTGTCCGAAAAGGATACAGGGTGTTGGATTTAGGGCTTACCCAGATAATATAGAATGATCAAGAGATCCTTAACCTAATTAACATCTGTAAAAACCATTTTCCCAAATGAAGTCACATTCATAGGTCCCAGAGAATTAGGATACAAACATCTTTTGGGGGGCCACCGTTCAACCCAGTACAAGGTGACTGTAGGATCATGGGTCTTTTAAACAAAGTAATGCCGCAGGGGAATTGACACCCAAAAAGACTTGAGCAAGTTCCCCAGGGTTGCACAGAAGCCAGTGGTAGAACTGGTCCCATGCTTAGAAGAAATGGGAGAAATGCTGCATCATCAGCCTGAGAATGCTGACAGATTGTCAGAATTCACACTAATATGAATGAGCTCTTTGTTTCTCATTCTTCTGCTTCCTCACCTGAATAAAAAGGACAGACAGAGGAAATGTTTCCTGAGCTCCTTTAGGGAATCTTAGGATGAATGACATTACTTTGGATTAACAAAGTAATGCAAAGTATTATGCATTTACTTTTTCCAGTCAGTGGGTCTAATTACTATCAACTATTATCAAGCAATATCGTAGGTTTATTTCTGTTAGAACTCAAAATGGAGCACTTCTGGTTACATAGTTCTTCTGGTTCTGAGAAGAGGCATGTCATTCACTGAGACAAGTGCTGTAATTTGAGTGTTGATAAAAGAAGTTTAAAGAGCATTCTCTGCCATTCGCATATCCATAATAGATATTTCACAGATATTGAGTAGTTCAAATGATAGTTTGTTCATGATTTTTTTTAAAAAAAATCTTTTAAGGAAAAATTACTATAGGTTGTGACAAGAGAAAAAAGGCATGCCTACTTTTACAAATAGCTGATTATGTACTATCTAAACTTGTCAAAAGAGTATATCTATATCAGGGGGGCTTTCTGGAGTGGGAAGAGAAGTTCAAGACCCTTTTCAAACCGCTGTTGCTCATTAACAAGCGATAGTTTTAACCTAATTCTACCTATATATCATCTTCTAAAATCTTTATTCCAGTCACAGGTTTTAAGTGCTATATTTACCACTAGGTGGTGGTAACACACCAGGCACAGACATCACGGTGTCCAGTCAGGTAGGGAAGAGAGGAGCTGGAACACAAGATTGGAGGCAGGAAAGGCTGTGGCCATTTACCTCCCTAAACTAAAAACCCTTAGAAGGCAAAAATAAAGGCTTCTGCATAGCCCTTTCAATAAGGCATTATTGAAAAGTTAGAACATTCTGCAGTATGTTACGTCCATTGATGGAATTAATATTCTGCATCCTACCTCAATAATCTTCCGTTTTCTCTTTACTATAGTTGAGCTATAAATACTTATAATACTACATCCCAAGATAAGCAGAGTGAACAATTACAATAATTCCTACAAAAATGCCTTATAAACTCACAAGTACTAGAGAAATACGGATTATTCTTGACCCTCAATTTATTATTTTTTTAAGACAGTCTCGCTGTGTTGCCAGGCTGCAGTGTAGTGGCACAATCTCAGCTCACTGCAACCTCTGCCTCCAGCCTCCGCTTCCCGAGTAGCTGGGACTACAGGTGCGTACCACCACACCTGGCTAATTTTTGTATTTTTAGTAGAGACAGGATTTCACTAGGCTGGTCTCGAACTCCTGACCTTATGATTCACCCGCCTTGGCCTCCCAAAGTGCTGAAATGACAAGTTTGAATCACCGCGCCCGTCCAACCCTTAAATTTTTATTCCAGGGTAAGAATATTTAGAAGAGTGCTTCTCAATCTTGGGAATACCAAAGGATCACTGGGGACTTTTTGCAGAAGGTTTTCCAGATATTTAGGTGGAATTTATCCTCTTTGATACTTCAATAAATATTTACTGAGTGAATGAGTGAATAAATAAATAAATCCACAAGACAAATGTGGAGTTGGTGAAATGAAAGGCACTGACTTAGACTCTTCTGGCTGGACAGTAGGCTGTGGGAAAGGAGAGCAAGGAAAGAAGGGGAGGCACAGGAATCTCCAGTCAGTGATAGGCGCTGTCCTTCCAGAAAAGTTGCAGTTTAGGCAGTTGCAGTAACCCTGAAGAACCTGGACACTAACAGATCATGTGCAGAAGTCAGCAATTTGAGAGTTTCCCTCCGAGAATACTGAGTTTATTAATATCTGGTACCAGGCCTTCATCCCAAGTTGAAGAGGCTTCCCCTACCTCTAACCTGTGGCTAATAACCCTGCCTCAAGGATAAATATTATCCTCCTAACCCTAGGATTTTCTAAGTATTTGCTTTCTTTGAAGATATCGTGGTCCCTCTCTGGCCATGGACTAGAGGAAACCTGCAGCGAATAGCCAAGGACCACCTCTGCCCAGGACGGTATCAATGCCCCTTGTGATTAAGAGTTTTGGCTCAACCCATACATTAGAAGCACCCTAGGAGCTTTGGGAAATTGTGTAGGCTCTGAGGTCGAACCAACAGTTTGTATCTTAAAAGCGTTCCGTGGTGATTGATAAAGAGCCAGGATTGAGAAACATAACTAGAACCAGGTCTCAAAGACTTGCTCCAGGGCCAGAGGGCACTGACCACGCCACCATGCCTCATCCTGTTCCCTGTCCTGTTGGTTTTACACAATACTAGTTTTCAGTAGCTTGACCATTACCTGAAATGTTACAGTTATTAAAGGCAAATTTGACAACCCAGCTGCTCACTTACGGTCAGCTGAGGGGACATCCTTTGCTTTTTCCTAGCATAATAATATTAACAGCTAACATTGATTGAATTATCACAATGTTCTAGACTTCATTAAGCAATTTATATGCATTTATTCCATTTAACCCCCACAACCATCCTACGAGGCAGGAACTTTTATTACCCGTATTATACAGACAAGAAAATTAAGGCTTATAAAGAAGCTGTGGGTGGACCACTTAGTTTGGAAGTGGCAGGGTCATGACCAGAACCAACTTGTGTTTGAAACCAAAGCTTCTGTTCCTCCGGAGCACATATTTCTATTATGTATGAAGGCAAGCTTCATGAAAGAATCTGACTGATAATATCTATAGGTTATTGAAACAAAATCTAATGTAGTTTGGAAACAATAATAGTAGAAAGTATAACAATCATTGTGTCATTTCTGGATTTAGTAGGAGATAGATGGTATCTTCAAGCTGAGTTATTGCAAAGGGTTTAATAGATTATTTATAAACCTATGGACAGTACTTTTTAAAAGCAACCAGAAAGGGTCTAGTGCTGTGGAGCTGGTATGTGTGGGAGGAGGGGAGAAAGCACTTGCTGGAAGCTGGAGAGAGGCAGAGCTCTATGAAGAGGGCCTCAGGACAGGGATTCATTGGGTAGAGGGAGCCAGCCAAGAGGCATCTGAGGAATAAATACCCCAACCTGACTCTACGTCATTCTTTTCCTGCACTCTGTTCCCCAGAGTGCCTCTGAGTGACTCCTTACTTGGCCAAAATGCAGCCAAGGGGCAAGAGAGCCCCTGACTAGTCCACCTGAGTCAGTTAGCCCACCTGGTTACAGAGCAGGATGGATGGGGAAGCTGGGAAAGAAAGTTGGCATATCCAGAAGACTTATGTTGACTTAAAATGTATCTTTAGAGCCAGGCACGGTGGCTCACACCTATAATCCCAGCACTTTGCAAGGCCGAGGCAGATGGATCTCTATCCTGGCTAACCTAGTGAAACCCCGTCTCTACTAAAAAATACAAAAATTAGCCAGGCGTGGTGGCATGTGACTGTAATCCCAGCTACTTGGGAGACTGAGGCAGGAGAATCACTTGAACCCAGGAGATGGAGGTTGCAGTGAGTCAAGATCATGCCACCGCACTCCAGCCTAGTCAACAGAATGTGACTCTGTCTCAAAACAAAAGTATATATATACTATGTATATGCAGATATATCTATCAGAATATACATATCAATTATATGAGAATATATATTATATTGTATTATATTATATATATAATCTTGAAGCACTTTAGTTGAAAATGAAAGGTATTACCCTCTAAAATAATGATTAGCAATCACAAATAAAACTATCCTAGTAAGTACCTATTAACAGTGTGCACTTTAACTACATTATGTTATTCTACATTTATAATACCTCTTCAAGACATGCCTTATTTACTGGGTATCTGAAAAATGTAGTAGCTTTTTCAAGGTATATAGTTAGTACCTGACCAAGCTTAGATTCTAACTCCAAAGCCTGTTTTTTTTTAACTATAAAAACACTGAAAATGAGCCAAACTAAAAATGACTAAGCAAATGATTTTATCTAGGAAGACCTAAAAGAGTAAGAAGAAAAAATATAGTTAATATTTTTAGATAACTCATTTTTATAACATGATAATTCAAAGCATAAAAAATATTGATATTGCTCAGTCTTCTCTCATTTTTCTCTTTAAAAGGAACTGCTCCAATGTAATCGTGCACTCAAAAGAAGTTAATAATTTGCCTGTCTTGCTAAATCAGTTTAGACTTACCTAATTTGTTTTGTTGACTTTCACTTCTCCACTGGAGTGGGTAGAAAGAGCTACGTTTACACAGGGCTGTCTTTTAGCATAAACTGAGGTGGGGTTCCTGAAGCTGGGCTCCCCAAAGGAACAGACAGAATAGGCAGGATATAGTGCAACCATGGCATGACTGCCCCAGACTGACTTGATACCTTTCTCAAAGTTCCAATAATAGAAGCAACCTTTAGCTGGCACAATTCCTAGTATAGTATCATTTTAATCCATAAGCCCAACTTAGTTTGTTAGATGGGTTGGTGAACTCTCTCCTCACGTGGAGCAAAACAAGAACAGAAGGAAGGATATAAGTTGGGGGAGAGGATGTAGGAAAGACCTGGATTTCAAAACATTTCAAAGAGGGAACTCTACTCTTGGGACTCTGCATTGTATGAGGCAATCTAGAGGGGAAACAAGGCAAAAATGAAACAGGAGATTCATGACTAAATGTGCATAATTATATCTGACTGCTTATTGTCTTTCTAAACTTTTCATAGGACGATGCCTTATGTTTTCTACTATTCTGTAAATATGTCTTTTATGTTGCACATAGTACAATGTTGATCCACTGTTAGCATATTTGATAACTAACTTAATGAGTGGAATGAAGGATACTTAAGAATCTTTTCAGACTAGGGCAGAGATAGGGAGGTGTTAAGGGAGTCTGAGACAGGAATCAGATTTCATCTCACAGCATCCCTTAGGAATGATTCTCATTCAGACAACTCCAATTTCCTGGTTTTCTTCTTTTGGTTAAAATGTGTATACCTCTTCTCTCAGAGCCTGTTTGCTGGAAAGAGCTCATCTTCCTTGGCTGCTGTCCTTTACCCCAAGGCTGTCCTCTCCTCCTGTGCTCCTTGGCCATGCCAAGAGTCACCAGGCCTCTGCTCCTTTGTTTTTCCAGCTCTAGGGGGAAGCTACCTTTTGTGAGAAGTAATAATAGAAACAAATAAGAAAAGGTAAAATTGTTTAGTTTATTCATTATTTCTTCTTCTGATTACTTACTGGATTAGAAAAAGAAGTAGAATGCATATTTTATTTCTAAGAAAAGGTTTCTGCGCTTAAATATCCTAAGAATTTGAGTCTGTACAGGATTTGGAGTCCAGATTTGTGACTACTATAGAGGAGAAGGTTAAATACATAGTTTTCAACATTGCTTTAGCCATAAAACTCTTGCCATTCTTCCCTTATGCTGTCCCTAAGGAGAATCAATAAAAAACATTTGAAATTTGTTTCAATGTTTGGGAAAAGCAGAACTCCAGGCAGTGCCAGTTAGTGGAATGCTAAGTTAGTTGGCTATCAGGCTGAGGAGATATGGAATCATCAGCTGTTAGAATTAAATCAGTATTACGGTACACATTGGTAGAGGATAATCCATTAATGGTTAGAAACATCAGTCTGGATGAAGTCTATATTCAGATTCCACTGCTGCTCAGCTGTGTGAAATTGGATTAGTTACTTAACTTAGCAACACTTCAGTTTACTTATCTGTGATATGGGGATACTAAATCAACCACTTTAGCAGCTGACCATAACAAGTTACTAACACCATCGAGATCTCAGTTTAAACTTTTGTGAAAAGGGAATGTTTTAATACCATACAGGGATTATGTAGAAATGTGATGCGAATACCCAAAGTGCATAGGTAGTTTTGTGCACTTCGGGCCTTGCACAAAATGGCAGCTTTCCTGTGTCTTCATAAAAATAGTTCTTACTCTCTTTTATTGTTTTATACAAAATTCCTAAAGCAAACAAGGAAGAGAAATACTCTAAAATAAAAAAGTGTGTGTGTGTGTGTGTGTGTGTGTGTGTGTGTGTGTGTGTGTGTGTTTAAAAAAATCTAAAATAGCAAGAAGTCATGATTGCTGGCTTTGGCAAGCAAATTTGGGGTCTGGAGTCTAATAGACATTAGTTGGAATTCCCATCCGAAAGTCACCAACTTCAAAGACCGAAGGTACATAAATCCATGAAGATGGAAAGAAACCAGCACAAAAAGGCCAAAATCACCAAAAACCAGAATGCCTCTCCTCCTCCAAGGGATGACAACTCCTCTCCAGCAAAGGAACAAAACTGGATGAAGAGTGAGTGTGATGAATTGACAGAAGCAGACTTCAGAAGGTGGGTAATGACAAACTTCTCTGAGCTAAAGAAGCATGTTCTAACTCAGTGCAAGAAAGCTAATCACCTTGAAAAAAGGTTAGACAAAATACTAACTAGAATAAACAGCATAGAGAAGAACATAAATAACTTGATGGAACTGAAAAACACAGCACAAGAACTTCATGGAGCATACACAAGTTTCAATAGCCAAAATGGTCAACCAGAATGATCAATGATATCAGAGATTGAAGATCAACTCAATGAAATAAAATAAGAAAGCAAGATTAGAGAAAAGAGAGTGAAAACAAATGAACAAAGCCTCCAAAAAATGTGGAATTATGTAAAAATACCTAATCTACATTTGATCAGTGTACCTGAATGTGACTGGGAGAATGAAATCAAGTTGGAAAACACTCTTCAGGGTATCATCCAGGAGAAATTTCCCAACCTAGCAGAGCAGACCAACATTCAAATTGAGGAAATACAGAGAACACCACAAAGATATTCCTCAAGAAGAGCAACCCCAAAGCATATAATCATCAGATTCACCAGGGCTGAAATGAAGGAAAAAATGCTAAGGACAGCCAGAGAGAAAGGTCGGGTTACCCGCAAATGGAAGCCCACCAGTCTCACAGAAGCTCTCTTGGCAGAAACCCTGCAAGCCAGAAGAGAGTGGGGGCTGATACTCAACATCCTCAAAGAAAAGAACTTTCAACCTAGAATGTCATATCCAGCCAAACTAAGATTCATAAGCGAAGAAGAAATAAAATCCTTTATGGAAAAGCAATTGCTGAGAGATTTTGTTACCACCAGGCCTGACTTACAAGAGCTCCTAAAAGAAGCGCTAAACATGGAAAGGAACAACCAATACCAGCCACTCCAAAAATGTACCAAATGGTAAAGGGTATCGACACAATGAAGAAACTGCATCAACTAATGGGCAAAACAACCATCTAGTAACAAAATGGCAGGATCAAATTCACACATAAAAATATTAACCTTAAATTTAAATGGACTAAATGCCTCAATCAAAAGACACAGACTGACAAACTGGATAAAGAGTCAAGACCTATTGGTGTGCTGTATTTGGGAGACCCATCTCACATGCAAAGACACATATAAATCCAAAATAAAGGGATGGAGGAAGACTTACCAAGCAAATGGAGAGAAAAAAAAATAAAAAAGCAGGGGTTGCAATCCTAGTCTCTGATATAACAGACTTCAAACCAACAAACATCAAAAAAAACAAAGAAGGGCATTACATAATGGTAAAGGGATCAATGCAACAAGAAGAGCCAACTATCCTAAATATATATACGGGAGCACCTAGATACATAAAGCAAGTTCTTAATGACCTACAAAGAGACTTAGACTCTCACATAATAATAGTGGGAGACGTTAACAACCCACTGTCAATATTAGACAGATCAATGAGACAGAAAATTAACAAGGATATCCAAGACTTGAACTCAGAGCTGGACAAAGTGGACCTAATAGACATCTACAGAACTCTCCACCCTAAATCCACAGAATATACATTCTTCTCAGCATGACATTGCAGTTACTCTAAAATTGACCACATAATTGGAAGCAAATCATTCCTCAGCAAATGCAAAAAAAAAAAAAAAACAAATCATAACAATCAATCTCTCAGGCCACAGTGCAATAAAATTAGAACTCAGAATTAAGAAACTCACTCAAAACTGCACAACTACATGGAAACTGAACAACCTGCTCCTGAATGACTACTGGATAAATAATGAAATGAAGGCAGAAATAAAGATGTTCTTTGAAAGCAATGAGAACAAAGACACAATGTACCAGAATCTCTGAGACAAATTTAAAGCAGTGTCTAGAGGGAAATTTATAACACTAAATGCCCACATGATAAACAAGGAAAGATATAAAATTGACACCCTATTGTCACACTTAAAAGAACTAGAGGAGCTGGGTCAAACAAATTTGAAAGCTAGCCGAAGACAAGAAATAACTAAGATCAGAGCAGAACTGAAGGAGATAGAGACACAAAAAACCCTTCAAAAAATCAATGAGTCCAGGAGCTGGTTTTTTTAAAAGATCAACAAAATAGATAGACCACTAGCCAGACTAATAGAAAAGAGAGAAGAATCAAATAGATGCAATAAAAAATGATAAAGGCATCCCCTTTATCATTTGGTATCACCACCGAATCCACAGAAATACAAACTACCATCAAAGATTATACAAACACTTCTATGCACATCAACCAGTAAATCTAGAAGAAATGGATAAATTCTTGGACACTTACACCCTCCTAAGACTAAACCAGGAAGAAGTTGAATCCCTGAATAGACCAATAAAAAGATCTGAAGTTGAGGCAGCAATTAATAGCCTACTAACCAAAAAAAAAGTCCAGGACCAGACAGGTTCACAGCTACATTCTACTAGATGAACAAAAAGGAGCTGGTACCATTCCTTCTGAAACTATTCCAAACAATACACAAAGAGGGAATTCTCCCTAACTCATTTTATGAGACCAACATCATCCTGATACCAAAACCTGGCAGAGACACAACTAAAAAAAGAAAATTTTGAGCCAATATCCATGATGAATATTGTGAAAATTGTCAATACAATACTGGCAAAGTGAATCCAACAGCACATTAAAAAGCTTATGCATCACTATCAAGTCGGCTTCATCCCGGGGACGCAACGCTGGTTCAACATATGCAAGTCTATAAACGTAATCCACCACATAAACAGAACCAAAGACAAAAACCACATGATTATCTCAATGGATGCAAAGAAGGCCTTCACAAAATTCAACACCCCTTTATGCTAAAAACTCTCAAGACACTAGATTTCAAAATAATGAAAGCTATTTATGACAAACCCACAGCCAATATCATACTGAATGGGCAAAAACTGGTAGCATTCCCCTTGAAAACTGGCACTAGACAAGGGTGCCCTCTCTTACCACTCCTATTCAACAAAGTATTGGAAGTTCTAGCCAGATCAATCAGGCAAGAAAAAGAAATAAATGGTATTCAAATAGGAAAAGAGGAAGTCAAATTGTCTCTATTTGCAGATGACATCATTGTATATTTAGAAGATCCCATCATCTCAGCCCAAAATCTCCATAAGATGATAAGCAACTTCAGCAAAGTCTCAGGATACAAAATCAATGTGCAAAAATCGCAAGCATTCATATACACCAATAACAGACAAACAGAGAACCAAATCAGGAGGAACTCCCATTCACAATTGCTACAAAGAGAATAAAATACCTAGGAATACAACAAACAAGAAACATGAAGACATCTTCAAGGAAAACTACGAACCACTGATCAAGGAGTAAAGGGGACACAAACAGATGGAAAAACATTCCATGCTCATGGTTAGGAAGAATCAATATTGTGAAAATGGCCATACTGCCCAAAGTAATTTATTGATTCATTGCTATCCCCATCAAGCTACCAACTACCTTCTTCACACAAATAGAAAAACCACCTTGAACTTCATATGGAACCAAAAAAGAGCCCACATAGCCAAGACAATCCTAAGCAAAAAGAACAACACTGAAGGCATCACAGTACCTGACTTCCAACTATACTACAAGGCTACAGTAATCAAAACAGCATGGCACTGGTACCAAAACAGATATAGACCAATGGAACAGAACAGAGGCCTCGGAAGTAATGCCACACATCTACAACCATCTGATCTTTGACAAACCTCACAAAAACAAGCCATGGGGAAAGGATTCCCTGTTTAATAAAAGGTGTTGAGAAAACTGGCTAGACATGTGCAAAAGCAGAAACTGGACCCCTCCCTTATACCTTAGGCAAAAATTAACTCCAGATGGATTAAAGATTTAAACATAAGACCTAGCACCATAAAAACTCTAGAAGATAACCTAGGAAATACCATTCAGGATATAGGCATAGGTAAAGACTTCATGACTAAAACACTAAAGGCAATGGCAACAAAAGCCAAAATAGACAAATTAAACTTAAGAGCTTCTGCACAGCCAAAGAAACATTCATTAGAGTGAACCAGCCACCAACTGAATGGGAAAAAGATTTTGCGATCTACCCATCTGACAAAGGGCTAATATCCAGAAGCTACAAAGAAGTTAAACAAATTTACAAGAAAAACAAACCCCATGAAAAAGTGGGCAAAGGATATGAACAGACACTTCTTAAAAGAAGACATTTATGCAGCCAACAAACATATGAAAAAATGCTCATCATCACTGGTCCTTAGAGAAATGCAAATCAAAACCATATTGAGATACCATCTCATGCCAGTTAGAATGGCAGTCATTTAAAAATCTGGAGACAACAGATGCTGAAGAGGATGTGGAGAAATAGGAACACTTTTACACTGTTGGTGAGAGTGTAAATTAGTTCAACCATTGTGGAAGACAGTGTGGTGATTCCTCAAGGACCTAGAAATAGAAATTCCATTTGACCCAGCAATCTCATCACTGGGTATATACCCAAAGGATTATAAATCATTCTGTTTTAAAGACACATGCACATGTATGTTCATTGCAGCACTGTTTACAATAGCAAAGACTTGGAACCAACCCAGATGCCCATCAATGATAGAGTGGATAAAGAAAATGTGGCACATATACACCATGGAATACTATGCAGCCATAACAAAGGAAGAGCTCTTGCCCTTTGCAGGGACATGGGTGAAGCTGGAAACCATCGTTCTCAGCAAACTGACACAAAACAGAAAACCAAACACCTGATGTTCTTACTCATAAGTGGGATTTTAAGAATGAGAACACATGGACACAGGGAGGGGAACATCACACACTGGGGCCTCTTGGGGGGTGGTGGGGCTAGAGGAGGGATAGCATGGCTAGAGGGGTGGGGAGATTGGGAAGGGATAGCATTAGGAGAAATACCTAGTGTAGGTGACAGGGAGATGGATGCAGCAAACCACCATGGCATGTGTATATCTATGTAACAGTCCTGAACAATCTGTGCATGTACCCCAGAACTTAAAGTATAATAATATTTTTTAAAAAGAGGCTGATGGGTCTAAAAGAGCCAAATAACACAATATAAGAATTTCACAATGCAATCACAAGTATTAGCAGCAGAACATATCAAGCTTAGGAAAGAATCTCACATCAAAATAAAGAAAAAAGAATAAAAAGGAATGAACAAAATCTCTCAGAAATCTGGGATTATGTAGAGGCTGAATTCACTAATCACTAATATCACTGAAAGGGAGGGGAAGAAAGCAAACAACTTGGAAAACGTATTTCAGGGCATTATCCCTGAAAGCCCCCCCAACCTTGCTAGAGAAGCCAAGAGTCAAATTCAAGAAATAAAGAGAAGCACAACATTCTACACAGGAAGATTATCCCCAAGACACATAATCATCAGATTTCCCAAGGTCAAAATAAAAGAAAGAATGTTACACATGTTGAGAGAAAGGGCAGCTCACCTACAAAGGAGACACGATCAGGCTGACAGCAGACCTCTCAACTGAGACCCTACAAGCCAGAAGAGATTGGAGGCTTAGATTCAACATTCTTAAGGGAAAAAAAAAATCTTCAACTAAGAATTTTATATCCAAACAAACTAAGCTTCCTAAGTGAAGGAGGAATAAGATCCTTTGCAAATAAGCAAATGTTGAAGGATCTTGTTACTACCAGACCTGCCTTACAAGAGATCTTGAAAGGTGCACTAAATATGGAAAGGAAAAAGTCTGCTATCAGCTAATACAAAAACATACTTAAACACACAGACCAGCGTCACTATAAAGCAACCACACAAACAAGCCAACATAATAACCAGTTAATGACACAATGACATGATCTAGTCCACACATATCAATACTAACCTTGAATGTGAATGGGCTAAATGCCCTACTTACAAGGCACAGAGTGGCAAGTTGGATAAAAAAGCAAGACCTAATGATATGCTGTCTTCAAGAGACCCATCTCACACAAAATGACACCCATAGCCTCAAAATAAAGGAATGGCAAAAAACCTACCAAGCAAATGGAAAACAGAAAAAAAGCAGTACTTGCAATCCTAATTTCAGATAAAAGAAACTTCAAACCAACGAAGATCAAAAAAGACAAGGAAGGGCATTGCATAATGGTAAAGGTTTCAATTCAACAAGAAGAGTTTTACTATTCTAAATAGATATACGCCCAACACAGGAGCACTCAGATTCAGGAAGCAAGTTCTTAGAGACCTATAACAAGACACAGACTCTCACACAATAGTAGTGGGAGATTTCAACACTCCTCTGATAATATTAGACAGATCTTTGAGGCAGAAAATTAACAAAGATATTCAGGACCTGAACTAAACATTGAACCAAATGGATCCGATAAAACTCTACAGAACTCTCCACCCCAAAACAACAGAATATACATTCTTCTCTTTACTACATGGCACATACCCTAAAATCTACCACATAGTTGGACATAAAACAATCCTCAGCAAATGCAAATAAAAATCTAAATCATACCAAACACACTCTCAGACCACAGTGCGATGAAAACAGAAGTCAAGACTAAGAAAATCATTCAAAACTGTTTAATTACATGGAAATTAAACAAATGCTCCTGAATTACTTTTTGGTAAATAATAAAATTTAGGCAGAGATCAATAAGTTTTTGAAACTATTGAGAATAAAGATACCATGTTCCAGAATCTCTGGGACATAGCTAAGGCAATGTAAAAGGGAAATTCATTACACTAAATGCCCACATTTTAAAAAGTCAGAAAGATCTCAAGTTAACAACCTAACATCACAACTGAAAAAAAAATTAGAGAAACAAAAACAAATCAACCCCAAAAACTAGCAGAAGACAAGAAATAAACAAAATAAAACCTGAACTGAAGGATATTGAGGCATGAAAAACCACTCAAAAGATTAATGAATCTAAGAGTTTGTTTTTTGAAAAAAGTAATAAAATAGGCCACTAGCTTGGCTAATAAAGCAGAAAAGAGAAAAGATCCAAATAAACATAATTTGAAATGATGAATGGAATGTTACCACTGACCCCACAGGAATAAAAATAACCATCAGAATCTGCTAAGAACACCTCCATACACACAAACTAGAAAACCTAGAAGAGATGGATAAATTCCTGGACACAAACACCCTCCCAAGACTGAACCCAGAAGAAACTGATTTCCTGAACAGAATAACAAAAAGTTGTACAATTGAATCGATAATAAATATCTGAACAACCAAAATCAACCCCAGGACCTGATGGATTCACAGCCAAATTCTACCAGATACACAAAGAAGAACTGTTACCATTCCTACAAAAGCTATTCCAAAAAATTGAGGAGAAGGGACTGCTCCCCAACTCATTCTATGAGGCCAGCATTATCCTGATACCAAAAAACTGTCATAGATACACACAAACACACACAAAAAAACTTCAGGCCAATATCTTTCATTAAATCAAGATGGATTAAATATTTTAACGTAAAACTCAAAACTATAAAAACTGGAAGACAACCTAGGCAATACCATCCTGGACATAGAAATGGGCAAATATTTTATGACAAAGACACCAAAAGCAATTGCAAATCCAAACTACCGTTAGATGCTATCTCACACTAGTCAGAATGGCTGCTATTAGAAAGTAAAAAAAAAAATAACAAATGCTGGTGAGCTTGTGGAGAAAAGGAAATGCTTATACACTGCTGGTGGGTGTATTCAACCATTGTGGAAGATAGTGTGGCAATTCCTCAAAAACCTAAAGACAGAATTACCATTTTACCCAGCAATCTCATTACTAGATATATACTGAAAGGAATATAAATTGTTCTATTATAAAGACACATGCACACACATGTTCATTGCAGCATTTTTCACAATAGTAAAGGTATGCAATCAACCTAAATGCCCATCATTTAGGTAACTGGATAAAGAAAATGTGGTACGTATACACCATAGGATACTATGCAGCCATGAAAAAGGAATGAGATTATGTCTTTTGCAGGAACATGGATGGAGGTAGGGCTATTTTCCTCAGCAAACTAATACAGGAACAGAAAACCACCTATTGCATTTATCATTTATAAGTGGGAGGTAAATGATGAGTATGAACACAAGGAAAAACAGACACTAGGGTCTTCTCAACGGTGAAGATCGGGAGGAGGGAGAAAAGCAGAAAAGATTAACTATTGAGTACTGGCTTAATTTCCAGGTGATGAAATAATCTGGATAACTAACCTCTGTGAAATAATGTAACAAACCTTCACATGTACTCGTGAACCTAAAATAAAAGTTTAAAAAAATAAGCAGAATTATATAACCGTTTTGAGATAATTATCTTTGGCTACAAAGATTAATAACAAAGATGATGCCAGTCTGAGTCTGGACAGGCCATTAGTTGCTGGGCAGATATCCTCACTGAAGTATTTTTTGTGTAAGGTTGTGATGACTTTTGTGCATTGTTGTGGTTTCTGTAGAGTCTTTTGCGGGAGTTTTTGTTATCTGGCATCTAAGTGTGAGAAGCCTCTAATCATAGTCCTCCCCAGATCTACATGACTCCATTTTGATTCCAACCACTTTCACATTTGTTTTTGATTAAGATTGTTCTCTGAAGTATCACAGATTAATCATCTTGTAGTTAGGTTTTGATTGTCCTTCAGTACACAAATGGACCTGCTGAGTTGCTGGTCTGTCCCACACTGGAGAGAGTGATTGGCAACAGAGAGTCAACGTCAAACTCCGTTTAGAAACATTTTAGCAGCAAGGGAAGTTTGAATGGATAGCTCTCCAGCCACTCCTCAGGTGGCTCTTCTCTTTTAAAGATAGGGTTATTTGGGAATGAAAGACTATTGAAACAAAAGATTGTTGAGAATCTATTATATTCTAAGCATATCGGAACAGAAACTATCTCAGAATCATTTAAGTGTCTGATCTCACCACCAATATCTCAGCACCTAGGCCCACAGTAGAAACTAATAAAAAATCTCATTGAATGAATAAAAGATTTATTGACTGATAAGTAAATGAATGGTCACTCACACTTGTGACATGTATAACTTCTGGGAGATCCTGTGACCTGAGTTTCCCAGGCTCCTATTTGATTTAGTTCTTTTCATTCTCATAGCCCAGACAAACCTTCTTGATGCCATTGTGATCCTTCACACTGGAGAACTAGTCAAGCAGTTAATCATAGCCGGTGATTTCTTCCAGCTGCAGAGGGAAATTTCACTCTCACTGTGACTCAGCTCTTTTCCACTGCTTATTTGATTTGCTGTTTGTTGAATAAATCTGGTTGAGTTTGACAAAAATGTCTCCCAGGAAGTGTTAAAATAAATAGGTCTTGGTAAGGTGTCTCCTAGACATTTAAAACAAAAACAGCAACAAAAAACTTCACAAAAATAATTGTTTGGTTAACGGGCTATCCTTTGATTAAAATTGAAAGCATTTGATTTAAAACTGGCTGGTAGAACTTTAATTTACTAAGTAGTTTGCATTTAGGTATCAGTATTGTCTTTCAAGTATAAGAAGGTGGTCATCTTTTTGCACTATGTTTAAAAGGATTTGTGAGTTAGTGTTGCCTGGTGTGCTCAGACTCTGAATGTATATGATGGGTTACTCTTGCAGTACTTGGGCAGCCCCATCTCTAAATATTTTGTTCCTTTCAATATGAGTATGTTTCCCTGCCTCTTCATGTCTGGCTGCCCACTTGGGATGTTACAGAACTACCCTCAGTTGCCCAGTGAGCCACTGATGATACAGAATGTGCACCTGCCCTTAGAGTGTCTTCCAGAATCCACTTGCTGATGTCCTGTGTTTGTCTGGATACATTTGGTGTTCCTGTACACACACTTTCTTCACTCCTCATTGTAGACTCTGCCTGGAGAGGAGAAATACTATAATATTCCTTTTGACTAAAGACCCCTTTAGTGTTCATTTCATAGGGCTAACATTACAAGGTACACAACATTGTAGCTTAAAACAACAGAAATTTCTTATTTCATAGTTTCTAAAGGCCAGAAGTCCAAAATCAAAGTGTCATCAGGATTGGATACTCCTAGAGTCTCTGAGGCAGAATCTGTTCCATGCCTTTCCCCTAGCTTCCGGTAGTTACCAGCAATCTTTGGCATCCTTTGGCTTGTAGATGTATCACTCCAATCTCTGCCTCTGTGGTCACATGCTGTTCTCCTCTGTGTGTCTTTTTGCATCTTCACCTAGCCTTCCTATAAGGACACTAATCGTTCAATTTAGAGCTCACCCTAATTCAATACGACCTCATCTTAACTACTTACATTACATCTGCAAGAATCCTATTTTCAAATAAGGCCACATTCTGAGGTTCTGGTGTACATGAATTTTGGAGGAACACAATTCAATCCAATATACCCCCTTTCCTCCCAGCTGGGTCTTACAAGAGCACAAGGCATCATTCAACCTTGAGATTTTGCCCACACCCTAAACCTGTATATATATGTGCGAGCTCATTCATCTAAAGAGAAAATAACTAGAAAGCTAGGTTTTTGTCATTTAAATACACATTTAAGAGTGGCAGCTCAGAGAAAATAATGTGCATGTAAATTATTCAAAGCTTACCTGGTGGTATCCTTCCTAATAAGGGTAGTTACCTCGCAGTGGGTAGGCTTATTACAGATCTTCAGTAATGATAATAAAAGCTAACACTTGTCAATCATAAACAGTTTTTCAGGGAATATTTCAAGCATTTCATAAATGGCATCTCATTGAATCTTTGTAACAAGTTTCTGAAAGAAGCACTAAATTGGTATTATCCTTCTTTTAAAGGTGAAGAAATTAAGGCTTGCAGAAATTAGGAAATTTATCAAAAGTAACAGTATTCTTAAATGGACGTCAGAGTCCAGAGATTAAACTTTCAAACACTTCAGTGTGGTCACCTTATAAAAAATACATTATCTTCTCCATTTGGCAGATGAGAAAAAATGTGGTACAAGAAATTAAGTCATTTGTCTGAAGTGTTAGAGCCAGTATATCTGAAATGAAAATCCTGATCTGTTTTCCCTTAAATCTAAATTCTTTTTATAGCACGTGATTGTAGGTTTGTTTCTACAGGGGCCCAGGTGATGACAGCATTGGAAGAAAGTGGGTAGCTGGCTCTTTGAGAATTCAGCAGATTAAAAAAAAAAGGAGGTTGAACCCTTGATAGCAACCTCTATGGTTTCCCCGACAGTTTGTTAAACCCACACTAGCCTGACTGTGCCTGAGTTTGAATTTGGGAGCCCTTTCTTTCCTTTTGACACTGGGATTCTGTGAGCAAGACACTGCCCTGTGTGCCATGGATGGGACACAGAAACTCCCATTTAGGGAGCTTCATGCTGTTAATACTGACTATACTGATACCTAAATGTAAGCTACTTAGTAAATGAAAGCTCTACGAGCCAGAACTTTTAAATACTTAAAATTGTAAGTATTTAAAAGTAATACTTACAATTTTAATCAAGGGATAGCCCGTTTCTTAATTAAATGATGATGGCTTAACTTAGAACTTGGTGTTAGGAGTCAGACCATTTACTAGCTTCCAGCTCATTTCCTTTCCTCTGTTTTTCCTTTTTTCTTCTTCTTATTTATCCCCTTTTTTCAACTACTTTATAAATATTTCCAAAATTCACCAGTAGGCTTCATGTCACCCAGGTAGCGTATCATTTCCCCTTTGAGATTATCTTGAGGTTTATTTTAAATTGTACCTGTCTCTTTCTCTAAAATGAACAATATCATCTGCTTTGTAAGAGTTTTATAATCAAATGAGATAAGTATTTAGTGATATGATAAATATTAGCTACAATCAATTGAAGGAACATTCAGTAAAAAAAAAAGATATAGAGCATACTTTAACTAAGGTAATATCTAGCAAATTACATAACATAATTTCAGATAAAAGGAGGCTACCTACTCTCCTTCTTACAAAATGGCAAAAATTTGGCCAGATCTCTGACTTTCAGGCAACTTTTGGTATAAAATATCCTGTTCTACTTTTTCCATAAAGCAATAAAATATTTCAGAAATTCTTCCATTTTAGTGTTCAAGTTACATTTCCAACACTAGGCCTCAAATATGGAAGTGACAACAACAGCATCAATGACAAAACCCTTTACCAAACTATGCACTGATTTTTAATTAATTTAATTCACCATAGTTTAGGTGAAGTTAAACCTTTTATTTTAAAATTAGAAGTTCTTCATTTTGAAGAAATCCAGGACAAACCATAGCTTCTTGTCAGTTTTGACCTCTCTTACACAATTATAGCTCTGACCTCAATTTAGCCACCAGCTTCCTCATAGTTATGTAATACCTGGTCTTGTCCTTAGTCAGCACTGTCATAAGACTCAATCTTGTCACAAAACTTCATTCCTAGGACTATGGAAAAAAAAAACACAAAACAAACCAATAGAAAAACAAGGCCATGGCCACAGTGTTATCTGACCATGATTCTTCAGCCATGTCCAGGGCTATTTCCTCCAGAAGTGTGTTTAGCTGAGGAACTTCAGATTTAATATCAGGCACCTATTCCTTAAGACTCAGTTGAGCTCCTCCTTTTGCTTTTATCACTTAAAATAAATACACATTTTATACTCATACATCATTTCCATCTTTCCCAGGCAAATTACAGAAGAAATGAGAGAGCACACCTATGTCATCTGAGAGGAAACTGGCAAAGACAAGTCAACTCTTTGGAGATGCTATGCTTGACCTTGATAATGACACAAAAAATGATAAAGGCTGCAGTGCCAGTCTTGAAAGACCGAAAGCACAGGGCATATCTCACAAAGCATAGTCTTTGGAATGAACCAGGATTATCTAATACATAGTTTTCAGCTGTGAGCTGTGTTTCTTAAACCATCTTTGGTGAAGACCCATTCTGTTCCTCCTCCAGTTCATCACAGACTGATCTTCTTATAAAACAGAATAAAAATGGATTACTAGAAAAATAAATGAAAAACAAAATATTAGCCCATATTTTTATTATTACACTTAACAGACATAAACTTAATTTGTCAAGTTACTATAGAAATTTCTAAACATTCTTAGTTTTGAGGTCTTTCTCCTCATGGACCACTAATAATCAGATGATTGATGTTGGGCTAGGATCATGCTTTGGGTGGCACTGCTAGTGTGGAAGAATAATGGTCCCAGATAGGCTTCAAGCTGGATCACTTGGGTGATATACCCAAATTTGTGTTTATTGATAAGGGGCAGTCATGTGGATGTTGATCTGGTACTGTGCTTTTTAAAAGCTTCTTAATTCCTTCCAATGTGCAGTGAAGTTGAAAAACATTGCTCCAGAATAACAGGCCTTGTTTTTACTTAAGCTTCATTTCTGTCAATTACTGACAACCAGCCACATCTACATAAAAAGTAATAACCCTGAAGTTACAAACAGCTTAGACATTCTAGCCCAGTCTAGCTAAATTACATAAATAAAATCTAGCTTTTATTTTGTAGAGATAGTCCTGGCATTAATTAAAAAAAAAAAAACTCTTAAAGAATTTATTTAAGACACAACAACATTCTTTGCTCTGATATTGGCATTAGTTGACCTTCTGATCTAAATTTGGTAAATTCCTGTATGAATTTACCAGAAGGGAGTACATTTTACAGTATGGTACACATGGACCTGTGTGTAAAACTAGACTTCATTTTGCTACCTGTGGGACCACGGGCCAGTTATCCAAAATTTCTGAGGTCCAATTTCTTTTTTAAAAAACGTTTAAGTTCAGGGGTACATGGGCAGGTGTTACATAAGTAAACGTGTGTCATAGGGGTTTATTGTACAGATTATTTCATTACTCGGTTATTAAGCCTAGTACCCATCAATTACTTTTCCTGATACTCTCCCTCCTCCATGCCTCCATGCTCTTATAGGCCTCAGTGTGTGTTCTTTCCCTCTATGTGTCCATGTGTTCTCATCACTTAGCTCCCACTTATAAGTGAGAACATGTGGCATTTGGTTTTCCATTCTTGCACTAGTTTGCAAAGGATAATGGCCTCCAACTCTATCCATGTTGCAGCAAAGACAATCTCATTCTTTACAATGACTGCGTATTATTCCACAGTGTATATGTATTTCTTTATCCAGCCTACCATTGATGGGCATTTCGGCTGATTCCAGGTCTTTGCTATGGTGAATGTGTATGTGTCTTCATAATATAACAATTTATATTCTTTTGGGTATATAACCAGTAATGGGATTGCTGGGTTTAATGGTAGTTCTGTCTTTAGGTCTTTGGGGAATCACCACACTGTCTCCCACAATGATTGAACTTATTTACACCCCAATCAACAGTGTGTAAGTATTCCTTTTTCTCCAGAACCTTGTCAGCATCTGTTATTTTTTGACCTTTTAATAATTGCTATTATGACTAGTGTGAGATGGTATCTCATTGTGGTTTGGATTTGCATTTCTCTAATGATCAGTGATGTTGAGCTTTTTTTCATATGATTGTTGGCTGCATGTATGTCTTCTTTTGACAAATGTCTGTTTGCATTCTTTGCCCACCTTTTAATGGAGTTGTTCTTTTTCTCATAACTTTAAGTTTCTTATAGATGCTGGATATTAGGTCTTTGTCAGATGCATAGTTTGTAAAAATTTTCTCCCATTCTATAGGTTATCTGTGTACTCTGTTGACAGTTTCCTTTGCTGTGTAGAAGCTCTTGAGTTGAATTAAATCCCATTTGTCAATTTTTGCTTTTGTTGCAATTTCTTTTTGCATCTTCCTCATGAAATCTTTGCCTGTGCCTATGTCCTGAATAATATTGCCTAGATTGTCTTCCAGAGTTTTTATAGTTTTGGGTTTTACATTTAAGTATTTAGTCCATCTTGAGTTAATTTTTTTATGGTATAAGAAAGGGGTCTAGTTTTAATTTTCCGCATATGGCTAGCCTGTTATTCTAGCACCATTTATTAAATAGTGAATTATTTCCCCATTGCTTGTTTTTGTCAGGTTTATTGAAGATCAGATAATTGTAGGTATGTGGTCTTATTTATGGGTTCTCTGTTTTGTTCCGGTGGTCCACATGTCTAGTTTTGTGCCAGTACCCTGCTTTTTTGGTTACTGTGGCCCTCTAGTGTTGTTTGAAATCAATAGCATGATGCGTCCAGCTTGTTCTTTTTGCTTAGAGTTGCCTTGGCTATTTGAACTCTTTTTTGGTTCAATATGAATTTTAAAATAGTTTTCTCTAGTTCTGTGAAGAATGTCATTGGTAGTTTAATGTGAATAGTACTGAATCTATAAATTACTTTGGGCACTATGGCCATTTTAATGATACTGATTTTTCCTATCCATGAACATGGAATGTTTTTCCATTTGTTTGTGCCATCTCTGATTTCTTTGAGCAGTGGTTTTTAGTTCTCATTGTAGAGATCTTTCACCTCCCTTCCTAACAGTATTCCTAGTATTTTATTCTTTTTGTGGCAATTGTGATGGAAGCTCATTTGTGATTTCACTCTCATCTTGACTGTTGTTAGTGTGTAGGAATGCTAGTGATTTTTCTGTGCATTAATTTTGTATCTCCAGACTTTACTGAAGTTGCTTATTGGCTTAAAAAGCTTTTGGGCTAAAATTATGGGGTTTTCTAGATATAGGATCATTTCATCTACAAACAGAGAGAGTCCAGTTTCTTAAATGCCTTCCTCAAGCTACATTTTGCTATCTGTGGGACCAAGAGGAAGTTATCTAAAATCTCTGAGCTCTTGTTTCTTAAATGTCTTCCTCAAAGGATCATTGTGCATTTTCAATGAAATAACCCACAAAAATGGATTATATATTAGTGTCTGGCAGGTAGTAGGATTACTCAAGTGTTAACTCTCATCCTCATTTCCAGGGCTGACATCTATCCAATATGCCCTGAAATGGCAAGCCAGCTGGCATCTATTAAACTAGGCTGCAGATCCAATAATTGATCAGTGCCCATGTCTTTTGGATTGATAAATATTTTGAAGATTTTGAATATTACATCTATTAATCATGTTTCTTATGCAGAATCTGTTCAAAGTTATAGTGCCAGCATTATATATTAACAAATTGGTACCTCGTTTATCAATTTTTCATGTACATAATTAATGTGAATCAGATTTCAGAATCTAATCAAACTCAGATCTCTAATCAAAATCAGGCTCTCAAACTTATATAGCTGAGAATTTTTTAGACCCAAGATAACATCATCACACTATAGGAATCACAGCGAGATGAGACTCAATATTATCCCGGATCTGCCCTTAATCACCTTAAAACAATCTAAAACACAAGGAGCGCCTGGGTGGAGAGCAAAACAGAAATAGCTGATTCACTGTGAGAGCAGCATTCCCATTGTTCTTGGAAGCTCCAGACAGCAGTGGAGTTTCACCAGCTCAATAAGGTGAAAAAAAAAAAACAGTTAAGAAGTTAATGAGTGTTGTGGTTTTCATCACATTTATAAAATTGTATTAGGTTGTTGCAAAAGTAATTGCAGTTTTTACATTAAAAGTAATGGATTACTTTTGCACCAACTTATTAGTAAATTGTTATTTGTGCCTCCTCTTTCTCTCTTTCACCTTCCTCACCCATCCTTGCAAATACTCCCACATTTCAAGGTTCATGTGATATGATTATTTTTGAAGACTTAGTCTTCCAAGTACTTTCCAGTTTACCTCCTGAGATATGTTGATCCAAGTATAGATCCATTATGGCTTCTGATCTCTAGTAGACAGAAATAGCAGCTTATTGGGGTGAATGAAGGAAGTCATAATGACCTCTGCTGGCTACAGCCTAGATGTGTACTCTTCACTATCCCTTGCATTTCCAATGATCAGTTCTTATGTTTCATGTCTTAGGTCATACTGAAGTTAGTCTAACCTCTCCCACAGTGCAGGAGTTTGGTCTGTATTCTTTCTTACAGATGGTTGTGCCCTTTTCATGATAAGCAGCTCAAAACCTTCATAAGTTAATCTATTTAAGATTGGAAATCTCTTCTCCATATAGATACCAACTTAGTCTTAAGAGTTTCACTCATTTTTCTACTTCCAGGCTTTAGAAAATATAAGGGGGTACTTCCTCCTTCCTACAAAAACCCTGAGAGACCTCTTTTTCCCAAATAAAGCCTGGCCAATATGAAACAGTTTAAAGCAAAACTTCAAGAGTTGAGGTGTGGTGGGGAGTCAAGGAGCTTTCTTCCAGACCTGCCGCTGACCACACTGCTGCAGCATGAGGTCCTAAGTATGTGCAAAGCTCTGCAATGAAGAATTGGTTCAAGGCCACTTCTGGTGTTAATATTCTTCAAATTTTAGTGACATGAGTCCTGAGGGAAACAGACGCAAAGAGAGAACATTTAACTTGATGTAATGAGATACTGAACATCTCCCAGAGCCATGTCTGTCTTCTTCCCAAGGTTGTGCCTCCCGTCTTCCAGGTTTTAGGCACACTCCCTTTCTAGCTGCTGTGTTTTGAGGCCAGTTCTTCCCTACCAGAAACAGCTTTTAGGCTCAGTCTCTGTAAAGAACTGCTAGGTCTTAGCACCTTGCGGTTATTTTCAACGTATCCTTAGTCGCATACATCACAAAATTGATTCTTCTGTGCTTTTTAAGAGAGATAATGAGTAGGAAAACTAAACAACTTGGGTGTTTTTTGTTTTTTGTTTTTCACAATCCTTGACCTCCTTGAAATGAAATTCCCATCAGCCAGCATGCTGATTTCATGTGCTGAGTGAAATGGAGAGTTTATGTGAAGTGGATGTGAAGCCCTAACCTTGTCAAAAATCTGCTTTGGATTCCCTTCTTGAGTAGGCTGTGCATGCAGAAACAAATTTTCTGAAACTACCAAGCACAATCTCACTTGGCAGTTCTGAAAGCTGGCATGGTGTGCCTGGAAAGGATTAGCAAAGCGTGACAAATCAGGGCAGAGTTGCAAACGCCCGATCTCTGCCCTACTCCTGGTACAGCTTCATTCTTAGTTGACTTGGCAGAGCTGATGATAGGAAAGGATGATTTTCAGCTTGCCTCTAGCCATAGGATTTACCACCTGAGTTTACAGTGTTGGAGAAAGAAAATTTTAGAGACAATGGCAAGAATAAAACCGACCCTCAAGGTTTGGAGTTTACTAAAGCAGAATGTAAGTGAGCAGCATTCACCCTAATACTGGGTGACTAGTTGTATGCCACTCAGTAACTACAATTGTATAACTATTTATGTTATTAAGAATGAGCAATAGAAAAAAACTAACAAACCCATTCAAAAGTGGGCAAAGGATATGAACAGACACTTTACAAAAGAAGACATACATGAGACCAACAAACTTATGAAAAAATGCTCATCATCACTGGTCATCAGAGAAATGCAAATCAAAACAACATTGAGATACCATCTCACGCCAGTTAGAATGGCGATCATTAAAAAATCTGGAGACAACAGATGCTGGAGAGGATGTGGAGAAATAGGAACACTTTTACACTGTTGGTGGGAGTGTAAATTAGTTCAACCATTGTGGAAGACAGTGTGGCGATTCCTCAAGGACCTAGAATTAGAAATTCCATTTGACCCAGCAATCCCATTACTGGGTATATATCCAAAGGATTACAAATCGTTCTACTATAAGGACACATGCACACGAATGTTCATTGCAGCACTGTTTACAATAGCAAAGACCTGGAACCAACCCAGATGCCCATCGACGATAGACTGGATAGGGAAAATGTGGCACATATACACCATGGAATATTATGCAGCCATCAAAAACGATGAGTTTGTGTCCTTTGTAGGGACATGGATGAACCTGGAAGCCATCATTCTCAGCAAACTGACAGAAGAGCAGAAGATCAAACACCGCATGTTCTCACTCATAGGCGGATGTTGAACAATGAGAACACATGGACACAGGGAGGGGAGCACTACACACTGGGGTCAGTTGGGGGGAAATAGGGGAGGGACGGTGGGGGGTGGGAAGCTGGGGAGAGATAGCAAGGGGAGAAATGCCAGATGTAGGTGATGGGGAGGAAGGCAGCAAATCACACTGCCACTTGTGTACCTATGCAACAATTTTGCATGTTCTTCACATATACCCCAAAACCTAAAATGCAATAAAATAAATAAATGGGGGAAAAAAAAAGAATGAGCAATAAACGGAGATACTTTCTTCCCTTCTTAACCTTAGGGAAATACCGATTTAATATTCAGTTAGTGTTTGATAGTTTAATAAGTTTAAAAACACTTTCACACTGGTGCTTTACAGCAAGCTCTGAAGTGGATATTATTTCCTCCCTTTGTGAAGGTTGGAGCATTTAGTGTCTCACTCTAAGTGCCTTTCCAGTCCCTACGAGAGCACATAGCCAGTTCTTCTGATGGCACTGACACTTTTCACTTCTCTGCTGTCATTTTGAAACTGGAGTGAGAACACTTCTGGACAAGGTCCATAACAGAAGGTGGTTACTGAAGGGCGAAGGAGCAGGGCTGTGAGAGATTGGTGCTGATAATTCAAAGCTAACATGACCCTGTAAGCCTCCCATACTCACAGACTTCCATACTCACAGGTGATGCAGAGCATGGACAGGGTGACTGACTAGTCTCCATTTGACTGGGACTTTCCTGGATTGGGCACTGAAAATCTTGCATCCTGGGAATTCCCTCAAGTCTGTTCAAACCAATGGCTGGTCAACCCGTGTGTGGATCATATTTTCCCTCTTTGGTTCCATATAAATTTCTGGTAGCACTTCTGGGTTCAAAAGACTTAGTCCCCAAACTCGTAGGAAATTCTGGCAGCTTCCAGGACCTCACTGTCAATTGCTGCAAGACAGTTTTACTGAGCCAGGACTCCAGGACATTTGGTCTCAAGTGGTTACATATTTAAATATTCAAGCAACCAATCCATAATAATCATCATCACCCAAGCAGCCAACTGGAGTCAAGTTAATAGTAATGACATCTGCTACTGATTATAACCCAGGCAGTATACTTCAGTGCTTTCTGACCCTCACCACCAATCCTCAGGACTCCCATACAATGTGGCTATCATTAGTCTCTTTTAATGAATATGGAAGCTGAAGTCATACATATTTAAAGCAAGACTCCAGGCCCTGAACCAAGTGAATCTAATTCCAAAGCCCATATTCCTGTAGTATACTTTTAAAAGTTCCTCTGAGTTCCTCTGTATCCAGACCTGAGGAAATGACAGTTGCATGGGTACTTTGAGGTAATCATTAAAGGCTTTTGTAAACTTTGGGAGTGGGACCAGGCTCACAGTAACTAGGAGATTGAGTACCCTGAGAGTTCTGGCCCAGAATTTCATAGAAACATGGTGTTTAGAAGAAAGAGTCATCTGGTAAATTCTCTAAACCTAAAATTAAGACTCAGTGGCTATATATCCAACCTGATCAATTTTTTTTTATGACCTTCCAAGATTCAGCTTTTGGCATTATATCATCCAATCAAGTCTCATGGAGACTGGATTAGGACCATTAAAACTTACTCAGATATTAAGCCTCACTTGATACTTTTTATATAAAAATTTTTAAAATTAATATGCTACAGATTTTTGTCAAGCCCTTAAGTGGTAGTTTATCAATTCAGCGCTTTTGCATTTGTGCTGGCACCACCTATGTTGGAACTCATTTGCCTTTGTCTATAAGTAAACAATTTCCTGTTTGAAAGTATGAATACCTGTCCTTGCCCACACCTGTTTAAGTTTGTCTGATATTGCCTGCAAACATACTGGAGTTATTCAGCATTTACTGATAAAACAATGGTGCTTACTCACAAGCCAAATCAACCAGCAATGCTTTTTCCTGGTAGATTTAATTTGGCTAATGAGTTACAGTAGCAAATTCTAATTACAAATTCTGAATTTGACATAATATCCAATTTTAAATTGGATGTACATTTACTATATTATATTGAGAGAGTGGTTTGTGAAAAAATTTATACTCATTTTTGAAAAGAAACCTTTGCTTGAATCTAACATATAAACTCTTAACAAGTTTCATCTCTGGGTTGGTAAGAGTTCAGGTTCTGGATTTCATAGCCTCAACAGCTTTGTCTGAAGACTTAGAAAACCTGCTTCACTGGATCACTTCATAAGAGTAAAATCTTTTTGTGTAAAGTTTTCTTGGAGGTGATGGTGTACCAGAGAGCTGACCAACTATAGTCAAAAATAACGTATATACTTACTTGGACATTCTCCTATCAAAATGGTAGATCCAGAAGCTTTTGGTGCCATTGCAGCATATATGAAGAAATAGTGATCTGTAATGGTTAAACAGCTACTCACGAAGACCTAGGTACTTGCCCAAGTAAATCAAAGCCCTCTAGCATTTGAGAGCCAGTATGCAGGCAGGATTTCAATTTCTCTTGAGCTCCTGAACTATGTTATGTTGGTGCCATAAACAAACTGTACAACCATATAAGACAACTCTGTAGTTAATATTAATTGAGGTCAGATGATAATTTCTCTATGTGCAGACACAGGAAGTTGTATTTAACTTTCTATACCTAAAATACTGAGAAACCGCAGTCGTCCATATTCATATTTTATATCATCTCACTTCTCTTGCCTGAACTTGACCTGCTGTTGCAATTATTTTACCTTTCTTTGGCCCTATTTTTATTTATATTTAATTCCAGAAACCACATCAAGTCTTTGTGGAATGAAGTAGAGTACAAAGAAATAGAGGTGTACACACTCATCTTTAAAATAGCCATGCCTAGGTAAAGCAGCTTGCGTTTAAACACACAATAGATTTTTCATGATTGTGTTGAACAGAAGTAACCTAACCTGTTTTTATAACCTTCAAAATAAGGTGGATAGGAATGCTTTCAGCCCTTTTCAATAGCTTTAATTATCCTGTTTTTTGTTAGATCCCTCCTCTTGGTTTGATCATAGTAGTTGCTGTATTTATTTTTGTAAGTTGGTCTGCAAAGGGTGGGGCTTGCAGACCACTGGAAAGTTTGATGCCTATGAGTCATATTGCTAAAGGCGGAGCTTTTGAGCCAGATTATTTATGTGAAGGCACAAGATGCTGTTATATACAACAGAGTGAACTGAGCCTCAGTCAGAAAAAGTCTGTTTGCAGAAATACAGATACAAGACAAAGACAGGATGGGCACTGCTGGAAAAGTAAGTGGAACATTTCTGTCCTCTCCTCATCATGACCTAATGATATGAGGCTAATTCTTAGAACTTTGAATCCATTCAAGTAATTAAACACTTGAAGATATTTCTTGAGGAATGAAATTCCTCGTTACCAGGCATACACTGAGGGAAACACTGGGTACAGTGTTTTAGAGAATGCCGGGGGAAGCAGGAGTAAATAGGAAATAACATATCCAATGTCAGTAAGACATTGGAGGAAAATAGAGAAATGTGATTTATATTGGCATTATTAATAATTTGATTTCAGGATAGCTGGGCATTTGCT
The DNA here is from genome assembly GCF_009761245.1 of Sapajus apella. Classification (NCBI taxonomy): domain Eukaryota; kingdom Metazoa; phylum Chordata; class Mammalia; order Primates; family Cebidae; genus Sapajus; species Sapajus apella. The sequence continues at coordinate 3,666,193 of NW_022437064.1, forward strand.
CCAGGAAGCAAAATGTTTCCACAAGGACACTTCAATGGTCTCAGTAGCATGCGCTGCACTCACTGCAGTAGTTAAATGGGAGACCAGGGTCTCATGCCCAGATGTTGGAAGAAAAGTTTGTGCCATTAAGAACGTAAAATGCGGCTGGATGCGGTGGCTCGCACCTGTAATCCAGAACTTTGGGAGGCCAAGGCGGGCACATCATGAGGTCAAGAGATTGAGACCACCCTGGTCAACATGGTGAAACCCCGTCTCTACTAAAAATACAAAAATTTTAGCTGGATGTGGTGACGCATGCTTGTAGTCCCAACTACTCAGGAGGCTGAGACAAGAGAATTACTGGGAGACAGAGGTTGCAGTGAGCCAAGATCGCACCATTGCACTCCAACATGGTGACTGGGTGAGACTCCATCTAAAAAAAAAAAAAAAAAAACAACAGGAAAATGCTAATTCTGGAAAGCAAAATGGACAAAAAAAGTGCCATGATTTTTAGGTTTCTTATGAATATAGTTTTTAATCAAAATATATATTTTGAAACTCGTTAAAATCAAGACTACATTGTTGGTGAAGTGCGTTTATTGTTTTAGAAACAACAGAGTCAGTAAGTTGGTATTAACTTTAGAAATAGTTTTGCTTTTTCTTTTTTAATTTGAAAGTAGGTCAGCATAGTCCTTGCTTTAAATGGGTACATAATTGCTTAAAGGATTAAGTGCTTTTTTGATTTGTTTTGTTTTAACTTGAACAATTTTGCATTTAGTCTGCTTAAGATTTTAAAAAAATAAAGATGACATGTGAAGCCTGGGTAATGTGACAAGTCAGGAGACTATATGATGTTAGAATTTGAAATAAATTTTTCTAGAATTGAATAGACCTGGAATAAAAGGATCCTAATATGGGTCAGAAACCCAGCAAAACTAAATTACTTGGGGAGTTAGTTTTGCATTACAGAAGCAACTGTATCCATGGCAATAATGAACTTTAGAACTGGAAAGAATCTTAAAAATTTGCAACTTTAACCACCCAACAGATGCTTCAGGTCTGGTTACACCATTTCTAGAAAGTCGATATTCATCCACTGTAAGAACATTTCTGATGATGGAGAAAGTAGCCTCAAGGCAGCACTTTCCAATTATAATTAATAATACAGTGTATAATATATAAAGAGTATAAAAGCTATGTGATTTTGATATATGACCATGCAATAGTGTGGTTTGCATAAGGATTATATAATTTCCCAAGTTGCTGCAGTGTTCTAGTGTAGCTCATGAAAGGAGTTTCCCTTTACATTAAGATGGATTTTGTCTCTTTATAATAAATGTTTTCTTTTTCATTAAAAAAGTAAAAGATAATTATATTCATTTCCTAGGGCTGCCATAACAAAGTGTCACAGACTGGGTGGCTTAAACAGAAGAAATTTGTTTTCTGGTACATCTGAAGGCTAGTGTTCTGAGATAAAGATGCCATTAGGGTTTCTTCTGAGGCCTGTGTCCTTGACTTGTGGATGACCCTCTTCTCCCTGTTTTCACATGATCTTCCCCTTTTGTTTGTATCCTGATCTCCCCTTCTAATAAAGTTACCAGCCATATTGGATTAAGTCCTACCCTGATGACCTCATTATAAATTAATTACCTCTTGAAAGACTCCATCTCCAAATACAGTTACCCTCTGAGGTACTGAGGGTTAGGACTTCAACATACGAATTTGGAGGGAGACACAATTCATCCCATACCAATGATTAGTCCAGAAAATTTGGAAGGTCAGAAAATACAAGGGCAAAAAAAATCGACCATAATATCAGACACCCAAACTACCATTTTTTGTGTGTGTTTCCTTCTATTTTTCCATCCTTAGTTTATGTAGCTGTACTCATACAATATACAAATATTTTATTTCATTTTTTCAATTTATTACAATTTTAAACATTTTTAAATGTCTAACATTTCTACACTTAATCACAATGTGTTTCATCATTCCTTTATTACTGTTTACATATTTGCCTTTATAAATAGCGCTGTGGTGACATCTTTTATATAGAGAGATTTTTCTAAAGTTAGCATTTCCTCGAGATAGACTTTAAAAATGGAATTACAGAGTAAATGTGTCACAACATCCTTTGGTACCTTGAAGTACCCTGAAAATTACTTTCTAAAGGGTTGACATAGGTGAGATAGGCCATTTTATCACTTCTCTGACAATACTGCGTATTCTCATTAAGTAAACATTCATTATCAGAGCATGGTGCCTTGTGCCTGTAGTCCCAGCTACTGGGAAGGCTGAGGTAGGAAGATCTCTTGAGCCCAGGAGCTAGAGTACAATCTAGGCAACAGAGTGAGATACTGTCTTGAAAAAAGCAATTAAAAAAAATTCATTATAGACTTGATAGGCAAAGAATTGTGTCTCATTTTTATGTTTTTTTATTTTTATTTTTTATTTTATTATTTTTTTTTTTTTGAGACGGAGTTTCGCTCTCGTTACCCAGGCTGGAGTGCAATGGCGCGATCTCCGCTCACCGCAACCTCCGTCTCCTGGGTTCAGGCAATTCTCCTGCCTCAGCCTCCTGAGTCGCTGGGATTACAGGCACGCGCCACCATGCCCAGCTAATTTTTTGTATTTTTAGTAGAGACGGGGTTTCACCATGTTGACCAGGATGGTCTTGATCTCTTGACCTCGTGATCCACCCGCCTCGGCCTCCCAAAGTGCTGGGATTACAGGCTTGAGCCACCGCGCCCGGCCTCATTTTTATTTTTTAAAAAGATCTTTTTATGAGTGAGAACAAACATGTCACAATCTATTCATTAATATGTTACAGTTTTTCCATAGGTCCTTTGCATGTCATGTATCTCCCAGGATGTTAGTGTGGTATGTGGAAGTGGGAAGAAGTGTTAGGAGTGAAGTTCTTAACACTTCTGTAAATTTGAGTAACCATTGTATTTATCAAATGTGGTAACTTTTATTGCTTTTGCTTTAATATTTTCCTTCAGGAATGCTTACTGTCAATGTGGAAAATTTACTGTTTCTCGACACGCAAAATTTTAATTCTTAGAAGCTGTTTCCATTATGACTTTTTTAAACTTTTAAGTTCAGGGGTACATGTGCAGGTTTGCTACATAGGTAAATTGTGTGTCATGGGGTTTGGTGCACAAATTATTTTGTCACCCAGATAATAAGCATGGTACCTAATAGGTGGCTTTTCAGTCCTTACCCTCACTCCACCCTCCACCCTCAAATGGGCCCTGGTGTCCATTGTTCCTTTCTTTGTGTCCATAGGTACTCAATATTTAGCTTCCACTTATAAGTGAGAACATGTAGTATTTATTTTTCTGTTTCTGCATTAGTTTGCTTTGGATAATGGCCTCCAGCCCCATCCATGACCCTGCAAAGGACATGATCTCATTCTTTTTTATGGCTGCATAGTATTCCATGGCATATATGTAGCACATTTTCTTTATCCAGTCTGGCATTGATGGGCACTTAGGTTGATTCCATGTCTTTGCTATTGTGAATAGTGCTTCAGTGAACTTACTCATGCATGTGTCTTTATGGTAGGAAGATTTATATTCCTTTGGGTATATACCAAATAATAGGATTGCTGGGTCAAATGTTAATTCTGTTTTAAGTTCTTTGAGAAATGGCCAGACTGCTTTCCACAATGGCTGAACTAATTAACCTTCCCACCAGCAGTGTATAAGTATTCCCTTTTCACCCTGACCTCATCAGTTTATTTTTTGACTTTTTTTTTTTTTTTTTTTTTTTTTTTTTTTAAGATTCTATAGCTTTTACTTTGGAGTAGCCATGAGATATCAATACAAACTTACTGGTTTACAACAAAATGGTTGGATGCAAACAGTGGTTTTTATCTCAACACCATTAGAAAGGTCTTCTAAACTAGAAGTTACATTTTTTTAAGTAAAAACCACATGCTCTGATTTTTTACAAACTTTACCAAAACACATCTTATTCTTTCACTATTCTTAGTATTCTTAATTCCTAGTAAAAAACCTAGGATCACTTAATTTATCTGACTGGTATGAGATAGTATCTCATTGTGGTTTTGGTTTGCATTTCGCTGACGATTAGTGATGTTGAGCATTTTTTCATATGCTTGTTGGCCATATGTATGCTTTGTTTTGAAAAATATCTGTTCGTATCCTTTGCCCACTTTTTCTATGGGGTTGTTTTTTGCTTGTTAACTTGTTTGTTACTTATAGATGCTGGATAGTAGACCTTCGTTAGATGCATAGTTTTCAAATATTTTCTCCCATTCTGTAGGTCGTCTGTGTACTTTGTTGATAGTTTCTTTTGCTGTGCAGAAACTCTTTAGTTATATTAGGTCTCATTTGTCAATTTTTGTTTTTGTTGCAATTGCTTTTGGTGTCTTTTTCATGAAGCCTTTACCTGGTCCTGTGTTCAGAATGGTATTCCCTAGCTTATCTTCCAGGGTTTTTATAGTTTTGGATTTTAGATTTAAGTCACATCTTAAGTTAATTTTTATATATGATATAAGGAAGGGGTCTAGCTTCAGCCTTCTGCATATGGCTAGCTAGTTATCCCAGCACTGTTTATTTAATAGGATATCCTTTCCCCACTGTTTGTCCTTTGTTATTTTTTCTATCACTCTTAAGCATAAAAGTGACTCCTCCATGCTTAGTATTATTGATATTTACGTCTTCACTGATTGATAAAATAGTTTGACTTTAAAAATAAATCTTAACGATGGATCCACCTTGAATTTGTTTGGGAATGTGGTGTGAGATTTCTAACTTCAACAAAGAGCCATATTACACTGTAACCCATAATACTTTCCTTAGTAAGGCAGAGAGTGAATATTAAATTGAGCTGCTGATAGCTTTCAGCCACCCATTTACCAGTGTATCATTTTTCACTGGTAAATGGGTGGCTGAAAGCCATCATTTGATAAACGGCCAAATGGTAAATGGCTTTTTTGTAAAAATTAGTCTTTTTTACAAAAGAGCTATTTAAAAATCTATACAAGCTCTCTAGGACTGTTGTATTTGTTGACGAGATGAGGGTAACTTATTTGGCATCTGAACAAATTAATTAAAATATTTTATGGTAGTCCTAGACAGATTTGGAGGTAGGAAAGTGGAAACAGTTTCTTTCTGTGTCTCTGTCTCTGTCTGTCTCTGTCTCTGTCCCTCTCTTTCTCTGTGAGAATTCAATAATCTTAGCAAAGCCATTTAATTTAATAACTATAGCAAAACCAGTTGAACAACTGGATATCAGCCACTGGTATCACCACACCAAGTTTCCACTACTATAAGATCACAAGCTTTAACTTGCCTATCTGTCAAGCCCAGGTGCAAAAAACTGGACTAGGTGCAAAAGGGATACAGGGATGCAGACACAAATTCAGTCATCCAGGAATTCACAGTCATAATCTAAATGCTTCATGATCTTCATGGTTTCCTTCATCCTTACCATGCTGATAGTCTAATTTCTTCACTATTGCTACATGATTTTATACAGCTATTAAACACTGGTTTAAATTCTTGAAGACAAGTCAGCAGCAGTTTCTGTTTTATAACTTTGTCACCTTTGAATAAGTGATAAACAGAGGACAATTTTGTTAATCTATTACATTTGAAGTTATAAGAAAATAACCTAGTTTATTGGAATATTACTTGAACAGCAAACAAACATCAATAGGTTGGGAAAAGTACCGTAGATCTATTCCAGCTCTGCAATCTCATCTGCTAGGTGACCATGGATCCATCATTTAGTCGTTCTGGGTTGCATTTCTCATACCTTAAACAAAGGCACACACAAGATGATTTCTAAGGCTTACAATTCTAGTGTTTGATGAAAATCATTCTGAAAAATTTAGAATATTGTATATGCCCTTCTGTTCATATTTATACTATTCAGGAAGTCTGTATATAAAGACATAATTCGGACCCATTATAACGCTTGCCAATTTCTTAGGTTATTAAATGCAAGGCAGCTGTGCTTTGGGATCAGAAGAAACCCTTCTCCATTGAGGAAATAGAAGTTGCCCCACCAAAGACTAAAGAAGTTCGCATTAAGGTAAGCATGAGCCCTGGAGAACTTACACCAAAAATGTTATCAAACTTACATTGAATATAGCACTGGTTGGGTTGGATTCTTAAATAAGGAGATGCTTCCCAAGTTTGAAGTATTAATTCCCTTACTGGCTCTTGTATATTGTTAAGGATCTGGTCATACTGGATGTAAAATTAATGAGCTCATTATCCTTTTAAAAAACAACAGTGCTAACATGCTTTATTAAACTTTTGATTTGTTGAATTCTTATTCAATTCTTATCTAATATAGTGTCTAATTTAAAAATGGTTAATAATCATAGCTAAAGACTTCTTTTAAAATCTTCTGGGAGTCAAGTTGTTTTGAGATTACTTTTCACAAAGAATGAGGAACTGACCTGTGCCTGGAGAAATGACAACTTCCTTGAGTATTTTTCTCCCTTTATTTGGACAGAGTTTAACCTTGGCTTTGGACACCAGTTGTTGAGTAGGCATTGCTGCCAATCTTTCTTTGACTCTTTTACTGTTACCTGAGCACTACAGGAGCAGTAAGATTTTGCTCCTCACTTACCTTCTTGAATGCTAGTTCCTCTATTCTTTGTTAAGAGAGTCTAAGAAGGGCCTAGCTATAAAAACCTACTTTGGGGCCATCACATGGTAACATCTGCATTCTGGTTCCCTCACAAGAGCACTAATTTACTATAGAAAGGCACCAAGATTCAACCTAGAGTTCGAGGGAGCAGTACCATAAGTTCTTTCAGAGAGGGATCTTGCCTTATGGTTGATTTTTGGCTCAGAATCTTCTAAGAGTGAACATTGTTATATTAGGCAATGATATTGAATAAACAATTATAATTTCTTCAAGAAGTTAAATATTCTCCCAATAGTGAAATGATCAGTTTGTTGATTGGTGCAATGTTTTTGTCTTTGAACACAGATTTTGGCCACAGGAATCTGTCGCACAGATGACCATGTGATAAAAGGAGCAATGGTGTCTAAGTTTCCAGTGATTCTGGGACATGAGGCAACTGGCATTGTAGAGAGCATTGGAGAAGGAGTGACTACAGTGAAACCAGGTATATGCAATTGTCAAGCCACAAGTTTGAAATAATTAGGCTTTGATTAGCCTATCAAAGAAAATAGCACACACTAGGAATTATTAGAGGGATCTTTAGCACAATTCAGGGAAATAAGAATACAATAATGAATTTTACAGAGTAATGTTTAATTTGGCAAAATCACAACCTTTAGAAGGCAAACCTTATACTGTTTATAAACCTCAGACTACCTTTTTAAAAGTCTTACTTGTAGTATGGGCTTAATTCGTATTTATTTCATATTTTAACATTAATGAACAGAATCTTATATCATGATGCTTTTTTCCTGTAGGTGACAAAGTCATCCCTCTCTTTCTGCCACAGTGTAGAGAATGCAATGCTTGCCGCAACCCAGATGGCAACCTTTGCATCAGGAGCGAGTAGGTTTCAGTCACTTTTACTTTGATGTTATTTAAATTGTTCCTGTGCTAATTTTTGAATTGAATTAATTAATACATGTATTTAATGTCTCAAATAGCATTACTGGTCGTGGAGTGCTGGCTGATGGCACCACCAGATTTACATGTAAAGGCAAACCAGTTTATCACTTCATGAACACCAGTACATTTACTGAGTACACAGTGGTAGATGAATCTTCAGTTGCTAAGATTGATGACACAGCTCCACCTGAGAAAGTCTGTTTAATTGGCTGTGGGTTTTCCACTGGATATGGGGCTGCTGTTAAAACTGGCAAGGTAAGAAACAGGGTAGGCTACTTTCTTTCTTTCTTCTTTCCTTTTCTTAAATAATTTCCTTGGAGTCTTGAAGAGTTTTGGGAAAAAAGAAAGTTTTAAAACTATATTGCATATGCAGACTGCCAAGCAACTCAATGCCAAATCAAGAAAGAAAAATAAAAAATTCAGATAAGAAATGTTGTTTCTTAAAAAGTGGAAATAAAACTTCTAGATTTAATTTTTGTTTCTTCCACATCTCCTTTAGGTTCAAATTTCTAAATTTATATTTGCATTTAAATTTATTTACAAATGACTCAGAGTTATGATTTTTTAAAATTTCTTCTATTTAAAAATGGAATTCATGTGCAGACATGTAGGTTTGTTACACAGGTATATGTGTGTGATAGTGGTTTGCTGCACCTATTGACCTATCCTCTAAGTTCCCTCCCATCACCCCACTACACCCCAACAGGCCCTCGTGTGTGTTGTTCCCCTCTCTGTGTCCATGTGTTCTCATTGTTCAACTCCCATTTATAAGTGAGAGCATGTGGTGTTTAGTTTTCTGTTCCTGTGTTAGTTTGCTGAGGATGATGGCTTCCAGCTTCATTAATGTCCCTGCAAAGGACATGATCTCATTCCTTTTTATAGCTGCATAGTATTCCATGATGTATATGTACTACATTTTCTTCATCTAGTATATCATTGATGGGCATTTGGTTAGGTTCCATATCTTTGCTGTTGTAAATAGTGCTGCAATAAATATACATGTGTATGTGTCTTTACAGTAGAATGATTTATGTTCCTTTGAGTATATACCCAATAATGGGATTTCTGAGTCAAATGGTATTTCTGGTTCTAGACCCTTGAGAAATTGCCATACTGACTCTATGACAGTTGAACTAATTTACATTCCCACCAATAGTGTAAAAGTGCTCCTATTTCTCCACATCCTCTCCAGCATCTGTTGTTTCCTGGCTTTTTAATAATTGCCATTCTGACTGGTGTGAGATGGTATCTCATGGTGGTTTTGATTTGCATTTCTCTAACGATCAGTGATGTTGGGCTTTTTCATATTTTTATTGGCCATGTAAATGTCTTCTTTTGAGAAGTGTCTGTTCATATCCTTTGCCCACTTTTGGATAGGGTTATTCATTTTTCTTGTAAATTTGTTTAAGTTCCTTGTAAATTCTGGGTATTAGACCTTTGTCAGATGGGTAGATTGAAAAAATTTTATCCCATTCTGTAGGTTGCCTGCTCACTCTGATGATAGTTTCTTTTGCTCTGCAGATGCTCTGTAGTTTAGTTAGATCACATTTGTCAATTCTGGCTTTTGTTGCAATTGCTTTTGGCATTTTTGTCATGAAGTCTTTGCCCATGCCTATGTCCTGAATGATATTGTCTAGGTTTTCTTCTAGGGTTTTTATGGCTTTGATTTTTACATTTAAGTGTTTAATCCATCTTGAATTAATTTTTGTATAAGGTGTAAGGAAGGGGTCCAGTTTCAGTTTTCTGCATACAGTTAGCCAGTTTTCCCAGCACCATTTATTAAATAGAGAATCCTTTCCCCATTGCTTGTTTTTGTCAGATTTGTTGAAGATCAAATGGTTGTAGATGAGTGGTGTTATTTCTGAGGTCTCTGTTCTGTTCCATTGGTCTATGTATCTGTTTTGGTACCATTAGCATGCTGTTGTGGTTATTATAGCTTTGTAGTATAGTTTGAAGTCAGGTAGCGTGATTACTCTAGATTTGTTCTTTTTGCTTAGGATTGTCTTTGCTATGCAGGCTCTTTTTTGCTTCCATTTGAAAATTTTGGTTCCATATGAAATTTAAAGTAGTTTTTTCTAGTTCTGTGAAGAAAGTCAATGGTATCTTGATGGGATAGCATTGAATCTATAAATTACTTTGGGCAGTATGGCCATTTTCATGATATTGATTCTTCTTATACATGAGCCTGGAATGTTTTTATTTCCTTGAACAGTGCTTTGTAGTTCTCCTTGAGGAGGTCTTTCACGTCCCCTGTAAATTGTATTTTTAGGTATTTTATTCTCTTTGTAGCAATTGTGAATGGGAGTTCTCTCATGATTTGTGTTTTTAACTGGAGGCCCTTTTCAGGTTTTACTTTTTGAGCCTAACACCTAACATGTTCACAGGTCAAACCTGGTTCCACTTGTGTCGTCTTTGGCCTGGGAGGAGTTGGCCTGTCAGTCATCATGGGCTGTAAGTCAGCTGGTGCATCTAGGATCATTGGGATTGACCTCAACAAAGACAAATTTGAGAAGGCCATGGCTGTGGGAGCCACTGAGTGTATCAGCCCCAAGGACTCTACCAAGCCCATCAGTGAGGTGCTATCAGAAATGACAGGCAACAATGTGGGGTACACCTTTGAAGTTATTGGGCGTCTTGACACCATGGTAAGAGCCAAAACTTAAGAAGCCACAAAATACCCAAGTTATTAAATATACACAAAGTAAATTTAATTTTCTATAGCTTTATTAATAGTCAATGATGGAAATAGCTTTGTGATTGTCGGTTTTACTCAGCCAAAACTAATAATCTCATAGCAATTTTGCCTAAAAAGTCAAACACTTAAGAGCAGGTTCACCTGACTAAAGTTAAATACCATATCATACCACTCTCAGCTGACTAGAGGGTAAGGTAGTCAACCCTTCTAGATAATTGTTTTAAGTATGATCTTTCTTGTATATATAGATTTCTTGGCAAAAGTGATACTATCTCTTGAATGTTAGCAAAGTAAGCATAAGAAGGTGACTGAGTAGAAGTGAGGAAGAGACACAAGGGAAAAAGGGGTTATTTCAAATCTTCCCCAAATCTGTAATCCATCCAGCTTCTCACTCTTTACACTTGAGCTTTGTTTTCCCTCATCTGAATTCCCTTAGAATATGATCCTTCAACTTTCTTTTTTCTTCTTCTTCTTTTTTGATATGAAGTTTCACTTTTGTTACCCAGGCTGGAGTGCAATGGTGATCTCGGCTCACTGCAACCTCTGCCTCCCGGGTTCAAGTGATTCTCGTGCCTCAGCTTCCCAAGTAGCTGGGATTGCAGGAACCCACCACTACATGGTGGCTCATGCCTGTAATCCCAGCACTTTAATGGGCCAAAGCAGGATCACCTGAGGTCAGGAGTTCAAGACCAGCCTGGCCAACATCTTGAAACCCCGTCTCTACTAAAAAAAATACAGAACCTTCAACTTTCTAACCATGCCTCCTGTATGGCAGTCTGCAGCACCAGACTTTCAGTTAGATCTGTAAAACGGATCCAGGGTTCCTGGAACTGGAAAGCTCCATCCTGGTGTAGCATAAGGAGATTTGGAAAAATGGAATAAAGCCATTTTTGCTCAAGATTGAGTAGCAAATTAAATTCACCTTAATGCTTTTGGTAATTTAGGAATAAATGTCCTTAATTTATCATTGTAGTCATACTCCTTTCCTAGTGAATCACTTAGATTTATTTCCTATCAACAAATAGCATTCTAGGTCATAAGTATGAAGCCATCCATGGTATTGGATATATTATTAGAACCTAGTGACTTCCAGGTGCTACTTGATGAAGACTGATCTCTAAAAATGATGCTATCATCTGTTGCTACAATCTAGCATGTATTAAATTATCAATTAATAACTGGATGGGCCAATGACCAGAAAATGTGAGTCAGTCTTAGAAATGCTCCCAAGAAAAAGGACTCATTTGTCCCACATTTTAGTATTTTATTTACTTTTCAGACTAAACGTAAAAAGAAAACTATGCTAAATTATTTGGTATAGTTAATTCAAGTTAGCTTAGTTCAAATGACTTTCTAAGACTTATCTGGAATGGTGTTATTCGTATGAAAATATCACAAGAATTTCCCCTGTGTTTCAGTCCATGGTACACCAAAATTGCCACAAACACTGACCACATTGATTGCTGTTTGCTGCCTTAAAGGGAAAATGTGTATGGAAATTTAATTAAGTGCTAATGTTGCACTGAAAATTTTTTAAAGCAAGTAAAAAACAGAAGGTGGCCTAATTTAATTTCATGACTTTGCCAAAGTGCATAGGTCATTTCGGAGCTAACGTTACACTGTAAGAGACATAGGAAGCAAACAATCTCCTCCATTTTAAACTCAGATTGACGCCCTGGCATCCTGCCATATGAATTATGGAACCAGCGTGGTAGTAGGAGCTCCTCCATCAGCCAAGATGCTCACCTATGACCCGATGCTGCTCTTCACTGGACGTACATGGAAAGGATGTGTCTTTGGAGGTGAGGAAAGCAAAGCCCCTGAATTGCGTGTGATGGCTTTCACTCTGTTGCTTGGCAAGTGGGAGAAGCCTATTTCCTCAGGCCTTTCTTTCAAGAATAAGTATGAAGTGATCTAAAATGGAACTGTGACCATAATAACAGAAAAGAAAATTCTCCACTACTCACCTTGATGTAGAACTAATATTCATGGACACATTTTTAATATTAGCCTCTGCAATGCAATTTCCCCAAAGGCCTGAATGAGAGACACCAGTAGTGTTTCTATAGGGATGATTTATGTGACAGGAAGTTCTGATTTAATCCATTATTATTAATATATATAAGAATGTGTATTAAATAGAATTTATTCTATAAATATTGGCACCCAAAAAATCCTGGACCCAAGCCAAAAGCAACAACAACAAAAAAGGGATTGTCACATTTTATGGGAACAGTTCAGATTCACACTGTAAAGACTTAGATTATCACTCAACAATTAATATTGTTTTAGTAAAGATGGAGCCAGGGTCACTCTGCTCAAGGCAGGTGACACAGTGAGTCCTTTTATTCCCTCCTCCACAAAGTCTCATTTTCTAGTGCTTTCATATAGTGTTGTACTGGGTGCTTTGAAAGCACTTCCAATATTAGAGTTTGCCTTATACAATATAAGAGAATAATAACTGTTCAAGTACTTGTTAAGAGTACAAAAAGGAGAAAATGATTGTTCTTGACTTAGGTATACAATGTAGCAAAAGATACAAAAACAAATATAGAAGAAACAATATACAAATAAGTGTAGGTCTAGATATTATAAAACAAATTATAAGAGGAGATTTTTTTAGCATTTACTCTATGTTAAAAAATTTACACTAATGTGTTAGTTTATTTTATTTCTCAGTAACTCTCTGAAGAAGCTACTTAATGAATAATAAAATTGAGACTTGGAACTATTAAGTTTTTGCCCCTGTAGGTCTAAATGAGAACTGAGATTTAAAACTGGTCCATGGGAGAACAAACTTTGTCCTCTTTCTACATTACTACTTGGGGCATTAAAAAGCAAGAGGCTGGTTGTTATAGATGAGGTTTCTAGAGAAGGTTTCTTGTGGAAAATAAAACTTGAATTGAGGAATAAAACAATAAGAGATATAAATGGAACCTGTTTGCTTTGACTATTTGTGTGAAGTGGGAAGATGATAGATTATTCAGGAATATTAGAAGTAAAAATCAATTATTCAGCAAATATTTGTTGAGTGTATACTGAGAACAGGTACCATTGTGTTTACGGTGTACCATTCCAGGAGCTAGGAATGGAGAAGAGACAAAACATACCGAGTCCCTAATCTCAGGAGGTGCAAGAATCCTCTCATTTTGGTCTAGAAAGATTGACAATAAATAAATGAATGCAGAGTACACCATATAGTTACAAGTGCAAAGGATACCAATAGAGGATGAGCAGTAGGCAGTCCCAGAGGACCAGGGTGGAGGTGGAAGCGAATGCTATTTTATAAAGTTCAGGGAAGGCCTCCTTGATAAGGTAACATTTGAGCAAAAACATCAATGAAAAAAGATATTCAAAATTCTTGGGAAAGAATATTCCAGGAAGGGGACATAGTAAACACAAAAGGGTGTTTGCAAGAACTGTAAGAACAGGGAGAAGGTCACTATTGATACAATGGAGTGAGGACAGAGGACAGTCACAGCTGGGGCCAGAGGGCCAGATCATAAGGGGCCTTTGGGCCACTGAAAGGTTTTAGGAGTTTATTCTGAGAGAGAAGGAAAACCACAGAGGCTTCTGAGGGAGGTGTCACCTGTTCTGAGTTCCATTTTAGCACTCTCTTTCTGGCTGCTCTATGGGGAATATTCTATACGGGGGCAAATGGCACGAGCAGGGAGATCATGGACAAAGTTATTATAATGCAGGAAGGAAGGATGCTGACTTAGAGTGATGGGGCTGGTGAGAAGCAGTCAGATCTTGAATATATTTTGAAGGTAGAGCCAACAGAATTTGCTGAAATAGTTATTGTATGACAAAAAGTGTAGAATCCAAGATTTGGGGGCCTAGGCAACAGGAATAATGTCATTGTAATCATTTATTGAGAAGGAAGACTATGGAAGGAATAGATTGGGGGCTAGGGTGGAAGCTGTAGAAACTAGGAGTGGTTTGGGGCAGATTACACTTGTACGCCTGTGAGATATCCGAATAAAGATATCTGCAAAATATAAGCAATTGGATATAAGTCTGTAGTACAGGTAGAGGTTTAGGTTGGATATAGAAACCTAAGTGTTTTAAGCAGAGTATATTGAAAGCCACGAGACTCGAGGAGATCACTCTAGAAGTAAATGCAAATAAAGAAAAGAAATGGACCAAGGACCAAGCCCCAGGAATCCTCAGAGAGGTCTGGGAGATGCTGAGAACCCAGCAAAGATGTGTGGAAGAAGTAACTAGTGAGGAAGGTAATTAACAATGATAACAATGATGATGTAGTATCTAAAAGCTAAAGGAACAGAGTGTTTGAGAAAAGGGGAGCCACCAACGGGATCAGTTCCACCTACAGTTCCTGTAAGAGCGGGAGTAAGAATTGACCCTTGTCTGGGTCAAAATGGAGCTCAAAGATGACCTTAATGAGAACTCTTATAGGACAGTGCTGGGGGCAAGAGCGTAATCAGAATGGGCTCACGGAGGATGAGAGGAAAGGAACAGGATCCAGAAACGGTGAACTGGAGACAATTATTTCTATACAGTAAACAAGTTTTTCTGTAATAGGAGCAAGGTGAGCAGAATGCGATGTGAGTATCAAGAGTTTTTTTAACCTTTGTTTTTTTTAATTTAATTTTTATTTTTATTTTACTTAAATTCTGGAATATATGTGCAGAACATGCAGGTTTGTTACATTGGTATACATATGCCATGGTGGTTTGCTGCACCTATAACCTGTCATCTAGGTTTTAAGCCCTGCATGCATTAGGTATTTGTCCTAATGCTCTCCCTACCCTTGCCCCCCTTCACCTGACAGGCCCCAGTGTGTGATGTTCCCCTCCCGTGTCCGTGTGTTCTCATTGTTCAACTCTCACTTATGAGTAAGAAACATGTGGGGTTTGGTTTTCTGTTCTTGTGTTAGTTTGCTGAGAATGATGGTTTCCAGCTCATCCATATCCTTGCAAAGAACATGAACTCATTCTTTTTTATGGCTGTAAAACCTTTGTTTCTTATGATGGGACAAATACAGTTATTTGTTTGCTGCTGGGAATGATCTAATACAGGGAAGGTGATAGTGCAGGAAAGAGAAGAAATAAATATAAGGTAATAAAAGGTAAAGATTATTTAGTAATGTCTAAGGAGAAAACGTGTGCTTATTTACAGGTTTGAAAAGCAGAGATGATGTCCCCAAATTAGTGACTGAGTTCCTGGCAAAGAAATTTGACCTAGACCAGTTGATAACTCATGTTTTACCATTTAAACAAATCAATGAAGGATTTGAGCTGCTCAATTCAGGGCAAAGGTAACTGTTTCTTATGATGATCCTGTCTCTTCTCCCAGGCTACTTTTAAAATTTAGTACTTATAAATGTGCCTATTTTCTTCATATTTTATTTCTAATTATTTAACCTAGCCAGATTGATACAGGTGATTACTTCTCTTTACCCACTGTATTAGTCCATTTTATACTGCTTTAAAAAACTGCCCAAGACTAGGTAATTTATAAGAAAGCGATTCAATTGACTCACAGTTCAGCATGGCTAGGGAGGCTTCAGAAAACTTAATCATGGCAGAAGGCAAAGGGCAAGCAAGGCACCTTCTTCACAGCCTGCAGGAAGGAGAAGTGTCAAGCAAAAGGGGGAAGAGCCCCTTACAAAACCATCAGATCTTGTGAGAACTCACTCAACTATCATGAGACTACCATGAGGGAAACTGCCTCATGATTCAATTACCTCTACCTGGTCTCTTCCTTGACACGTAGGGATTATAGGAATTACAATTCAAGATGAGATTTGAGGTGGGGGGGCACAAAGCCTAACCATATCACCAACTCAGCATGTCATTGTCCTATGTTAACCAATTTTTAAAAAGCTTTTGGATTTTGTTTACCTAGTTGACTTCATTGTGGCTATTTTTATTTCATCATAATGCTGCTAGTTATTGCAAGTAGGCCACAGAATTTCCTTATCTTACAGTTTTCAAAGTGCTTCCTCAAGTGTGCATTTTTCAGACCCCCATAGGCCAGGTATTCTTTTTACCATTTTTAGATGAAGACTAAGATTATGAGATGCAAATAAATAACTCATCAGCCCTGCTGGGGTAGTGCCAGGATACAAACTAATTGCAAAACTTGTGCTCTTTTGACCACATAACAAACTTCGCTGACAGAGCTTGGCAAGCTCTGGGTAAACACAGGTGTTGTGATTACTACTCTTGTTGCTTCTAAGGATTGGGCGAGGGTAGACATCAAGTATGGATTCATGCAAATTTTATCTACAACGTCTAACTCATGGAGGTCTCAAACAGCAATCAAAAAGCCTGTCTACAAGATGAAATGAATTTCACTCATTGGGTCTATAAATAATTATTGAGCTTCCACTATGTGCCAAGGATATGGATTTCATTAGTAAAAGGAACTATACATTGACATCCAAACTTTTATTATTTTTTTTACCTGAGAGCTTTTTCAATGTTGTGTCTTGACACCACATCTGGTCTAGCCTAAAGGGTCACTGTATTATGAACATATGTTTTTTTAAGGAAGTAAACAATGGGATTGTGTAAGAAAAACTGTCAGAACCACTCAATACTCCTTTACTTAGATAAGCAAAACTAACAGCTTAGTATGGCCTGTTTGGAAAATAATTACTATATTATATGTTTTCCAAAGAAACATAAATTCTGCTTTCAAGAATTTTGCTTCACATATCATCTTAACACAGGGATATCCAAAGTAACATTTGTAAACCTAAATGCTTCAATGTCCATTTACTTCCTGCACAGCTCCATTTGAAAGTCCCACTTACATCACCTTCACTCAAAATAATTTTTTCACCAGTAATTTTTATCTCAGCAATTGTATCATGCATTCCTCCTTTATAGATGAGAATCCATGGCATCATGTCTGACTTCTTTTTCACTCTTGCCTACCATATACAAGCTGACGCTAAGCCTTGGTGATGCAACCCTTGCTTTCTCCTTCAGCATGCCTCATCTCATCGCGCATGTTCATTGCTTTAGTTCAGTATCATCATTTCTGACCTGGACACAGTAGTGAGATAATAGGTTTTCCACCTTCGTATTAAAATGCATTCCAGTTAGTCTTTCACTAAGCTTCCAAACTCAAGTTTCCCAAAAATGTCAACATTTTAGTATGGTTTTGGAAGCCTTTACTATTGAACTAAAACCTATTTTGTTTCAACAGTTAAGGATTTGGCATCCATTCTATCAGCCGCTGCAGCAGGTTCTTGGGATAAAGTGAGGGGAGTAGGTCTCACCTACTTGTAGGATCTCTTGGGCATCCAGAAATCTAAGCACACTGGATTACCCTTCCTGTTCACATGTTCCTAGGCTTGTTCATGCTTTCTCTTTAGCCTAAAAACCCCTTTCCTCTTGTTGGCATTCTGAAATCATACTGATGCTTCCAGAATCAGTTTAGATACTCTCATCAGAGTTGCACAAGAAAGAAAACTAATTGGTAAGGACTTTGATCCCAAAGGATTTCCAATAACAGGATTTATCTGAAGTTTCTATGACAGAAAGGACAATTGTTTAAACTATCCTTTTTTGAAAGATATGAAAAGAAATCATTAAAACCTCTCATTTTACATTTCAGCATTAGAACTGTCCTGACGTTTTGAGATCCAACGTGGCAGGAGGTGTTGTGAGGGTGACCTGGAGTTTCTCTTTTGACAGTTCCCTCATCTGAGATCATGGATCTTTCTCAAAAATACAAGCAGAAGTAGAAGGCTTGGTGAAGACACAGAACCCTTATAAAGGATTATTAACATTTATAAACATTTAGAGTCTTGTGAGCCCCTGGGAATTAGTATAATAGCAATGTTAAAACTTTTAATTTACATTTTGTA
Source organism: Sapajus apella (assembly GCF_009761245.1). Classification (NCBI taxonomy): domain Eukaryota; kingdom Metazoa; phylum Chordata; class Mammalia; order Primates; family Cebidae; genus Sapajus; species Sapajus apella. The sequence continues at coordinate 3,684,291 of NW_022437064.1, forward strand.
AGACCATAATTGTATCTTTTAAAAATATATCCTTGGATTTTTACATTGAAATAGAGATTTTTAAGAGTTTCAACCAACTGCTGCAGATATGTGTCTCAAAGCAGATATAGCATGTAAAGACATAGTAAATGCATCTCCTAGAGTAATACTCACTTAACACATTGAAATTATTATATTTTAGATTTGAATATAAATGTATTTTTAAATATCTCTTATGAGTTAACTTGGATTAGATTTTGAAATCAGTTCATTCCATGATACATATTACTTGATTAGATTAAGAAAGACAGAAAAGATTAAGGGCAGGGCACATTTTTCAACGATTAAGAATCATCATTATATAACTTGGTGAAACTGAAAAAGTATGTCATATAAGTACATGAGGCTATTTGCCAGCATATATTAATATTTCAAAAAAATTCCTTTTTGTAATACTGAATATAAATGTAGAGCTAGAATCACATTATATTTATCATAATGTTCAGTTTGATACAGTACAGTTACAAGTCCCTATTTACTGTGCTAAGTAGTGACTCCATTTAATAAAAAGTGCTTTTATTTTTTAAAACTACGCTGATGTATCTCTATATATCTATAGCATGTTAAAAATACTTAAAATTAAAAATTGTACAAAATATTTTGGTGATATATTTTTAAACAGTCAATTTTACTTTGTTATTGAGTTTTTACTGGTTATAAAGAAAGTGTTGAAGCACCTGAAAACATAAAAATACTTTATAAGACACTTAAGAAGTTGGGTGGTCAGAGAAATGCAAATCAAAACAACATTGAGATACCATCTCACGCCAGTTAGAATGGCGATCATTAAAAAATCTGGAGACAACAGATGCTGGAGAGGATGTGGAGAAATAGGAACACTTTTACACTGTTGGTGGGAGTGTAAATTAGTTCAGTCATTGTGGAAGACAGTGTGGTGATTCCTCAGGGACCTAGACATAGGAATTCCATTTGACCCAGCAATCCCATTACTGGGTATATATCCAAAGGATTATAAATCGTTCTACTATAAGGACACGTGCACATGAATGTTCATTGCAGCACTGTTTACAGTAGCAAAGACCTGGAACCAACCCAAATGCCCATCGACGATAGACTGGATAGGGAAAATGTGGCACATATACACCATGGAATATTATGCAGCCATCAAAAACAACGAGTTTGTGTCCTTTGTAGGGACATGGATGAACCTGGAAACCATCATTCTCAGCAAACTGACAGAAGAGCAGAAGATCAAACACCGCATGTTCTCACTCATAGGCGGGTGTTGAACAATGAGAACACATGGACACAGGGAGGGGAGCACGACACACTGGGGTCAGTTGGGGGGAAATAGGGGAGGGACAGTGGGGGGTGGGAAGCTGGGGAGAGATAGCAAGGGGAGAAATGCCAGATGTAGGTGATGGGGAGGAAGGCAGCAAATCACACTGCCACGTGTGTTCCTATGCAACAATTTTGCATGTTCTTCACATGTGCCCCAAAACATAAAATGCAATAAAATAAATAAATGGGAAAAAAAATTAATAAATAAATAAGAATTTTTGAGCAATGACTTTAAAAAAAAAAAAAGAAGTTGGGTTGTCATAGCCGAAATTGAGGCTTACAATATTAGGACATAATATAGATTGGACAGTCCTACCATCGTAAATTGCAAAATGTCTAGGTATTTATGAACCACTTTTACATGATGAATATTTCCAAATGAAAAGTGGCTTGAACTCAAGGGGTAAAATTTCCTTTTTCTTTTACCAGCTTGTCAATCTAGGCTTAATATAGGTCTAAAAAACAGTTGAAATAGCTGAAAAGTATAAATAATTATTTTGAAATATCTCCATCATCAGCTAGATTTGGCTATGGCAATTCTCAAAATACTATGAATAGTTACAGCTTTTAAGAATTATATTTTACATATACATATATATCTATGTTTATGTCTGTAGATAGACATATAGATAAATGATAGACAGATGATAGAAGATAGATAGGTAATAGCTATAGATAAGTATAGAAAATCTCTACCCAAGAATCATCTGGAGACATTTCCTTCATTCATTAGCAATGTCTGTAGCTGGCACCTCAGAATCCATTAAGAAAGGAGAAACTGCCCCCCAAAAATCATTTTTAATAAGAAAAATAAGTAGAATAGATTAATTCCTTTGCATCTCTTGCCTCAAATTTTGGAAACATGTAAATAGGATACTGAAAGTAATATGCAAATATAAGTATATCAAAAGAAATAAATCCAAGAAGAAATAAACACATTTATGTTCTCAGATCTCAGTTTTTTAAAAATGAAATCCACTTTATGCCTAGAGCTTCCTACAAATTATATTTTGACAAATATGCTGCATATGTGACAATATAGTTAATATTTATTATGATATTTTGTGGAATCATTCCTCATGTCTGAGCCTATCATGGCCAAACAATGAGCAGAAAGACCTACTATCTTTCTCAGGGTAACCTGCCCATGAATAGCATTTTGAGTCATCAGAAAACACTGAAGAGATCAGAAAATCTGCTTATTTTGCATATTTCTTATTTCTGGTCAATGAAACCACAAAGCATTGTCAAACCGAGTTCTTGAATATAAATCAAAATATAAGTAAGCAGTAAGTAGCTAGAAGAATGCTAAAAGAAATATCCAACTTCTTCTTTAAAGAATAATCTAGACTTTTATCACTTTAACTGATATGTAGAGAATATTCATTCATTGGGCATTTTTTTTTCTTAATTTCAACCATGTATCAAGCACTGAGCTAGGTGTTTGGTATAATGTAATGCATAAAACAGTTAAGGTCTCTTCCCTTGCAGAGCATATGGTCTAGTAGTGAAGGCAGCTCCTCTCTGCTAGAAACTGAACACTCTTCAGGACACCCTGGCTGCAGAAAGGAGTGACCCACTGCAGGTCTCCTCAGGGCTGTTTTATCACTCAATAAAGGTCCTCTTTGCCTTGCTCACCTTCAGTTGCCTGCATACCTTATTCTTCCTGTTCACAGGACAAAAGCTTGGGATCCACCAAATAGGCGGGCTAAACGAGCTGTAACACAAACAGAGCAGAAACACACCCCTTGCTCACCATGTTGTAGGCGACAAGAAGAGAAGAGAGAGATAGAGAGAAGAGCTGTGACCCTTTGGGGAGCCCAGACCTAGGAGCTCCCCACACCAGGGCTACAACACCCTCTTTGGAACCCTATGGTTCCTGATGTCTCCAAGCTTCCAGGCACCACTGCATTCTTGGTGTCAGCTGAGGAAGTTGCTTATGGTGTGCCTGGTCCAGCTGCAGACTTGCAGGAAGCTGGTGCTCATGCCAGCACCTGGAGCTGTCCACCCCACTGCAGCCAGCATGCCAGGCTGTGCACAGTGGCCAGACCCCACAGTTCTTCACACATCCTTCATCACTTCATGGCTAGCTCACCCTTGGTGGGTGTGGGATCCAGACCAGTAGCATGAGCTGAATATAGCCTGCCAGGCCAGGTGAGCAGAACAAGCTCAGCAGACCAGAGCAAAACACAAGCAAAGGCACCACTAGCCACGGAGGCTTCTGGCTGGCAAAGCAACATCCCAAGGCTCCAGTAACAGTAGGAGACATTTAATAAGTAAATAAACATATAAGTATATTACTTGAATTTTTGATAAATGATAAATAAGGCAATGATGAAGGTGCTGTGTTAGAAAAATGAAGAAAAACAGGAAGGCATTTCCAGCTTTCTGTAAGGAACTTGAAGGCTCTCCGAGGAGGTAAATTTAAGCTTGCATGGAAGGATAAGCTAGAGCCAGCCCTATGAAGAGAGGAGTAAAATTCTCTCAGGTGAAGGAACAACATGGCCAAATGCTAGTAATTTGGGAAAAGCTGACCTAATTATTTTTGGGAACTATAAAAGGGCCTGTGTAGCTGGTATTTGCTGCAAAACATTAATGATATTGTTTAGGTTCATGAAGCTGAAATAAATGCTAAATCCTTGAGGACATTTTTATACATTTATCTTAATAATCAGCTTCCTTCTATATACCTCCAGAAAATAATGTGATTTGATTACTACCAAGATTGACATAAAATTATTTTAATTTAGAGGAAGAAAAGGACTATACAGAAATAGCATTCCCAAGTGTACTCTCTCACCCATGACTCTAACTCCAGAGTCTGCAAAGATTTCTTCCACCAGCAATTTCCTTTTCTCATTTCTCTTTACATCTAAAATTATTTATATTTTTATGTCATGAGTAACTAAGACTTCATAAACTAGTTTGTAGTGTTCATCTTCTTCATTCCTAGGTATTTGTCAATTTTTTTATTCCTTACTCCCTCACAGAGTTGGAGTCCCTTCATTAAGGAACATCTCAATTACCTAGGCCACCAGCTTTAGGTTCCAGTAGTTTTTTACACCACATATCTGACTTTGTCTGTTACTCTGTAGGGTACAGAAAAGTGATAGATGCTCTCCCTGAGAGTCCATTCCATTTTACATGTAAAGTGTCAAAAATAAGAGCTACATTCTAAGCTCTTTCTCAAAACAGCACCTAGTATTAATAGAACATTCTGTGTCCAGTGGACATATGCAAACATTCTTAGCTGACTCAACAATTGAATTGAGAGAATTGCATATTTCTGGCAGGGTCAAGTGTCAGGCTCATTAAATGCATCTTCATGTTAGCCAAAGAATTGAATGAAATACCAAAGCAAGTTTTCGCAACAGTTCTTCCAGGTAGGCAAATTTTTTATTTTAAATTTGGATTTATTTTTCTGTTTTGTAAATGAATGAGACTCAAACTTCAGATTCAAATCAATATTTTAATTAAAAATAAAGTTTGCTAGCATTAGGACAAATACGTAACGCATACGGGGCTTAAAACCTAGATGACGGGTTGATAGGTGCAGCAAACCACCATGGCACATGTATACCTTTATAACAAGTCTACACATTCTGCACATGTACCCGAGAACCTAAAGTAAAATTTAGAAAAAAATGTTTAATTTGCAATGGCACATTTGAAAAAAAATAGATATGTTGTTTTAATTTTACTAGCATTTTATAAATTTCAATGCAACTTTTGACAAAGATCCACACAGTTACAAAACTACCTGGCATGCATGGTTTTGGTACTATTCATTCAGAAAGACCTCTTATAAAACAAATGTTCCTGCCAAAATAGGAAGTACAAATATTGTACTCTGATTGTGTATTACAACTTGTCAAAAGCATGATGTGGTGCCCTAATTCAGGAGGCCTGGGTTTGATTACAACTCTACCGCCAATTAAAATTCACAGTAGCTATTTTTTGAAATCTCATATAGCATTCTCAAAGGTTCTAAGTAGAATGAGGGTTCTTTTTTATTACTAATAACTTTTCTGTACCTACCATGGTTTTCAACGGGTTTCTGAAATTGTCATAAAGTTGGCTGTTGGTTTCTCTTTACCTTCCAAAAGAAGACTGAGGAGTGTCTCCCTTAGGAATAAAAGGTGCTAAAGCACTTGCAATTTTCTGCTTCAAAATAGGGGACTTAGCTCATGAATTTGTTCTAGAAAACTAGAATCACAGAATTAGTCTTTCCTGGAAGCCACTGAAAGTTCTAGGAAGCACTTGGCTACATTTGAAAGAAACACTCAAAAGAGATAGCTTGATCCAGGTCTAAATCCCTCAGAAGAAACAGGAGTGGACTGGGTTCTAGGGCCTCAGTCCGAGCACCATCAGGAGGCCTTATTTTATCCCTACCTGCTTATAGGATGCTTGGCATGGCAGAATTCTAATCCTACTTTGGGCTGTTGTCCCTTTGAAACTTAAAAATACTGAAACAATCAATTCTCTCTTCCTCTTCCCTGCTAGCTTGTTGCCCCGGTTCACTCCTTTACCTCTTGTCCAGATTCCTGCAATAACTACTGAATGCATGTCCCTGCCTACTACAGAATGACTTTGGAATTAATTTGAATGGCTTATTCAAATCCCCCAATTCTACCCATGGGAATGCTAAATTGAGCACTCTCTTCCTCTGTGCTTTAAATACAAAAAGTTTTTTTGAGAGCAAAGGAGAAAGCAGCATCACATTCATTCTCCACTGCTGCGGTTAGGCTTTGTTTCCCCACCCAAATCTCAACTTGAATTGTAATTCCCATAATCCCCATAATCCCTACATGTTAAGGGAGAGACCAGGTGGAGGTATTTAAATAATGGGGGCATTTCCTCTTGCTGTTCTCATGAAAGTGAGTTCTCATTCGATCTGAGGGTTTTATAAAAGGCTCTTCCCTCTTTGCTCAACACTTCTCCTTCCTGCTGCCTTGTGAAGAAGGTGCCTTGCTCCCCCTTTGCCTTCCTCCATAATTTTAAGTTTCCCAAGCCATGCTGAACTGTGAGTCAATTGAACCTCTTTACTTTATAAATTACCCATCCTTGGGCAGTTTTTTATAGCAGTGTGAGAATGTACTAATACATCCACATACTCTCACTTCAAGTTTTGGAGGAGGATACCTCATAGTCCCAGCATGGACAAGATATGTAGGACAGAGAGGCGATGCCCTGTTCATTGTGACCAGCTCTGCTTGGACCCCAGCTGATTCTTGTTCATGTAGGAGTGAGGGGAATGGACTACCACCTGAAAAGGGTGGATGGAGGTAATACCAGACACAGGTGCCTCCTAGGCTTAGGTCTTATCTCTGCCCTCCTTCTTTCCATCAGAACAGGAACTCTTTCTTATTCCTCCCTTTCCTTTGAGAAGAAGGAAACTTATATGTCATTGGCTTGTTTCCCTCTTAAAATCAAGGCAGAGGATTCAGGGTCTAATTACCATGGATTTACCTGCATTATCATTCATTGGAGACAAGCTTGGTTCTAAGCTTTGTTCTACTTTGGGAATTATGACATTCTTCTAGTGAGATTTACTCAGGTTTGAAATGTTTACTCAGCACTCACCAAAAATGTGGTCTACGTGACTTAATTTTTCATTGTTCTTTAGAAAATCACCAGTACTTAAAAAGAAATTTTGGTATCCTCTTGTCTTTCTTCAAGATAATTACAAAGAGATCTTCAAGAAATTTCACATACCTTGCCTCTTGTCTTACTCCCTTCAGATATAGCTTTCCCACTGTCCCCAGAGTCTAGCATCCAAAAGGCAAATCTGATTATGCCACTCTTTTGCTTAGTAAATATTCAGCGGCTCTACTTTGCCTCCAAGATTATTAATAGGTATCAAGGGCCCCTTGAGATGGGTTCCCATTGCTCCCTGCACTACTCAACATTCACAGGCAACATTAAAATGCTGCCCCCACCATGCAGGGTTTTATTTTCTTTCTTGCTTCCTCTCTTGCTACCTCTCCTCCTTGAATATTTTCTCACACTTCCCCCTTGTCTTGGCAAATTCCTGCTCATTTTTTAGGATTTAGTTTTGTCTTCACTCCTCCAGAGCATCTCCTCTGATCTCAGTGTGTCCCTAGTCTCTCAGTAACCTAATATAATTCTGTCTTTTCACGTACCGTGTTATCATTTAATTTGCTGTTTATGTGTTTGTTCTTTTGTAGGTCTAATCATCTACCTCAAGCTGCTGGCAGAGATGCTAACAAAAATAGATATTCAATAGATTTTTCTTTCTTTCTTTCTTTCTTTCTTTCTTTCTTTCTTTCTTTCTTTCTTCTTTCTTTCTTTCTTCTTTCTTTCTTTCTTTCTTTTCTTTCTATCTTTCTGAGGTTCTCAATGCTCAATTTAAAAAAAAAAATTTTCTCTACCTTTTTAATTTCAATAGGTTTTTGGGAAATAGGTGGTGTTTGGTTACATGAATAAATTTTAGTGAGTTCTGAGATTTTGGAGTACGCGCTACCTGAGCAGTACTACACTGTACCCAATGTGTAGTCTTTTATCCCTCACCCTTCTCCCACCTTTTCCCCTGAGTCCCAAAAGTTTATTGTATCATTCTTATGTTTTTGCATCCTCATTTGCATTCCCACTTATGAGTGAGAACATACTGTGTTTGGTTTTCCATTCCTGAGTTACTTCATTTAGAATAATGGTCTCTAATTCCATCCAGTTTGGTCCTTTTAGGACTGGTTTTCTCTGCAAGACTTATGAGGGCAAGAAGGTGGCAGCATCTAGCTATGAATGAGTTCATGCTGATGCTAGGAAGTGGAACAGAAATAACCGCTCCTTTTTGAGTGTATCTTGGGACATTTTTCCAACCGCCTAGTTTGCTTTTCTTTTCCAACAGAATTGAGAAAAATGAGGACACAGTTGAGAATTTTATGCTTGATGGAGACACCAAACGCAGAGGTGCTTGTCCATCTGAACCACCTGAGCCCATCCTTGCACTTTTGTCATGCAGACCCTGGGAACTGCTTTAGGGATGAGAAAAATGAACATGAAGTGGTCTGATCCATATGTAAACCATTATCTTGCTTACAGTTTCATAGACTGATGGAGTTATTGGGAGAGATTGCTTATATCTTCAATGTGACTTCGAGTCTGTCTTTTTATACTTTATTTACAATTATTAGTATTTAATCCCACAGAATGATCTCATTCTCCTATTTTAAGTGTTCTAATTCCAGCACACAATTCCTCTACCTATAGGTCCTAAATATATAATTGTAGGTTGAAAGAATGGTTTGTTCATTCAACCCTAAGCATTCAGTGGTTGCTACATTCTTTGTGTTATATTTTCTGATTTCCTTCTGTTGGTTAACTTCTAACTGATTAGGCTGAGAACTAGAATTTCTATCACAGTAGTATTCATGCTGAGTAGTCACTGCTTATTGATTTGTCTGGTGGAAAACCTGAAGGCAGAACCTGTATCAGTCAGGGTCTTGGCAGGGAGCCACTGTTTAATCAAATTAAGGCTTAATGGGAGATCATTAATATTTTCTTTTTCCAGAGGTATAGGCAGAGTTAATCACTCCAACAAGGAATGTTGCAGTATCCAGGGTGTCGCTACAGTGGGAAGCTATTCTCATCCCTAGGCCTGAATGTCGATGAGACAAGGGAGTTATCAGAATCCGGAATGGAGCTATAGCCAAGGGGCTTCCTGAGAGAAGCAGTGGCCAAATGTGATCGAGACTCACTGGTAAAATGATTCACCAACCACAGGCAGAGGCTGATCATCATAGGCCTCCTATCAATGACTTATGTTTCATTAATAAGTCACCATCAATGCCTCTTTCATTTTGATAGCCTCCTCTCAGGCTTCAGGTTTTGAGATAACTTGTCTATCAGACAACATTTTAAAGTAGTAACTATTTTTCTCATTGCTATCAACCAAAACCACACATTAATGCTGAGCATTTTACAGACTACTGAACAGAAGTTCAGTATAAAATAACTAGGGATACCAGACTGAGTTTTTAAAGCCCAGTCAGAAGAAAAGTAATTTGACATACTTGTTACCCTTTGCAGTCTTAGCAAGAGAAAGACATGTGCTTGTTTATTATCTAAACTAGCACTTTGCCCCTAATACTTCTCAAAGCTGAAGGACTCTCTAAGAATGAGAATCGATGAAATAAGTCTTTGGATTTGATAAACTGGTGTCCCATAGGGAAATTAAGGCCAATGTGAAATTTGCAGTTGACTTTTGTGGTGACTACCTGCCCCTTTTATAATCTGAGTGAATTATGCATTTATATATGATTTTTTTTTCAGCTCTATAGAATAATCTACTGCTCAAAAGGAGATTTGCAGCTGGAAGAGGCAAATTACTATGACAAATGAATCTGTTTTCTCTACCAAGGTAACCTACTAATTTATGAAACACACTTGGGACTTTAAGCAGGATATTTGGCACCACACCTTCTAATCACACCCACTCTTTGTTGTGTAGCTGGATTCTGTTTCCTCATTTAACACATGGTTTCTTTCTCTAAAAATGAGAATAAATAATCTTGTTCTTTGAGAAACAAAGTTGGAAATTTAGGTATTTTTATAGCACTATTTTGTGTATCAGTTTTGAGATAACTGTTTTCAGATACTGGGAAGCGATCAGGCCATATCTGGTTTCAGAGTTGTATAGCTGTTATAGGCTGAACATTAGGTAACATATTGAGTTTTTAGTCTGTTTGAGCTCCAGTATTGGCTCGTTTCTCTCTTGAACTTTACATCCACAATTCAGTGTTAGGGAGAGTCAAGAATACAAGTGTTTTCATCATTAACCATTAACTTTTAAAACATTGTGAATCCTGTGTATGATTAGCTCAACTTTCAGCTTCCAGAATTCAGAAATACGGTAAAAATCACCAGGACAAACTTTTAACATTTTTCACAAGTATTCCCAAAGTGATGATCAAAGCTTACAGTAACAGATCCTTTAAAACAAAGGGCTTCCCTATGGGCTGGGTCCTTCAACCAGGGAGAGTTAAGAAAATCTTATCACTTTCCTTACAATTTTATAGAACAGAAGTCATGTTAAACCGCAGTAGTAGTGAAAGGAGCATTTAAGAAGTGGTCTCAACTGAGGTTTGTAACCTCAACTTAGGTTACAGTGGTCTCAAGTGAGGTTTCAGGTGAAGGGACAGTGGAGCCCCTTTGCCTTGGTTCCAACAGAAGAGTGACACATGCCAAGCATGTAGGTATGAGTGTCCCAGATCCTTTTGGGCTTTAGCTGCTTACCACATGGTGAGAAGGGACTGTAATAGAAATCCAAAGTGGACTTTAAAAAATATATATGGCTTTATATATAGTCAAAAGAGTGCACCTTCTTCTCTCAGCTCAGACATGAATTTGGCTTAGGAAGCAGAAATGGGGTTGGGGAGGGTGGGAGCAGGGCATACAATGCTCTTCTGAAAAAATAGGGACATGAGGAAGATATGCCAGCAACTCTCTATCAGGATGAAGGATCCTTTCTATTAGCCTTTGAGCATTGGAATCCTTACGCTTTTGGTGCTTCTCTGTAGCATTGGAGAGATAGATAGAAGGAGACTGCCTCCTCTTGCTGGGGTCAGTATTTTCTGCATCCCGTGAATGGAAGTGAGAATAGCCTTGGAAGCTGATGCGGAAGGTGGGAGAATCTGATGCTTTCAGTCTCCAGTGAACTAAAGAGTCTTCTTACTTTCAGTGCTTGGGAACTGCTGCAATACATGGGCTGCTCCAGCTTATTTCCTTAAACCTCCACTCACCAGATTTTCAGTTGCTGCACAGGTGGAATGGTGGGTCAAGTTCTAAATGTCACATGACTGTCTTGTTTGTTTATATGTTGGGTGCAGCCAGTGGAGTACTCAGGCCCTAAAGAACCCCTTTGGGATGAATAAACATACCAGAGTCCTTGCTAGTTCTACCTGTGAAGTGTTTGCTACAGTCTGAAAGTTTAGGTAACACCAGTATTCACATGTTAAAATTCTGAAACTCCCAATCTCCATGACAGCATTTGGAGGTGGAGCCTTTGGGAGGTGATTAGGTCATGGGGAAAAGGCATCATGAATGGGATTAGTGCTCTTATGAAACAGACCTGAGGCCAGGTATGATGGCATATGCCTGTAATCCCAGTGCTTTCACACGCTGAAAGGTAGGATCACTTGAGCCCAGGAGTTCAAGACCAACCTGGGCAACATAGTGAGACCCTGTCTCTAGAAATAATTTTAAAATTAGCTCAACATAGTGATGTGTGCCTATAGTCCTAGCTACTCAGCAGGCTGAGGTAGGAGGATCACATGAGCCCAAGAGATCAAGGCTGCAGTGAGTAGGAAGGTATTTGTCTACAAACCAGGAAGAGGGCCCACATCCAAACTGCCAGCACCTTGATCTTGGACTTGCCAGCCTCCAGGGCTGTGAGAAATAAATTCCTGTGGTTTGTAAGACATACAATCCATGGTGTCTTGTTACAGCAGCTCAAATGGACTGAGGGAGTATTCCTGGTCCATCTCACATCTTAGGCTACATGTCCTAGAGAATACACGCTGAGAAGAAAAAGCTTTCAGGTGTTTTAGGGCATCTCCCATTACCCCCAAACCTCTTCTTCCTAAGTCATGAAGTGAGGGGATTCGGAACTACCTGAAGCACAGAAATTTATACTAGGAGACCACATAACACCCTTTCATTGGCTGTCAGGCCCATGGGGTAACCCAGTGCCCAGAGCCCCCTCACTTGAGATCTTGGAGATTCCCTGTCAAAGCCCTAGAAAGACCAGAGTTGAAGGCTACCACTGCAGCTCAATGCAATTTCCATTTCACCTTCCAGTAAGAGATTTCAATGCCTCCCTGTTCCTCCTAAAATCCCTTCACTGGTGATGGCCCAGAGTGTAGTCTCTGCCTGAAGTGTCACCAGCTCAGAGCTGAGGTTCCATTATAAGAAATGCTCATACTTCCAAGAACCTGGAGTGGGTAGATGGGTTGGGTAGGGCAGGGCAATGGACATGTTTGGATATACCAACAAGGAAAGAGGAAAAGTCAAAGTCATCTTCTTCCTTATGGGCAATGCTCAGTTTCCTGTCTATAAAATGGGCAAAATTCCCTTTTCCACCTGCTTGCTGGAGTAATAGTGGAAGGCAGGTGAATTAGGAAGAATAATCAGACCCTCAGCGGCATCAGTGGATTCTTACACTCTCTGAACAATTAAGGTTAGAGGCAAGCAATATTTTTCCCAAGAAGCTGCAGAGAAATCATGAGGAGTTAAAGTTTCTGTTATTCTACTAACTGTTAACCTTTGGAACAGTCACTTCATATTATTCAACTTCAGTTTTTGCCTGTATGAAAGAGAACTATAATATCAAATATCTTGTAGCATTTCCATGATAAACTATGGAGATGAGGTCTGTCCAGTTACAAATGAGAGAAATTCACCCTCAAATTTTGTTGAGCAGCTCTACCTGTGCGGTGGCCATCCCCTCCCACTGCATATCTACTTTCCCTGAGCAGTGGATAAATAGAATACAGATGGCTCAAGACTCAGATCATTGCAGCACAGCAGTGCCAGAAGAAAGAAAACATCCCCCTCCTAGAATCTTTCCATAAAAATCTCAAAGAAGAGCTCGAATGAGCATGGCTGGGGCCGTGTGTTCATCCCAGGATCAATATCTTTGAATGGAACAATGTGATGCTGTGATTGAACAGAATTGGGTCTTGCAGTCATCTCCACGGCTGGGCTGTTGCAGTGGTGAGCCCATTTGAACAACATGGAGCCAGGGAAGGATAATTCCCAAATGAAGAGGATTTAACATAAAAAGAAGGAAGAATAGAATGCTCTGAATTCAGTAACAACAGACATCCATGACAAATTGAGAATGTATTAAGTCATGGAATACGAGGTGGTGTGAACAACCAAACAAAGAACAGCATTGGAAGGCACTTGGACCTCAGCAACACCGGAACAGAACTTGGCTTCAGCACAGATTTCCTCTTTACTGTAATATCTGCTTCTTTGTATAAGTTTGCTTCTTTTTACTTCGCCATACACTGGCTTTCTCCACATGTCATGAAACATAGTGGGTATTAGTACCACTCCCAGTGGTTCGTGTTCTCTACTCCCACCAGTCGTACATGCTCTTTTCATAGAAGGGTTGATATGGAAGCAAGGGGTTTAAGCAATTCTGAGATACAGAAAAGCTTCACTTTGTGAGCCACATGTTCGTCTTCTGCCCCTTTTCTGGAGTCATCCATCTCCTATGTATTAGCCAACCTTGGTAGATGGCTATTTAGCTCATCATCTGACCAATAGGATTTTTTCAAATTTTATTTTTTGTGGATACATAGTAGGTGTACATATTTATGGGTTATGTGAAGATTTTTGGTATAGGCATGCAATGTGTAATAATCACATCAGGATAAAGGGAGTATTCATCATCTCAGCCATTTATCCTTTGTGTTATGAATAATCTAATTATGCCCTTTTAGTTATTTTTAAATGAGCAATTAAATTATTGTTGACTATAGTCACCCTGTTTTGCTGTCAAACTTACTCATTCTAACAATATTTTGGTGCCTATTAACCATCCCACTTCCCCCAACCTACCCCCATTACCCTTTTTAGCATCTGGTAGCCTTCTTTCTACTCTCTATCTCCATGAATTCAATTGTTTTGATTTTTAGCTCCCACAAGTAAGTGAAAACATGTGAAATTTGTCTTTCTGTGTCTGGCTTATTTCACTTTCCATAATGATATCTAGTTACATCAGTACTGTTGCAAATAACAGGATCTCATTTTTTTGTGACTGAACAGTACTCTGTTGCGTATATTTACCACAAGTTTTTTTCTTTTCTTTTCTTTTTTCTTAAGAGATGAGGTCTTGCTTTGTCACCCAGGCTGGAGTACAGTGGTGTGACCATGGCTCACTGCCACCTTGAACTCCCAAGCTCAAGGGATTTTACTGTCTTAGCATCTTGAGTAGCTGGGTCTAGAGACATGAGCCACCATGCCTGGCTAATTTAAAAACAAAATGTAGAAATGGGGCCTTGACATCTTGCCCATATTGGTCTCAAACTCCTAAACTCAAACAATCCTTCTGTCTTTCCCTCCCAAAGTGCTAAGATAAAAGAAATGAGCCGCCACGCCTGACCTCACATTTTCTTGATCCATTTATCTGTTGAAGGATAATTTTGGCTATTGTGAAGAGTGCCACAGCAAACATGAGAATGCACATATCTCTTCGATATTCTCATTTCCTTTCTCTTGGGTATATACCTAGTAGTGAGACTGCTGGATCATACGGTAGCTCTATTTTTAGTTTGTTAAGGAACCTCCAAAACTGTTCTGCATAACTAATTTACATTCCCACTAACAGTTTACAAGGGTTCCCTTTTCTCCACATCTGTGGGGGAGAAACCCCACAAGAACCAAGGCAAGGGTCTGAAGCCTCATCATATAAACAGAAAATTAGAAAAGAATTAGAGATATAGTTACATAGTTACTCCTATATATAATCATAATCACATAGCTATTCATATGTAATCATAAATATATACATCTCTATAATAATATAATCTTTAATCTTACTAATAAATCTCAGGTCAAGAAGTATGGGACTTAATTGGCATTGGAAAAGAGGTGACCCTAAGGCAAGATGCTCTAAGTCCTCTGTCACGCCCATGTAAGGGCTGCTGGAGGACGCCTTGGCTGTGTGACAGTGTCAGCGCTGTGAAAGCACCTGCTGTTGAGCCAGCTAGGGAAGGAGACATTAAAGATGGCTGAGACATCTCCTTCCTTGGGGGAGTGAGGAGAAAACTCTGCTCTTGTGGTAAGCCTCATGGCTGTCATGGAGGCCCACAGACATCCGGGGACTTAATTGTCTCTATGTGGTGCTGTTCTTCACTGGTCACTTTCCATGTCTACTTTCAAGTTCTGCTTCTGCACCTGGTTCCTCTTTTTCTTAGAAGATAAGAATTAGTAATAGTAACATAAATCTTAGTAACCTTGTTATTTCTTGACAAGTATGAAAAAAGTGCTGATGCCTTAGGTTTTCTCCTCACCTCAGCTTCTTCAAAGTCTTGGCCCCCTGTCTCCAAGACACATGATTTACCTGACCCTATCACTGACCACCATTACCTCATCCTACCTGCCCTTCACCCTGCTTTGTACTCAATAAAAGTCAGAGCGTCCAGGCGCTTGGGGCTGCTGCTGGTCTCCACAATTTGGTAGCAGTGGAGCCCTGGGCCCAAACTCTGTTTTCTCTTTCTTTGTGTCTTGTGTCTTTTATTTCCACAGTTTCTCGTCTCCACACCAGCAGAGAGGGACTCATGGGACCCTGTGGGGCTGGACCCTATACATATCCTTGCCAGAATTTATTTCCTGCCTTTGAATAAAGCCATTTTAACTAGAGTGAGATCACATTTCATTGGGGTTTTGATTTGCATTTATCTCATGATCCATGATGTTGAGCACCTTTTCATATAGCTGATTGCCATCTGTATGTCTTCTTTTGAGAGATGTTTACTCAGACCTCTTGCCCATGTTTTAATTGGATTATTAGACTTTTTCCTATAGAATTGTTTGAGCTCCTCATGTATTCTGGTTATTAATCTCTTAGATGGGTAGTTTGCAAATATTTTATCTCATTCTGTGGATTGACTCTTCACTTTGTTGATTGTTTCTTTTGCTGCGCAGAAGCTTTTTAATTTGATGTGATCCCATTTGTCCGTTTTTGCTTTGGTTGCCTGTGCTTGTGGGGTATTACTCAAGAAATCTTTACCCACTCCAATGTCTTGGAGACGTTTCTGAAAGTTTTCTTTTAGTAGTTTCATAATTTGAGGTCTTAGATTTAAATATTTAATACATTTTTATTTGATTTTGTATATCATCAGAGATATGGGTCAAGTTTCATTCTTCTGTATATCGGTATCCAGTTTTCCCAGAACCGTTTATTGAAGAGACTGTCCTTTACCCAATGTATGATATTGGCAGCTTTGTCAAAAATGAGTTCACTCTAGCTGTATGAATTTGTTTCTGGGTTTTCTTTGCTATTTCCTTGGTCTATGTGTCGGTTTTTATGGAAGTACCATGCCGTTTTGCTTACTATAGTTCTGTGCTATCATTTAAAGTCAGGTAATGTGCTTCCTTCGGTTCTTTGGCTTAGGATATCTTTGACTATTCTGGGACTCTTGTGGTTCCATATTAATTTCAGGATTGTTTTTCTATTTCTGTGAAGAATGCCTGGTATTTTGATAGGGATTGTACAGAATCTGTGGATTGCTTTGGGTAGTAGGAACATTTTAAAAATATCTATTCTTCCAATCCATGAACATAAAATATCTTTTCATTTTTTTGTAGCCTCTTCAATTTCTTGCATCAATGTTTTATAGTTTGCATTGTAGAGATCTTTCACTACTTTGGTTAAGTTAATTCCTAGGTATTTTATTTTATTTGTTGATTTGTAAATAAGATAGCTTTCTTGATTTCTGTTTTAGATGGTTTGCCATTGGCATATAGAAATGCTACTGATTTTTATATCTTTATTTTGTATCCTGAAAGTTTACTGCATTTGTTGATCAGTTCTGATAGTTTCCTTGTTGGAGTCTTTGGGTTTTTCCAAATATAAGATTGCATTATCTGCAAACAAGGATAACTTTGAATTCTTCCTTTCAATTTGGATGCCCTTTATTTCTTTCATCTGGTTGCACTAGCTAGGTATCTAGTACTATGTTAAATAATGGTGGTAAAAATGGCCAGCTTTATCATGTTCCTGACCTTAGAGAAAAGACTTTCAGTTTTTCCCCACTCAGGAGGATACTAGCTATGGGTCTGTCATAGATAGCTTTTACTATGTTGAGGTACATTCCTTCTATGCCCAGTTTCTTGAGGATTTTCAACATCTCATGATGCAATATTGAATTTTTATGAAATGCTTTTTCAGCATTCATGGAAATGATCATATGATTTTTGTCCTTTATTCTGTTGATATGATGGATGTATCACAGTAATTGATTTGCATATGTTGAATCATCCTGGAATCCATGGGACAAATCCCACTTGGCCATGATGAATGGCCTTGTTAATGTGTTTCTGAATTGTTTGCTAGCATTTTGGTGATAATTTTTGCATCAATATTCATCAGAAATATTGGCCTGTAGTTTTCTTTTTTTAATGTATCTTTGTCTGGTTTTGGTATCAGAGTAATATTGGCCTTGTAGAATGAATTTGAAAACATTCCCTCCTCCTCTGTTTTTAGAATAGTTTGAATAGAATTGATATTAGTTCTTCAAAAGTTTGATGGAACTCACCAGTGAAACCATAAGATCCTAGGCTATTATTTGCTGGGAAATCTTTTACTATGGCTTTGATCTCATTACTTCTTATTGGTCTGTTCAGGTTTTGGATTTCTTCATGGTTCAATCTTGGTAGGTTTTATGTGTCTAGGAATTTATCCATTTCTTCTAGATTTTCCGGTTTAGGCATCCAGTTATTCAGAGTAGCCACTAATGATCCTTTGAATTCCTGAAGTATCAATTGTAATGTCTCCTTTTTCATCTTTGATTTTATTTAAATGTATCTTTTTTCTTTTTTTCTTAAGTGACCTGGATACATTTGTCAAAAAAGACCAACTTTCAGTTCTCTTACATTATCCTTTTCAATAAACGTTCTACTCCTATCACTTTCTCTACCTCCTGTCTAAGATTTGTCCCTCTGAGGCTTTTTTCTAGATCTTGTAGGCATGCTTCTTTCTTTTTAATTCTTTTTTCTTTTTGTCTCCTCTGTGTACTTTCAAATAGTCTATCTTCAGTCTCACTAATTCTTTCTTCTGCTCGATCAATGCTGCTATTAGGAGACTAAGATGCATTCTACAGCATGTCAATTACATTTTTCAACTCCAGAATTTCTGCTTGATTCTTTCAAATTATTTCAATCTCTTTGTTAAATTTATCTGTTAAAATTCTGAATTCCTTCTCTGTGTTACTGTGAATTTCTTCAAATTTCCTCAAAACAGCCATTTTGAATTATCTTCCTGAAAGGGCACATATCTCTATTTTTCCAGGATTGGTTCCTAGTGTATTAAGTAGTTCATTTGATGCCATAATGTTTTCCTGGATGGGCTTGATGCTGGTGAATGTTCATCAGTGTCTGTACATTAAAGATTAGCTATTTATAGTAGTTTTGCAGTCTGAGCTGCTTTGTACCTTGAGAACTTCTTCAGAAGGCTCTCCAGGTATGAAAGAGACTTGAGTGTTGTGATCTAAGCCATATCTGCATTAGGAGATCTCCAAGTTCAGTAATGCTGTGCTTCTTGAAGACTCATAGAGGTGCTCTTGGTTCTTGCAGACTCAACTTGGTGGTTTTGGAGAAAATTGAGAAAAATTCTCTGGATTACCAGGCAGAGACTCTTGTTCTTTTCCCTTATTTTCTTCCTAATAAGTGGAATTTTTTTTCTTTGTGCTGAGTCATATGAATCTGAGGGTAGGATGACACAAGCACCTCTGTGGCCACCACCACTGTAACTACTGCCTAGCTCTAAATCAGTAAGAACACTTTAGCCTGTGGTATCAAGGCTTGCTGAAACTTAAAGTTTAGTCAACTGGGATGGACACTTCCTTTCTGCTAGGGCTGGTCTAAATGCTTCCTCGGTTGGGGGAATTAGCTGAGTTCAGTCCAAATTTGTTTTTGCTATGACAGGGCAGCACTGAGTTTACTTCAAAGTCCCACTATCACTGCACTCTCCCTCCCCCAAGTGCACAGCTTCTCTGCACCACAAAGCTGCTGCCTGGAGATGATAGAGGGTAACCCAACACTATCTTTTCTCCCCTTTTCAGTGTCTCGTTCAGCTACATGAAATTAAAGCCTGGTACTGTGATTGCTCTTCTGATTTTTGGTTCTTATGAAGGTACTTTTTTGTGTAACTAGTTGTCAAATTTGGTGCTCCCGGTGGGGGCAGAGTTGGTGATCAGTGGAGGCTTCTATTTGACCATCTTGCTCTGCTCCTCCAACAAGTACAATTTTAAGGATGAGAATCTAATACTCTGCTGATCCGTCCAAAAGCAGAGCTCAGGCAGTAATGCAATTGTTGGGGAGTGGCTGTAAAAACAGATGACATTTTGTTAACTCTCCCATCACTCACCTCCTCCTGTGTGGCCTGGTTCCTTAATAGTCCATGGACTGGTTCTTGTTGGTGGGACCCTTGAAGTATATGACTGATTATGAATGAATAACTTATGCATAAGTTACCTGAGGATCTTATTAGAACGTAGATTCTTCTTCAGTAGGCAGAGTGGGCCATGAAATTCAATATCTCTAATAAACTCCCCAATGATGCCTATGTTGCTGGTCCGTGGACCTGTTTGAGTAGCAAGGGCTTAAGCCATTGTTAGTTAGTATTTTGTAACTTGGAACCCAGGTATCATTATAGATAGTGCCTAATCTATATGCATTCCTCTGCCTTAAATTGGCACTTCCAAGTTCCCATGAAGTGATTACTTCTCTCATTTTCTCTGTGATTCTAACTTTAAAATATTGTATTATCTAATGCTAGGATATTTCTTGACTATACAGTTTTACTTCTATCCATGAAAAATTATCCTTTCTGTCAGGTCTCAAGCTTCTTTGATGTTTATTAAGCCATCCTGATTTTTTTTTTTTTGCTTAAATTTGCCCAATAAATATGCTTAAAACCTATTAAGTACTCAAAAAATATTAATTGAATGAAAAGAAATACTACCATCTATTTTTTATATTTTTGATCTTTATTATTTTGGTTCAAGATATATCTTTCTGGTTTTTTTTATCCTATTCTAGGGTCTCTTGATAAGTATCTAGAGGTTGTCCAGATTGCTAATTTGAAGTCAAGAGTATCAATTCTGGTCTTTATTATTTCCATTTTGAGTTTTTATTTGTTGGCTTGTTTGCTTTTACTATTATATCTTTAGTTTACTGTTTGTTGTTCATTCACTTGGATTCCACTTGGAGCCCAGCCTTTACCTTAGCTTAACAGATCAAAGCATTCATTTAATGGAGGCTATTCTATTCATACACTTGGAGAAGATCAATGAACCAATTGCTTTCTAAAATTATGATTTGTTTCTTATAAAAAGTTATTTTCTTTTATGTTTTGAGGTGTTGTCTTCATCCCCCTCACCTTGTTGCAGTATTGTTTCATAGGCCCCATATTAGTTTCTTCTTGTTTCCTTTTTCTTATATAAAATTGTTTCTGATACTGCATTTCTCAAAAGATAAGATGAGTGGAACAGTCTTAAGCTTCCATTCTATCCACCTGGGAGCTTGTTTGGTAGCTAAAGCTAAATTCTATTTCCATGCACAGCACGTAGCCATGCAATATGCAGTTCTCTAGCAACATAATACATGGGACTAGACCTCCTCATGAACTGTTCCCACAAACTAACTCTATCCACACTTGTAGTACTTTTCCTTAGGTCACACTAAGCATACCAGTATGCCCTGTGCTTTCTCCAGACCCCTTTTATACAATATGTTGCATTCCTGAAAAAGCCTGCATAGAGAAAGAGCAGCAGTAATGTTGCAGGATGTGGCTAGGGGAGGTGGGACAATTCCTATGGGCAAAGACAATACTACATAGTAGTTCAGGACTGGCAACATTTCCTGATGGTCAGTAGAGCCATTTAATCTGAAAAAGGCACAGAGAAGAGAAATAAAACAAAGTATTTTCGTATTGTCTTTGGCAGTGTTAAGCCCCAGGCTGATTCAAAGGCTGGCGTATATGGTATGCCTCAAAAACTATGCTTCTTAATACAAATGAAAAATCTATTCTGACTGTGGCCTTTGAATTTACATTGTGGATACTAGTTTTTTGTAGTCATTGTTGGCTTCATTGGGTGGAGGCACAGAAGGTATGATTATTCACCTATCACGTTAACCCCGTAATTTAACCCAAATATGCAATAACTAGAAAATTTTGAAACCTGTAGTCAAACCCCAATATTAGTGATGTGTATAATAAAATGCAGAGTTCACATTCTAGATATTTCACCAACTACATGTGACCTGAAAAAATTGCATAATTTCAGAGGACCTTTTATTTTATCACGTGTAAAATAATTTAGACTAAATAATACCATCTAGCTGTAATTTTTTTTGTTTAAAAAACCTCAAAGTACAATGGAAATGTTTTTGTTTTTTCCTACAGCAATTTAAAGTCCAAAAAGTCTTATAGAGCAGAAGTTCTCATTTTCAAAAGACATAATGCTTAGAATTCATGATACTCTTTGCAGAATATCATGTAATATTGACATTACATTTAGAGTAATTATGTAATTCTGGGATTATAGAATAAGCATTTGGAAGCAGATGTTTAAGTTTATGATAGAAAGAGAAAAAATTTATATTATTTTGCTTAATTCTACTTCCTACTATTTTCATGTTCTATATATTCTTTTTAATTATCTTTTTACTTCTAGAAGACTTTTACAAATTGACCTTATAATTAACTTTTACTGAACTTTTCAGATTCTTGAGAATATTTTTTGACAAGAGGTGTCCAAACACATATTAAACTTTGCTTGTGTAACTTTGTTAACAAGCTATTAAATTGTTATTAAACTTTGTTGTTTAATTATTCTAAGCATGATAACATAATTCAGAAGAAAATAGGCAACTCTGACTCCATGGCTTAATCACTTGGCTTTATCTGTTGGATCTTTCAGTTACTGTGCAGTGTTTCAAGAAGATTTTAGTCCCATAAGAGTAAGAGTAAACATTTCTTTCTTTCTTTTCCTTTTAAGGGCAGAAGCTTTGAAATATTGAAATGTGTGGTGTCATTCTACCTGGAACATGTCCACATAGAATGAGAAGCATTTTTTTTTCCTTTTCTTTGGGCACCAGTGCAAACAGGATGCACATGCAGAGAAAGCGTGACTGGGTTTTTTTACTAGTGTATAACACATGTCTGGGAGTGCTTCCCTCCTAAAAACCATGAGTTGTTCACTTATTTTTCACGTGATACCCTGAAGTCATGAGAGTGCTACCAATTATTCAGTAAACATGTGGCAAATAATGGCAGAAATGGGTGCCCAGAAAGAGGATAAACATGTCTTCATTCAACAACAATGACCTTCAGCTTTGGCAGTAAAAGTAGATTTAAATGACATTGGAATTTTCCACCTAGCTCCAAGACTAGCCTTCTGGTTTAAACTTCTTTATATCTCTATGACATGATCTCCTTCTAAGACCTTCTTCTCAATTGACTTAAAACATCCGTATGATTGGTGGCCAGAGAAATATGGATCATGATTATTGCTATTTGCTTCCTGATGTTTAAAATAGAACTTTGAAGTAAGACAATAAACTTAAAAGCCATGCTTTTTAGGGTAGAGAATTTTCTAAACTTTTTTCTTAAAGGCTGAAGAAGACTCAGATTTCTGACACAATGGTAACACCTATCACTTCTGCCTGTGACAGCCAGGGCTTGCTACATAATAATAGGAAGAGAATGTGACACAGAGGAAGGAAGAAAAGTCCACCCTTCTGATAGTAGGGGGTTGTGGAATGGGAGGGAAAAGGGAGAAGGAGCAGTAGAAAACAGTCCATTATAAATGTCCTGATGTCTTCTGCTTGACTTTAGCCCGGAATGAGTGTTAAGAAAGAAGCGATACTCTAGAAGAGGAGGCCATGAAATCTTACTTGGGTCTAGGTAAGCATCCCAACCACAGGCCATCCTGCCTAATCTAGGGCAGAGCCGTGCCAGAGTTTATGTGGCAATAACGTATCGTTAGACAGAGATAAGCCACGAAGTTTAGCTTTTCAAGGCAGCTTTCTGTGACTACAAGACCAAGGCAGAAAATAAATATCTCATTTCCTTTTTGCAGAGTGGAGCAAGTAGGGAAAAGGGAAATGACTGAACAATCAAGTAACTTGAGAATCAAATAACTTTCCCACCAACAGGGCCTGAATTTGTGAAATGTATCAAGATCTTCACCTTTAGCTTGAGATGGACCATCAGAACGGGAGGCCAGATGAGAGACATGGGGTTTGCTGTGACAACTAGAACTAAGGTAAGCTGAGTGATCAGTAGAGCAACACTGGACTCTGGCCAACCAAAATAAACCAGACCATGAGCTCCACCAGATAAGGCCTCTGCTACAAGTACAGTAAGTGAGCAGCCCCCAGGAAGACAGAGGCATTGTCATGAAGACTGAAGGAAAGAAGAGTATTACAAGTGCTGAGAAGCTGATCTTCCCCTAGGCAAGGATCTGGGAAAGTCTTCCTTCCCCCAGATGCCCTGGGAGAGAATTGGGGAACATGAAGACTTTGGGAAACTGAGTATTTCTTTTTATCAAAAGATAAAGAGCACAAGGATTATTTAGATCATTATAATAACCTACATTTTTTAAGCATAATTTTAAAAACACATCTTGACTGCATATATGCAAGATTTCATAAATTTTTAACCACGTTAACAATTGCTTACTAAATAAATGAAGGACCCAAATAAGAAAGAAGAGAAAAAATAAGTAAGATCCTTAAAATGACTTGTCTCCTTCAACAGTAGAGTACTCCAGTAAGAGAAATACTAAAACTTAAGCTATTGCTTTAGCACTAAGATTAAGGTTCCTCCCCACATGTTAGTCCCAGTAAAGAAGAGTCTGAGAAAAAATTGGGAAGTTCATGCAATTTGTTTTCAATTCTTTCAGCATTCAACATTCTACTAAGCTACCTGACTTACCCCAGTTTTGTTGTTGTCGTTAGCCGTTACAAATACCTTGCTCTTAGGGAAAACTCTGATATTAGTTATAAATCTCAGGGTGAGTTTATTAATGCTAAATAATGAAAGATGTTATATTTAAAGGCATTTGAAGAACAACAAAATCTAGTTTCCACAACACACACTGGGGCGTGTCAGAAGGCAGTGGGTAGGAGGGAGAGGATCAGGAAGAATAGCTAATGAATGCTGAGCTTAATACTGGGTGATAGGATGATCTGTGCAGTGAACCAGCATGGCATATGTTTGCCTGCATAACAAACTTGCACATCATGCACATGTGTCCCTGAACTTAAAAGTTGAAAATTAAAAATACATATATACCAACAGAGTAAACAGACAACCTACATAATGGGAGTATAGATTCACAAATTCTGCATCCAACAAAGGCCTAATACCCAGAATCTATAATGAACTACAATAAAACTAGCAAAAACCAAATAACCCTATTTAAAATGGGCAAAATACATGAGCAAACAAACACTTCTCAAAAGATACACAAATGGCCAAACATGAAAAGTGGTCCACATCGCTAATCATCAGAGAAACACAAATCAAAAATACAATGAGATACCACCTCACATCAGTCAGAATAGTTATTATCAAAAAGCCAAAAAGTGACCAATTTTGGTGAGGCTACAGAGGAAAGGAAATGCTTATACACTGCTGATGGGAATGTAAATTAGTTCAGCCACTGTGGATAACAGTTTGGAGATTTCTCAAAGAACTTAAAACAAAACTGCCATCTGAACCAGTAGTCCCATTACTGGGTTTAAACCTAAAATCATTCTACCAAAAAAAACCAAAATCTAGTTTCCATAGCAACTATTTTGTATTATGGAAGAGACACAGATGCTAAAGTAAAAAGTTCTACCACTTTCTTTTTTATGAAGATTGAAACTACATTAGTGAAAGTGCTTTGTGGTCTTTGAAGAATATAGTTATCATTATTATATCAAAGATCAAAAGAGATATTTAGGGCTCAAGGCAGGCCTTCAGGATTACCCTGAGATAGCATTGTGGGCATTGTTTCATGGTCTTTTACTATGTGAGATCTAGAGAAAGAAAGAGAGTTCTAAATGCTCATGTATTGTGGTCGAAAATGCTCAAATTGCCCCCTCCTAATACCCTTCTAAGATAAATGTTGGTAAGGAGCCAGGATTGGCGCTTTAGTTTTGTTTACAATGGTGGGGAAGAGTTGAGTTGAAATCAACTTTAGTAATGTAATATAATGGTGTATGGGGTTTGAGTGCCCTACTGCCTCCTAGCAATGAAAAATTTGACTTCTAGAGTTAAGAACTTCTATTTTTGCTAGTCTCCCCCAAATTGTCACCCTGCGAATGTACACATTTTTTATTCATAGTAGTAGGGATATTGATTTTTTGCTTACCATACTGGTTAGTCCCCTGAAAAGCTGAGTAGTATTTATATGATTGATAAGCTTATATACCAATAAAACCCAGGCTCTGGCTTGAACAGTTATGGATGGGGAATGATATGTCTTGGTTTGCTGAGAATATAATTACAAAATAATTATTAATGACTTACCTATCACTCTCAGAAGTGTTCTGGTTCTGACAATTAATTATATGATCACTTTACTTTTCCTGTGTGTGAACCAGAACTGGGGCACATGGGCACCCTTGATAAAACCCAGATTTAATCAGCTGCAAAAATCTTCCTCAGAAAAAGAAAAGCTCAAAGTTTCAATAATTCGAATTTTATGTTAATTTTTAGCATCTCTGATGTTGGGTGACCTATTTCAGAAATATTGTAGCAATCAAAAGAATAATAGAGAATAACAATTAACTTCTGCTACTTTGTGGATCATGCAAGCTAGTATAAGATTAGAAATACAAAACATCAATGTAATTGATTTGATTTGATAGAATCATAAAAATTACTCTTAAAATTAGAATGAATGAAGTCTATATTCAGTAATTAGATAATATTTAAATATTAATCATTTCAGACATTTTGAGTATCGTTTTGTATAATGGGGTCCATCTTGATGAAGTTCCTAGGCATTTGGAAATAATACGTACAATTTCATCATTGTATATAATGTTCAATTAATGTTAATTAGCTGAAGTTCGTTGGTAATGTTGTATTACTCAGGTCTAGTATATCCTCACTAATATTCTTTCTACTTCTTCTATCAAGTACTTATATGAGAATGTTGAATTCACTCTCATGGTGTTGAATTCACTTGATAGAATTCAGTACTTCTGTCAAGTAATGATATGAGAGCGTTTAATGAACTCTATGACCCTGTAATGATATAGAACAATAGGACTTATTCCTCCTACCTAGCTATAATTTCGTATATATTAACCAACCTCTCTCTATCCCTCACTTTCCCCAAATCTCACCAGCCTCTAGTGAGCATTCTGCTTTCTATTTTTATAAGATCAACTTATTTAGCTTCCACATATGAGTGAGAATATGTAGTATTTATCTTTCTGTGTCTGGCTTATTTCATTTCATGTAATGTTCTCCAAACTCCTCCATGATGCCACAAATGACAGGATTTTTTTTTTTTTTTGGCTTAAAGTCTATTTTATCTGATGTAAGTTTAGCTACTCCTGATCATTTTTGGTTTCCATTTGAATGGAATATCTTTTTCCATCCATTAACTTTAAATCTATACGTGTTTTTAAAGGTGAAGTGAGTGTTTTATAGGAAGCATATAGTTGGGTGTTGATTTTTTAATTC
This sequence comes from Sapajus apella, assembly GCF_009761245.1. NCBI lineage: Eukaryota > Metazoa > Chordata > Mammalia > Primates > Cebidae > Sapajus > Sapajus apella. Next base: position 3,711,076 of record NW_022437064.1, read on the forward strand.
ATTCATTTCAAAAAATTATCCATTTTTTAATCCAATGGTTTTTTAAGCTATTTTATATCTTTTAATTGGGAGATTTAATCCATTTTTATTCAAGGTTACTATTGATAGCTGAGGTCTTACTCCGCTCAATTTGTTAACTGTTTTCTTGTTGTTTTGTGCATTCTTTCTTTCTTCCTCTTTTATTGTGTATCATTTTGATTGGATGTATTTCTGTAGTGATAAGTTAGATGCCTTTCTCTTGCTCATTGGTGTATCCATTCTGCCAGTGAGTTTTATTTTCTAATCTGCTTTCTTATCCTTTCATTTCTATACGCAGGATTCCCTGAAGTATTTCTTATAAGATCAGTCCAGTGGTGATAAATTTCCTATTTTTGCTTGTCTGGAGACTTTATTTAGCCTTCATTTTTGAAGAATATCTTTGCTGAGTGTAGTATTCTTGGCCAGCAGGGGTGTTTTCAGCACCTTAAATATGTTGTTCCATTCTTTCCTAGTGTGCAAATTTTCTGCTAAGAAAACTGTTGTTAGTCTAATGGAAATTTCCTTATATGTGACTTAATGTTTTTCCCTATTTTTAAAATCCTTTCTTTGTCTTTGCCTTTTGAAAGCATGAGCTCAGTAGACCTTGGAGGGGAGCTTTTTGGGTTAAGTATATTTGAGACCTTTGAGAGCTAGACATCCTGAATATCCTGGACCTAGATTTTCATATTTCTCTTTAGACATGGGAAATTTTCAGCTGTTATTTTCTTAAATATGTTCACTATGCCTCTTCCCACTTCTACTTCTGCATCTCTCAGATTCATATATTTCATTAAGGCTACTTAATGATATCCTGTAAGTCCTATAAGCTTTGTGAAAGAAAAATAAATCTTGGGACCCTAAAATCCCTAAGCTAGATGGAAAAGTCAATCTGGAGCTGCAAGGGCAAACCTACCTTCCATTCTATTCCTAAATAAGATAGCTACAAAAAAAAAAAAATTAAACCTACATACCTTCCTCACGAGTTGCCCACAAGGAAATTTTTTGTGAACAAAGGACAGACAGAACTCAAAGTCATCCCTCTGCTCATGTGAGACAAATGCCTATCTGATTGCTTCCTTTGACCTATTGTTTCACTAAGCCAGATCAAGGCATAAGTGACTATTCCTATAAATTGTGTATTTAGTGAAAGGCTAATCAGAAACTCAAAAGAATGCATCTACTTGCCTTTTATCTACTTATGACCTAGAAGCTGCCTCCCAGCATCAAGCTGTCCTGCCTTTCTGGACTGAACCAATGTACATCTTACATATATGGATTGAAGACTCATGTCTCCCTAAAATGTATAAAACCAAGCTGTTCCCTGACCACCTTGGGCACATGTCATCAGGCCCTCCTGAGACTGTGTCATGGGCATGTTCTTAACCTTAGCAAAATAAACTTTCTAAATTGATTGAGATGTCCCTGGTTTACAACTTTTTCATTCTTTCTTATTTATTTATTTATTTTATCTGACTGAATTATTTCTAAAGACTTCGCTTCAAGTTCAGAAATTCTTTCATCTGCTTGACCTAGTTTAATGTTGAAGCTGTGATTGTATTTTTCATTATATTCCTGAAATTATTTAGCCCAACTTTTTGGGGTTTTTTTGTTTGTTTGTTTGTTTGTTTGTTTTGATGGAGTCTCACTTTTCTGTCCCCACTGGAGTGCAGTGGTATGATCTGGGCTCACTGCAACTTCTGCCTCCTAGGTTCAAGTGATTCTCCTACCTCAGCCTCCTGAGTAGCTAGGATTACAGGCACACACCACTACACCTGGCTAATTTTTGTATTTTTAGTAGACATAGGGTTTCACCATGTTAGCCAGGCTGGTCTCAAACTCCAGACCTCAAGTGATCTGCCCACCTCAGCCTCCCAAAGTGCTGGGATAAAATTAACTTTTCAACTACAATACTGGTTTGTTTGTGAGTTTGTTTATAATTTATCCCAATGAACATTGCATATTAGAATATAATGATATAAAATGTAAAGACAACTAAATATTTAAATTCCCAACATTCACCTGTGATTGTAATATAACTTAGTTACTATCATTCTTGTTTCCATAAAAAGAAAGCCTTGGGAAAATATTTTCAAAATAAAATAAATTGTTAATTGCTATCTCTAAAACCTTGACAAGTTTTTTAAAGACTCTGTGCAAGATGCACATTAGAAACATACAGAGGAGAGAGATCCAAGATGGCTGATCACTAGCAGCTCGGGATTGTAGCTCCCAGTGAAAGTGCAGAGAACGAGAGGACGCCATACTTTCAGACGAATTTTTGTTGCTCACGCACCAGAAGATTCCCAGCAGAGGAGCCTCATGGGTCGCCAGTGCGACTCTTGTGGCCGGCGAGGTGGTTTTGCCGCTGCCTTGGTGCGGCAGTTCTTGGTGCAGAGTCAGAAAAGCACCATCAATCTTAACGCCACTGTTTTGGCCGGCTCAATGGGTTGCTCAGATTTTAGCGCTGGGAATCAACAAGTTGGATGTCCACTCAAAAACCCAATTATAAAGGCGGTAATTGTAAAGACCACAGATGGATAAATCTATAATGAAGAGAAGAAACCAGCCTAAAAAGGCTGAGGATACCCAAAATCAGAACACCTCTCCCTCTACGGGGGATCACAGTTCCTCATCAGCAACGGAACAAGACCTGATGGAGAACGAGTGTGTTCCATTAACAGAAGCAGGCTTCAAAAGGTGGATGATAAGAAACTTCAGTGAATTAAAAGAACTTGTTCTAACCCAATGCAAAGAAACTAAAAACTTTGAAAAAAGGTTTGACGAAATGTTAACAAGAATACACAATTTAGAGAGGAATATAAGTGAATTAATGGAGCTGAAAAACACAACACGAGAACTTAGTGAAGTATGTACAAGTTTTAAGAGCCAAATTGATCAAGCAGAAGAAAAGATATCAGAGGTCGAAGACCAACTTAATGAAATAAAACGAGAAGACAAGATTAGAGAGAAAAGGATAAAAAGGAACGAGAAAAGTCTCCAAGAAATATGGGACTATGTGAAAAGACCTAATCTACGTTTGATAGGTGTACCCGAATGTGACGAAAAGAATCAATCCAAGTTGGAAAATATGCTTCAGGATATTATTCAGGAAAACTTTCCCAACCTGGCAAGGCAGGACAATATTCAACTCCAGGTAATACAGAGAACACCACAAAGATGTTCCTCAAGAAGACCAACCTCAAGGCACATAATTGCCAGATTCACCAGGGTTGAAATGAAGGAGAAAATACTGAGGGCAGCCAGAGAGAAAGGTCAGGTTACCCATAAAGGGAAGCCTATCAGACTCACGGCAGATCTCTCAGCAGAAACCCTGCAAGCCAGAAGAGAGTGGGGGCCAATATTCAACATCCTTAAAGAAAAGAACTTTCAATCCAGAATTATACGTCCAGCCAAACTAAGCTTCATAAGCGAAGGAAAAATAAAATCTTTTGTGAACAAGCAAGCACTCAAAGATTTTATCACCACCAGGCCTGCTTTACAAGAACTTCTGAAAGAACCACTACACATAGAAAGGAACAACCAGGGCCGGGCGCGGTGGCTCAAGCCTGTAATCCCAGCACTTTGGGAGGCCGAGGCGGGTGGATCACGAGGTCAAAAGACCGAGACCATCCTGGTCATCATGGTGAAACCCCGTCTCTACTAAAAAAAATACAAAACATTAGCTGGGCATGGTGGCGCGTGCCTGTAATCCCAGCTACTCAGGAGGCTGATGCAGGAGAATTGCCTGAACCCAGGAGGCGGAGGTTGCGGTGAGCCGAGATCGTGCCATTGCACTCCAGCCTGGGTAACAAGAGTGAAACTCCGTCCCAAAAAAAAAAAAAAAAAAAAAAGGAACAACGAGTATCCGCCTTTCTAAAAAATACCAAAAAGTAAAGAGCATCAACATAATCAAGAATTTACATCACCTAATTGGCAAAACAGCCAGCTAACATTAAATGGCAGTATTAAACTCACATATATTATTATTAATTCTAAATTTAAATCGACTAAATCCCTCAATCCAAAGACACAGACAGGCAAAAAAAGCCAAAACCCATTGGTTTGCTGCATCCAGACCCATGTCACATACAAGGATACACAAAGACTCAAAACAAAGTGATGAAGAAAGATTTACCAACTAAATGGAGAGCAAAAATAAATAAATAAATAAAAAGCAGGAGTTGCAATTTTTGCCCCTGATAAAATAGACTTCTAAGCAACAAAGATCATAAGAAGCAAGAAGGATATCACATAATGATAAAAGGATCAATGCAACAAATCCTAAATATGTATGACCCAGTACAGGAATACACAGATATATAAGACTTATAAAGAGACTTAGACTCCCACACAATAATAGTGGGAGACTTCAACATCAATATTAGACAGATCAATGAGACAAAAAATTAACAACGATATCCAGGATTTGAACTCAGATCTGGAACAAGTAAACTTAATTAACATTTATAGAGGTCTCCACTTTAAATACACAAAATATACACTCTTATCAGTACCACATCACACTATTTACAGGTTTAAATGAAATATTGGTTGGCTGCTTGTTTGTTATTTTTTTCCCTCATTTTTTTTTTTCATGTCTTCATTATTAAGCACAATTATAGGCACACCCACTTTTAGACTGCATTCTAGCCGGGGCAATAAAACAACACCCCCGTTCTCTCTCACTCTTCCTCTTCCTCTTTCTTCCTCTCCAAAAAACAAAAAAGAAAGAAACATACAGAAATGTTACTTTCTTACTTCACCATTAAGAGGGTGAAATCAAGGTACTAGAAAGGCAGCACTCCCTCTAGTAGCTCTGGGAGAAAGCCTGATTATCTAAAACAGCTGGTAATTCAACATACCTAAAAACACATGTGAATTATTTGACATATTGTTTTATTTCTCCTTTTTTTTTGAGACAGAGTTTCACTCTTGTTCCCCAGGCTGGAGTACAATGGTTCAATCTTGGCTCACCACAACCTCTGCCTCCAGGGTACAAGCAATTCTTCTGCTTCAGGCTCCCAAGTAGCTGGGATTACAGGCATGAGCCACCATGCCTGGCTAATTTTGTATTTTTTTAGTAGAGACAAGGTTTCTCCATGTTGGTCAGTCTGGTCTTGAACTCCTGACCTCAGGTGATCTGCCTGCCTCGGCCTCCCAAAGTGCTGGCTGGGATTACTGCCGACACATATTTTCTTTAACTGATAATCATGTTATCATACAGTTCAAAGGATTCTGGTTTATATGTTTAAAAGATTAAAATAGTCAGACTTTCTGGGTTAACCTGAATAGTCCTAACTTTTTGCCATTCCCTCCATGTGGTTTATAATCTTGGCTTATATCTTATATTGGGTTTATAGGTTCTGTTTGGGAATCTTTGTTCCCCTTTCAGTTCCCAGAATTCTGGAAGGTAAGCAAATATTGTCTCTTCTGTTGGAAATTCTGAACAGAAAGGGCCTAAATATTCTGACATTGTGGATTCTCCAAGTAAACCTCCCAGATACCCTATAATGTATCTAGCAATGAATAAACACCATTTATGTGCTCAGAACTTCTAAAGAAGCTTTAGAAAACCACTGTATTAGTTCTCATACTACTAATAAAGTCATACCTGAGACTATGGGTAATTTATAAAGAAAACAAGGTTTAATGGACTCACAGTTCCACCTGTCTAGGGAGGCCTCACAATCATAGCAGAAGGCAAGGAGGAGAAAGGCATGTCTCACATGGTGGCAGGCAAGAGAGAAAAAAGAGCCAAGTGAAAGGGGAAACCCCTTACAAAACAGATCTTGTGAGACTTACTCAATACCATGAGAACAGTATGGGAGAAACTGCTTCAGTTATCTCCCACCAGGTCCCTTCCACAACACATGGAAATTATGAAAGCTACAATTCAAGATGAGATTTTGGTGGGGACACAGCCAAACCATATCACCGTCTAACAATATGAAATATGTTAGATAACAATCTAAAACATTTCATATGTAATATGAACATTCTATATATATGAATACTATATATATAAACATATAGTGTTTGTATGTTACCTACAGACTACACACACATATGTATGCATTCAGAGAAACAAGAAAATGTGTATTCATGAAAAAAATCAGTAGTGGCCACAGGAAGAGGCTCCTCTGCCTATGGAAAGGGGAGGCAAGAACAGGAAGAACTTTGTATTGTAATTTGAGTACCAGCTTAGCTGCGGTAGAATAGAACATCAAGTAAATTGCTAATGTTTTTTACTCCAATCCCTGGCCACCAGACAGCAACTCTAAACCAACCAAAGGCCCAGGGGAACTCACTGCTCTGAAGGGATGGGACTTGGGCAGGTCTAGTCCTATGCTGGCTTCAGGTCTGACCCAGTGCAATCCCAGTGATGGTGGCTACAGAGCAGCTTGAATCACTATATCCCCAGATCCAGATGGCTCAGCAAAGAGAGAGAGACTTCATTTGTTTAAGAGAAAGAAAAAAAAAATAGGAGTCTGTCTGGTAATCCAGAGAATTATTTTAGATCTCATCTGAGACCACCGTGGTAGTAATTCTGTGAGTTGGCAAAAATCACATTGTTATTGGGCCTAGGACTCGAGTCCCCTTGAATATCTGGAAAGGGTTCCCAAGAAGGACAGGCACAAACAAGCCCAGACTGTGAAGACTACAATAAATACCTAATGGCCGGTCACTGACAAACATCTATAAGCATCAACACCATCCAAGAAAACATGACCTCACCTTTCACACAGATAATTCAAAATAACTGTCTTGAGAAAACTCAAAGAAATTCAAGATAACACATAGAAGGAATTCAGAATTCCCAAGATAAATTTAACAAGCAGATTGAAATAATTACAGAGAATCAAGCAGAAATTCTAGGGTTGAAAAATGCAATTGGCATGCTGAAAAATGCATCAGAGTCTCTTAATAGCAGTATTGATCAAGCAGAAGAATTACTGGGGTTGAATACAAGCTATTTGAGAATACACAGAGGAGACAATAAAAAATAATAAAGCACACCTACAACATATATCAAGAAAGCCTCAAAAGGCCAAATCTAAGAGTTATTGGCTTTAAAGAGGAGGTAGAGAAGGTGACAGCAATAGAACATTTATTCAAAAGGATAATATCAGAGAACTTCCCAAACCTAGAGAAAGATATTAACATTGAAGTACAAGTAGGTTATAGAGCACGAAGCAGATTTAACACAAAGAAGACTACTTCAAAGCATTTAATAATCAAACTCTCAAAGGTCAAGGATGAAGAAAGAATCCAAAAAGCAGAAAGAGAAAAGAAACAAATAGCATATTACAATGCTCAAATACATCTGGCAGCAGAGTTTTCAGTGGAAACAAGAGAGAGTGGTATGACATATTAAAAGTGCTGTAGGAAAAAAACTTTTATCCTAGGATGATATATTCAACAAAAATATTCCTTAAGCATGAATGAGAAATAATGACATTCCTAGACAGCAGAAGCTGAGGGATTTCATCAGGACTAGATCTGTCCTACAAGAAACACTAAAGGAAGTTTTTCAATCTGAAAAAAAAGAGTGTTAATGAGCAAGAAGAAAGCATTTGAAGGTACAAAACTCTTTGATAATAGTAAGCACACAGAAAAACACATACTAGCATAACACTGTAATTGTGGGATGTAAACGCTTGACCTAAGTAGAAAGACTGAATGATAAACCTATCAAAAATAATAACCTCAACAAATTTTCAAGACATAATACAAAAAAGACATAGAGAGAAACAATAAAAAGTTTAAAAGTGGGGGAGGGAGACAACAAATTAAAGTGTAGAGTTTCTATTAATATTTTTGCATATTTATTTGTTTATGCATCAGTGTTACACTGTCATCAGTTTAAAATAATGGGTTCCAAATAGTATTTGCAAGCCTTATGGAAACTTTGAATTTAAAAACAAGATGGGTACATAAAAAATAAAAAGCAAAAAATTAAAGCATACCACCAGAAAAAAACACCTTAACTAAAAGAAAGACAGAAAATAACGAAAGAAAGAAGACCAGAAAACAAATAACAAAATGGAAGAGGAAGACTTTATTTATTAATAATAACATTGAATGTGAGTGGACCAAATTCTCCAATGAAAAGACATATCGTGGCTGAATGGATGGAAAAAACAAGACCCAATGATCTATTGATTACAAAAAACAAAAAACAAAAAAAAATCACTTCACCTAGAAATATACACAAAGATAGAAAATAATGAGATGGAAAAAGATATCCCAAGCCAGTGGAAACCAAAAAATATCATCAGTAGCTATACTTATAAGACAAAATAGATTTCAAGACAAAAACCATAAGAAGAGACAGAAAAGGTCATCATATAATGACAAAGTGGTTGATTCAGCAAGAGGGTATAACAATTGTAAATATATATGTACCCAACACTAGAGCAACTAGATATATAAAGCAAATATATGGAACCAAAGAGATAGACTCCAATGCATTCGTAGCTGGAGATTCTAACATCCCACTTTCAGCATTGGACAAAACTCCCAGACAGAAAACCAACAAAGAAACATCAGACTTATTCTGCACCATAGAACAAATGTGCCCTGATAGATATTTACATAATATTTTATCCAGTGGCTGCAGAATACACATTTTTCTCTTAGCACATGGATCACTCTCAAGGGTAGACCATATGTTAGATCGCAAAACAAGTTAAAACATTCCAAGAACTAAAGTAATATTAATCATCTTCTCTGACAACGATGAAATAAAAGTACAAATCAATACCAAGAAGAATTTTTTAAACTATACAAATATATGGAAACTAAACAATATGCTCTTGAATGACCAGTATGTCAATAAAGAAATTAAGAAGGAACTTGAAAAATTTCTTGAAACAAATGATAATAGAAATACAACATATCGAAACCTATGGAATACAGTGAACACAGTGGAAGAAAAACTTTCAATAAATAACCTAATGAGACTTCTTAAACAAGTAGACAAGCAAGAGCAAAACAACCCCAAAATTAGTTGAAGAAAATAAATAATAAAAATCAGAGCATAAATGAATTTTAAATGAAGAAAACAATACAAAAGATCAATGAAACAAAAAGTTGATTTTTTGAAAAGATAAACTAAATTGACAAACCTTTAGCCAGACTAAGGCAAAGCGAAAGAAGGCCCAAATAAATAAAATCAGAGATGAAAAAAAAAAGACATTACAACTGATACAGTAGAAATTCAAAGGATCATTATTAGGTGCGATATGTTGATAAACTGGGAAATATAGAAGAAATGGATAAATTCCTAGGAACATACAACATGCCGAAATCGAACCATGAAGAAATCCAAAACCTGAACAGGTCAATAAAAAGTAATAAGATTGAAGCCATAATAAAAGATCTCCCAGTGAAGAAGAGCCTAGGACCCAATGGCTTCACTGCTAAACTCTAACAAACATTTGAAGAACCCATACTAATCCTACTCAAAGTGTTCCAAAACACGAAGGAGGAGGGAATACTTCCAAACTGATTCTATGAGGCTAGTATTACCTAAATACCAAAACCAGGCAAAGGCATATTAAAATAAATAAATAAATAAAAACTATAGGATAACATCTCTGATGAATATTGATGCAAAAATCTTCAACAAAATACTAGCAAGTGAACTTCAACAATAAGTTATAAAGATCATTCATCATGACCAAGTTGGATTTATCCCAGGGATGCAAGGTTAGTTCAACATATGCAAATCAGTCAGTATGACCCATCATATCAACAGAATGAAGGACAAAAACCATACGATCATTTCAATGGATGCCAAAACACCATTTGATAAAGATCAACATCTTTCATTATTAAAAAGAAAAAAAAAACAGCTCAGAATACTGAGTATAAAGGGAGCATACCACAACATAATAAAACCATATATGACAGACCCACAGCTAGTGTCATACTGTATGAAGAAAAACTGAAAATGTTTCCTCTTAAATCTGGAACATGACAAAGATACCCATTTTCACCACTGTTATCTAACATAATACTGGAAGTCTTAACTAGAGCAATCAGACAAGAGAAAGAAAGTTCTCTTCTCTTCATGACTCTGCCTTATGAAATTTCCATCTCTTCACTTTTTACTATCAATTTTCTTGAAGACTGCTCTTCCCTCTAAAATTTCTCTCTCAAAAAATCAATTCATTTTGAGAGTTAGGAATTATCGCTTCTCACATTATTGGTCTCAAATCCATGTATTGAGTCATTTTGCATTGCATACAACATCCCCATGCTTCCCAGCACTCAGCTGGAATTTTCACTCAACATATTTCAAAGTTACCTAAAATTTAACATGTTCAAATCAACCTGTTAGTGATTTTAGTGAATAAAGCTACTTTCCTCCCACTCCTTCAGGCAGAAATGTTTGGAGTTGTTTTGGATTTATCACAAGTTCTTTAAATTTGTCTTTAAAATTTATTTCTTTATTTCTTCCTTGCTATTTCTACTAAGTCCTGGAACTAGAGCAGTGAGCAGACGGGAGTACAGACTTTGGAGGCAGGAAGACTGATTTCTAATTCTGATTCACCCGCAGCCCAGCTGGGGGCCCTGGTTCTGGGATACGGTTTCCTTACCTGTGAAAATGAATCATATTTGTACCCACATCATAGGATTAATCTGAGGATTAAATGAGTTAGTTAACATAAAGCACTTAGAACAGTGCCTGGCATATATTAAGTGTCACTTAATTATTAGCTGTAGTTATTATCATTACTATTCCTTAGTTAGGAACTTGAACTCTGGGGAAAACCTCTTAGAATTGTATCTGAGGCATTTGCTTAACCTCTTTTATCCTCAGTTTCTTCATAAAGTGTAATGTATGATACTGTCTTCCTAAAAATAATTAAGTTAAAAGATGTAAGTAAAGCACTTAATAAAGTAATTACTCAATACATTTTGGCCGTTATTGGTAATATAATATTATTATCAACGAAAATAATATGATCCTATGGAAAAACCCTATAGATTCTTCATACTTAAAAAACTATTTTCAATTTATAGACAATGTATTAGTCTCTTCTGATACTATGAAGAAATACCCGATACTGTGTAATCTATAAAGGAAAGAGGTTTAATTGACTCACAGTTCTGCATTGCTTGGGAGACCTCAGGAAACTTACAGTCCTGGGGGGAAGGAAACGGAGAAACAGGGACCTTCTTAACAGGGTGACAGGACACAGCGAGTGCAGCAGGGGAAATGCCAGATGCTTGTAAAACTATCAGATCCTATGAGACTCACTCATTATCACAAGAACAGCCAGGGGGAAGCCATTGGACAGATCAAATATTCAGGCCTAGAAGCTTAGACTTTTTGCTCCTTAGCCTGCTTCAACCCAAAAATGTTTGAAAGATGTTAGATTATTTATGCATTCAGGAAAACAGTCCTGTATTTTTCCTATCCAAATATACTTTAAATAAATATTAACCACATTGCTTTGCCAAGTCATTTGGCCGATAAAATGAGAAATTTAAACAATATGACTTCTGAGCTCCTTGCCACTTACAGTGTTTTTCCTCAGGCCTTGCAAAGCCTTTCGTTTATCCCTTCCTTACTCCTCCTCCTTCCTAACTGCACCACTTGGATTTAAAGTTGCAGCTTAGTGAAGACAAAGGGAAAAGAGGACTCTGAATGACCCCTGTGGATTTGAGAGAAGAGAAATAGAAATTTGAGAGAGGAGGAAGAGAGTAAGGAAGAAAGAAAGTGAATAAAATTTATCACTTTAACTTAATGTTTAACTTAATGAAAGCAAAATCTTATCTGAAATTGGAAAAGTCAAGGTTTTGAGTGCTGGTTCAGTGCCCATTTCTTTATGATTTGATGTCTGAGAATAATGTGATGGGTGTGGCCTAAAAACCTAGATCACGTGTGGAATTGGAATTGGGTGTTATACAGGCAAACGAGATAAATATCTGTGCAATATACCCACTTTATGCACTTAAGCAGGGAAGAAATCCACAGGGGCACGTCTCCTGATCTGCAGAGAAGACAGAAACAACATGAGCACAGCAGGAAAAGTAAGCAAAAACTATATTACTGTTGGAAATATATTCTCATCAATAGAACAAAGAAATGAATACAGTATTTGATGAATAATTTAAAATTCACATCTAAGTTAGAAATTATATGCTGAAATATGATGTGCAATATATGCTACAATATGTGACGTATACTGAACTACAGTGGAAATAAGCTATTCCTAAATATCTTCAAAAAGAATGTACAGAATCTGTATCCATTCTTTATTTCCTAAATTAAATAAATTTGCAGTAAAGTGACAATTTATTTCAAGCTAATCATGACTGATTTGTAAATCTAAAGTCAGAAAAGTCTTTAATCAGAAATTATCTTTATATTAAGAAGCCATAATTTAAATGTGTTATTATTTGTAATCATATTTTTTGTGAACACCAGAAAGGTAAGTATGACAAAACTTTTATGAGAGGAATTTGAGTTAGAAGATTTTGAAATATCTTTTTAACCTTACTGTAAAATATCTTACAAAACACTCATTGTTCTCACACCATTAGAATCATCAAGGTTAAGCAAGTTACCACATGCAAATTCTGATTAAAGGGGGCCCATTATGACACAATTCAGGCAATTTCCACAGCAATCCTATGGAACAGTATCTTCCCCGTATAAAAGTCACTATGATTTTACAGAAAAATAATAATACAATTTGAATCACCTATTAGCACTCAGAACACAGATATTTGTTTTTTTCTTCCATAAATTATACTTATTTTTTCAATGTGTTTACAGGTGCACAGAAGTCTATGTGCTCATTCAATATAATCAATTGATATTTTTAATTGCCTAATTTAAAAACCTGTGCAACTATTTCCAGCCATTTGTTGTGTTAGGAGTGTACCACACAGTAAAATATCTCACTATAATAACTCAGTTTAAAGGTTCTGAGGCTTCTCTCTATGCTGTGTGACAAAACAAGCTCTTCAATAAGAAAAGTTGGAAATTACATGAGTGGCCCACTGTTCTTCTACCACTTCATTTCACCTCCATTCATTATTGATTAATATTTACATTCCTCGTAGAAAATAATTAGGAAAATGAAAATTTAAATTTGTCATTAACCAAACTTGACTTAAAAGAAATAATGAGTTCATAGAGAAAAAGTATAAACCAATCATACTAATAAAAATAATAACTGATGAAATCAATAATCCTCCCCTCTTTGATGCAATGTCAATAACTTAGCTTTTTGACAGCATTTCATTTATGTTTACCTATCCTGCATTTTATTTTCCTCAAATGCTAAATAGTGACAATACTAATATCTATTTCATAAATTAATAGTAAAAAGCACTTAGAATAGTACCTGGTAAATAAAAATGAGTCAATAAATATTAGCAAATATTATTATTGTTGCTATTTAACATTTTGCTATTTACTACCATGGAGTACTGGAAACATGAGGCTAGATTGATCTTTTTTTTTTTTTTTTGGAGACAGAGTCTCTTTCTATTGCCCAGGCTCGTTGGAGTGCCATCTCAGCTCACTGCAACCACCACCTCCCGGGTCAAGCAATTCTCCTGCCTCAGCCTCCCAAGTAGCTAGGATTACAGGCACATGCCAGTATATCTGGCTAATTTTAGTAGAGACAAGGTTTCATCATGTTGGTCAGGCTGTTCTTAAACTCCTGACTTCAGGTGATCCATCCTCCATGACCTCCCAAATTGCTGCGATTACGGGCGTGAGCAGTCGTGCCCGGCCTGATCTTTATTCTCTGGACAGTCAGCTTTGAGACTTCAGGAAAATTATTCAATCACTGAGTCAGTTACTCCTTAATTATTTAAGCTGTAATAAGATCAATAATTCAATAATACTGTCCTGGTAGCATCCTTTTTAGGTTTAAAAATAATACATGTTGTTCACAACAGCACAATTTCCAACTGCAAAAGTATCGAACCAACCTAAGTGCCCATCAACCAATGAGTGGATAAAGAGAACGTGATATATATACACCACGGAATACTACTTGGCCACATAATAGAACAAAATAATGGCCTTTGCAGCAACTTAGATGAAGCTGGAGGTCATTATTCTAAGTGAAGTAACTCAGGAGTAGAAAATAAATACCATATGGTCTCACTTATAAGTGGGAGCTAAGCTATGAGGATGCAAAGACATAAGAATGATATCGTGAACAAAGCATTTCTATGCAAAAGCATAAGAATATATAATGGCATAAGAATGATATAATAGGAATGAAAGACCACACATTGGGTACAATGTACATTGCTCAGGTTACAGGTGCAGGAAGTCTCAGAAATCACCACTAAAGAGCTTATCCATGTAATCAAAAGCCACCTGCACCCCCAAAACTTTTGAAATTAAAAATAAATTTTAAAAATAAAAATAATACAAATAATGCAGGTAACTCACTCAGCATAAGCCATTAATGCACCTGTCACATCATAGGCAGCTGATAATCAGTAACTCTTACTATTAGTACTTTATTTTTAAGTATTCTGATATTTATTTTGGCATGGACCACACTGAAAATCCTGCAAAGTTGAAGGATATGACAAATGAAGAATAAAAATGAGTTGGCAGGAGATGAAATTTCAATTGAATTTTTATCATACTTGCAATTATGTTGATTCTCAATAGAAAGAGCTCTGTGAATTGTACATGCTTTATATACTGTACAGTTTAACAGTACACTGCCACGCAGTGGAAATACGTGATCAGCTTTTATTTTTAAGGACATCTGTGGATAAGCTTTACTAGCTAGAACTCAAATACACAGTTTCTCCAGTTTTGAAATACGTATCTGTGGTCTGAATGTACACACACACACACACACACACGCACACGCACACACACACACACACGCCATCACCACTAACTCTAATCTCTGTAATTTTTGGCTCAAATCTAAGCTGGAAGGAGTCTCTACATATAAATTAGAAAACAAAACAGGCTGCCAAAGCTGCATTTCAAATGGGTGTTGGAGACAAGTATCACACAGAAGTGGAGAGAGAAAATTAAAAGAGGACAATAGGCAAATAGAGAACGAGACATCATCCTACTTGTATAAGTAGGTTGTGTATCGTTTAGTAGATAAGTGTATAATTGTTCTTGTAGAGTCAGATCCTTTTGGCCTAAGCAGAAAATTGAGCAAGAAAGTAGTGTATTTTATTTAGACATACACTGACTCTGTCAGCAAAATAAAGGTGAGTTAGAACATGTATCAGCCAATAGTTGTGGGTGAACAGGTGTCTTCCAGGACAGCATTAGAAAATATCAGGATTACATCTCTGGTGAAAAACACAAAACAAAAGAAAAGCCTAAATAAATATGTTCCATTTTATCTCAGTGCCTTACTACACTTAACTGTGTTTATCTTTCCTTATGTTACTGCTTTATAAAAAGATACTCTTTATAAACCAGAGGACTTCCTTTCTATGCAACACTTGTTAGGTACCAGACATGGGACTCAATGTTGCATGTACAAAGATGAAAAGACACGATTTCTGACTTCAAGAGTGGGAAAACACTGTCACCATCTCTCTGTTTGATTTTCTAGGTAATCAAATGCAAAGCAGCTGTGCTATGGGAGGTAAAGAAACCATTTTCCATTGAGGATGTGGAAGTGGCACCTCCTAAGGCCCATGAAGTTCGCATTAAGGTGAAATATTTTTTTCCATTTGTATTTAAAGTTTTAAAAATTCAGATAATATTAAAAATAGAAACATCCAAAACCCAATAAGAGGTATTTTTATGTGATTATCCAGAAAATAGAATTACATTTGTTGTCAAGGAAAGTATAAGTTGTTATTTTTTTTAAGTGAGAAAACAGTACATGCGGTATAATTCCAGTAAAATACAAAATAATTTATGTGTTTGTACAAAGGAATATATATCAAGACCTCAAAATCAATTTGCATTAGATATTTTCTTGGTATTAATTTTCAGTTTCTACTTCTTTTTCTTTTAACTCTGCATTCTTCTATATTATGCAAGACAAATATTTTACGACCAATTATTTCACATATTATTCTAAATTGTTAAATTCAAGGGAGAAAGATAGAGGAAGGATTTAGATTGAATGATTTTAGAGATAAGCAGAATATTTCATATTTGGGATTGGAGGGATTATCAGCAAAACCCTTGAAAACATGTTAGAATAACAATTTTAGAAAATTGAATTTGTTAAGTCCATCTGACAGTCATAATCTTTTCTGAATCTAAACATCTTCTCTTTTTTTTTTTTTACTTTTTTTTTTTATATATGGTACGTTAGGTTCTGGGGTACCTGTGCAGATCATGCAGGATTGTTGCATAGGTACATAGATGGCAATGTGGTTTGTTGCCTCCATCTCCCTGTCACCTATGTCTGGCATTTCTCCCCATGTTATCCCTCCCCAACCTCCCCATACCCCTGCTGTGCCTCCCCTGGCCCCCACAACAGACCCTAGTGTGTGATGCTCCCCTTCCTGTGTCCATGTGTTCTCATTGTTCAACACCCGCCTATGAGTGAGAACATGCAGTGTTTGATTTTCTGTTCTTGTGTCAGTTTGCTGAGAATGATGGTTTTCAGGTTCATCCATGTCCCTACAAAGGACACGAACTCATCATTTTTTATGACTGCGTAGTATTCCATCGTGCCACATTTTCCCTGTCCAGTCTATCATTGATGGGCATTTGGGTTGGTCCCAAGTCTTTCCTGTTGTAAACAGTGCTGCAGTGAACATTCATGTACATGTGTCATTATAACAGAAGGATTTATAATCCTTTGGATATATACGCAGTAATGGGATGGCTGGGTCAAATGGAATTTCTATTTCTAGGTCCTTGAGGAATCACCACACTGTCTTCCACAATGGTTGAACTAATTTACACTCCCACCAACAGTGCAAAATGTTCCTATTTCTCCACATCCTCTCCAGCATCTGTTGTCTCCAGATTTTTTAATGATCACCATTCTAACTGGCGTGAGATGGTAGCTCAATATGGTTTTGATTTGCATTTCTGTAATGACCAGTGATGATGAGCATTTTCTCATATTTTTTGGCCTCATATACTTCTTCTTTCGAAAAGTCTCTGTTCATATCCTTTGCCCACTTTTGAATGGGTTGGTTTGTTTGTTTCTTGTAAATCTGTTTTAGTTCTTTGTAGATTCTGGATATAAGTCCTTTCTCAGATGGGTAGATTGCAAAAATTTTTTCCCATTCTGTTGGTTGCTGGTTCACTCTAATGATTGTTTCTTTTGGTGTGCAGAAGCTCTGGAGTTTAATTAGACCCTATTTGTCTATTTTGGCTTTTGCTGCCAATGCTTTTGGTGTTTTAGTCATAAAGTCCTTGCCTATGCCTATGTCCTGAATGGTTTTACCTGGGTTTTCTTCCAGGGTTTTTTATTATTTTGAGCTATGGTCCTTCGATACCTAGTTTATTGAGAGATTTTAGCATAAAGGGCTGTTGAATTTTATCAAACGCCTTCTCTGCATCAATTGAGATAATCATGTGGTTTTTTGTCTTTGGTTCTGTTTATGTGGTGAATTACGTTTATAGACTTGCGTATGTTGAACCAGCCTTGCAACCTCTGGATGAAGCCTACTTGATGGTAATGGATAAGCTTTTTGATGTGCTGTTGCAATCGGTTTGGCAGTATTCTATTGAAGATTTTTGCATCTAAGTTGATCATGGAAATTGGCCTGAAGTTTTCTTTTCTATTGAGTCTCTACCAGGTTTTGGTATCAGGATGATGTTGGTCTCATAGAATGATTTGATAAGGATTCCCTCTTTTTATATTGTTTGGAATAGTTTCAGAAGGAATGGTACCAGCTCCTCTTTGTATGTCTGGTAGAATTTGACTGTGAACCTGTCTGGACTTGGACTTTTTTTTGTTGGTAGGCTATTAATTGCTGTCTCAAATTCAGCCCTTGTTATTGGTCTGTTCAAGGTTTCAACTTATTCATGGTTTAGGCTTGGGAGGGTGCAAGTGTCCAGAAATTTATCCATTTCTTGCAGGTTTACTGGTTTATGTGCATAGAGTTTATGTAGTAATCTCTGATGGTAGCTTGTGTTTCTGTGGAATCGGTGGTGATGTCCCCTTTATCGTTTCTTTTTTTTTTTTAACATCTATTTGATGCTTCTTCCTTTTCTTTTTTATTAATCTAGCTAGCAGTCTGTCTGTTTTGTTCATCTTTTCAAAAAACCAGCTCCTGGATTTGTTAATTTTTTGAAGGGTTTTTTGTGTCTCTATCTCCTTCAGTTCTGCTATGATCTTTGTTATTTCTTGCCTTTTTCTAGCTTTTGAGCTTTTTTTAATCTTGCTCCTCTAGATTTTTCAATGTTGATGATAAGGTTTTGATTTTAGATCTTTCCTCACATCTCATGTGGCATTTGTTGCTAAATTTCCCTCTAGACACTACTTTAAATGTGTCCTAGAGATTCTGGTACATTGTGTCTTTGTTCTCATTGGTTTCAAAGAACATCTTTATTTCTGCCTTCATTTAATTGTTTATCCAGTAAACGTTTAGGAACCAGTTGTTCAGTTTCCATGAAGTTGTGTGTTTCTGAGTTAGCTTCTTAATCTTGAGTTCTAATTTGATTGCCCTCTGGTTTGAGAGACTGTTTGTTATGATTTCCATTCTTTTGCATTTGCTGAGGCGTGATTTACTTCAAATTATGTGGTCAGTTTTAGAGTAGGTGCAATGTGGTGCTGAGAAGAATGTATATTCTGTGGATTTGTGATGGAGATTTCTGTAGATGTCTATTAGGTCCACTTGGTCCAGGTATGAGTTCAAGTCCTGGATATCCTTATTAATTTTCTGTCTTGTGGATCTGTCTACTATTGAAAGTGGAGTGTTAAGGTCTCCCACTATTATTGTGTGGAAGTCTAAGTCTCTTCGTAGGTCATGAAGAACTTGCTTTGTGTATCTGGGTGCTCCTGTATTGTGTGAATATATATTTAAGATTGTTAGACCTTCTTGATGCATTGATCCTTTTACCATTATGTAATGCTCTTCTTTGTCTCTTTTGATCTTTGTTGGTTTAAAGTCCATTTTATCAGAGACTAGGATTGCAACTCCTGCTTTTTTTTTTCGCTCTTCATTTGCTTAATAAATCTTCCTCCATCCCTTCATTTTTAGCCTATGTGTGTCCTTGCATTTGAGATGGGTTTACTGAATACAGCATACTGATGGGTCTTGACTTTTTATCCAATTTGCCAGTCTGTGTCTTTTGATTGGGGCATTTAGCCCATTTACATTTAAGGTTAATATTGTTATGTGTGAATTTGATCTTCCTCTTTTTATGCTAGCTGGATGTTTTGCCCATTAGTTGACGCATTTTCTTCATTGTATCAATGGTGTTTACCATTTGGTACATTTTTGGAGTGGCTGCTTCTGGTTGTTCCTTTCCTTGTTTAGTGCTTCTTTCAGGAGCTCTTGTAAGGCAGGCCTGGTGTTGATGAAATCTCTCAGCAATTGCTTGTCCGTAAAGAATTTTCTTTCTCCTTCACTTATGTAGTTTAGTTTGGCTGGATATGAAATTCTAGGTTGAAAGTTCTTTTCTTTAAGGATGTTGGATATCGGCCCCCACTCTCTTCTGGTTTATAGGGTTTCTGTCAACAGATCTGTTGTGAGTCTGATGGGCTTCCCTTTGTGAGTGACCCAACCTTTCTCTCTGGCTGTGCTTAGCAATTTTTTCTTCATTTCAACCCTGGTGAATCTGACAATTATGTGCCTTGGGGTTGCTCTTCTTGAGGAATATTTTTGTGGTGTTCTCTGTATTTCCTGGACGTGAATGTTGGCCTGCCTTGCTTGGTTGGGGAAGTTCTCCTGGATAATGTCCTGAAGAGTGTTTTCCAGCTTGGATTCATTCTCTCCATCACATTCAGGTACGCCTATCAAACGTAGATTAGGTCTTTTCACATAATCCCATATTTCTTGGAGGCTTTGTTCATTTCTTTTCACTCTTTTTTCTCTAATCTTGACTTCTCGTTTTATTTCATTTAGTTGATCTTCAATCTCTGATATCCTTTCTTCTGCTTGGCCTATTTGTCTATTGAAATTCATGTATGTTTCATGAAGTTTTTGTGCTGTGTTTCTCAGTTCCATCAAGTCCTTAATATTCTTCTCTGTTTATTCTAGTTAGCATTTCATCTAAATTTTTTTCAAGCTTCTTAGTTTCTTTGCATTGGGTTAGCACACGTTCTTTTAGCTCTGAGAAATTTGTTATTACCCACCTTCTGAAGCCTGTTTCTATCAGTTCATCAGATTCGTTCTCTCTCCAGCTTTGTTCCTTAGCTGGTGAGGAGTTCTGATCCTTTGGAGGAGGAGATGTGTTCTGGTTTTTGGTGTTTTCATCCTTTTTGCACTGGTTTATTCCCATCTTCTTGGCTTTGTCTACCTGTGGTCTTTGTAGTTGGTGACCTTCAGATGGGGTCTCTAAGTGGACATTCTTTTTGTTGATGTTAAAGCTATTTCTTTCCATTTCTTAGTTTTCCTTCTAACAGTCAGGCCCCTCTGCTGCAGGACTGCTGGAGGTCCACACCAGACCCTGCTTGCCTGGGGATCACCCACGGGGGTTGCAGAACAGTAAGGGTTGTTGCCAGTTTCTCCTTCTGTTATCTTCATACCAGAAGAGTACATGCCAAATGTCAGTCTGAGCTCTCCTTTATGAGGTGTCTCTTTGGGTATATGGCAGTCAGGGAGCTGCTTGAGGAGACAGTCTGTCCCTTATAGGGGCTCAAGTGCTGTGCTCAGAGCTCTGTTGTTTCATGCTGCTGGGCAAGTACGTTTAAGTCTGTTGCAGTGGAACTCATAACCTCCTCTTTTCCCAGGTGCTGTGTCCTAGGAAAGGCAGGCTTTATTTATAAATTCCTGACTGCTGCTCCATTTTTTCATAGATGCCCTGTCCCACATGGAGATAGTCTAGTCACAGTCTGCCAGCAGAGGCATTGCTGAGCTCCTGCAGGCCCTGCCCAGCTGCTGTGTGAACCTCCTTAAGGTGGTTAGAACTGCCTCTGTATTGGCAGACTGCCCTGGTAGTGGTGGATGCCCTTCCCCACACTGAGCTGCACCATCCCGGGTCCAGCTGCACTTACTGGGAAACTCTCGATCCAGAGCATTTCAGATTGCTTGTTTTGTGGGTGTGGTACCCACCAAACCAGATCACCTGGCTCCCTGTCTCAGCCCCCTTCCTTTCAGTTGAATGGGTGGCTCTGTCTCCCAGGCATTCCAGGCGCTCATTGAAATGGCCACCCAGATTTGTGTGAGTTTCTCTATGCCAACCCACAGCACCAGCTGAAGCAGCCATGCTGGAGCCAAAAAGCTCTTGGTGCTTTTTGGCCCAGGAATGTCCTGGTCTGTGGGCAGTGAAAACTCATTTGGAAATGCAGTAAGAACTCACTCTCTGCATTGTTCTTGCTGGGAACTGCACCCCAGAGCTGTTCCTATTTGGCCACCTTGGATGCTTCTCTAAACATTTTCTCTGTATTCTGTAGATGGTGGCTGTAGGAATCTGTCGTTCAGATGACCACGTGGTTAGTGGCACCCTGGTGACCCCACTTCCTGTGGTTTTAGGCCATGAGGCAGCCGGCATCGTGGAGAGTGTTGGAGAAGGGGTGACTACAGTCAAACCAGGTACAGGATTCACACTCAGGGAACACACCTTGGCTCACCATCACAAGATTACTCAGCCCAGATGAGGAAACAGAGGCAATGAGAGATGAAAAGGCTTGCACAATGTCACAGGGCAGCCATGACTTCAGGGGTTTCCTCCTTCCCTCTGTGCCTGCCTGACTCAGGCATGTGTGCTTTCAGGCATGCTTGTATTCTACCCTCCAACAATTATGTACTGAGAATCTACTAGATGCCAGGCAACAGTTTAGAGCCTGGAGATGTATGAGGATCAAAAGAGACACGGTGCCTACCAGTCTGGAATTCATAATCTAATAACTACTGTGTTAATGTTGCTGAACACTGTCTTCTGTCAGGACCAGACAACTAGAAATGGGAGGAGGGAAAAGACATAAGTATGGAAACTGTTCTGTGCTGAGTTCACAAAATGGAGGCTACATGGCTATTGCTGAATAAACATGATCTTTTCTTAGGTGGCCTATGGAGTCCCCTTACAAATTTCCTCTTCCAACATGGTCTCTCTTTCCAAGAATGGACTCAGTGAAGCAGTCTAGGTGAAAGGAAATGAAAGAAACAGCAGGAGCTATCCACCATCAACAATGTCTTCCTTATTACTTTTAGCCATCCTTAAATGCAATTAGTTACAGATTACTAATTATTTTATCTTCAATATTTATTTTAGCCTAATCTTATTATGTGTTAATACAAACATTTTTAGAGGTAAAGGATGAATAACTAGGATATTTTCATACCATCATTGTTACACAAACTTTGCCTATAGAATGTTATGCACCAATCATTTTTCTTGGTCTTATGAAACAGATAACATAGGTGATTAAAAATAAAAATTACCTTTAACTCTAAAGCATCACTTTAGTCAGTGGATTCTACCTGCCCCTTGCCAAATACTAATTTAGACTATGAACAGAAAATAATAAAATAAACTGTCCAATTTGAGCTTTAGCTCTTACTATTTTCTTTACTTAGAAATAAATTAATAACAAAATGAAAACCTTATTTTTCACACCTCCTTTCTCCAGCATGAGAGCATAAATAGATCATTTTTAAATTATCAGCTAAAAACATTTGAAAGTCAATTCTTATCCTAAAAGAAAGTGCCTTATTTTGGAGAGTTGAGATTTTCAGATGAATTTCTGTAATTCCTTTTTGTCCTATTTTTGTTAGTTTTCCTCAAAAAAGAACTGAGATCTTTTTTTGAAACCATTCATTTTATAATAAAGATAAGCATAGTCACTTTCAAAAGGCAAGACTTGTTCCAAAATTCCACATCTTCCCGACATCTACTGGAAATATAATAGACTACTTTCAACTAAAATTTATAATTATACTTATAGGAAGAATATTTAATTAAGATTTAATTAGCTGAGGATTACAGAAATTATATTTGCAAAGCCTCTAGGAGAAATTAGTGCTCTCAGTAAAAGTTTGTTAATACAGTAGAAGTAATTTTTTTAATCCATGTTGTTTTCCACATTTGCATTTTCTATTTAGAAATCTTCAGGCACTTATAAACCCAAACTAAAAAACAATGCCTTGGCAGGCAGTGACAAATGACATAGTTGTGATTGGATATATTTCATGGAGACTTTTCAGACACATGATTCTAATCTATACATGTAAGCTTTAAGTTTTTGCTCTATTAATTTATTGATAGATATTGTAAAAGAATTTGATTTATTCCTCTCCAGGTGATAAAGTCATCCCGCTGTTTACTCCTCAGTGCGGAAAATGCAGAATTTGTAAAAACCCGGAAAGCAACTACTGCTTGAAAAACGAGTAGGTTTCTGATGCTCTGTTTGCACAGACTTTGAGTTTGCACATTAGTTATGTTCCTGTCTCATGCCTGTGTGTGTGTCTGTGTATTGCACTGCCCAGTCTCAGCAATCCTCGGGGGACCCTGCAGGATGGCACCAGTAGATTCACCTGCAAAGGGAAGCCCATCCACCACTTCCTCGGTGTCAGCACCTTCTCCCAGTACACGGTGGTGGATGAGAGTGCAGTGGCCAAAATTGATGCAGCCTCGCCCCTGGAGAAAGTCTGCCTCATTGGCTGTGGATTTTCAACTGGTTATGGGTCTGCAGTCAAAGTTGCCAAGGTAAGAATGATAATGGGTGATAAAACCGGTTACAAGCAGACTGTCAGGAACCAAAAAGGAAGCACTTTCTCACAAGAATCAAAGATTATTTTTAGAGATTTGGAGTGTTGATTAAGAGTAGAAAAATGGCCCAGAAAGAATTGAGAGCACATGCTAGAAATTTCACCTGTTTATCACAGATAAAACGTTGAATTAAGAAAATATAAGGATGTCATTTTCAATAATTTTTCTTCTGAATTTGCTGTTTATGGGATCATGAAATTTTAGGTCTGAAAACTAAATCATGTAGTAATTCATACAACCATTAACAGCTACACATGCCTCAGGCACTGTAGGTTCTGCTGGGCTCTGACAGCAAAAGTTAATGAAATGAACCGATTGCTCTTGAGGAGCATTTAGTCTGTGGATCCTCTCCTCCCAGAATTAGGATCAACAGTAGAGTCCAAAGTCTTACCTGATGTACCTCCAACCAAGGCTCACCCACTCTGTGGATTCTTAGAAGAAAATAATGAAGCTTCAGGGATGTGTAATTCATCATTATGCCATCTCACTGCTAAAACTATCTTCCCTGCCATGAACACACACATATACATCAGACGTGGTAAATTTCAAGCAGAAATTCTTTAAAGTCTCCTCATCTGAGTAGGCTGAAAAATCTAGTAGTATGCATTATTTTATGAAACTGAGGTTCAGAGATAAAAAGATATCTGCCCAAAATCTCACTGCTGCTTAATATGAGAGGTGAGGCTAAAATGTCTTTCTCAAATCTCCTGCTGAAACTTAAATCACAGTCCATAATCATTAGCACTTTTAAATCACAGTCACAAGTCTTGTATTTTTCTAACTAAGGTAGAAAGTGGTGTTGTCCTCCACAGTATTGAATAATACTTGGTGAATGAATGAATGAATAAATAAATGAATAGACACCCTTAAGGGAACATAAGAATGAGATTATTTAGAACAGGAAGAGCATGTTACCCACAATGAAGGCTGACTATGGGACACTAGGTTTAATAAATAACCCCTAGGCAATTTAAACCAATTAGAGAGAAGCTTTTCCAAATTTTGGTGACTTTAGCACTTACTCCCTTTGTTCAATTGCCTCATCTGTTTTAACAGGTGGTCTAAGTGAGCCTACGCATAAACAGAAGCTGAGGATACTCATAACAATAGATTTTATTATTAAAATATAGACTAATGTTTCATTGATATGTTGTTCACTAGTGTATTTTTTAAATCAGGGATACACTGGTCATGACCACTGAACATAAATGAACAGAGGAGTTAATTATTGAGGGTTTAAGTGGAATATTTTTCATTTCCCTGCAGGATCTCTTTCCACTTATTTTCTAAATATTGCCTTTGTGCATATATGAGATACTGAAGCTATCATGGATTTCAGCAATTGAGAGTCCCTTCAATATTATAATCACTGCCATCTAGATCTCAAAGATCATCCAGTCCCCTGGCTCCCAGCTTAACCTTCCCACTGGAGTCACCTGGTGACAGAGTTCCACCTGCAGAGATTCTGATTTAATTGGCATGGGTTGTGACTTTGACAATGGGATAGTTTTTAAAGCTTCCCAGGTGAATCTAATATGCAGCAATTTGTGAACCATTCAACTAGTGTAACGTTTTGAATTTAAACATGAAGCATCTCAAGTCGAAAGAGGTTTCGATAACAGGTTGGACAGAAGAGTCTGAGTAGCTCTTGATAAACACCAAGGCATATCACTTTATAAAGCTTAAGCAATTTCTAACAATCATTACTTAATCCATTTTTGCATTTTCTGAAAACGCAGGTCACCCCAGGCTCTACCTGTGCTGTGTTTGGTCTGGGAGGGGTCGGCCTATCTGTTGTTATGGGATGTAAAGCAGCCGGAGCGGCCAGGATCATTGCAGTGGACATCAACAAGGACAAATTTGCAAAGGCCAAAGAGTTGGGTGCCACTGAATGCATCAACCCTCAAGACTACAAGAAACCCATCCAGGAGGTGCTAAAGGAAATGACTGATGGAGGTGTGGATTTTTCATTTGAAGTAATCGGTCGGCTTGACACCATGGTATGTACCATAACGTGCCCTGAGATTTCTGCTTCTGCAACATGGAGGATGCATTTAGGCAGCAGAATATATGTACTATTTATAGATGCTATTTTTAGTGATGAATGGAAATTTCCCATCATCTGTTTGTTACCTGGCTTATTTAATTTATTGTTATGAGAAATCTTCCATTCAATCAGCTAAGCAAACGTCTTAAGTCATATTTTCTCTTGAGAAAAGAAAAAGGACTTGTTTTTCTTCACAGAGCCACTACAGATATACTTTATTATTTTTTAGTTAAAAAGGCAAACTTAAGTAAATATAAATAATACAAATTCATTTCTCAAATTAAAAAGTTTTATTTTTCTTCTACATTCTTAACAAAAATATTTTAATAATTTGTGTATGTTACTAATAAATTCCAAACTTTTTTACATACTATTTTTCAGTCAAAAGTAATGCGCAATTTTAGACCAACTGCTATTTTAATTAAAGAGGATATGCCATAAGGAAAGTGACTGCTTTAATGCACCATTATATTTTATCACAGAAACTGGACAGTGCTGGCACATAGCTAGCACCCAATACTACTTGGACAGAGGCCTTTAAAAAGTCAACAGATTTTACCACCCACAAAAGTTAAGAGCTACATATCTCCTGGCATTGTTTATGAAATACATGAGACAATGCATACAAAATACCTCACGCAGTACAACCTGTCATGTTTCATGTGTTAAGCTCCAAATAAATGTCAGCTGCCTTTTTTTTTTTTTTTTTTGAGACAGGGTCTAACTGTGTCACCCAGGCTGGAGCACAGTGTTTATAGCTCACTGCAGCCTCAACCGCCTGGGCTCAAGCTATTCTCCTACCTCACCCTCCAAAAATACTGAGTACAGACATGAGCAACATGCCCAGCCTCAGCTGGCATTATTGATATGAAATACTATTTCCAGTCTTTCAGTTCTTACGTCATCTTGGGCTTATTACATGGTGTTACTTTCAAACAGTTACAAAATACAATTGCAACAGGAAACACATCTTTAGCTATATTTCACCTACCCAGAATTCTCTAGAATCCTACATCTAGGATTCTAGATGGATGAAAAAGTCTCCAGAGACCAACAAGTTTCCATTGCTGAGATTTTCTAGAAGGTCCAACAGTGTGGGTAATGGGGAGAAGCACCCTGAGATCAAAGCTCTCAGCAGCCTTGACCTGGGACAAATGCCACCGAGGAATAAAGAGTGAGGAGAATCCAACTTTTTCCAGGGTTATAGCTTTTCTCCTTATGCACGTTTTCTATATTTTCATTCATTTTTTCAGGTGGATCTGGAATGTATCTCATCTCAAGACACCAAATGTCTGACAGGCACATGTTTTGAGGATGTCTGGGCTTGCAAAAGTCAGAATCCAAAATCAAAAAACTAATCATTACATGCCTTGGGGGGATTCTAAACCACTTTCTAACTACAGAACATGTTTAAAAGATGACTAGAAAAGACTTTATGAGCTGTCTTTTGAGATTCCCAAATAACCAATGTAATTTCATGTAAAACTGGTATACATTTGGGGAGGTAAAAACAATGTTTAAAACATGTTCATTTGAGAAATGGACAGTAGAACAGGAATATGTTAAAAAAAGGGAGACTATCAAGTGGACAAGAGACAAATTTTGGTGAATGCTTATCTTGTTCACCATCAACATATCTGATTGAAAGAACTGGGTTAAGGCTGGGCACGATGGTTCACACCTGTAATCCCAGCACTTTGGGAGGCAGAGGTGGGCAGACGACCTGAGGTCAGGAGTTTGAGACCAGCCTGACCAACATGGTGAAATTCTGTTTCTACTAAAAATACAAAAAGTAGCCGGGCATGGTGGTGTGTGCCTGTAATCCCAGCTACTCAAGAGGCTGAGGCAAGAGAATCACTTGAACCTGGGAGGAGGAGGTTGCAGTGAGCTGAGATCACGCCACTGCAATCCAGCCTGGGTGACAGAGTGAGACTCTGTCTCAAAACAAATAAAAAAATATTGGGTTCAAAATACCTACTTAATAAATCAATGAAAAATGAATTAACTAATTCATAGATTGCCTAAAAATTATGTATGCTTGTGTAAGGAACCAGACTTTATGTATGTTTGTAATGATGTTTGCCTCTTTATTCCTTTTTTAGGAAGAACTAAGTGCACATCAATTTATCCATCCATTCTTTCATTCAAAAACCATTTTCTGGGCATTTCCTGAATCGACAGGAATATCCTATGCATAAAAAAGGGGGGGGCCGGGCGCGGTGGCTCACGCCTGTAATCCCAGCACTTTGGGAGGCCGAGGCGGGTGGATCACGAGGTCAAGAGATCGAGACCATCCTGGTCAACATGGTGAAACCCCGTCTCTACTAAAAAGACAAAAATTGGCTAGGCATGGTGGCGCGTGCCTGTAATCCCAGCTACTCAGGAGGCTGGGGCAGGAGAATTGCCTGAACCCAGGAGGTGGAGGCTGCAGTGAGCCGAGATCGCGCCATTGCACTCCAGCCTGGGTAACGAGAGCGAAATTCCATCTCAAAAAAAAAAAAAAAGGGGGGGGAGGGGAATGAAGGAGCAAAAGACATGATCTCTTTCCTCTACACACTCAAAATCCAGTTAAGCCCTATTACATGATATTGTGCATTGTGAGTAGGAACTATACCACTCCAAATTAAGGATGCTAAACATTCACTGTATTGCAGATGGCTTCCCTGTTATGTTGTCATGAGGCATGTGGCACAAGTGTCGTTGTAGGGGTACCTCCTGATGCCCAAAACCTCTCAATGAACCCTATGCTGCTGCTGACTGGACGCACCTGGAAAGGAGCTATTTTTGGAGGTATGTAGTTAGGCTTCAGAGCCAAATTCTCATTAACCTCAGAATTTCTTCCCTTTTATGAGTGACAAGACAAGGTTTTGAAAAGCAACAAAATCAAAAATATATTAAAATTTCTTTTTTATCTATAGTCTCCAAATCAATCTGACGTGGAACTAATGTAGAACTTTTTTTTTTTTTTTTTTTTTGGAGACCAAGTCTCACTCTGTTGCCCAAGCTGGAGTGCAGTGGCACAATCCTGGCTCACTGCAACCTCCACCTTCCAGGTTCAAGTGATTCTTCTGTTTCAGCCTCACAAGTAGCTGGGATTACAGATGTGCACCACAGTGCCCAGCTAATTTTTTTTGGTAGAGATGAGGTTTCACCATGTTGGCCAAGTTGATCTCGAACTCTTGGCCTTAAACAATCTGCCTGCCTCGGCCTCCCAATATGCTGTGATTACAGGCATGAGCCACCATGCACAACCCCAAGATAGACTTTTCTGATGTCACTATTAACCAGAATCTTTCATATCCACCTCTTTTTGTACTTGTGACTGCATAAGGCAAAGAAATTTCTAGTAGGCCATGGAAATCTATAACAATAAATCATCTACATGCAAATCTAGAAAACTGATGAATTTGCTCCTTAACTTTGGGCATAACATCTGTACTATAATTTCTCTATGTGAGAGAGAATAACTAAGGACCCTTGTGTATCTGTGATTTTTCTTAAGTCAAAGCATGGTAAAAGCATACTGAAGTACTCTATCTCTTATTAGCCTCGGTTACAGCAGTCTGGAATGCAGCACCTTTTCTAAACTTTCATTTATTTGAAAAATCTTCTCTTCAATTCTCCCACTTACCTTGGTTGACTCTAACAATGATATTGTCTTCTTTTCAGGCTTTAAGAGTAAAGAATCTGTCCCCAAACTTGTGGCTGGTTTTATGGCTAAGAAGTTTTCCCTAGATGCATTAATAACCAATGTTTTACCTTTTGAAAAAATAAATGAAGGATTTGACCTGCTTCGCTCTGGAAAGAGGTAGATTTTAAGTTGTTTTTTTGTTTGGCTTTGTATTCTACAGTAGGGGGTTGTCTAGCAGAGATGAAAGGGTGGAAGGATGAGAAAAATTAGAGTAACTTGGTTTTCCATTACCAGTTCAGTCTTTGCATGGAGCACAGGTAAGATCATACTGTGAGAAGCTAAAATACAGTTGTTTTGCATTTTCTATTCTGCTGAAGCCAAATTATGTTGATTACAGCAAATCCGAATGATTAGAGTCACTCAGCCTTATTTAAAAGAGAACACTCACTTTGGCACCTACCCCCTTAAAAAAAAGTTTAGTTGAAGAACCATAATTATAACGTGGAATCATTTACACCTCTGCCTGTCATCCAGATAAGGGTGACATCTAATTATTTTCAGGACTACTTTAGTATTTTCATTATGGGAGTAGGTGAGACTACATTTGGATTGTTTTCTAAGTAGGTATTACTAGATTTTCCTTTTTCTTTTTATTGTAGTTTATAAAAAATGTACAAAGAAAAGTTGTGGTAAAAGACAGGTACTAAACCCTATTATAAATGTTTATCTTACATTATCTCTAAGCCTTAGAAAAATAAGCCAATTCTATTTCCTACTGTTGGGGTTCAGGGGTTCAGGGGTGCCCTCAGCTCCCCTGAGAGGATGTTTCTCCAAGGTTCTTGGTCTCCTGCTTGCTAAAGAATGAGAGCGGGTACCAGGTGCACTCACGAAGTACATACCAGACCCCAAACAGAGTTTTTGCAGAAAGCAAATTTATTTTAGATAGAGAAAGGGGAAAAATGGAGAAGAAGAGAGAAAACTTCCACACGAGAGAGAGAGTATGTGTGGAAAGGGATTCCAGAAAGAAAATCCAGGAAAGAGAAAGACAACTTCCACAAGAGAGTTCGTGGAAGAGGATTCAAACATGGACTGCAAAGGGGTGTGAAACAAGGGGACTTTTAACCTGGGAGGAACCCCCACCTTTTCCAAGACCTCTGGCCAACGAAAGGAGTTCCTAAGAACTTTCGCTGGAATGATTGACTTTTTTATTCTTCCTGTGCCCACGAAAATTAAAAGGGAGACCGTTAAATCTCCCAGATGGAGAGAGATGAGAGGGGGGCATGGCGCTGGGAAGTTCTTGCCCTTAAAACTATGCCCCTTTGTGGACCCGGAAAGACAACACATTCCCTCATTCCCCACTCTGAACAGGAAAGTTTAACTTCTATTGGAACAGGGGTGTCAATCTCTCTTTAACTACTTCCTGCTGAAATGGGGCATAGAAGAGGCCCTGAAACTGAGGTTTCCCCCAGAGGGGATCCTTTTAGGGGTGCAGATTGATCCTGAGGTCTATGATAGAGCCCACAAGCCAAGGACATCTGGGGTTCCAGTGGCAGGATTACTTGTGACCTTACGGTTATATAAGAAATGAATGTGACAAGGTGGTTAAAGACAAGAGGCCCAGAGGCCAACAAATGTAGAATGGTTATAAACAAGCCTAGGAGAGAATAGAGCCAGGACAGTCAGTTGTTAAACAAGCTTCACAGTAATGTTTCTTGAAAATTTTTAGCCCTGTGTTTGATTGATTCCTGAGTTCTGCGTTCAAAACAATACTTGACTGGTTTACAAAATAGCAGTGTTTTCCTAGAAAAAGACTATGAAAAGGATAATCAGAGTTTGAGAGATAGTAAAGTTGAGGGTTATAGTTCTGTTAATGCCAGGATATAAATTAAACTTCTGCATGGTTACTTTCCTGAGTATCTTGTTGGAAAAGCAGATGTAGATCTTCTAATGGCTCACTGGTGTATGAAGGGTTGTCTCCTGGAACTTCAGGCTGCAGAGTGGAGGGTCTATGACTTTTCAGGAGGTGTCCAAAGCTTCAGCCAAGTGTGATGAATCCATGAGTCAATTCCTACCACCTTAACTGCCATTGGGGTAGACAGAATGACCAAAAATGGTCCTTCCCAGGATGGGCCTGGAGAGGGAGAATCTGAGGGAAGAGAATTAACAAGCACCAAGTCTCCAGGGCAGGAGAGAAATATTGAGAAGGCCATGCGAGTGTCCAGGAGAAGATGAACTTCCTGGACCTCTATGGTCAGCTTTACTTGGGTCTCTGTAAGGGTGATGGCTCATGCTGGCACTTGCTCCAGGCATCCTCAGTCCTGCCATTGGATCATCTGGTCAGACACTCAGGCCCTGAGAACCTTCGTCCCCTGGGACAGTGATTCCCTTGGCACAATGGGTGTGGATGGGATGGTGGTCCATTCCTCTGAGGGCAATTTCTTATAAAATGTCCCTTCAGACTGCACTGGTAACAAGCTCTGCCAGACTGGCAGCTAACCCTAACCTTTCCCTCATTTGAGCCCCTGGGGTCTGCTTGCCTGAAAGCCATGACTAAGGCAGCAACCTTTCTCTGATTTCTCCTGTTCCTTTCAGCCTGTCCTTCCTGGTCTCTATTATAAAACACCAAGGTTACCTGATTCAGTAATGATTTTAGACTCTGCTCTGGCCCCAAGGCCAGCTTTTGAAGCTTCCTCCTGATATCTGCTGCTGATTGAGTAATAAACTTGTCCTTTAGTATTAACTGACCTTCAATGGAGTCTGGTGACAGAGGAGTATAATTTCTTAAAGCCTCCCACAGTTGCTCAAGGAAAGCTGTTGGGTTTTCTTCCCTTCCCTTTGGGGGCTAGGTTTTCCACTTGGCAGAGGTTAATTTGGCCACGCTGTTTGGCAGAGAAAAATGAGCTGCTTCTTCCTCAAAGATTGCATGCTAAATTGGTCCCAATTTTCCAGTATACACTGTAATGGGGACTTGAGCTTGGGAATAGAAGCATCCATCTGAAATCGAACACAAGGGATGACCGTACCCCTGGTTAAAGAAATTACAGCCACTTCGACCTAAGGCATCCCTTAGGTAAAATGGGTACTGAAATGAAACATCTTTCAGTCAGTACCCTGAAATTTCATGTGCCCAAGATGTGTGATCCATCTTATCAGAGGGCCTCCTATGTAGTGGATTCGAATCATGACCTACCAGCATCATAGGACTCATGCTCACTGTCTGCAGGACCTCCAGTGACTACCATAGAGGCATAGAATGACAGGGGCTATTCAGGTGGGTAGTCACATACCAATGAGCCCTTGACGAGGCCAGTGATGCTCAGGAGATGGGTACCAACATTCCCCAGCAAAAGTCCAATTTACACAGGCCAACTTATAAAACTGCCCTAGAAGGGTGAACTTCTTGGGAGAGGCCATTAGAGCACACAGTTCAAAGAAGGCAGGTCAGGTGTGGCTGAGGATGGAACAATACCCTCAGGACCTGGGCCTCCTCTTCCCTAACCCATCTTTCATTGTAGGAAAATGCCCTTAAGGTTGTGAGACTTGCCTTATTTGGGCCCTGGAACTGGCTTAACTATGATCTTCTGGATGGAAAAGTTCTGCTGTAGAAAAAGAGCAAATCCTAGGCAGGACAAATTACACACAAAACACAAAGTCCCAAAGCCTTTAGTTTCTAAATTTCCCAAGAGGTTTTCCTAACTCAAGACTGTCTTCACCAGGGATTTGAACCAGCAAACTCACACTTGCCAGCCCTACACCTTAACCAACTGTGCTAACAGGCCACTTGCATTAGGGGAAGGCAGAAAGCTTTCTTAAGCCACATTTTGAATTAGAATGCTGCACCCTGAGGTGGTGTCCCAGGTGAAGCTGACAGCCAGCAGCCATTTCCCTTCTCTCAGTAGGGAGAGAAAAAAAAAGTAGCTTGCCTCTGTCAGTTTAAAAGCCAGGCCTCTGCACCACCCTGCTGTGTGCTGGAGGGGAAGACCTGCCCCTTGTTTTGTTCTGCCGTGATGCCAGGACCATGCGCGCACCCTGGACCGTGGCCCACACAGGGACCCGTGGCTGGCAGGCGAATGCCCCAGGGGAAGTTCCCTTGTTCCATCCCTGACTGCAGTTTTTAACAGCCTGGTTCCGCAGTTTCATGCAGGCCCTGCCTTCAGGACCAAGAGCAGCCAGCAAAAGCACTTCCCAGCTTTGCTTTTTCAAGTGCAGCCCCTCTGCTTAGCACGGGTGGCAGGAGTGTTCAGGGAAGTTATAGCATTTAGAGCCTCTGTGCCTGGCCAGGACACACTGAGTCCCTTCCCCGTTGCTTTTCTCTTGGCCAGCAGTGCTGGTGGCTGCAGCTTGCTGCACACACTTGGGCTTGCCCCCGGTGCTGAGCTGTTCCCAGCCGACAATGAGCAAAAGGCCTAGGGGAGGTGCTCCCCTGCTCCTCCCTGCACGGGAGCCAAACGCCCCGCTGCACCCGCACGTGCCCGGGTCTACCCCGGGTAACTGCACATAGCATTTGCCTGTCCCTTCTCCCACAGGCTTTTGCCCAGAGAAACAGCCAAGAAGGAGAGGAAAAGAGAGACAGAGAAAGAAAGCCAAGAGAGGGAAAGCAGAGAGAGAGAGCTTGGAGGAAAAAAACTGAGCTTTTAATTCTGGCTGGGCCACACTGCTTAAGGCAGGCTGGGCTGTGCCCCCAAAGCTGGACGCTGCTGCTCCAGTTCCCCGCAGCCCTGCCTGGCTGAGGCCACTTCAGATGTTCTTAAAGAAACAGGACAGAATGGGGTTGTTTCACTTACAGTTAGAAGTTTTCTTCTCTGGCTGTACCCCTTTCTTGGCTGTATCCCCCTTCTGGCTGGCTCTCCAAAATGTTGGGGTTCAAGGGTGCCCTCAGCTCCCCTGAGAGGACGTTTCTCCAAGGTTCTTGGTCTCCTGCTTGCTCAAGAATGAGAGAGGGGGCCAGGTGCACTCACAAAGTAAATACCGGACCCCAAACAGAGTTTTTGCAGAAAGTGAATTTATTTTAGATGGAGAAAGAAAAAAAAAGAAGAGAAAACTTCCACATGAGAGAGAGAGAAAATGTGTGGAAGGAGACTCCAGAGGGAAAATCCAGGAGAGAGAAAGACAGCTTCCACGAGAGAGTTTGTGGAAGGGGATTCAAACATAGAATCCAAAGGGGTGTGGAACAAGGGGACTTTTAACCTGGGAGGAACTCCCACCTTCTTCAAGACCTCTGGTCAATGAAAGGAGTTCCTAAGAACTTCCACTGGAGTGATTGACTTTTTGATTCTTCCCGTGCCTGAGAAAATTAAAAGAGAGACCATTATATCTCCCGGGTGGAGAGAGATGGGAGGAGGGCATGGCACTGGGAAGTTCTTGCCCCTAAAACTATGTTCCCTTGTGGACCTGGAAAGAGAACACATTCCTTCACTACCTCTAACACTTACTCTTAACAATCACCTAATATAATGAACTGTGTTACTGGCATTTATGTGAACCATAACTGGAAGCAGGCTGTTATATCTAACCTCTGCTAGCTCCAAAGTCTCAGATGTTCTAGCTCCAAAGTCTGAGATGTTTCTGCTATCCCACACTTAATTTCATGACGTTTTCAATTTTAAATAGTGTTTCTTTGGCACTCACAAAACTATTATACTAGATATTTTATCCAATATATATTCTCGAGGATGGAAAGAAACTAGCACTGACAGAGCACCAGCTGTTCCGCTAAGTGTCTTACATGCATTGACTCATGTGATTCCCAGGCAATGCTCAGTGTCAGTCTCAATCTCACTATCTTAGAGAGGAGAAAACCAAAAAGCAAAGAAGACATGACTTGGTCAAAATCATCAGGTGACAGGAAGGGGAGCCAAAATTCAAAGGCAGATCTCATTGCTAGCAAATCTATTCACTTTCTATTAAACCACACCGCCCCTCAAGAGTACATATATATACACATATATATGGAAAACAGTCATCATCAAAGGTTAGTTATCATTTTCATCATTATTGTCATTGACTCATCATCATCATAGAACTGATAAGGTGATGGCAAACATAGATGACCGAAACCAGAGGACAGTGTTGAGCAACAAAAGAAGTCATTAAGCATGCCTAATTCACTTTATAAGAATGTCATATAGTAATATGCATGTTTAAATAAAATAAATTCTATCAATAAGCAAAGATTAAAAATTGTAATAATTAATATTGGTAAGAATAAGGTGACTAGGGCACCAATAGTAATTGATACATCCTTTTAGGGAAGCAATTTGGTGATTTGTGCCAGAAACCTCCAAAAAAAAAAAAAAAAACTGGATCCTTTGTCCCAGCAATACCATTTCTAGAAATCTATAGAAATAATCATCTGAAACATACATATATGTTTAAGCATGTTTACTTGTTATCTGTAATAGCAATATTTAGAAACATTTGAAAAGTCCAACATTAAGAATATGATTGAATAAATTCCAACCATTAGAAATGAAAAAAATGAATTTATTGGCAAATTCTCATAATTTAATTTTAGACTCACAAAATAAAACATATAAATTGCATTTACAAGATGATCCCAAATTTTCAAAAAGGATAGTAAAAAATGTATCTGTGTCTAGAAAAAAGTTGATAGAATTCAAGAAATCATTGATCATGATTACTCTGAAGTTGTAAGATCACAGATATTTTTACCTGCTTCTTCTGTGCTGTATTCTCTAAATTATGTACATATATTTTTCTTATATTTGTATACACACACACACACACACACACACACACACATATAAAATTCTCAGATTCGCAAAGACCATCTTTTCTTTAAAGTATTCATCAAAAGTTGGTTTATAGAAAGGGCACTAGTTCTAGTGTAAATGTTATATTTCTAATCTTCACAAGAATGAAGTACTCTAGAATTAATACAAATCAACTTGATTCTCTACTTCTAAGAATCCTTAAACATCTCTGTATCAAAGGTCTATTAAACTTCCAGCATGGTCCTAACTTTTAAGTTATCAGTCCTTTCAGGCAAGTTACCTATCATCTTATAGTTTGTGCATATTTATATTTGGGTTTGAATCCCAACACTCTATACCAGATGTGTGACCAGAGCAAGTTACAAATCTTTCTAAGTATCAGTTTTTATAATCTCTAAAAGAGAAATAATGTGAAAACCCACTTTTAGTGTCATTGTTTAGGTTGAGATTTAAGTGAAAAAAATGCTTGAAGTATGTGACAAATAAGAACTTACTGCATGTTATTATCTGTTGTTGTTTTATATTCTTTATCATACCAGGAACATGGACACTCAAAAATGATTTTTTGAAGATGCTAATGTAGAATTAAAATCTAAACGACAGGCATACTCAGAATGTTATGAGTGAGCTTAAAGTTGAAGAAAACACAAGAGAAAACCAAAAAACATGAACTTGTGTTTTACTTGACTTGCTCCAAATGCATAGGGATAGGAATAGCACGGCTGGAAACACAGATGGATTTTCACTAAGTCACCTCAAATGCTCCTTGGACTCTCACATGAAAGCATGTGGGTTGTCTAAATGTTAACACAATGTCTCTTCTTTCCTATTGCAGCATCCGTACCGTCCTGACATTCTGAGACAATACAGATGTCTTAGACCCTTGTGGCCTCCTCTACCCTATAGGATCTGGAGCAGCAGCTGGGCAATATCATTAAATCTGCTTTTCAGAGATGTTATCAACAAATTACATATGGGAGCTTTCCAAAGAAATGGAAATTGATATGAAATTGTTTTTCAAGCAAAAGTTTAAAATCCAGATGAGAACTAAATAAAGCGTTGAACATCAGCTGGGGAATTAAAGCCCATAAGCCTTTCTTCTTAACCATTCTACTTGCGTCATCTTTGCCATTGAGGAAAAATATTTCCTATGGCTTCTTGCACTTTTGATATCTTCATAATTTTCAGTCATTGAATCCCAATGAAGGGGACCCTTCACTTGCCCTGAACATAACCATGCTATGCTCTTGTGCTTGAAATCTTCTATTCTATTTTCACTGTTGGCATTTTCCCTTTTTATTAAATAAAATGTACCAAAGCCCTAAAGTAAAAACTACAATATAGTAAAGAATAGACTCAGCTTTATAAGTGAAGAAGATCCAGAAGTTCTAAATCCAGGATATTTCTTAGTAACTCAAATAAAATGTCACACATTTTAATACAGTGAAGGGAAATGTTTTTATTGCTTTTATGCTATTTGTTTACAGTGAAAAGTCAGGAAACAACAGGTGCTGGTGAGGCTGTGGAGAAATAGGAACACTTTTACACTGGTGGTAGGAATGTAAATTAGTTCAACCATTGTGGAAGATAGTGTGGTGATTCCTCGAGGATCTAGAACGAGAAATACCATTTGACCCAGCAATCCCATTACTGGGTATATAACCAAAGGATTATAAATCATTCTACTAAAAAGACACATGCATATGTATGTATGTTTATTGCGGCACTGTTCACAATAGCAAAGACTTGGAACCAACCCAAATGCCCATCAGTGATAGACTGGATAAAGTGAATGTGGCATATATACACCATGGAATACTATGCAGCCATCAAATGGATGAATTCATGTCCTTTGCAGGGACATGGATGAAGCTGGAAATCATCATTCTCAATAAATGACACAGAAACAGAAAACCAAACACTACATGTTTTTGCTCACAAGTGAGAGTTGAACACATAGACACAGGGAGAGAAACATCACACACCAGGGCCTGTCATGAGGTAAGGGGCTAAGGGAGGGATACCATTAGGAGAAATACCTAATGTAGATGATGGATTGATGGGTGCAGCAAACCACATGGCATGTGTATACCTATGTAACAAACCTGCACGTTCTGCACATGTATCCCAGAACTTAAAGTTTAAAGTATTTATAATTGATTTTTTAAAAAGCAGATTTTGTGCTTCATGTGACAAACTTAGATTCAGACACTAAATATGAAAACTGAACTATTTCTAGACTCATGTTCAAAAAATCTCTAATTTTTGCTCATGAAAGTACTTCATTAGCAAAACTGTCTTAGTTTATTATTTCAATTGACTAAAAATGAAATGTAAAGTAATTTAAAGCATTATGGTGGCTTTATGCATAGAGATTGGATGCCAAATGCTGTGAGCACAGAATATAAAATTGGTATCTAAGAAATGGCAAAAACACCTAAAGCAATATGTTTTCCAAATAAACACACAAACATACACACACACACACACACACGTACATTTGTGCAAAATTGTTTTCAATCTAGAACTTTCCTATTAACTACCATGCCTTACATCAAGTCTATGATCCTAGAATTAGCTTAATATTTTGAATATGTAAAGCCCTGTGGTGCCCACTTGTTAATGCTTTCCCACTGTCAGGAGAAAATTTGCATTTTGAATTTTGTCTCTAAATGTGACATGCAAAGGTTATTCCTGGTAAAGAAGTTACAGCTGTCTCCAAAAATGTTACTTGTTGCAGTATCCACAATCTATTTCATACTGTGGAAGACTCTAGACATAAAGTAAAATAGTCTATTATTTACTGTGTAACCTTCAGTAAGTCACTGAATCTCTCTGAGCTTATTCATCCTTCGTTTTGAAAAAAATAACCAACCCATTATTGCTTTACTGAGGCTAAATGCGATGTTATCAAATAAAGCACTTTGCCAACTGGAAGAGGCCTTCTAAATGTAGAGAACATGTGACTGTTTTTTCAAAAATGCTGAAGGAGGCACTCAGGTTTAAGACAGTTTTGAGAACCTCCCTAAGATAACATCATGGGACACTACCTGTTGCTGGGTGTTCTGTGGTTTTACATTGTTGCTGATGGTGTTAGATCCAGAAAAAGAAGAAGTAGTTCTATGTGCACACCCCACAACAGGGTCATCAAATCCTGCAGTGACAGAGAGGCTGACATCCAGCTACCAGTCTCCTTCCTCCCAGGCTAGAGTAGCAGGTAGAGTGGTGGCATTAGGTGGGCACTGCCAGTGTTCTCGTAGAGTGGCACACTCCTCCACAGGGTGAGAGTGGCACGTGGGAGACTTCTGCACCATGCACTGGCTCCTAGTTACATTGACATTAGTGGGAAGGAGGCAAGTCAAAATCAAAATATAAAAGTGGAACCCCAGAGTGGCTTGTGTCCTGGTGGGCCTAAAGTGCTGCATGTGATTAGGGTGACTTCCAGCAAATTTTGACTCTGGAATCAAGAACTTCTAGATTTGCTGATCATCCCCTCCATGATGTAACTCTGGGTAAGTACATAGTCTGCACTCATTTTAGCCAGCAGGAAAAGGCTTCGTCAATACAAAGAAACTTTTCAAACTTTAAAAAGTGAAAAGTTTATGTTGATAGTGTAATTAATAACTCTGTCAGGTGCACTGACTTAGCACCTCCAGAAAGAGCACTCAAACAAAACTCTGAATTAACCTTTTGCTACTTTATAAATCACACATGCTGCTCTGGCATTAGAAAGAAAATCATCTTGACAGAATTACTAGAAAATTGCTCAGATGTTGAGGTACAGTGAGAGCAATTCTGTATCTGATAAATACGTGCTTAGACATCCGACTATTCTTTTCTGTCACCAAATGATTATTGCACAAATAACCTCTAGTTAGGCATTCACTGAAAATGTTAAAGTAACAATTTTATTAAAGTACATTAAATTCTATTTTCCTGTGAAATATCTAGCAATATTCAGGAAGTGGTCTATCGCATGAAAAGAGAAAGAAAAATTGGTGGGGCTTAAAAGTGGAGCTGGTATCAAACACTGTTGTGATGAGATGGATGGTTACATATGTGAACTTTATTTGCTCATTTCTTTTACTTACATCCCAGGTTCCAGATCATCTGCACAACACTATCACAGTCACCACGGAACCCACAGTTTGCTTAACACCTCACCAATAAAACAAATGAACAAAAATAACCGGAGATAAAAATTGCTGGTTTCCATTGTTTCCCAGTCTTGCTCTTTGAGGTATTTGACACTTCAGCAAATAATCAGTAGTTATCAGTGAAAGCAGGTTAGAGAGATCAACAGATAATTCTTATGGAAATATATTTAAAGACTACTACACACTCGGAAACCAATCATGTACTGTGTTTTGGAAGATATCTATATCTAATCGCCTTAAGTAGATATAACTACAGTTTTTGAGTTTCTTGTTTGTTTCTTTGCTTTTTCTATTTTTATTTTTTAAACTTTTATTACAGATTCAGGGGTACATGTGCAGGTTAGTAACATAGGTAAACTTGTGTGATGGGCGGTTGTACAGATTATTTTATCACCCAGGTACTAGGTCTAGTATCCCATGTTCTTTTCTCTGCTCCTCTCCCTCCCATGCTTTACCCTCACGTAAGCCCCAGTGTCTCTTGTTCCCCTCTTTGTGTCTATATGTTCTCATCATTTAACTCCCATCTTATACCAGTCAGAATGGCTATCATTTATTAAAAAGGCAAAAAATAGCAAATGCTGACAAGGTTGCAGAGAAAAGGATACACTTATACACTGTTGGTGGGAGTTTAAATTAGTTCAACCATTGTGGAAAGCAATATGGCAATTTCTCAAAGAGCTAAAAACAGAACTACCATTTGACCCAGCAGGTTCATTACTGGGTATATACCCAGATAAATAAAAATTGTTCTACCATAAAGACACATGCATGCATATGTTTATTGCAGCATGATTCACAATAGCAAAGACATGAAATCAACCTAAATGCCCATCAATGGCCAATTGGATAAATAAAATGTGGTACACATACCCCATGGAACACTATGCAGCCATAAAAAAGAAAGAGATCATGTTCTTTGCAAGAACACAGATGGGGTTGAAGGCCATTATGCTTAGCAAACTAACAAGAACAGAAAATCAAATACCACGTGTATTTATTTGTAAATGGAAGCTAAATTATAGCTATAAAGTTGAAACATTTTTAGATTATTGTAAACCTAAATAATAAACATCACTTAGATGATACCATGTTGCAGGTAGATGGGAGAAAAAAGTTAAGAAATAACTTCAAGACTAAATATTTATTTTAAACCTTAGTGAAAGCCTCAGGAAATTGGAAGTAAAACAAAAGCTGATATAGATTATTTCATTAATGAAAGGAAATTCTAAGGCTTTTGATTTAATCTTTCCAAAATCTTCAAACTGTAATGAATAGCAGAAAGAATATGGAGCAGTTAAATACCATTTATTTTACATTTGATATCTTCTCATCCTTCAGGGACATTTAAAGGCAGAGGACATTCAAGAATGTGCTGGTTGACTTCTGAGATTGAAAGAGGTTTGAGGCTCTCTGAGCTTTCTGCTCTCCATCTCACCAATAATTCTGGGCAAAAAGAAGAGTGTAGGGGAGCAGAGATAACCATTACATCCAAAATGAATATCTCAAGGTGAAAATGGCAATGTTTAACCTGAAAGTTACATTCTTTTGATTGTTACCTAATACAAATATTTATGCTTAAATTTAAAGAATGAAGAAGAGTTTGACAGAAGCAAAACTAGAAGAAGGCATCCAAGACCAAGGGTTCAGCAGGAAACAGCAGAGCATGTTAGGGGATTACAAGCTCTTAGTATTAAAGGCCTGTAAACTTCACAATGGAAAAGGTCTGTGGTCAAGTAACAGTGATTCCTGGATTCCTTACAGGAAATTTAGATTTTACCCTCTAAGAACAAGAACTCTATTAAAACTTTTTGGAGAAGATTGATGATATGATCAGATTGGCATATTAAACTCATTCATTTGGTCTTGAGGAGGGTACACTAGAGCTGAGGAGAAGAACAGAGAGAATGAGAAGGTTTCAGCTATTAATAACAAGACAGATGTCTTCTGTTTCAAGCAGTGACAAAGGAAAAGCAGGACACCAGATAAACTCATAAAACATATCAGTGACATGGCATCAATATCAAGAAAGTGTGGGACACAAGGAAGAGGGAGAAGGCTAATTCCAAAGTGTCAGCCTAACAACTGGGTGTGGATGGTTGGTCCCTTTACCAACTTAGGATCTAAAGACAGTATCTGACCAGCCCAAGAGAAAATACCCACCCTGACTGACATTATATTCCCCAGCAATTAAGTCCACCAGAGAGCTCCAAAATCACCCATGTATTCAGAGCTTCCCAGTAGCTTGTTAGTGCCTCATCCTGCAACAGAAGACAACCAAGATCATCAGACGTGTGGGGTGATTCCAGCTTTGTAATAGGAAAGATAAAAACAAAGCAAGGAAAAAAGAAGTTGGAAGAAATAATCCATAAAATGAAAAAATACAAAATCTTTTTAAAAGCTGTTAATATTTGTAAAAAGATATTATATACATAAAAAAGAATATGATGCCGTAAAAAAACTATTGAGAATTAAAACTCATCACGACAGAGTAGAACGCCAATAGAAGCATAAGGATCTCATAAATTCACCCCTGGGTGTGCCTTTTCTCCAGAAAATAACTAATGAAGTGCCCCAAACTGATAAATTAATTCAAAGAAAGATGTGGTATCTGAGAAGCTGATGCGCTCACCCTGGGGAGAGGGAAGGAATTCCCTAGGACAAGGATGGGGAGGCTCCAGGAAAGCAGGCGTGGCCAGATGCAAAGCACCTCCTCCACACTTGGGAGTAAGTCAAAGACTCCAGGGAGATACACAGCTGTGAACAACATTGCCAGTGACTATGTCAACAATTATGCTGTGTCTCAAGCAATTTAAATGAAAATAAAGTTGACATGTTCTGGGAAAATATGCTAGAAAACTCAAAAGTGGCTTTAAGCCTGACAAAGACATACAAAATATGTGTCTATAAAAACGTAATAATAGTAGAATCTACCTCATAGAGTTACTGTGAGGTTTACATGATCTGTTCATTGCAAAGCATTTAGAACAGCAAATGGCACATGCTGAGAGTGACAAGGATATTAGCTATTTTATTGCTATTTAGGTTATTAAGCTCTGGAGTTAGGCTTCCTGGGATCTTGGCTCCACCGCTAGCTGTGTTCCGTTGGGAAATTTATGTAATCCCTC
Organism: Sapajus apella; assembly: GCF_009761245.1. NCBI lineage: Eukaryota > Metazoa > Chordata > Mammalia > Primates > Cebidae > Sapajus > Sapajus apella. Next base: position 3,754,609 of record NW_022437064.1, read on the forward strand.
TAAATCTCAATGTCTTCATCTGTAAAATGTGCATGGCAATGGTACCTACCTGATAAGTTAATGCTAAACATTGCACAAAATGAGGCAATGTATGCACAGAAATGAGCAAATTCAACCCTCCATGAATGTTAGATATTAATAGTAATCATTTGTATTTTTTATAAAACATTATATTTTTAATTTCAAAAAGGAAAAAATCTCCACTATTAAAGAACTCTTTGGCTTTTAGATATTTTTATATTGTGACAATCATACCATTTGTATTACTTTGCATTGTTTTAATAAACGCTTGGTATTTCTACATCATCTCAGTAATTATACTTTACAGCACCTGCCAAGCACATCATCAGATTAACCCCCAAAATGAAGAATTTGTACTGAAGATACTTTCTTCCAGTTACAGTATTATTTCTTAGATCCATGTAAATTATGGCCCCATAGGAAAAAGGAAACATCAATAACTCATTTAAAACACATCACTAACTCAATTAAAATACATCACTAACTCATTTAAAATACATCAGTAAATCATTCGTGGAACATTTAGATGATTTATAATTTGGCTCTCACAGAGAAGACTGGATTGAACATCTTTGCTTTTGGATTGGGCTTCCTAGATTATTTCCCAACTCCCTTCACAGGAGGAATGTAAACAGACATTTTGCTCTCTCACACATGTTCTTCATGGCAGAATTGCAGGCTCCACAGCCACAAGCAATCCAGCATGCAGTTCAGCTCCTTCGACATCTTTGGCTTCAGTGCCAAAATCAAAATTAAATACTAATTGAGTAAGAATTCATGACTTTGAATGTGGGTATTTTCAAAAATTTCTCTAGGAACTTAAAATTTATTCTATTTATTGTAATATTTCTATAGAGTATTTATTTCATTCTCAAGTTCTATTTATTGCTGCTAAAGTCCCTCTCTCACTTTTCATTTTGCACCTCATCCCAAACATGCGTTAAAGTTTATTTACACACATACATGAAATGTTACAATTTTTTCTATCAATCTTTAATATTAATCTCACCATTTTTTCTAATCATTTAACCTCAAAAATGAAGAATTTGTACTGAAGATACTTTCTTCCAGTTACAATATTATTCCTTAGATGCAGGTAAATTATGGCCCCATGGGAAAAAGGAGACAGATCTTTTACAGAGGTGCTGGTCTGTCCTTCTTGAGGCGTTGGATTCACATCTCCACACTGCTCATCATTACCTGTATAATTATATTAGAGATGCCAGTTCTTGCCTTCTGCTAACCTTCCAAGAGCACTTGTGGTGTTTGCTACGTCAGCAATAGAAAATTAACATGCCCCTGTTGCAAACATGGCCACCTATGGACTGTGAGTAGACACATCTCCCTCTTTCACCACAACCTGGAAAAGCTCTTGAATTTTAAGAAGCCATAAGATTAGATTAGGTCCACCTGGATAATCCAAGCTAATCTTCCTGTCTCAAGACCTTTAACTGAATCGCATATACAAAATCCATTTTTTGCCATGTAAAGCAACATATTCCTAGACTGCTATCTTTGAGGGCCATTATTCTGCCTACCACACAGGGGATTGCTGACCCAATGACCCTTAGAGATTGATCGGGTTACCTTTGGACATTATAGATGTTGCTCCAGTCCTGCCATGGCCCTATGATACTAGAACACTGACTCTCAATCAAGTGACAACTGCTCTTTCCCCCTGACCATTTAAACTTTTAGAATGTAGGGCAGAGAGTAAGCACAGAGTAGTTGCCAGATGGTATTAAGAAAGATCTCTTGATTTTATGGAGTTTGTACCAAAGTTCTTTTGGCAGTTCGTGGAGCCATGTGTTCACGAAGTGATGGAAGCTCTTAAGTGGATACCACATTTCTAAATTCATTTGGGACTTGAAAACAAGGTGGTAGTGGCTATAGTTCCCTTAAATGCTATGTCTACAGGTGTGAGACAGGATTAAACAGAAAAATGTATAAAAGAGGGTACTATGAGAAAAAAAAAAGTTTTTGCTATTCTTTGTCCTTGTGTTGATTGTATCTATACCTCTCAATTGCACTGATATTTCTTAATAAATCTTAATAAAATATCTTTCTTTCAAGGCTTTCTCACTATCAAAGTAGAATTCATTCACTTAATTTAGTCAACAAATATCTGAGCACTTACCCCCAGCCAGGCATTAAGAGCTGAGAATGCACAATGAAAAGATAGAGTAGTGTCTTCCTCCTTCAATTCCACAATAAATTCTCCTGGCACTGACCACTTCCTGCTTCACAGGAGTGTTCTCTGTCTTGTCTACCAGACCACACGTAGTGTGTTAATCTACAATCTCCTAAAGAGGAGGCACCGGATCTTCTGGATTATGGGACTGCTCATAGAACAGTGTCTGTCCTAACATAAAGGAGCACAAGAATTCAACAATCATTCATTAAACATCTACTTGTATACATGGAACTAGGTGTAGTTGAAGATTTACATGAAATTTAAGAACATTCCCGACTAGAAATTTCTAATAGAATTTATGAGACTGATCTCTACACTAAATATAAAGGGCAACAAAAAGGAATAGACCTTAAAACCATAGCAGGAATGCTAGTATGACAGGGATGCAGAGAAGTGAAGCACAAGTGTGAGATGGAGTTATTGTACCTCCACAAGGGCAACCTTGTCCTGGTCTCAAAGTTTGGATAGGATTTGAATGGGCAAGAAGGAGAGAAAAGAAGAGAGAGCGCATGATGAGCAAGAGCTTGAGTGAGGAATGGATTCCTCTTTGGAGGACCACAGAGATATAAGCTTCTAAAGAACATAGGCCCTGTACTGGAGAATGGGGAGGAATAGTTGGATGAGAAGGTTAAAGCCAGGTTATCTGGGGCTGTCTTCTATCCCTCGTACATTTCCAACCTAGAAGCAACTGAAATCATAGGACCTCCTTTGCTTCTCTATTGGGTGACTGTTTCTCGGTTTTGGTGTGGGTCTCAGTGTCTACATAATTAAAGCTTGCTGAAATGTCTCTGTGGCAATTTTAGAGAAATATGTCCTTTATGCTAACTTGTTCATATTGACAGACTATATCTAATTAAATAGTTGCTTGTATAATTTTATGATGCTTCCAAGTGTGGATAAAAGAAAAATCAAACTCCTATTCCTGAAAAGTCATGAGGATACTAGTTACATTGATCAAAGGACAATGGAAATGATCCAGTGAGGATTTTGCTTGATTTCTCACAATTACTTAAAATCTACCTTAAATGCCTGTTCCTCTACAATGCCTCCTCGGAGTCCTTAATTCTGAATTGCACCTTCTTCTCTGCTCCCAAAGCACGAACTGACCCCTGTGATGGGGCACTTCCCAGCCAGGCTGATACGTAAATTTTGAGGCTATGTGTCTTTTCCCCATAAACTGTGAGATTCATTTTATGGATAATGATCCTGGCTAACATTTAGGAGGGTGCTCTTATCTGCCAAATTCCATTATGAGTGCTTTACGTGGATTATTTTATTTATTCGCTAAATGGTCCTTTAAAATGATGCCATTATTCATCTTCATCTTACAGATAAGGAAACTAAGGCAAAAAAAAAAATCAGTGAAATAGTAAGTCCAAGTACACAGAACTGGTAAGGAATAGGGTCTGCCTGGTCCTAAAAGCCATGCCATCACCTCTACCCCATACTGCCTCTTGGCACAAGCAGAGGTCGTGTCTTATCTATCACTGCTTCTCCACCAGACCCAGCTTAGTGCCTGACACAGGGAGGTTCACAGTCCATACTTAGTAGTTTTGAGTGGAGCAGAATTGCCAGGCATAGTGATCCCCTTTGCTGTGACTGACTGGGTGTCTGATTCTCTGCTGTAAGGACAGCGAGGGTGCTCTCTTTGTCCTATTTTGTTTAACGAGTTTTCTTACTCCTCGTCCTTCCTAACTGCCCCATGTGGATTCAAACTTACAGCTTAGTGCAGACAAAGGGAAAACAGGACGCAGAACAACCTATGTATGATTGAGAGAAGAGAAACAAGGAATTCAAGAAGTGAGGGAGAGTGAGGAAAAGAGACAGTTATTAAAATGTATAATTTAAACTTAATATTTAACCTAATGAAAACAAAATCTTATCTGGAATTTGAAAAGTCAATATTTTGAGTGCTGGTTCAATATTCTTCTCATTACGTTTTGATAATCTGAGAATAATCCAATGGATGTGGCTTAAAGACATAGATCACATGTGGAATTGGAAATGAGTGTTACACAAGCAAACAGAATAAATATCTGTGCAATAAATATCTGCTTATGCATTCAAGCAGAGAAGAAATCCACAAGGACTCATCAGTCTCCCGGTCAGCAGAGAAGAAAGAAACAACATGAGCACAGCAGGGAAAGTAAGCAAAAATATATTACTGTTGGAAATATATTCTCATCAATATAACAAAGAAAGACAGTATTTGATGAATAATTTAAAAACCATAGGTGAATTAGAAATGCTACACTAAAATGATATGCAATATATGCCTCAATATGTAATATATACTGAACTACTGTGGAAATAAGTTATTCCTAAATAACTTTAACGAGAATATATAGAACCTATATTTATTGTCTTTGTTTCCTACGTTAAATAAATTTTCAGTAAAATGGTAGTTTATCCAAGCTAATTATGACTGATTTAGTAAATCTAGAGTTAGAAAAGTCTTTAATCAGAAGTTATGTTTACATTAAAAAGTGATAATTCAAACATGTTATTATTTGAATATATTTTTATGAACACATTAAATTTGTCTGACAAAAGTTTTGTGAGAGGAATTGGATTCAGAAGACTTCAAAATACCATTTACCCTTACTATAAAATATCTTACTAATGCTCGTGAATCTCACAGCATTAGAATCATCAAGGTTAAGCAAGACATCAACATGCAAATTCCAATTAAAAGGGTTCCACTATGATACAATTCAGGCAATTTCCACAGAAATCCTATGGGACAGTATCTTCCCTGTGTAAAAGTAATATGGCTTTACAGAAAATTAATAATACAATTTGAATCACTTAGCACTAGGAATACAGATGTTTGGTTTGGTCTCCATACATTTATACTTATTTGTTCAATGTGTTTACAGGTGCACGTGGTCATCAAATATAATCCATTGATATTTTTTAATTGATTAATTACATAAACCTGTGCAACTATTGTCAGTCAGTCTTTGTGTTAGGAATGTACCACACAGTAAAATATCTCATTATGGTAACTCATTAAAGGTTCTGAGGTTTCTTTCTACACTGTGTAACAAACAGTCTCATAACGGTAAGACTAGCCGGAAATCACCAGTAGCCTATTGTTACTGTTCTTATTCCACCTCATTTACTTTATTACTAATTAATATTTACATTCCTAATAAAAAATGATTAAGAAAAAGAAAATTCAAATTCTCCAAACTCAAAATAAATAATGAGTTCATAAAGCAAAAGTATAAACCAATTATATTAATGAAAATAATAACTGATGAAATAGACCCTCTTGGGCACAACATCAATAACAGCTTTTTGACAGCATTTCATTTGTGTTTACCTATCCTGCATTTTATTTTCCTCAAATGCTAAATGGTGACAATATTAACATCTATTTCATAACATAGTTTGGAGAATTCAATGAATTAATACTGTAAAGCACTTAGAATTGTATTTGGTACATAGAAATAAGTCAATAACTATTAGCCACTATTATTGTTGCTATTTAATTTTTGGCTATTTTTTTTTTTTTTGGCTTTTATGGTTATATTGTACTACAGACAAAGATACAGGTTAAAATTAGCAAAGGGGAAAAAGTAGATAAGGTTAAGTCCAAGAGAAACTCAATTTCTCTCTGGTAGTTCAAATCAATCACTTCAGCCATTAGGGTAATTCCCCTTTTCATTTATTCCTTCAGTGGCATAAGACATGCAAAATGGCCAGGTGAAAGTCTCAGCTTCAACATCAGTGGATTCATTTTTATGTTTTCCAGTGGAACCATTTCCTCAAAACCTGCAGTGCTGATGTTCTGTGGCATATTAGTGAGAAGGTTCACTCTACTTTCACTCCTCAGTTCTCGGGCCATATATTTTGAACATAGGAAAGAAAACACCATGTAATGGTCTCCTCTAAGACAAAGAGGGTGCCGTCTTCAAACTGAAGCTATTTTTTAATTATTATTATACTTTAAGTTCTGGGATACATGGGCAGAATCTGCAGGTTTGTTACACAGGTATACATGTGCCATGGTGGTTTGCTGCACCCATCAACCTGTCATCTACATTAGGTATTTCTCCTAATGCTATTCCTCCCCACCCCCCACCAACAGGTCTCGGTGTGTGATGTTCTCTTCCCTGTGTCCATGTTTCTCATTGTTCAACTCCCACCTATGAGTGAGAACATATGGTGTTTGGTTTTCTGATCACATGTTAGTTTGCTGAGAGTGATGGTTTCCAGCTTCATCCTTGTCCCTACAAAGGGCATAAACTCATCCTTTTTTATGGCTGCACCATATTTCATGGTGTATTTGTGCCACATTTTCTTTGTCCAGCCTATCATTGGTGGGCATTTGGATTGGTTCCAAGTATTTGCAATTGTGAACAGTGCCACAATAAACACATATGTGCATGTGACTTTAGAGTGATTTATAATCCTTTGGGTATATACCCAGTAATGGGACTGCTGGGCCGAATGGTAATTCTAGGTTTAGATCCTTGAGGAATCGCCACACATTGTCTTGCACAATTATTGAACTAATTTACCCTCCCACCAACAGTGTAAAAGCATTTCTATTTCTCCACATCCTTGCCAGCATCTGTCGTTTCCTGACTTTTTAATGATTGCCATTCTAACTGGTGTGAGATGGTTTTTCATTGTGGTTTTGATTTGCATTTCTCTAATGACCAGTGGTGATGAGGTTTTTAAAATATATTTGTTGGCCATGTAAATATCTTCTTTTGAGAAGTGTCTGTTCATATCCTTTGCTCAATTTTTGATGGGGTTGTTGGTTTTTTCTTGTAAATTTGTTTAAGTTCCTTGTAGATTCTGGATATTAGATCTTTGTCAGATGGATAGATTGCAAAAATTTTCTCCCATTCTGTGGGTTGCCTGTTCACTCTGATGATACTTTCTCTGCTCTCCAGAGATCTTTAGTTTAATTAGATCCCATTTGTCAATTTTGGCTTTTGTTGCCATTGCTTTACTAATGTAGTGTTTTAGTCATGAAGTCTTTGCCTATGCCTATGCTCTGAATTGTATTACCTAAGTTTTCTTCTAGGGTTTTTACAGTTTTTGGTCTTACATTTAAGTCTTTAATCCAACTTGAGTTAATTTTTGTATACGGTGTAAGGAAGAGGTCCAGTTTCAGCTTTCTGCATATAGCTAGCCTGTTTTCCCAACACTATTAACTAGCGAATCCTCTCCCCGTTGCATGTTTTTGTCAGGTTTGTCAAGAATCATATGGTTGTAGAAGTGTGGTGTTATTTCTGAGGCCTCTGTTCTGTTCCATTGTTCTATATCTCTGTTTTGGTGCCAGTACCATGTTGTTTGGTTACGGTAGCTTTGCAGTATAGTTTGAAGTCAGGTAGCATGATGCCTCCAACTTTGTTCTTTTTGCTTAGGATTGTCTTGAATATATGGGCTCTCTTTTGGTTCCATATGAAATTTAAAGTGGTTTTTTTCCAATTCTATGAAGAAAGTCAGTGATAGCTTGATGAGGATCGCATTGAAACTATAAATTACTTTGGGCTTTATGGCCATTTTCAAAATATTGATTCTTCCTATCCATGAGCATGGAATGTTTTTCCATTTGTTTGTGTCCTCTCTTATCTCCTTGAGCAGTGGTTTGTAGTTCTCCTTGAAGAGGTCCTTCACATCCCTTGTAAGTTGTATACTAGGTATTTTATTCTCTTTGTAGCAATTGTGAATGGGAGTTCACTCAAAATTTGGCTCTCTGTCTATTACTGGTGTATAGGAATGTTTGTAATTTTTGCACATTGATTTTGTATCCTGAGACTTTGCCAAAGTTGTTTATCTGCTTAAGAATATTTTGGGCTGAGATGATGGGGCTCTCTAAATATACAGTCATGTCATCTGCAAACAGAGACAATTTGACTTCCTCTTTTCCTAGTTGAATGCCTTTAATTTATTTCTCTTGCCTGATTACCCTGGCCAGAACCTCCAATACTATGTTGAATAGGAGTGGTGACAAAGGGTATCCTTGTCTTGTGCCAGTTTTTGTGGGTTTGTCATAAATAGCTCTTATTATTTTGAGATACATTCCATCAACACCTAGTTTATTAAGAGTTTTTAGCATGAAGGGCTGTTGAATTTTGTTCAAGGCCTTTTCTGCATCTATTGAGATAATTATGTGGGTTTTGTTATTGGTTCTATTTATGTGATGGATTATGTTTATTGATTTGCATTGTGTTGAACCAGCCTTGCATCCCAGAAATAAAACCAACTTGATCATGGTGGATAAGCTTTTCAGTGTGCTGCTGGATTTGATTTGCCTGTATTTTATTGAGGATTTTTACATCAATGTTCATCAGAGATTTGGGCCTGAAAATTTCTTTTTTTGTTGTATCTCTGCCAGGCTTTGGTATCAGGATGATGCTGGCATCGTAAAATAATTAATGGAGGTGTCCCTCTTTTTCTATTGTTTGGAATAGTTTCAGAAGGAATAGTATCAGCTCCTCTTTGTACCTCTGGTAGAATTTGTCTGTGAATCCGTCTGGTCCTGGGCTTTTTTTGGTTGATAATCTATTAATTACTGCCTTAATTTCAGAACTTGTTATTGAGTATTGAGGGATTTGACTTCTTGGTTTAGTCTTGGGCAGGTTTATGTGTCCAGGAATTTACCATTTCTTCTAGATTTTCTAGTTTATTTGTGTAGAGGTGTTTATAGTATTCTCTCATGGTAGTTTGTATTTCTGTGGGATCAGTGGTGATCTCCCATTTATCATTTTTTATTGCATCTGTTTGATTCTTCTCTCTTTGCTTCTTTTTTAGTGTAGCTAGTGGTCTATTTTGTAAATCTTTTCAAAAAACCAGCTCCTACATTCATTAACGTTTGAAGGGTTTTTTGTGTCTCCTGTGGTACCAATTCTAGATCTTTCCTGCTTTCTCTTGTGGGTATTTAATGCTATAAATTTCCCTCTACACACTGCTTGAGTTGTGTCCCAGAGATGCTGATACATTGTGTCTTTGTTTTCATTGGTTTCAAAGAACCTATTTTTTTCTGCCTTAATTTTGTTATTTACCCAGTAGTCATTCAGGAGTAGGTTGCTCAGTTTTCGTGTAGTTGTGTGTTTTTAAGTGAGTTTCTTAATCCTGAGTTCTGAGAGACTGTTATGATTTCCATTTTTTGCAATTGCTGGGGAGTATTTACATCCAATTCTGTGGTCAATTTTAGAATAATTGCGAGGTGGTACTGAGAAAAATTTATATTCTGTTGATTTGGGGTGGAGGGTTCTGTAGATGTCTATTAGGTCTGCTTGATCCAGAGCTGAATTCAAGTTCTGAATATCCTTGTTAATTTTCTGTCTTGTTGACCTGTCTAATATTGACAGTGGGGTGTTAAAACTCTCCCACTATTATTGTGTGGGAGTCTAAGTCTCTTTGTAGGTCTCTAAGAACTTTCTTTATAAATCTGGGTGCTCCTGTATTGCATGAATATATATTTAGGATAATTAACTCTTCTTGTTGCATTGATCCATTAAGCATTATGTAATGCTCTTCTTTGTCTTTTTTGATCTTTGTTGGTTTAAATTCTGTTGTATCAGAGACTAGGTTGGAAAACTCTTTTTTTTTTTTTTTTTTTTTTTTTTGCTTTCCTTTTGATTGGTAAATATTCTGCCATCCTTTTATATTGAGTCTCTGTGTATCTTTGCATGTGAGATGCATCTCCTGAGTACAGCACACTGATGGGTCTTGACTCTTTATTCAGTTTGCCAGTGTGTGTCTTTTAATTGGGACATGTAGTCCATTTACATTGTAAGTTAATATTGTCATGTGTGAATTTGATCCTATCATTTTGATGCTAGCTGGTTTTTTGCCTATAGATTGATGCAGTTTCTTCATAGTGTCAATGGTCTTTCCAATTTAGTGTGTTTTTGCAGTGGCTGGTATCAGTTTTTCCTTTCCATATTTAGGGCTTCCTTCAGGAGCTTTTGTAAGGTAGGCCTGGTGATAACAAAATCTCTCAGCATTTGCTTGTCTGTAAAGGATATTTCTCTGTCACTTATGAAGATTAGTTTGGCTGAATATGAAATTGTCAGTTGAAAATTCTTTTCTTTAAGGATGTTGAATATTGGCCCCCACTCTCTTCTGGCATGTAGGGTTTCTGCAGAGAGATCCACTGGTATTCTTATGGACTTCCCTTTGTGGGTAACTCAACCTTTCTTTCTGGCTGCCCTTAACATTTTTTCCTTCATTTCAACCTTAGTGAATCTGACAATTATGTGTCTTGGGGTTGCTCCTCTCGAGGAGTATCTTTCTGGTGTTCTCTGTGTTTCCTGGATTTGAACGTTGGCCTATCTTACTAGGTTGGGGAAGTTCTCCTGGATAATATCCTCAAGAGTGTTTTCCAACGTGGTTCCATTCTCCCTTTCACTTTTATGTACACCAAGCAAACATAGGTTTGTTCTTTTCACATAGTCCCATATTTCTTAGAGGCTTTGTTCATTCTTTTTCATTGTTTTTTCTCTAATCTTATCTTCATGCTTTATTTCATTAAGTTGATCTTCAATCTCTAATATCTTTCTTCCACTTGATTGATTTGGCTATTGATTCTTGTGTAAGCTTCATGAAGTTCTCATGCTGTGTTTTTCAGCTCCATAAGGTCATTTGTGTTCTTCTCTAAACTGGTTAGCCTAGTTAGCAATTTCTCAAACCTTTTTTCAGGGTTCTTAACTTCCTTGCATTGGGTTAGAACATGCTTCTTTAGCTCAGAGGAGTTTGTTATTACCCCCTTTCTGAAGCCTGCTTCTGTCAATTCATCAAACTCATCCTTCATCCAGTTTTGTTACCTTGCTGGTGAGGAATTGTCATCCTTTGGAGGAGAAGAGGCATTCTGGTTTTGGGGATTTTCAGCCTTTTTGTGCTGGTTTTTCCTCATCTTAGTGGATTTTCTACCTTTGTTCTTTGATGCTGGTGACCTTCAGATTGGGTTTTTATGTGGACGTCCTTTTTGTTGATGCTGATGCTATTTCTTTCTATTTGTTAGTTTTCCTTCTAACAGTCAGGCTTCTGTGCTGCAGGTCTGCTGGAGTTTGCTGGAGGTCCACTCCAGATGCTGTTTGCCTGGGTATGACCAGCAGAGGCTGCAGCAAAGATTGCTGGATGTTCCTTCCTCTGAAAACTTCTTCCCAGAGAGGCACCCACCAGAGGCCAGCTAGAGATCTCCTGTATGTGATGTCTGTTGACCCCTGCTGGGATGTGTCTCCCAGTCAGGAGGCAAGGGAGTCAGGGACCCATTTGAGGAGGAATTCTGTCCCTTAGCAGAGCTCAACCACTGTGCTAGGAGATCCACTGCTTTCTTCAGAGCCAGCATGCAGGAACGTTTACATTTTCTGAAGCTGTGCCCACAGCTGCCCCCTCCCTCAGGTGCTCTGTTCCAGGGAGATGGGAGTTTTATCTATAAGCCCCTGATTGGGGCTGCTTCCTTTCTTTCAGAGATGCCCTGTACAAAGAGTAGGAATCTAGTCTGGCTATAGCAGCTTTGCCAAGGTGTGGTGGTCCCCACCCAGTCTAAACTTTTCTGTGGGTTTGTTTACACTGTGAGGGGAAAACCACCTACTCAAGCCTCAGTAATGGTGGATGCCTCTCCCCTCACCAAGCTTGAGTATCCCAGGTTGACTTCAGACTGCTGTGCTGGCATTGAGAATTCAAGCCAGTGAATCTTAGCTTGCTTGGCTCCATGGGGGTGGGATCTGCTGAGCTTGAACACTTGGCTCCCTGGCTTCAGCCCCCTTTCCAGGGGAGTAAAAGGTTCTGTCTCACTGTCATTATAGGCAATACTGGGGTATGAAAAAAAAAAAAAAAAAAAACTCCTGCAGCCGGCTCAGTGTCTGCCCAAATGATCACCCCATTTTGTGCTTGAAACCAGGGCCCTGGTGGCATAGGCACCCTAGGAAATCTCCTGGTCTACCAATTGTGAAGACAATGGGAAATGAGTAGTATCTGGGCCAAAGTGCCCTATTTCTCAAGGTACAGCCCCTTATGGCTTCTCTTGACTAGGAGAGGGAGTTCCCTGACCCCTTACTCTTCCTGGGTGAGGGGACATCCCACCCTGCTTTGGCTCACTGTTTTTAGGTTGCACCCACTGTCTAACCAGTCCCAGTGAGATGAGTTGGGTGCCTCAGTTGGAAATGCAGAAATCACCTGCCCTTCTGTGTTGATCTCACTGGGTACAGCAGACCTGAGCTGTTCCTGTTCAGCTATCTTGCCAGCCACCCGAATATATTTCATTTTTCTCAATGTCTTATTATACTTTATCTTTCTTTATGTTATGCTTTTTTAAATAATATTTTTATTCTCTTTATAAACGAGAGGTCTTCATTTCTATGGAGCACTTTCTAGGTACCAGACATGGGACTCAATGTTGCATGTACAAAAATGAAAAGACACAATTTCTGACTTCAAGAGTGAGAAAACACTGTCACCATCTCTCTGTTTGATTTTCTAGGTAATCAAATGCAAAGCAGCTGTGCTATGGGAGGCAAAGAAACCCTTTTCCATTGAGGATGTGGAGGTGGCACCTCCTAAGGCTTATGAAGTTCGCATTAAGGTGAAATATTTTTCCGTTTTTATTTCATTTTAAGTTTAAAAAACTAGAGAATATTAAAAATGGAAACATCAAAAAATCCACTAAAAGGCATTTTTTTTTTTTTGAGACAGAGTCTCACTCTGTTACTAGGCACGAGGCTAGAGTGCAGTGGCACAATCTTGGCTCACTGCAACCTCCACCTCCCTCATTCAAGCAATTTTCCTGCCTCAGCCTCCCAAGTAGCTGGGACTACAGGCACACGCCACCATGCCCAGCTAATTTTTGTATTTTTTAGTAGAGACAGGGTTTCACCATGTTGGCCAGGATGATTTCGATCTCCTGACCTCATGATCTGCCCACCTCAGACTCCCAAAGTGCTGGGATTGCAGGCATGAGGTACTGCACCTGGCCAACAGGCATATTTTATATGATCATCCAGAAAATCGAGTTACTTTTGTTGTCAAGGAAAAGTATAAATATAAATTTTAAATGTCTAAAAAGTGGTCAAAGAGAACATACAGTATAATTAGAGTAAAACACAAAAGAATGTGTTTGTACAGAAAAAAATTCCAAGTGTTGCATATCAAGACTTCAAAATCAATTAGCATTAGATATTTTCTATGTGTTACTTTGCTATTTCTATTTCTATTTTTTTAAAGCATGCATTCTTGTATATTTTATAAGACAAATATTTCAGGATTAGTTACTTCATAGATTATTCTAAATTGTTTAATTCAAGAAGAGAAGGTAGAGAAGGGTTTTAGACTGAACGACCTTGAAGATAAACTGAATCTTTCATATTTGGAAATAGTAGAGATTATTAGCAAAATTCTTGGATACATTTTAGAAGCACAATTTCAGGAAACTGAGTATGTTAAACCCATCTGAGAGTCATAATCTCTTCTGAATCTACTTTTCTCCTTGCTCTGTAGATGGTGGCAGTAGGAATCTGTCGCACAGATGACCACGTGGTTAGTGGCAACCTGGTGACCCCTCTTCCTGCGATTTTAGGCCATGAGGCAGCCGGCATCGTGGAGAGTGTTGGAGAAGGGGTGACTACAATCAAACCAGGTACAGGATTCACACTCAGGGAACACACCTTGGTTCACCGTCACAAGATTGCTCAGCCTGGATGAGGAAACCGAGGCAATGAGAGATGAAAGGGCTTGTACAAGGTCACAGGGCAGCCAGGACTTCAGGGGTTTCCTCTTTCCCTTTCTGCCTGCCTGACTCAAGCATGTATGCGTTCAGGCATGCGTGTATTCTACCCTTCAACAATTATTTGTTGAGTTTCTGCTATACACCAGGCACCAGATTAGAACCTGGAGATATGTGAGGATCAAAAGAGACACAGTGCCTACCAGTGTGGAATTCATAGTCTAATAACTTCCGTGTTGGTGTTGCTGAACACTGTGTTCTGTCAGGGCCCACACAGAAGCAGAAATGGAGAAAGGAAAAAATATAAATATGGAAACTGTTCTGTGCTAAGTTCACAAAACAGAGGCCACATGGCTATGGCTGAATAAACATGACTTTTTCTTAGATGACTTATGCAGCCCCTTCACCAATTTCTTCTTCCAACATGGTGTTTCTTCCCAAGCATGGACTCAATGAAACAGACTAGGTGAAAAGAAATGAAAGAAACATAGCAGGAGCCATCCACCAACAACGTCTGCCTTATTACCTTCAGTCATGCTTAAATGCGACTGGTTACAGATTACTAATTATTTTATCTTCAATATTTATTTTATCCTAATCTTATTATGTATTAATATAAATACTTTTAGAAGTAAAGGGTGAATAACTAGGACATTGCCATACCATCATTTTCACGTAAATTTCACCTATAAAATATTAATGCACCAACCATTTTTCATGATCATTTAGAATGTATAGCATAGGTAATTAAAAATGAAAATTATGTTTAATTCTAAAAAATTGCTTTAGCCTATAGATTCACACTCCTTATCAAATACTAATTTAAATGGTAAACAGAAAATAAGGAAAGAAATTGTCCGAATTATATTTTAGCTCTATTTCCTTTAGTCAGAAATAAATTAACAACAAAATGACACCCTTGCTTTTTACCCGTTCCCTCCACCATAAAAGGAAAAGTAGATAATTTACAAATTATCAGCTGGAAACATTTGTAAGTCAATTCTTATCCTAAAAGAAAGTGCCTAACTTTTTGTGAAGGGCTGGAGTTCTCAGATAAATTTCTGGAATTCTTTGTCCCATTTTTGTTTGTTTTCCTCAAAAAAAATGCTTTTTAAAGCATTTATTTCATAATAAAGATAAGCACAGTCACTTTGAAAAGCCAAGAACTGGTTCAAATGCCCATTTTATTGTAAATCAAACTTTTACAAAATACCAGATCTTCAGGCACTGTAATAGCTGACTTTCAACTCAAATTTATATTTATATTTACAGTAAGAATATCTAATATTTAATTAAAGTTTAAATAAAATGACATTTGCAAAGCCTCTAGAGGAAATCAGGACACTGCATAAAAGTTAACTATCAATGCTGTGGAAGTAATTTTTGTAATCCATGTTGTTTCTCACATTTGCATTCTCTTTAGGAGTCATCAGGCATTTATAAACTAAAATTGAAAACAAGGCTGTGGCACGCAGTGAACAATGACCTAGTTGTGACTGAACTTTATTCCTTAAAGACTTTTAAAGAAACATGCTTTTCTAGTCAATACACTTGAGATTTAAGTTTTTATTAATTTCTGGATAGAAATTTAAGAACTTGTTTTATTCCTCTCCAGGTGATAAAGTCATCCCGCTGTTTACTCCTCAGTGCGGAAAATGCAGAATTTGTAAAAACCCGGAAAGCAACTACTGCTTGAAAAACGAGTAGGTTTCTGATGCTCTGTTTGCACAGACTTTGAGTTTGCACATTAGTTATGTTCCTGTCTCATGCCTGTGTGTGTGTCTGTGTATTGCACTGCCCAGTCTCAGCAACCCTCGGGGGACCCTGCAGGATGGCACCAGTAGATTCACCTGCAAAGGGAAGCCCATCCACCACTTTGTTGGCGTCAGCACCTTCTCCCAGTACACGGTGGTGGATGAGAGTGCAGTGGCCAAAATTGATGCAGCCTCGCCCCTGGAGAAAGTCTGCCTCATTGGCTGTGGATTTTCAACTGGTTATGGGTCTGCAGTCAAAGTTGCCAAGGTAAGAATGATAATGGGTGATAAAACCGGTTACATGCAGACTGTCAGGAACCAAAAAGGAAGCACTTTCTCACAAGAATCAAAGATTATTTTTAGAGATTTTGAGTGTTGATTAAGAGCAGAAAAATGGCCCAAAAAGAATTGAGAGCACATGCTAGAAATTTCACCTGTTTATCATAGATAAAAAGTTGTTGAGAGTAAAGATGTCATTTCAATAATTATTCTTCTGTATTTGCTCTTTATGAGAGAATGAAATGTTAGGCCTGAGAACTCATGTAGTAATTCATTCAACAATTAGAGAGCACCCACACATGTCTCAGGCACCATAGTTTCTGCTAGGTTCTCAGACAGCAAAAATAAATGAAATGAAGCGATTGCCCTTGAGGAGCATCTAGTCTGTGGCTCCTCTACTCCCAGAAATTGGATCAACAGTAAAGTCCAAAGCCTTACCTGATGTACCCCCAAACCAAAGCTCACCCCACTCTGTGGATTCTTAGAGGAAAGTAAAGAAGCTTCAGTGATGCGTCATTCACTCATTACGGGATTTCACTGCTACAACTGACTCCCCTGTCATGAACACACACATATACTTCAGATGTGGCAAATTTCAAGCAGAAATTCTTTAAAGGCTCCTCATCTGGAAAGGCTGAAAGTCTAGTAGTATGCTTTATTTTATGAAACCGAGGTCCAGTGATAAAAGATATTTGCCCAAATTCTCACTGCTGGCTAATATGAGAGCTGAGACTAAAATATCTTTTTCAAATCTCCTGCTGAAATTTAGATCACAATACATGATTATTAGTGCTTTTAAATCATAGTCACAGGTCTTCCATTTTTCTAAGCAAGGTAGAAAATAGTGTTATCTACCATAATATTGCATAACACTTGGTGAATGCATGACTGAATAGACACACTTACGGAAATGTAATAATGAGATTACCTGGGACACTAAAACATGCTACCCCAATGAAGGCTGACTATGGGAGACTGGGTATATCAAAAGGCCCTAGCAAACTAAAAAGAATTTAGAGGGCATCTTTTCCAAATTTCTGTGACTTTAGCACTTAGTCCCTTGTTCAATTGCCTCATCTGTTTTAGCAGTGGTCTAAGTGACCCTACCAAAGAACAGAAGCTGAGGATACTCATAATAATAGATTTTATTTATTACTAAAATATAGACAAACATTTCATTGCTGCATTTTTCACTAGCATATTTTTTAAAGCAGGGATATATTGGTCATGACTACCAAACATAAATGAATCAAGGAGTTAATTATTGATGGTTTAAGTGAAATATTTTTTATTCCCCTGTAGTAGCCTTTTCCACTTATTTTATTTTCCAAATATTGCCTTTGTGTATGTGTGAGATACTGAACCTGGCTATCATGGGATTTCAGCAATTGAGAGTCTCCTCAATATTGTAACCACTGCCATCTAGATCTCAAGGCTCATCCAGTCCCCTGGTTCACAGCCTGACCATTGGAGTCACCTGATGACTGAGTTTCACCTGCAGAGATTCTGATTTAATTGGCATGGGCTATGACTTGGTCAGTGGGATAGTTTGTAAAGCTCCCCAGATAAATCAAATGTGCAGACACATGAGAATCACTCAACTAGTTCAACCCCTTGAATCTAAAAATAAAGGAACTGAAGCCAAAAGAGGTTTCCACAGCAGGTTGAACAGAAGAGTCTGAGCAGCTCTCGGTAAACATTGGGAATGGCACTTTATAAAGCTTAGGCACTTTCTAACAATTATTACTTAATCCATTTTTGCATTTTCTGAAAACACAGGTCACCCCAGGCTCTACCTGTGCTGTGTTTGGCCTGGGAGGGGTCGGCCTATCTGTCGTTATGGGATGTAAAGCAGCCGGAGCAGCCAGGATCATTGCGGTGGACATCAACAAGGCCAAATTTGCAAAGGCCAAAGAGTTGGGTGCCACTGAATGCATCAACCCTCAAGACTACAAGAAACCCATCCAGGAGGTGCTAAAGGAAATGACTGATGGAGGCGTGGATTTTTCGTTTGAAGTCATCGGTCGTCTTGACACCATGGTATGTACCATGACGTGCCCTGAGATTTCTGCCTCTGCAATTTGGAGGATGCATTTACGCAGCAGAACATATGTTATATGTATAAAGGATATATTTAATGATGAATGGAAATTTCCCATCATCTGTTACCTGGCTTGTTGAATTTATTGTTATGAGAAACATTTGATTCTATCAACTAAGCAAACCTGTCTCAAGTCATACTTCTTCTAGAGGGAGAGAAGGGCTTTTTTTTCTTAAGTGAGCAATTAGAGATTTACTTTATTAATTTTTAGTTAAAAACTATAAACTCAAGTAAACACAAATAATACAAATTCTATTCTCAAATTGGAACATTTTATTTTTCTCCCACATTCTTAACAATAGTTTAATAGTTTTGCATATGTTCTTAATAAATTCCAAATTTTTTCACATATTAGTATTTGGCCAAAAGAAATAAGTAATTTTAAGCCAACTATTGTTTTATTAACAAAAATATGCCCTTAGGAAAGTGACTGCTTAAATGCATCACTATATTTTATCACAGAACTTGGACAGTGCCTGACACATAGCTAGTATCCAATACTAGTAGGAGTGGATACTTTGAAAAGTCAACAGATTTTACCAGCCCCCAAATTTAAAAGCTACATATCACATAGCATTGTTTATGGATTACATGAGACAATGTATGTAATATGCTTAGCATACTACCACCTGTCATACGGTGAGCTCCCAATAAATGTCAGTTTTTTTTTTTTTTTTGAGACAGGGTCTCACTCTGCTGCCCAGGCTGAGTTGCAGTGGCATAATTATAAGTCCCTGCAGCCTCAACCTCTTTGGCTCAAGTGATTCTCCTACCTCAGCCTCTGAAAATGCTGAGAGTATAGCATTTTCAGAGGCTGAGTAATGCATGAGCCACCATGCGTAGCCTCAGTTGGCATTATTGATATAAAACACTATTTCCAATCTTGCAGTGCTTACATCATCTTTGGTTTATTACGTGGTGTTACTTTCAAACAGTTACAAACATCAATTGCAATGAGAAACACATCTCTAGCTATATTTCACCTACCCAGAATTCTCTAGAATTCTACTGAAAAAGTCTCCAGGGCCAACACGTTTTCAATGCTGAAGTTTCTTGAAGTTTCAGCAGTGTAGGTAACAGGGAGAGCACCCTGAGATCAAAGGTCTCAGCAGCCTTAACCTAAGACAAATGCCACAGACGAATTCAGTGTCAAGAGAATCCAACTTTTTCCAGGGTTATAGCTTTTCTCCTTATGCTCCTTTTCTATATTTTCATCCATTTTCTCATGTGGAACTGGAGTGTTCCTTATCTCAATATATCAAATGTCTGACAGGCACATGTTCTGAGGATATCTGGTCTTCCAAAGGTCAGAATCCAAAATCAAAAAACTAATCATTACATACCTTGAGGCGATCTTAAACCACTTTCTAACTACAGAACATGTTTAAAAAGCTGACTGGAAAAGATTTTCTAAACTGTTTTTGAGGTTTCCAAATAATCAGGGTATTTTAATGTAAAACCAACATGTATTTGGGGAGGTAAAAAACAATGTTTAAAACATGTCCATTTGTAAAATGAACAATAGAATAGGAATCCACTTAAGAGAGAGACAATCATGTGGACAAGAGACGACTTTTGGTAATATAATGTTTGTCTTGTTCACAATCAAAATATCTGGTTGAAAAGTACTGGGTTCAAAATACCTATGTGACAAATCAATGTAAAATGAATTAACCAATTCACAGATGCCTAAGAATGATGTGATGATGAAATTGTATGCTTATATAAGGAATTAGACTTAATATATGTTTGCAATGCTGTCTGCCTCCTTATTCCTTTATTAGGAAGAATTAAATGCACACCAATTTATTCATCCATTCTTCTATTCAAAAACCATTTTCTGGGCATTTCCTAAATCCACAGCAGTATCCTTTGCAAAGAAAGGGGAATGAGGGAGCAAAAGACATGATCTTTTCCTTCTACACACTCAGTCCAGTTAAGCCAATTACATGATATTGTGCATTATGAGTAGGAACTATGTGACTCCATCATAAGGATGCTAAATATTCACTTTATTCCAGATGGCTTCCCTGTTATGTTGTCATGAGGGATGTGGCACAAGCGTCGTTGTAGGGGTACCTCCTAATTCCCAAAACCTCTCAATGAACCCTATGCTGCTACTGACTGGACGCACCTGGAAAGGAGCTGTTTATGGTGGTATGTAGTTAGGCTCCAGTGCCAAATTCTCATTAAACTCGATATATCTCCCCTTTTACAACAGACAAGGCAAGGTTTTGAAAACAAACAAAAATAAATTAAAATTCCTTTTCTATCTATAGTCTCCAAATCAACTAGATATAGAACTAACATAGACAGAAGGTCCCAAGATAACCTTTTCTGATGTCATCATTAACCAGGACCTTTTATCTGCATCTGTTTTTGTAGTTTGTGTAAGGCATGGAAATTTTTAGTAGGACACAAAAATCTACAATAATATTTCATAACTACATTCGAATTTAGACAACTGATAAATTTCTCCTTAATTTGGGCATAAACATCTGTACTATGATTTCTCTGTGTGAGAGAGAATAACTAAGGACCCTGTTTATCTGTGATTTTTTTTTCAAGTCAAAGCACTGTAAAAGCATATTGTTTTATCGCTTGTTCTCTTCAGTTATAGCAATCCGGAATGCTGCACCTTTTCTAAATTTTCATTTGTTTGGAAAATTTTCTCTTCAATTCCTCTACTTAACTGGGTTGACTCTAACAATGATATTGTCTTCTTTTCAGGCTATAAGAGTAAAGAAGATATTCCCAAACTTGTGGCTGATTTTATGGCTAAGAAGTTTTCATTGGATGCATTAATAACCAATGTTTTACCTTTTGAAAAAATAAATGAAGGATTTGACCTGCTCCGCTCTGGAAAAAGGTAGATTTTAACTTAGTTTTCTGTTTTGCTTTGTTTTCTACAATAGAAAATTGTCTAGCAGAGAATGAAAAGTTGGAAGGATGAGAAAAAATTAGAGTGCCTTGGTTTTCCATTATCAGTTCAGTCTTTGCATGGAGTACATGTGAGAAGCTAAAACAGTTGTGAGAAGCTAAAAACAGTTGCTTTGCATATTCTATTCTGCTGATGCCAAATTTTGTCGATTACAACAAATCTGAATCATCAGAGCCATTCAGCCTTCTTTAAAAGAGAACCACACACAAACACACACACACACACACCCCCATAATTATAACATGGTGTCATTGAAGCCTCTAGCTGCTATCTATACACAGCTGACATTAAGTGTCTGTGTATTTATTTTTTTATTTTATTTTGTTATTTTTTATTTTTTTCATTTTCTTTTTTCTTTTTTTTATTGCATTTTAGGTTTTGGGGTACGTGTGAAGAACATGCAACATTGTTGCATAGGTACACTCATGGCAGTGTGATTTGCTGCCTTCCTCCCCTTCACCTATATCTGGCATTTCTCCCCATGTTATCCCTCCCCAGTGCCCCACCCCCCACTGTCCCTCCCCTATTTCCTCCTGACAGACCCCAGTGTGTGATGCTCCCTCCCTGTGTCCATGTGTTATTGTTCAACACCCACCTATGAGTGAGAACATGCAGTGTTTGATTTTCTGTTCTTGTGTCAGTTTGCTGAGAATGATGGTTTCCAGGTTCATCCATGTCCCTACAAAGGACATGAACTCATCGTTTTTGATGGCTGCATAGTATTCCATGGTGTATATGTGCCACATTTTCCCTGTCCAGTCTATCATCGATGGGCATTTGGGTTGGGTCCAGGTCTTTGCTATTGTAAACAGTGCCACAATGAGCATTCATGTGCATGTGTTCTTATAGTAGAATGATTTATAATCCTTTGGATATATACCTGGTAATGGGATTGCTGAGTCAAATGGTATTTCTATTTCTAGATCCTTGAGGAAGCGCCGCACTGTCTTCCACAATGGTTGAACTAAGTTACACTCCCACCAACAGTGTAAAAGTGTTTCTATTTCTCCACATCCTCTGAAGCATCTGTTGTCTCCAGATCTTTTACTGATCGCCATTCTTTTTTTTTTCTTTTTGATAGAATGATTTTTATTTCTTATATTCAAAGACCTAAACATAGAAATACTATTTAACCAATCAAGCCCATTACTGAGTATGTACCAGTGGAACTGAGGGTCAAATAGTATTTCTGTCTTTAGGTTTTTGAGGAATCACCACAGTGTCTTCCACAATGGTTGAACTAATTTACCTTCTCACCAACAGTGTGTGAACATTCCTTTTTCTCCACAACCTCACCAGCATCTGTTATTTTTTGACTTTTTTTTCCCATTTATTTATTTTATTGCATTTTAGGTTTTGGGGTACATGTGAAGAACATGCAAAATTGTTGCATAGGAACACACGTGGCAGTGTGATTTGCTGCCTTCCTCCCCATCACCTACATCTGGCATTTCTCCCCCTGCTATCTCTCCCCAGCTTCCCACCCCCCACCGTCCCTCCCCTATTTCCCCCCAACTGACCCCAGTGTGTCGTGCTCCCCTCCCTGTGTCCATGTGTTCTCATTGTTCAACACCCGCCTATGAGTGAGAACATGCGGTGTTTGATCTTCTGCTCTTCTGTCAGTTTGATGAGAATGATGGTTTCCAGGTTCATCCATGTCCCTACAAAGGACCCAAACTCATCGTTTTTGATGGCTGCATAATATTCCATGGTGTATATGTGCCACATTTTCCCTATCCAGTCTAACTGCCGTGAGATGGTATCTCAATGCCATTTTGATTTGCATTTCTCTAATGACCAGTGATGATGAACATTTTTTCATATGTTTGTTGGCCTCACGTATGTCTTCTTTTGTAAAGTGTCTGTTTATATCCTTTGCCCACTTTTGAATGGGCTTATTTGTTTTTTTATTGTAAATCTGTTTTAGTTCTTTGTTGATTCTTGATATAAGTCCTTTGTCAGATGGGTAGATTGCAAAAATTTTTTCCCATTCTTTTGGTTGCGGATTTACTCTAATGACTGTTTCTTTTGCTGTGCAGAAGCCATGGCATTTGATTAGGTCCCATTTGTCTATTTTGGCTTTTGTTGTCAAAGCTTTTGGTGTTTTGGTCATAAAGTCCTCGCTTATGCCTATGACCTGAATGGTTTTGCCTAGATTTTCTTCCAGGGTTTTTATGGTGTTAGGTCTTATGATTAAGTCTTTGATCCATCTGGAGTTAATTTTAGTGTAAAGTGTCAGGAAAGGGTCCAGTTTCTGCTTTCTACACATGGCTAGCCAGTTTTCCCAACACCACTTATTAAACAGGGAATCCTTTCCCCACTGCTTGTTTTTGTCAGATTTGCCAAAGATCAGATGTTTGTAGATGTGTAGTGTTGCCTCCAAGGCCTCTCTTCTGTTTCATTTGTCTATATCTCCGTTTTGGTGCCAGTACCATGCTGTTTTGATTACTGTAGCCTTGTAGTACAGTTTGAAGTCCGGTAGTGTGATGCCTCCAGTTTTGTTCTTTTTGCTTAGAATTGACTGGGCTATGCAGGCTCTCTTTTGGTTCCTTATGAAGTTTAAGGTGGCTTTTTCCAGTTCTGTGAAGAAAGTGATTGATAGCTTGATGGGTATAGCATTGAATCTGTAAATTACTTTGGGCAGTAGGGCCATTTTCATGATATTGATTCCTCCTAACCATGAGCATGGAATGTTTCTCCATATGTTTGTCTCCTCTCTTATTTCGTTGAGAAGTGGTTTGTAGTTCTCCTTGAAGAGGTCCTTTACGTTCCTTGTTAGTTGTATTCCTAGGTATTTTATTCTCTTTGTAGCAGTTGTGAATGGCAGTTTGTTCTTGATTTGGCTCTCTTTAAGTCTGTTATTGGTGTTTAGGAATGCTTGTGATTTCTGCACATTGATTTTGTATCCTGAGACTTTGCTGAAGTTGCTTATCAGTTTCAGGAGATTTTGGACTGAGATGATGGGGTCTTGTAAATATACAATCATGTCATCTGCAAATAGAGACAATTTGACTTCCACTTTCCTATTTGAATACCCTTTATTTCTTCTTCTTGCCTGATTGCTCTGGCTAGAACTTCTAGTACTATATTGAATAGGAGTGGTGAGAGAGGGCATCCTTGTCTAGTGCCGGATTTCAAAGGGAATGCTTCCAGTTTTTGCCCACTCAGTATGATATTGGCTGTTGGTTTGTCATAAATAGCTTTATTATTTTGAGATACGTTCCATCAATACCTAGATTATTGAGGGTTTTTAGCATGAAGGGCTGTTGAATTTTGTCGAAGGCCTTCTCTGCATCAATTGAGATAATCATGTGGTTTTTGTCTTTGGTTCTGTTTATGTGGTCAATTACGTTTATAGACTTGAGTATGATGAACCAGCCCTGCATCCCCAGGATGAAGCCTACTTAATCATGGTGGACAAGCTTTTTGATGTGCTGGTGCAATCGGTTTGCCAGTATTTCATTGAAGATTTTTGCATCTATGTTCATCATGAATATTGACCTGAAGTTTTCTTTTCTTGCTGAGTCTCTGCCGCATTTTGGTATCAGGATGATGTTGGTCTCATAAAATGATTTGGAAAGGATTCCCTCTTTTTGGATTTTTTGGAATAGTTTCAGAAGGAATGGTACCAGCTCCTCTTTGTATGTCTGGTAGAATTTGATTGGGAACCCACCTGGACCTAGGCTTTTTTTGGGAGGTAGGCTCTTAATTGCTGCCTCAACTTCTGCCCTTGTTATTGGTCTATTCAAGGTTTTGACTTCTTCCTGGTTTAGTCTTGGGAGGATGCAAGTGTCCAGGAATTTATCCATTTCTTCCAGTTTTACTAGTTTATGTGCATAGACTTGTTTGTAATAATCTCTGATGATGGTTTGTATTTCTGTGGAATCTGTGATGATATCCCCTTTTTCATTTTTTATTGCATCTATTTGATTATTCTCTTCTTTTTTGTTAATCTGGCTAGTTGTCTATTTTGTTGATCTTTTCAAAAAACCAACTCCTGGATTTATTGATTTTTTGAAGGGTTTTTTGTGTCTCTATCTCCTTCTGTTCTGCTCTAATCTTAGTTATTTCTTGTCTTCTGCTAGGTTTTGAATTTTTTTGATCTTGCCCCTCTAGCTCTTTCAATTTTGATGATAGGGTCTTGATTTTCGTTCTTTCCTTGCTTCTCATGTGGGCATTTATTGCTATATATTTTCCTCTAGAGATTGTGTTAAATGTGTCCCAGAGATTCTGGTATATTGTATCTTAATTCTCATTGGTTTTGAAGAACATATTTATTTATGCCTTCATCTCATTGTACATCCAGTCAACATTCAAGAGCCAGTTGTTCAGTTTCCATGAAGCTGTGCAGTTCTGAGTTAGTTTCTGAATTCTGAGCTCTAACCTGATGGCACTGTGGTCTGAGAGACTGTTTGTTATGATTTCCTTTCTTTTGCATTTGCTGAGGAGTGATTTATTTCCAATTATGTGGTCAAATTTAGAGTATGTCTGATGTGGTTCTGAGAAGAATGTATATCCTGTGGATTTGGGGTGGAGAGTTCTGTAAATGTCTATTAGGTTTGCTTGGTCCAGGTCTGAATTCAAGTGCTGGATATCTTTGCTAATTTTCTGTCTCATCGATCTGTCTAATATTGACAATGGGGTGTTAAAGTCTCCCACTATTATTGTGTGGGAGTCTAAGTCTCTTTGCAAGTTATTAAGAACTTGCTTTATGTATCTGGGTGCTCCTATATTGGGTGCATTTGTATTTAGGATCGTTAGCTCTTCTTGTTGCATTGATCCTTTTACCATTATGTAATGTCCTTCTTTGTCTCTTTTGATCTTTGTTCGTTTACAGTCTATTTTATCAGAGATGAGATTTGCAACTCCTGCTTTTTTTTGCTCTCCATTTGCTTGGTAAATCTTCCTCTATCCCTTTATTTTGAGACTATGTGTATCCTTGCATGTGAGATGGGTTTCCTGGATACAGCTCACCAATGGGTTTTGGCTTTTTATCCAGTTTGCCAATCTGTGTCTTTTGATTGGGGCATTTAGCCCATTTACATTTAGCATTAATATTGTTATGTGTGAATTTGATCCTGCCATTTTGACGTTAGCTGGCTGTTTTGCCCGTTAGTTGATGCAGTTTCTTCATTGTGTCGATGCTCTTTACCATTGGTATGTTTTTTGAGTGGCTGGTACTGGTTGTTCCTTTCTATGTTTAGTGCTCCTTTCAGGAGCTCTTATAAATCAGTCCTGATTATGATGAAATCTCTGAGTACTTGCTTGTTCATAAAGGATTTTATTTCTCCTTCATTTATGAAGCTTAGTTTGGCTGGATATGAAATTCTGGGTTGAAAGTTCTTTTCTTTAAGGATGTTGAATATTGGCCCCGACTCTCTTTTGGCCTGTAGGGTTCTCGCTGAGAGATCTGCTGTGAGTCTGATGGGCTTCCCTTTGTGGGTAATCTGACCTTTCTCTCTGGCTGCCCTTAGCATTTTCTCCTTCATTTAAACCCTGGTGAATCTGACGATTATGTGCCTTGTGGTTGCTCTTCTTGAGGAATATCTTTTTGGTATTCTCTTATTTCCTGAACTTGAATATTGGCCTGCCTTGCTAGTTTGGGGACATTTTCCTGGATAATATCCTGAAGAGTATTTTCCAGCTTGGATTCATTCTCTCCATCACATTCAGGTACACCTATCAAACGTAGATTAGCTCTTTTCACATAGTCCCATATTTCTTAGAGACTTTGTTCATTCCTTTTTACCCTTTTTTCTCTAATCTTCCCTTCTTGTTTTATTTCATTGAGTTGATCTTCGACCTCTGATATCCTTTCTTCTGCTTAGTCAACTCGACTGTTGAAACTTGTGTATGCTTCGTGAAGTTCTCATGTTGTGTTTTTCAGCACCATCAATTCACTTATATTCCTCCCTAAGTTGTTTATACTCATTAGCATTTCGTCAAATCTTTTTTCAAGGTTGTTAGTTTCTTTGCATTGAGTTAGACCATGTTCTTTTAGCTCAGAGAAGTTTCTTATTACTCACCTTCTGAAGCCTGTTTCTGTCAATTCATCACACTCATTCTCCATCCAGCCTTTTTCCTTGCTGGTGAGGAGTTGTGATCCCTTGTAGGAGGGCAGGTGTTCTGGTTTCGGATGTTTTCATCTTTTTTGCACTGGTTTCTTTCCAACTTTGTGGATTTATCCACCTGTTATCATCTTTGTAGTTGTTGACTTTCAGATTGGGTCTCTGAGTGGACATTCAGTTTGTTGATGATGAAGTTGTTTCTTTCTGTTTCTTAGTTTTCCTTCTAACATTCAGGCCCCTCTGCTGTAGGACTGCTGAGGTCCACTCCAGGCCCTGCTTGCCTGGGGATCACTTGCAGCAGCTGCAGAGCAGTAAGGGTTGCTGCTAGTTTCTTATTCTGCTATCTTTGTCCCAGAAGGATACCTGCCAGATGTCAGTCTGAGCTCTCCTTTATGAGGTGACTCTTTGGATATATGGGGGTCAGGGAGCTGCTTGAGGAGACAGTTTGTCCTTTATAGGAGCTCAAGTGCTGAGCTGTGAGCTCCATTGTTCATTCAGAGATGCTGGGAAGGTACATTTATGTCCGCTGCAGCAGAACTCATAAACCCCTTTTTTTTTCCCCAGGTGCTCTGTCCCAGGGAGTTAGGGCTTTATTTATACGTTTTTGTCGTGCTGCTGCTTTTTTCAGGGCTGCCCTGCCCAGCGAGAAGGCAGCCTGGTCACTGTTTGCCTGCAGAGGCTTTGCTGAGCTGCTGTGCACTCTGCCCAGCTGCCGTGTCAACTTCCCTGCAGTCCTGTTTATACAGGTATAATTAGAACTGCCTAGACAATGGCAGCCCACCTCTGTAATGGCAGACTCTCTAATTTTTTTTTTTTTCTTGAGATGGAGTTTCGCTCTTGTTACCCAGGCTGGGGTGCAATGGCGTGATCTTGGCTCACTGCAACCTCTGCCTCCCGGATTCAGGCAATTCTCCTGCCCCAGCCTCCTGAGTCACTGGGATTACAGGCACGCGCCACCATGCCCAGCTAATTTTTTGTATTTTTAGTAGAGATGGGGTTTCACCATGTTGACCACGATGGTCTCGATCTCTTGACCTCGTGATCCACCCGCCTCGGCCTCCCACAGTGCTGGGATTACAGGCTTGAGCCACCGCACCCGGCCTGTAATGGCAGACTCTCTATTAATGGTGGGCTGCCCTGACAATGGCCGCTGCCTCAGCAATGGTGGACTACCTCCATAGTGGTGGACTGCCTTGGTAATGGCACACGCCCCTCCCCAACAGAGCTGGACCGTCCTGGATTCAGCTGTGCTTGCTGTGAAACTCTCAATCCAGAGTGTTTCAGACTGCTGTTTTTTTGTGGGGGTGGGACCAGCCAAGCCTGATCACATGGCTCCCTGCCTCAGACCCCCTTTTTTTTTTTTCAGTTGAATGGGCGACTCTGTCTCCGAGGTGACTCTGATGAAAAGGCGACTCTGTTGAAAAGGTGCTGGGATCTGTGTGATTTCCTGTGTGGCGACCCACTGTGCTGGCTGAAACAGCCATGCTAGACTCATGGTGCTTTTTTGCCTGGGAATCTCCTGGCCTGGCTCCCTGTTTCAGTGCCCCCCTTTTTTTATTGCATTTTAGGCTTTGGGGTATATGTGAAGAACATGCAAAATTGTTGCATAGGTACACTCATGGCAGTGTGATTTGCTGCCTTCCTCCCCTTCACCTATATCTGGCATTTCTCCCCATGCTATCTCTCCCCAACTCCCCACCCCCCGCTGTCCCTCCCCTATTTCCCCCAAACAGACCCCAGTGTGTAGTGCTCCCCTCCCTGTGTCCATGTGTTCTCATTGTTCAACACCCGCCTATGAGTGAGAACATGCAGTGTTTGATTTTCTGTTCTTGTGCCAGTTTGCTGAGAATGATGGTTTCCAGGTTCATCCATGTCCCTACAAAGGACATGAACTCATCGTTTTTGATGGCTGCATAATATTCCATGGTGTATATGTGCCACATTTTCCCTGTCCAGTCTATCAGTCCCCCTTTTTATGGGTTGAATGGGTGACTCTGACTCCCAATGGCTCCAATCACTGGCTAAAACAGCACCTGGACCCATGTATTTTGTGCAGAGGCCAAGCCAGCCAAAACAGCCTTGCCAGCCAAAACAGGCACGCCGGCCAAAACAGCCATGCTGGCGACCCATGGGACTCCTCCACCTGGGAATCTCCTGGTCTGTGGGCAACAAAAATCCATCTGGAAATGTGGTGTCCACTCACCTTCTGCACTTTCACTGGGAGCTGCAATCTTGAGCTGCTCCTAATCGGCCATCTTTACATGGATCTCGTGTCTGTATATTTAAATAATTTTCAGGACATCCTCAACATTTTCATCACTCTGTTACCCACATTGCTGGACCTTCTAGACAACCTCAGCAATGGAAACTTGGTCTCTGGAGACTTTTTCAGTAGTATGAGAACTACGCTGGGATTGTTTTCTAAGTAGATATTACCAGTTTTTTCTTTTTTTTTATTTTGCAGTTTGCAAACGATTTTTTATCAATAAAAGTTATTGTAAAATAGAAGTATACTAAACACTAATAACTTTTTTCTTACATTTTTTTCTGAAGCTCAGAAAAATAAGTCAATTCTATTTCCTATCTCTAACATTTAACACTTACAACCAGCTAATATAATGACTTTTGTCACCTGCATTTATATGAAGCACAACTGAAAACAGGCAGTTATAGCTTACCTCTGCTTTCTAGCTCCAGAGTCTGAGATTTTTCTGCTATCCCACACTTATTTTCATGAGGTTTTCAACTTTAAATAGTATTTCTTTGGCACTCACAAAATTATTATACTAGATACTTAAATCAACAACACTCTTAAGGAGGGAAAGAAACTAGCACCCACAGAGCACTGGCTGTTCTACTAAGTGTCTTACCTGCATTATCTCATGTGATTCCCAGACAATACTCAGTGTCAGTCTCAATCTCACTATCTTAGGGAAGAGAAACAGCAACTCACAGAAGACGTGACTGGCAAAAATCATCAGGTGGTAGGAAGGGAAGCCAGAATTCAAAAGTAGATCTTGTTGTTAGCAGACCTGTTCCCTTTCTATTAAACTACACTGCCCCACAAGAAAGCATGTGTATATGGAACACAGTAGTCATCAAAGGTTAGTTATCATTGTCATCATTATTATCATTGACATCATCATCGACGTCATCATCGTTACAGCATTGGAAAGGTGATGGCAAATAGAGAGATGAACAAAACCAGAGGACAGTGATGAGCAACCTAAGAAGTCATTAAGGATGCCTAAATTCACTTTATGAGAATGTCATAAAGTAATACGTATATGTAAATAAAATAAATCCTATCAATACACAAAGATTAGAAATTATAATATACAATATTGATAAGAATAAGGTGACTTTGGCATGTTCACGTACTTTCAGTAGTAATTGATATATACTTTTGTAAAAGCAATTTGGTAGTAGGTATTAGAAACCCCTAAAAAAAAAAAACTGGATCCTTTGTCCCAGCAATTCCATTTCTAGAAATCGATTCTACAGAAATAATCAACTATTCAAACGTATATATATGTTTAAGCAAGTTTACTGGTTTCTGTAATATCAAAAGATTAGAAACATTCTAAAGTTCAACATGAGGAAAATAATTTAATAAATTCCAATTATCTATTAGAAATGAATGAAGCCATCAAAAAGAAATGACTTTATTGAGAAATTCTCATGATGTAATTTTAGGCTCATATGAAAAAGAATATAAATTGTATATACAATGTCTCAAGTTTTCATCAAAAACTGTAAAACTTGTACATATGTCTAGAAAAACGTTAATAGAATTTCAAGAAAACATTGAGAATGATTATTTCTAGGTTGTGGGATTATGGAATACTTCGACTTTCTTCTTTCTGCTGTCTTATATTCTCTAAATTATGTGCATATATTTTTCTTATATATGCATATACAAATATTTGTTAAAAGTTATTAAAGAGTCACAAAGACCATCATTTTCTAAAAACACTTATCATGAGAAGTTGGTTTATAGAAAATCATTACTTCTAGTGTAAATGTTACATTTCTAATCTTCACAAGAATGAAGAATCTTAGAATTAATACAAATCAACTTCATTCTCTACTTCTAAGAATTCTCAAGCATCTCCGTATCAAAGGTCTTTTAAACTTCTAGTATGGTCTTACCTTTGTTAAATTATCAGTTCTTTCAAGTAAGTTATCCATCATCTTATAATTTGTGCAAATTTGTATTTGGGTTTGAATCCCAACACTCTATACTAGGTATGAGACCAGAGCAAGTTACGAATCATACTAAGTCTCAATTTGTATAATCTCTAAAATGGAAATAATATGGAAACCTACCTCCTAGTGTTGATTTTTAGGTTGACGTTTAAATGAGAAAATGCATGAAGAATGTGACAAATAGCAAGAACTTATTGCAAGTTATTATCCATTGTTGTTTTATATTTCTTATACCAGGTATGTGGGCACACAAAAATAATTTTTGAAGATGCTAATGTAGAATTGAAGTCTAAATGACAGGCATACTCAATGTTGTGAGTAGGCTGAAGATTGGAGAAAAAAAAAAAAAAAAACAAGAGAAAACTGAAAAAGATGAACTTCCTTTGACTTGAACCAAATGTATGGGGATGGGACTAGGATGGCTGGGAACACAGATTTTCACTAAGACACCTCAGATGTTCCTTGGACTCTCACATGGAAGCATGTGCGTTGTCTAAATGTTAACACAATGTCTCTTCTTTCCTATTGCAGTGTCCGTACCGTCCTGATATTTTGAGACAATACAGATGTCTTCCCTTGTAGCGGTCTTCAGCCTCCTCTACTCTGCACAATCTGTAGCAACACGTGGGCAATATCATTAATTCTGCTCTTCAGAGATATAATCAATACATTGCACATGGGGGCTTTCCAAGTAAATGAAAATTGATGGGAAATTATTTTTAGAAAAAGTTTAAAATCCAAATGAGAACTAAATAAATTGTTGAACAACAGCTGGGGAATTGAAGCCAATAAACCTTCCTTCTTAAACATTCTGTCATCTTTGCCATTGAGGAAAAATATTTCCTGTGACTTCTTGCGTTTTTGGTATCTTCATAATCTTCAGTCATTGAATCCCAGTGGAGGGGGCGCTTCACTTGCCCTGAACATAACCATGCTGGGCTCTTACGCTTGAAGTCTCCTACGATCTATTTCATATTATGAAAGACCTTAGACATAAAGTAAAATAGTTATCATTTACTGTGTGATCTTCAGTAAGTCCTTAAGGCTCTCTGAGCTTGTTCATTCTTTGTTTTGAAAAAGTTACTTAACCAACCCATTATAACTTAACCAAGATTAAATGGGACGATGTTAATGAAAGAGTTTTGCCAACTAAGAAAAGCCATGTAAATGGCTAAACGTCATTGCTTTGTCAAAAATACTAAAGGAGAGGCACAGTGCAGTGGCTTATGTCTGTAATCCCAGCACTTTGGGGGGCCAAGGCGGGCAGATCACCTGAGGTCAGGAGTTCCAGACAAGCCTGGTCAACATGGTAAAACCCCATCTCTACTAAAATATGAACATTAGCCAGGTATGGTGGCAGTCACCTGTAATCCCAGTTACTCAGGAGGCTGAGGCAGGAGAATCACTGGAGCCCAGGAGGCAGAGGTTGAAGTGAGCTGAAATTGTGTCACTGCACTCCAGCCTGGGTGACAAAAGTGAAACTCCATCTCAAGAAAAAAGAAGAAGAAGAAAATTCTGAAGGA
Source organism: Sapajus apella (assembly GCF_009761245.1). Classification (NCBI taxonomy): domain Eukaryota; kingdom Metazoa; phylum Chordata; class Mammalia; order Primates; family Cebidae; genus Sapajus; species Sapajus apella. The sequence goes on from NW_022437064.1 coordinate 3,787,391, forward strand.
GTTACTCAGGGTCAAGAAAGTTTTCAGAATGTCCCTAAGATTAGATCCTGGCACACTACCTGTTGATGGGTGCTCTGTGGCCTTTACATTGATGCTGATCCAGAAAAAGAACATGTTCTACATACCCACCTCACAACAGGCTCATCAAATCCTGCCAGTGACACAGAGGCTGACATCCAGCTCCCTCCTCTCTTCCTTCCAGGTTTGGGAAGCAAATAGAGTGAGGGCCATTAGGTGGGCACTGCAGGTATTATCACAGAGTGGCACAGTCCTCCATGGGGTGCAAGTGGCATGTGGGGGTCTTTGGCATCATGCACTATGAAAAAAGAAATTTTTACTATGGGGCAAGTGGCTCACATAGTTAAGTGATCGTACTTATATCTAAATATGTATTCCAGTGTAGAAATTGTTGGCTAGGCCTATAATCTAGTGTTCCACAGAAGTGTCTTCATAGGTGCTGAAATAGGATTACGGGAGTGACAGACACAGGGCTGAAGAGGGAAGGGAGAAAATTTGCATGGTTTTGAGGATATATTGCTTTGACTCTTTGACTTCTCATGATATTTAAAAACAAATAAAGTGGGGATTGGCTTCAATAATTTCATGAACAGATTTAAAATGAAATTCTGAGCATGGAGAAAATTTTCAAATTTTGGTATAAACAAATAAACTAAAAATGTAGACAAAGAAAAAATATTTTCACATATATGATTGACCAAAAAAATGATGTTTCTAAAATCCTGGTGCTTTTTTATTATATAAACAACTGAAGAAGAAAATGAACAATGATGGAAACTCATAGGAGGGGAAATTAAAATGGCCAAAAGGCATAAATTGCACTGAGCCTCCATAGTTGTCAAAAAATAAAGCAAAATAAGATATTGCTGCTTACCTATTAGTTTACACTGTTGGTAGAAATGTGCATGTCATACATTTCTGACAGGCAATTTTTGATATTTATTAAAATGTAAAACATGAATATCCCAAGCAATATCACCCTTGGGAATTGACTGTGTAATTAAAAGTATCTGTGTGTAAGGATGTAGAAACAAGGCTATTAGCTGCAGCCTTACTTGTAGAAGAAACAAAAATTTACAAACTCTCTGATTGATTGACAGAATAAGGAATGATAACTCCCTATTATGAATGGTAAGTTGATCTTATAAAATAAATAAGGGGCTGGGCATAGTGACTCATTCCTACAACCCCAGCACCATGGGAGGCCGAGGCAGTTGGATCCCTTGAGCTCAGGAGTTGGAGACCAGCCTGGGCAGCATGGCAAAAACTTGTCTCTACAAAAAAACACAAAAATTAGCCAGGCATAGTGGCATGTGACTGTAGTCCCAGCTACTTGGGAGGCTGAGGTGGGAGGATCACTGAAGCCCAGGAGGCACAGGTTGCAGTGAGCCATGATGGTGCCACTGCACTCCAGCTTGGGCAGTAAAGCAAGTCCTCATTTCAAAATAAACATTATATCTAAAAATCTGGAGAAATTAATATTATGCATCAGAAAGTATAAAAAGCAAGGTACAGATTAATATGTATTCTATGATCCAATTTTTGTGAAAGATAAAACAAAACAAATAAAAATTCGTATTTATTAGTATATAGGTTTATATGAGCATGGAGAAAGATACAGAAATGTATAAAAGAGGCTGTTCCCCTCAGAAACCTGGATCTGAAAAGAGTTGAAGAGCTAGCATTAACTTTTGAATGATTACATAATATTCTTGAGAGTCTTGAATAGAGGCAGGACAATCAAATTTCTTTAATAACTTCTTCAAGAATGTTAATCACATTTTTAAATAATTTGTAGGAACTTGATGTAGAGATTGTCAGTTATGATAAGATTTATTATTTTATTACCCTTATAAAGAAGCTATAATGAAATATTCTAGCTGCTAATATGTATCTGTAATTGTGAAATAATTTAAAGGTACCGTAATTGAGATTTTACTTAAAAAAACTTCTGATCAAATAAAGGTCAAAATAATATGAACTATCTCGGTCGCCTCTAGAGCCTTGGAATGATATTACTCAGAGAGTCACAGAAATGTTTTTCTTACTGAATCACTCAGGAACCTAAAATTATCAATGGCAGACATATAAGTCTGGATATAAGAAAATGCTCACAGGCCTTAACAGAAAACTTTTAGAGCTATTAAAAATGAGATTATTACAGGATCCAATAGATTTTTGGCTGTAGTTTTGCAAGATTAATGTGAACAAGCTTTTGGAGTTACCTGGGTAGTCCCGGATTTTGCCTTTTTTCTCCCAAGTGGCTTATAATTGGATTTTCAATTACCCTCTTGGGCCCCAGAGTGTTGGCAGCTGGACGTGGGTCTTCTACATGGAAACTTCCAAAATCATCCTTTGAAAAATCTGACCAGTCAAATAGAAAATACCCACCCTGACTGACATTATATTCCCCAGCAATTAAGCCCACCAGATAGTTCTACAGCAAATCTCACATGACACAGATGCCGCCCATGTATTCAGAGCTTCCCAATAGCTTGTTAGTCCCCATCCTGCAACAGAAGACAACCAAGATCATAAGATGTGTGGGGTGATTCTAGCTTTGTAATAGGAAAGATAGAAACAAAACAAGATAAAAAGCTGGAAGAAATAATCCATGAAGGAAAAAATACAAAATCTTTTTAAAAGCTGTTATTAATATTTGCAAAGAGAAAAGATATTATATGCATGAAAGAAGAATATCATGCCATAAAAAAAATGCCTTGAGAATCAAAAATCATCACAACAGAGTAGAAATCCAATAGAAACATAAAATATCTAAATAAATTTACCCCTTCATGTACCTTTTCTCCAGAAGATAACTAATGAAGTTTCCCCAAACTGATAATTAATTCAAAGAAAGATGTGATATCTGAGAAGCTGATGCTCTCTCCCTGGGGAGAGAGAAGGGATTCCCCAGGACAAGGATGGGGAGGCTCCAGGATGGCAGGTGTGACCACGCAAAGCACCTCCTCCACACTTGGAAGTAAGTCAAACACTTCAGAGAGATACGCAGCTGGGAATAACATTTCCAGTGACTATATGAACAATCATGCTGTTTCTCAAGCAATTTAAATGAAAATAAAGTTGACATGTTCTGGGAAAATAGGCTAGAAAACTCAAAAGTGGCTTTCAGGCTGACATCGACTTACAAAATAAGTGTCTATAAAGTGAAAATAATAGAAGCTACTTCATAGAGTTATTCTGAGGTTTATGTCAATAGATAAATGCGAAGCATTTGGAACAACAACTGGCACGTGCTGAGAGTGACTGGGATGTTAGCTATTATTATTCTTTAGATTATTAAGCTCTAAAGTTAGGCTTCCTGGAATCCTGGCTCCACCACTAGCTGTGTTCCATTGGGACATTTTTATGCAATCTCTCTAAACCTCAATGTCTTCATCTGTAAAATGTGCATGGCAATGGTACTTACCTCACAAGTTAATGCTAAATGTTGCACTAAATGAGGCAATGTATGCACAAAAGTGAGTAAAGTGAGCACTCCATAAATGTTATAGATAGTAATCATTTGTATTTTTTACAAAAATTTATATTTCAACTTCAAAAAGTAAAAAAAAGTTCCACCATTAAAGAACTCTTTAGTTTATAGATATTTTTGTATTGTGACAACCATACCATTTGTATTATTCCATATTGTTTGAATAAATACTTGGTATTTCTACATCGTCTCAGTAATTACACCTTTAAGCCTCTGCCAAGAACATTATCAGAATAATTTAAAATACATTAATATAAACACTTTTGGAACATTCAGATGGTTTGTCCTTTGACTCTCACAGAGAAGACTGGATGGAACATCTTTGCTTTTGGATTAGGCTTCTTAGATTATTTCCCAACTCCCTTCACAGGAGGAATGTAAACAGCCATTTTGCTCTCTCACAGATGCTCTTCTTGGCAGAATTCCAACCTCCACGGCCACAGCAAGACCAGCTAGCATTTCAGCTCCCTGGACATCTTTGGCTTCAGTTCCAAAATCAAAATGAAACGCTGTGTAGAAATTGATGGCTTTGAAAGTGGGATTTTCAAATATTGCTCTATGAACTTAAAATTTATTCTATTTATTGTAATATTCTATAGAGTATTTATTTACCTATTCCATTCTCAAGTTCTATGTACTGCGACTAAAGTCCTTCTCCTGCTATTCATTTTGCACCTCATCCTGAAACAAGCTTTAAGTTTGTTATTTACGCATCTACATGAAATGTTACAATTTTTTCTAGCAATCTTTAAAATAATATTAATCTCATTATTTTGCCAAGTTATTTAACCCCTAAAATAAAGGATTTAAACTGAAGATAATTTCTGCCAGTTACAATATTCTTTCTCAGGTTCATGTAAATTATGGGCTCCTGGGGAAAAGAAGACAGCTGGATCTCTTGCACGAATGCTGGTCTGTCCTTCTTGAGGCTTTGTAGTCACATCTCCGCACTACTCATCATTACCTGTATAATTATATTAGAAATACAAATCCTTACCTTCCACTAACCTTCCAAGAGAGCTTGTGGTGTTTGTTACATCGGCAATAGAAAATTAACACACCCCTGTTGCAAACATGGCCATCTAAGGTGTGCGGATAGACATGTCTCCCTCTTTGATCTCAGCCAGGAAAAACTCATCACTTTTAAGAAGCCGTCAGATTAGATTAGATCCACCTCGTTAATCAAAGCTGATCGTCCCATCTCAAGACCTTTAACTAAATCACATATACAAAATCTGTTTTTTGCCATGTAAAGCAACATATTCCTAAATTCCTGGAATTAGGAGTGGACATCTTTGAGGGCCATTATTCTGCCTACCACATGGTATCACTGACCCAAACTGAATCAAGCACATCATCTCTCTGGATAAGCTGAATTTAGAATATGGTACTTGCTGGAAATGTAATATAGAATTGGGCTGGTATAAAGAGACACGAAGAGAGAGAGAAGCAGAGGAGAGTGATACCCTGTGACCCCTAGAGAGATAAGGTTACCTTTGTACATTGCAGATGTTGCTCCAGGCCTACCATAGTCCTCTGGTACTAGAACACTGACTCTCAATAATGTGACAACTGCTCTTTCCACCTACCCATCTAAACTTTTAGAAGGTAGGGCAAAGCATATGCACAGAATAGTTACCAGATGCTATTACTGAAAGATCTCCTGATTCTATGGAGTTTATGCCAAAGTGCTTTTGGTATTTCATGGAGCCATGTGTTCACTTTTCAATGGGATTCCTTGTTTTTTTCTTGCTAATTTGTTTGAGTTCTTTGTATATTTGGATATTAGTCCTTTTTCAGATGTATAGATTGCCAAGATTTTCTCCCACTCTCTGGGTTGTCTGTTTAATCTGCTAATTATTTCTTTTGTTGTGCAGAAGCTTTTTAGTTTAATTAAGTCTCATCTATTTATTGTTGTTTTTGTCGCATTTGCTTTTGGGTTTTTGGTCATGAAGTCTCTGCCTAAGCCAATGTCTAGAAGGGTTTTTCCAATGTTACCTTCTAGAATTTTTACGGTTTCACTTATTTGATGTAAGTCTTTGATCCATCTTGAGTTTATGTATAAGGTGAGAGATGAGGATCCAGTTTCATTCTTCTACCTGTGACTTGCCAACTATCCCAGCACTATTTGTTGAATAGAGTGTCCTTTCCCCACTTTATGCTTTTGTTTGCTTTGTCAAACATCAGTTGGCTGTATATATCTGGGTTTGTTTCTGGGTTCTCTACCTTGTTCCATTGATCTACAGGCCTGTTTTTATACCAGTACCATGCTGTTTTGGTGAATATAGCTTTACGCTATGGTTTGAAGTTGGGTAGTGTAATGCTTCCAGGTTTGTTTTCTTTGCTTAGTCTTGCTTTGACTATGCAGGGTATTTTTTGGTTCCATATGAATTTTAGAGTTTTTTTTTCTAGTTCTGTGAAGAATGATGGCAGCATTTTGATGGGAATTGCATTGAATTTGTACATTGCTTTTGACAACATTGTCATTTTCACAATATTGATTCTACCCATTCGTGAGCATGGGATGTGTTTCCAATTGTTTGTGTCATCTATGATTTTTTTCAGGAATGTTTTGTAGTTTTCTTTGTAGAGGTATTTTACCTCCCTTGTTAGGTATATTCCAAAGTATTTAATTTTTGTTTTTGCAGCTATTGTAAAATGGGTTGAGTTCTTGATTTGATTCTCAGCTTGGTCACTGTTGGTATATAGCAGGGCTACTGATTTGTGTACACTACTTTTGTATCCCGAAACTTGGATGAATTCATTTACCAGTTCTAGGAGCTTTTTGGATGAATGAGTAGTATTTAAAGTGTTCTAAGTATACAATCATATCATCAGCAAACAGCAACAGTTTGACTTCCTCTTTATCTCTTTGGATGCCCTTTGTTTCTTTCTGTTATCCGCTTGCCCTGTCTAGAACTTCCAGTACTGTGTTTAATAGAAGTGGTGAAAGTCAGCAGCCATATCTTCTTCCAGTTCTCAAGGGAATGCTTTCAACTTTTCCCCATTCAGTATTATGTTGGCCATGAATTTGTCATAGATGGCTTTTGTTACCTTCAATGTCCCTTTTATGCCAATTTTACTAAGGATTTAACCATAAAGGATGCTGGATTTTGTCAAATGCTTTTTCTGCATCTATTAATATGATCATGTGATTTTTGTTTTTAATTTTCTTTATGTGATGTATCACATTTATTGACTTGCATATGTGAAACCTTCCCTACATTCCTGGTATGAAACTCACTTTTCATGGTGGATTATCTTTTTGATATACTGTTAGATTTGGGTCACTAGTATTTTGCTGAGAACTTTTGTATTTACGTTCATCAGAGATATTGGTCTATAGTTCTGTTTTGTTTGTTTTGTTATGTTCTTTCCTGGTTCTGGTATTAGAGTGACACCGGCTTCATAGAATGACTTAAGGAAGATCGCTCTTTCTCTCTGTCATTTGGAATAGTATCAATAGGATTGGTACCAATTCTTCTTTGAATGTTTGATAGAATTCAGCTGTGAGTCTCTCTAGTCTGGGGCTGTTATTGGTCAGTTCAGAGTTTCCATTATTTCCTGGTTTAATCTTCCAGGCATATCTTTCCAGAAATTTATCTGTCTCCTCTAGTTTTGCTAGTTTATGCACAAAGAGGTGTTTATAGTAGCCTTGAACTATCTTTCGTATTTCCATGGTATCAGTTATAATTTTTCCCATTTCATTTCTAATTGAGCATATTTGGATCCTTCCTCTTCTTTTCATGGTGAATCTTGCCAATGGTCTATCACTTTTATTGATCTTTTCAAAGAACGAGATTTTTTATCTTTTGTCTTTTTGTTGTTGTCATTGTTGTTTCAACTTTACTTAGTTCTGCTCTGATCTTGTTTATTTCTTTTCTGCTGGATTTGGGTTTGGTTTGTTCATGTTTCTCTAGTTCCTTGAGGTGTGGACTTGAGATTGTGTATTTGTGCTCTTCTAAACTTTTTGATGTGGACATTTAATGAATGCTATAAACTTTCTTCCTTGTATCGCCTTACTGTGTCCCAGAGGTTTTGATTATCATTCAGTCAAAGAATTTTTGATATCCATCTTCATTTCACTGTTGACCAAATTCTCATTCAGGAGAAGGTAATTTAATTTTCATGTATTTGCATGGTTTTGTGGGTTCCTTTTGGAGTTTATTTCAAATTTTATTCCACTGTAGTCTGAGAAAGTAATTGCTAAAATTTCAATTTCCTTAAATTTATTGAGACTTGTTTTGTCATCTATCAAATCGTCTACCTTGGAGAAGACTCCATGTGCTGATGAATAGAATTTATATTATGCAGTTGTTGGGTAGAATGTTCTATAAATATCTGTTAAGTCAATTTGTTGTAGGCTATAGTTTAAGTCCATTGTTTCTTTCTTGGCTTTCTGCCTTGATGACCTATCTAGTGCTGTCAGTGGAGTACTGAAGTCTCTTACTATTATTGTGTTGCTGTCTATCTCATTTCTTAGAACTAGTAGGTAATTGCTTTGTAAATTTGGGACCTCAAGTGTTAGGTGCTTATATACTTAGGATTCTGATATTTTCCTCTTGCACTAGTCCTTTTATCATTGTATAATATTTCTCTTTGCTTTTTTAAATTTTGTTGCTTTAGAATTTGTTTGTCTAATATAGGAATAGCTACTCTTGCTTGCTTTTGATTTCCATTTGCAAGAAAACTCTTTGCTATCCCTTTACCTTAAGTTTATGTGAGTCCTTTTGTGTCAGGTGAGTCTCTTGAAGACAGCAGATACTTGGTTGATTAATTCTTATCCATTCTGCCATTCTACATATTTTTGGTGGAGCATTTAGGCCATTTACATTCAACATTAGTATTGAGATGTGAGGTGCTCTTCTATTCATTGTGCTATTTGTTGCCTGTATACTTTCTTGCTTTTTTTTTTTTATTATTATTGTGTTGTTGTTTTATAGATCTTGTGAGATTTATGCTTTAAATAGGTTCTGTTGTGATGTGTTTCCAGGATTTGTTTGAAGATTTAGAGTTCCGTTTAGCAGTTCTTATAGTGCTGGCTTAGAAATGATGAGTTCCCTCAGCATTTGTTTTTCTGAAAAAGACTGTATCGTTCCTTCATTTATGAAGCTTGGTTTTGCTCAATACAAAATTCTTGGCTGGTAATTGTTAAGTTTAAGGAGATTAAAGATAGGAGCCCAATCCCTTCTACCTTGTAGGGTTTCTGCTGAGAAATCTGCTGTGAATCTGACAGGTATTCCTTTATAGGTTGCCTGTTGCTTTTGCCTCACAATTCTTAAGATTCTTCCCTTTGTCTTGACTTTAGATAACCTGATCACTATATGCCTACGTGGTGATCTTTTTGTGATGAATTTCTCTGATGTTCTTTGATCATCTTAAATTTGGATGTCTAGATCTCTAGCAAGGCCAGGGAAGTCTTCCTTGTTTATTTCCTCAAATATGTTTTGCAACGTTTAGATTTCTCTTCTTCCCCAAGAATTCAACTATTCTAAGATTTAGTTACTTAACATAATCACAAACTTTTTCCAGGCTTTTTCCTTTTTTTTTAATTCTATTTTCTTTGTCCTTGTTGAATTGAGTTAATTTAAAAGCCTTGGTTTTGGTTCTGAAAGGTTTTTTTCTACTTTTTTGAGTCTATTGCTGGGACTTTCCAGTGCATTTTGCAATTCTCTAAGTGTGTCCTTCATTTCCAGAAGTTTTGATTGTTTTTCATTTACACTATCTATTTCAATGCATATTTTCCCATTCATATCCTGTATTTTTTTTTATTACTATAAGTTAGACTTCACCTTCTCTGGTGCCTCCTTAATTGCTTTGATAGTCAACCTTCTGATTTCTTTTAATGTCAATCCATAGATTTCATCTTGATTTGGATCCATGGCTGGTGATCTAGTGGGATCTTTTGGGGGTGTTGAAGAATCTTGTTTTGTCATATTACCAGAATTGTTTTTCTGGTTTCTTCTCATTTAGGTAAATTACATCAGCAGGAAGGTCTAGGACTCATGTGCTGCTGTTCAGTCTTTTGTCCCATGGGAGTTTCCCTTGATGTGGTGCTGTATCCTTTTCCCAAGGGATGGGGCTTCCTGAAGGCTGAACTGTAGTAATTGCTTTTTCTCTTCTGGATCTAGCCACCCAGTGGAGCTACCTGGCTCTGGGCTTGTACTAGGGAGTGTATTCAAAGAGTCCTGTGATGTGATCCATCTTCAGGTCTCTTAGCCATGGATACCAGCACCTGCTCCAGTGGAAGTAACAGGAGAATGAAGTGGATTCTGTGAGGGTCCTTGGGTGCATTTGTGTTAAGTGTGCTGGTTTTGTGTTGGTTGGCCTCCAGCCAGGAAGTGGAGCTTTCAGAAGCACATCAGCTATGGTAGTATGGGAGGACCAGGTGGTGGGCAGGACCATAGTGCTCCCAAGAGATTGTTTCCTTTAGCTTCAGTTACCACCGTGGGTAGAAAAAGACCACCAGCTAGGGGCAGGGTTAGGCATGTCTGAGCTTAGACTATCCCTGGTCAGGGCTTGCTGCAGCTTCTTTGAGGGATAGGGGTGTGGTTTCCAGGCCAATGGAGTTATGGTCCCAGGGGGATTATGGCTGCCTCTGCTGCGTCACACAGGTCACCAGGGGAGTAGGGGAAAGCTGGTAGGCACAACTCCCATGCAGCCCACAGTTTAAAGGGCCAGTCTCACTGCCACCGTGAACCCCCAACAGCAATGAGTTTATTTCCAGGCAACCAATGAGCAGAGCCGAGAGACCGTCCCAGGCTACTAGCCTCCCAACTGAGAAAGCAAGCTGACTTGCAGTTCCTCTGCTATCCCCTGCAGCAGCAGTCCATCTCCTTCAAAGTATCTGAGGATTCTCTCTGCTTTCCTGGTATCCTCCTGTGGGAGTCGTTGGAGCAAATGTTCATGATGTGGGTCTCCACAAGCTGCTCTGTTCCTCCAAGTGGCAGGTGCAAGTTAGTCCTGCCTTCTTCCTCCATTTTGCCTCCTGATGACCTATTTTTCTTGATAAATCTTAATAAAATATCTTTCTTTCAAGACTTCCTCATTCTCAAAGTAGAAACCATTCCTTAAATTTAATCAACAAGTATCTGAGCACTCATTCTGTGCCAGACATTGAGTTAAGAGCAGAGAATCCGTAATGAAAAGATAGCGTAGGGTCTTCCTCTTTTGAATTCCATGTCAAAGTCTTCCCTGACACTGACCACTTCCTGCTTCACAGGAAGGCTCTCTGTCTTGTCTACCTGACCATGGCCAATCCCACTGCTAATCTGTAAACCCTTAAATAGGAGACACTGGATCTCCTGGATTATGAGACTCTCATAGAACAGTGTCTGTTTAACATAAATGTGCACAATAATTCAACAATCATTCATTAAACATCTACTGTATATATTAAACTAGGTACAGTTGATGATATCAATGAAATTTAAGAACATTCCTAACTGGAATTTTCCTGTAGAATTTGTGAGACTGATCTCTACACTAAATATAAAGGGCAACAAAAGGGAATAGACCCTAAACCACAGGAGGGATGCTAACTTGACAGGAATGCAGAGACACAAAGAACAGCAGTGAGATGGAGTTAATATATCTCCACCAGGGTGACCTTGTCCTGGTTCTCAAAGTTTGGGTAGGATTTGAATGGGCAAGAGGGGCAGAAAAGAAGAGAAAGAGCATGATGGGCAAGGGCTTGAGTGAGGAATTGATTCTTCTTTGGGGGACCATGGAGATACAAGCGTCTAAAACACATAGGCCCTGTATTGGAGAATGGGGAGGAATAGGCGGATGAGGTTAAAGCCAGATTATGAAGCCTTGAATGCCGAACATCAGATCTGAGGCTATATTCTTACCTTGATACATTTCAGACACAACTAAAATCATAGGACCTCCCTTTCTTCTCTATTAAGTGAATGTTTCTCAGTCTTGGTGTGAGTCTCAGTGCCTACACAATTAAAGCTTACTGAAATGTTTCCTAGACATTCCAAAGAAATATGTCCTTTATGTTGACTTGTTCATGTTGAAAGACTACATCTGATTAAATAGCTGCCTGTACAATGCCTCCAAGTGTGGATAAAAGAAAAATCAAACTCGTATTCTTGGAAAACCATGCATATACTAGTTACATTGATCAAAGGGCAATAGAAATGATCCAGTGAGGATTTTTCTGAATTTCTCACAATTACTTAAAATCTACCTCAAACACCTGTTGCTCTACCATGCCTCACCAAGTCCTTCATTCCAAATAGCACCTCTGTCTCTACTCCCAAAGCACTAACTGACCCCTGTGATAGGACATTTCCCAGCCAGGCTGACATGTAGACTTGGCTCCCTGTGTGTCTTTTCCCCGTAGACTTTGAGCTTCCTTTTATGAATATAATTGTAGCTAACATTTAGGAGGCTGTTCCTACTGTCTAAACTCCATGATGAGTGCTTTACACGGATTATTTCATTTTCTTCACCAAACAGTCCTTTAAAATGATACTATATTCACTAAACAGTCCTTTAAAATTGTGCTATATTCACTAAGCAGTACTTTAAAATGGTGCTATTATTGCTTTTCATCTTACAGCAAAGAAACTAAGGGGAAAAAAACGGGTGGGCACAGCGGCTCACGCCTGTAATCCCAGCACTTTGGGACGCCAAGATAGGCGATCCCTTGAGGTCAGGATTTTTAGAGCAGCCTGGCCCACATGGTGAAACCCGATCTCTACTAAAAATACTAGCCAGGCATCATGGTGCTTGCCTGTAATCTCTGCTACTCAGGAGGCTGAGGCAGGAGAATCGCTTGACCCTGGGTGGCGGAGGTTGCAGTGAGCCGAGATTGCACCACTGCACTCCAGCATGCGTGACAGTGCAAGACTTTGTCTCCGAAAAGAAAACAGTGAAATAATAAGTGCCAGTACACAGAACTAGTAAAGAATAGGGTCTGCTATGTCCCCCAAAAGCAATTGCTGTCCATACTGCCCATGGCTGGGTAAAGGTCATGCCTTATTCATCACTGCCATCCACTGGACCCAGCTTAGTGCCTGACACAGGGAGGGGATGAATCATTGATGATTGGTTTTAGGTGGAGTAAACATTCCTGGCATGGTGAGCACCTTTGCTGTGATTGAGTTTTTGATTCTCTGTGAAGAGAAGGGGAGTCCTGGATCAAACACTGAGTCCTCTGGCTCCTTGCTGTCATCTTTATTTAACTTCCTCCTTTGCTCCTCCTTCTTCCTAACTGCACCATTTGCATTCAAAGCTAGAGCTTAGAGCAGAGAAAGGGAAAACAGAACCCTGAATGACCCCTGTTGGACTCAGAGAGGAGAAACAAGAAATTCGACAGATGAGGAATAAAGTGGGGAAAAGATAAAGTGATTAAAATTTATTACTTCGACTTAATATTTAACTGAATGATAATAAAATCTTACCTGATGTTGGAAAGATCAATGTTTTAAATGATGATTCAGCGCCCTTTCTTTATGATTTGACAGTCTGAGAACAATCTAATGGGTGTGGCTTAAAGAACTTGATCACAAGTAAAATTGGAATTGGGTATTACTCACGCAAACATAAATACCTGTGCAATATACCTGCTTTATGCACTTAAGCAGGGAAGAAATCCGCAAGGACTTACCCATCTCCTGGTCTGCAGAGAAGACAGAAACAACATGAGCACGGCAGGAAAAGTAAGCAACATATACATTACTGTTGGAAATATATTCTCATCAATAGAACAAAGAAAGAAATACAGTATTTGATGAACAATTTAAAATTCACATCTAAATTAGAAATGATACACTGAAACATGATACATAATATATGCTACAATATGTAATGTATACTAAACTACAGTGGAAATAAGCTGTCTTTAAATACCTTCAAATAGAATGTATAGAATCTGTATCTATTAAGTCTTTATTTCCTACATTAAGTAAATTTAAAGTAAAGTGATTGTTTATTCCGAGCTAATCATGACTAATTTGTAAAGCCAAATTTAGAAATGTCTTTCATCAAGAAGCTTTCTTTATATTAAGTAGCATCATTTAAATGTATTATTTCTATTCATTTTTTCATGAAAAGAAGAAAGTTAAGTCTGATGAAAGTTTTATGAGAGGATTTGATTTAGAAGACATTGAAATACCCTTTTAACCTTAACAGAAAATACCTTACAAACTGCTTATTGGTCTCACAGCATTAGAATCATCAAGATTAAGCAAGACAACATCAACATTCAAACTGTGATTTAAAAAGATTCAGTGGTCGGACACAGTGGCTCAGGCCTATAGTCTCAGCACTTTGGGGATCCGAAGTGGGTGGATCAAGAGGTCAGGAGTTTGAAACCAGCCTGACCAACATGGTGAAACCTTATCTCAACTAAAAATACAAAAATTAGCTGGGCATGGTAGTATGCCCCTGTAATCCCAGCTACTCAGGAGGCTGAGGCAAGAGAATCGCTTGAACCCAGGAGGCACAGGTTGCAGCAAGCTGAGATCATGCCACTGCCCTCCAGCTGGGGTGACAGAGAGAGACTCTGACTCCAAAAAAAAAGGTTCAGTATGACAAAATTTAGGCAATTTCCACAGTAATCTTATGGAACAGTGTCTTCCCCATATGAAAGTCAATACGGTTTTACAGAAAATTAATAATACAATTAGCATTAGGAACACAGATATTTGGTTTTGCCTTCCATAAATTTCTTACTTGTTTAATGTGTTTACAGGTGTACAAATATGCATGTTGTCATACAATATGATCAATTGACATTTTTAATTTTTTTAATTGCTTAATCACATAAGCCTGTGCAACTATTTCCAGATCTTTTTTTGTGTTAGGAGTATATCACACAGTAAAATATATTACTATGATAATTCAGTTTAAAGGTTCTGAGGCTTCTCTATACATTCTGTGAGAAAACACGCTCATATTAATAAGCCTGGTTAGAAATCACATGAGTGCCTCATTGTTACTGTTCTTATTCCACCTCACTTTACTTTCATTCATTACTGATTAATATGTACATTCCACATAGAAAATAATTAGGAAAAAAATTAAATTTACCAAACTCAAAAGAAACAATGAGTTCCTAGAACAAAAGTATAAACCAATCATATTAACAAAAATAATAACTGATGAAATCAGTAATTAATCCTCCCCTCCTGGGCACAATATCAATAACTTAGCTTTTTGTCAGCATTTCATTTATGTTTATCTGTCCTGCATTTTATTTTCCTCAAATGCTGAATGTTGACAACACTATTTCATAAGGTAGTTGTGTTATGATAATTCAATAAATTAATACTATAAAGAAATTAAAATTGTATCTGGTAGATAGAAACAAGTCAATAAATATTAGCCACAATTATTATTGTTTCTATTTAATTTTTTGCTAATGTTTTATTGCCACAGAGTAGAAAAAACATAAGGCTAGATTCATCTTTATTCTCTAGAAAAGATTGCAGAAAAATTATTTAATCACTGATACTTCAGAAATTATTTAATCACTGAATCAACTGATCCTCAACTATTTCAGCTGTAAAACAAAGCCAATTAATTCAATAATACTGTCCTGGTAGCATCTTTGAGAGGTTTAAAAATAATGAATGTTGTGGAATTTCCACCAAGATGGCCAAATAGGAACAGCTCCAGTGCGCAGAAGTCCCTAATGGCTTCCCTTTGGTAGGAGAGGGAGTCCTCCCACCCCTTGTGTTTTCCCATGGTCTTCACAACCTGCATACCAGGAGATCCTCTCAGGTGCCTACACTGCCGGTGCGCTGGGTTTCCAGCACAAAACTGGGTGGTCATTTTAGCCACAGCAGTTTTTTGTTTTTTCTCATACGCAGTGGCACCTGGAACACCAGAGAGAGAAAACCACTCATTCCCCTGAAAAAGGGAGCTGAAGCCAGACAGCCAAATGATCTGGCTTGGCAGGTTCCACCCCCTATGAAGACCAGAAAGCTAAGATCCACTGGCTTGAAACTTTGGGAACTCAAGGGGGAAGTTTGAGGGCGGAGGTGAGGGATAAAGGACTGCATACTGAGTACAGTGTACACTACTTGAGTGAAGGGTTCACCAAAACCTCAGAAATTGCCACTAAAGAACCTACCCAGGTAACCAGTCAATTAATTTGACTACAGTCAAATTAAATAGTTTAATTTCAAAAACTATTGAAATTAAAGATAAATTTTATAAATAAACATAATGCTTATCACTCACCCAGCACAGGCCACAGTGTGCCTATCACATCATGGGCACCTGATAATCAGAAACTTCCTGCTATTAGTACCTTCCTTCCAAGTGTTATGATATTTATTTTGGCATTGACCGTGTTCAACACCCTGCAAAGTTGAATAATTTGACAAATAAATAATGAAAATAAATTGTCAGAAGAATAAATTTCAATTGAATTTTTATCATAATTGCAATTTTGTTGATTTTCTTTAGAAAAAGTTCTGTGAATTGTACAGGCTTAACCACATGAAGACAAATGTTACAGTATACTGACAAGCACTGGAAATATATGTTCAACTTTTATTTTTAAAAACATCTATGGATAAGATCTGCTAGCTAGAAATTCAAACACAATGTCTCCAATTTTGAAATATGTATGTATGGGTCTGATTGTACACACACACACACCACCACCACCAACTCTAACCTCTGTAATTTTGGGCTCAAATCAAAGCTGGAAGGAGTCTCTACACACAAATCAGATAACACAATGGCTCTGAAAGCTAAGCTGCAAATGGGTGTTGGAACAAGTCACACATAGAAGTGGTGGAGAGAGAAAAGTAAAAGAGGAGAATAGGCAAATAGCGAAAGAGACATCATCCCAGGCAGTAAGATAAATATATCTTACAGAGTCAGATCCTTTGGGTCTAAGCAGAAAATTGAGCAAGAAAGCAGTGTATTTTATTAACACACACTGACTCTGTCAGCAAAATGAAGGTGACTTAGAAATTCATGTGCCAGCCAATAGTTGCGGGTAAAGAAACGTTTTCAGCACAGCATTAGGAAATGTCAGGATGAAACACCTTGGGAGAAAAAAACAACAACATGAGGATGGCCTTCATGAATATATTCCATTTTATCTCAGTGTGTTGTTATAGTTAACTCTGTTTATCTTTCCTTATATTATTGCTTTTATAAAATATGTTTTTATTCTCTTCATAAATCAGAGGTGATCATTTCCATGAAGGACTTGTTAGGAACCAGACATAGGACTAGATGCTGCAAGTACAAAGATGAAATGACACAATTTCTGATGTCAAGAGTGAGAAAACACTGGTACCATCTCTCTGTTTGATTTTCTAGGTAATCAAATGCAAAGCAGCTGTGCTGTGGGAGTTAAACAAACCCTTTTCTATTGAGGAGGTGGAGGTGGCACCTCCTAAGGCCCATGAAGTTCGTATTAAGGTGAAATACATTTTTCCATTTGTATTTAAGTCTAAAAATCTCAGAAAAATTTAAAAATGGAAAGAATCAAAAATCTTAGTCATTTTTTATGTGATCATCCAGAAAATAGAATATACTTGTTGTCAAGGAAAGGTATAAATATAAATTATTGAATATTTAAACAGTGATCAAAGAGTACATAAAGTATAATTCCAATAAAATACAAAAGAATTTATGTGTTTGCACAGAAAATATATTTGAACAGATATACATCAAGACTTCAAAATCAATTGGCAGTAGATTTTTTATGTGTCGATTTGCTATTTCTACTTCTGTTCTTATGAAGTATGCCTTCTTGTATATTACTTAAGACTTAATTTCAGGATCAGTTATTTCACAGATCATTCTCAATTGTTTAATTCAAGAAAGGAAGGTAGGGGAGGGTTTTAGCCTGGTTAACCTCGGGGATAAACTGAATCTTTCCTATTTGGGAATAGTAGGGATTATTAGCAAAATTCTTGAATACAATTTGGAAGCGCAATTTCAGGAAATTGGGATTTTTAAATTCATCTGAGATTCATAATATTTCCTGAATCTCAACATCTTCTCTTCACTCTGTAGATAGGGGCTGTAGGAATCTGTCGCTCAGATGACCACGTGGTTAGTGGCAACATGGTGACCCCACTTCCTGCGATTTTAGGCCATGAGGCAGCCGGCATTGTGGAGAGTGTTGGAGAAGGGGTGACTACAGTCAAACCAGGTACAGGACTCACACACTGAGAACACGCCTTGGTTCACCATTCCAGGATTTCCCAGCCTGGGTGAGGAAACCGAGGCAATGAGAGATGAAAGGGCTTGCACAAGGTCACAGGGCAGCCATGACTTCAGGGGTTTCCTCCTTCCCTCTGTGCCTGCCTGACTCAGGCATGTGTGCTTTCAGGCATGCGTGTATTCTACCCTTCAACAATTATGTACTGAGGATCTGCTAGATGCCAGGCAACAGTTTAGAGCCTGGAGATATGTGAGGATCAAAAGAGACACGGTGCCTACCAGTGTGAGTTCATAATCTAATAACCTCCGTGTTAGTGTTGCTGAACTCTGTCTCCTGTCAGGGCCAGACAACTAGCAATGGGAGGAGGGAAAAGACATAAGTATAGACACTGTTCTGTGCTGAGTTCATGAAATGGAGGCTACATGGCTATGGCTGAATAAACATGACTTTTTCTTAGGTGACTTATGCAGCCCCTTCACCAGTTTCCTCTTCTGACATAGTGTCTCTTCCAGAGCATGGACTCAATGAAACAGACTAGGTGAAAGGAAATGAAAGAAACATAGCAGGAGCCATCCACCATCAACAATGTCTGCCTTATTACCTTCAGCCATGCTTCAATGCGACTGGTTGTGAATTGCTAATTATATAGAGAGAATAAGTAGGACATTTCCATACCATCAGTTTCACATAAATTTTACCTATAAAATGTTATGGGCCAACCATTTTTCTTGGTCTTGTGGAATAGGTAGCATAGGTAATTAAAATAAATATTATGTTTAATTCTAAAAACTTGCTTTAGGTGTAGATTGGACCTACCACTTTACCAATTTGAATGGTGAACAGAAAAATAAAATGAACCGTCCAATTTGAGTTTCAGCTCTTACTAACTTCTTTAGTTAGAAATAAATTAATAACAAAATGACACCCTTAGTTTTCACCCATGCTCCCTCCACCACAATAGGAAAAGTAGATAATTCACAAATTATCATCAGCTAAAAACATTTCAAAGTCAGTTCTTATCCAAAAAGGTCTAACTTATTGTGGAGGGTTGAAATTTCTAGAGGAATTTCTGCAATTGTTCTTTGTCCCATTTTTGTTAGTTTTCTTCAAAAAAAGAACTAAGATCACTTTAAAAGCATTCATTTCATAATAAAGATAAGCCAAGTCATTTTGAAAAGCAAAGAATAGTTCAAACTTCTCATTTTTATTATAAATCAAACTATAACAAAAAACAGGTCTTACCAAAATCTAGCGGGACTATTATATTCTACTTTCAACTAAAATTTATATTTATACTTACAGTAAGAATATTTAAGATTTAAATAGTTAAGGATTAAATAAAATGTTTGTAAAGCCTCCAGGAGAAATTGGTACACTATATAAAGGTTAACTATCAATGCTGTGGAAGTAATTTTTTTAATCCGTGTTGTTTCCCACATTTGCATTTCCTTTTTAGGAATCTTCAGGCACTTATAGCCCTAAACTGAAAACAATGCTGTGGCAGGCAATGACAAATGACACAGTTGTGATTGGATGTATTTGTGGAGACTTTTAAAGACAGCTTCTCATCCATACCCTTGAACTTTAAGTTTTTGCTCTACTAATTCCTGGATAGAAATTTTAAAAGAATTTGTTTTATTCCTCTCCAGGTGATAAAGTCATCCCACTCATTATTCCTCAGTGTGGAAAATGCAGAATTTGTAAAAACCCGGAAAGCAACTACTGCTTAAAAAATGAGTAGGTTTCTGATGCTCTCTTTGCACAGACTTTGAGTTTGCACATTAGTTATGCTCCTGTCTCATGCCTGTGTGTGTGTCTGTGTATTGCACTGCCCAGTGTCAGCAATGCTCAGGGGACCCTGCCGGATGGCACCAGTAGATTCACCTGCAAAGGGAAGCCCATCCACCACTTCATCGGCGTCAGCACCTTCTCCCAGTACACGGTGGTGGATGAGAGTGCAGTGGCCAAAATTGATGCAGCCTCGCCCCTGGAGAAAGTCTGCCTCATTGGCTGTGGATTTTCAACTGGTTATGGGTCTGCAGTCAAAGTTGCCAAGGTAGGAATGACAATGGGTGATAAAACCGGTTACACACAGACTGTCAGGAACCAAAAGGGAAGGACTTTCTCATAAGAATCAAAGATTATTTTTGTAGATTTGGAGTGTCCATTAAGAATAGAAAAATGGCCCAAAAAGAATTGAGAGCACATGCTAGAAATTTCACCTGTTTATGACAGATAAAAAAGTTGTTAAGAGTTAAGAAAAAGTAAAGATGTCATTTCAATAATTATTCTTCTGTATTTGCTCTTTATGAGAACTTGAAATGCTAGGCCTGTGAACTCATGTGGTAATTCATTCAACAATGAGAGAGCACCCACACATGTCTCAGGTATGGCAGGTTCTGCTAGGTTCTGAGACAGCAACCAGAAATGAAATGAAGCGATTGTCCTTGAGAAGCATCTAGTCTGTGGATTCTCTATTCCCAGAATTAGGATCAACAGTAGAGTCCAAAGTTCTACCTGATGCACCTCCAAACCAAGGCTCACCCACTCTGTGGATTTGTGGAAAGTAATGAAGCTTCAGTGATCCATAATTCACTCATTATGGGATTTTTTTTTGAGTTACAAATGAGGGTATTTAGTATTATTGCATTCTGAGGCTTTAATAATGATATTGCTCATAATTTTTAAAAAGATTGCAAAATTATTAACATTGTTTAACACATTTTAAGATTGTTCAAATAATGTAGGTTTCACATTTTATAGCTTTATAGAAAATGTTTCCACTTCACTTAAAAGCCAAAGTTTCCTGGCAAGTCTTTATCCCATACCCAGTGCAGCATTTGTAACATCAAGATATCTGTTTCTTAGCATCAGTTGTACATGTTATATACTTAGCTTTTTATATCTTAGTGTGGTACAAGCTTTAGCCTACAACAGGAGCACCTGGAGGACCTCTGAAAATACAGATTGCTGGGTCCTACCCCAAAAGTTTCTCACTCAGTAATGGGCCATGATCATTTGCATTTCTACCAAGTTCGAGCTGCTGATGCTTCTGGTTTCTAGAATATACTTTCGTTTTGTTTTATTTTGTTTTGTTTTGTTTTGAGATGCAGTCTTGCTCTGTCGCCAACGCTGAATTGCAGCGGCGTAATCTGGGCTTACCACAACCTCTGCCTCCAGGTTTCAAGCGATTTTCCTGCCTCAGCCTCCCAAGTAGCTGTGACTACAGGCCAGCACCACCATGCTCAGCTAATTTTTGTATTTTTAGTTGAGATGGGGTTTCACCATGTTAGCCAAGCTGGTCTTGAACACTTGACCTTAGGTGATCTGCCCGCCTGGGCCTCTCAAAGTGCTGGGAATTCAGGTGTGAGCAGCCAACGTGCCCTGCAGCAAGTTCTTTTTTATTATTATGATTATACTTTAAGTTCTGTGGTACATGTGCAGAACGTGTATGTTTGTTATATAAGTAAACACATGCCATGGTGGTTTGCTGCACTCATTATTGGAATTCACTGCTAAAACGAAATCCCCTGCCATGAGCACACATATATACTTCCGAAGTAGTAAATTTTAAGCAGAAATTTTTTAAAGCTCCTCATCTAAAATGGCTAAAAATCTAGTAGTATCTTTATTTTATGAAACTGAGGTCCAGATACATAAAGATATTTGCCCAAAGTCTCACTGCTGGTTAATATGAGAGCTGAGACTAAAATATTACTTACAAATCTCCTGCTGAATATTAAATCAGAGTCCATAATTATTAGTGCCTTTAAATCACAGTCACAAGCCTTGTATTTTTGTAAGTAAGGTAGAAAGCGGTGTTGTCCTCCATAGTGTTGAATAACACTTGGTGAATGAATGAATATAAACCCTTAAGGAAATATAAGAATGAGATTATTTGGAACAGGAAGAACATGTTACCCACAATGAAGGCTGACTATGGGAGATTAGGTTTAATAAATAACCCCTGGCCAATTTAAACCAATTAGAGGGCATCTTTTCCAAATTTCACTGAGTTTAGCACTTACTCCCTTGTTCAATTACCTCATCTGTTTCAATAGGTGATCTAATTAAGCCTACCCAAGAATAGAAGCAAAGGATACTCATAACGATAAATTTTATTTATTATTAAAATACAGATGAATGGATGAATGTTTCATTGCTGTGTTGTTCACTAGTAGATTTTTTAAAGCAGGGATATACTGGTCACAACTACTGAACATAAATGAACCAAGGAGCTAATTATTGAGAGTTTCAGTAGAATATTTCTTGTTCTCCTGGAGTAGCCTTTTCCACTTATTTTCTTTTCCAAACATTGCCTTTGTGTATATGTGAGATACTGAAGCTGACTCTCATGGCTTTCAACAATCGAGAGTCCCTTCAAGACTCTACTCACTACCATCTGGATCTCAAGGCTCATCCAGTCCCCTGGTTCACAGCCTGACCTCCCCATTGGAGTCACCTGATGACTGAGTTTCACCTGCAGAGATTCCGATTTAATTCGCATGGGCTGTGACCTGGACAGTGGGATAGTTTGTAAAGCTTCACAGATGAATCTAACATGCAGCCATTTGAGAATCACTCAACTAGTTCAATCCCTTGAAGTTAAAAGTAAAGCAACTGAAGCCAAAAGAGGTTTCCATACCTGGTTGGACAGAAGAGTCTGAGTAGCTCTTGATAAACACTGGGAATGGCACTTTGTAAAGCTTAGGCACTTTCTAACAAGTATTACTTAATCCAGTTTTTGCATTTTCTGAAAACACAGGTCACCCCAGGCTCTACCTGTGCTGTGTTTGGCCTGGGAGGGGTCGGCCTATCTGTCGTTATGGGCTGCAAAGCAGCCGGAGCAGCCAGGATCATTGCGGTGGACATCAACAAGGACAAATTTGCAAAGGCCAAAGAGTTGGGTGCCACTGAATGCATCGCCCCTCAAGACTACAAGAAACCCATCCAGGAGGTACTAAAGGAAATGACTGATGGAGGTGTGGATTTTTCGTTTGAAGTCATCGGTCGTCTTGACACCATGGTATGTACCATGATGTGCCCTGAGATTTCTGCCTCTGCAATTTGGAGGATGCATTTACACAGCAGAATATATGTTGTATATATAAAGGATATATTTAATGATGAATGGAAATTTCCCATCATCTGTTTGTTACCTGGCTTGTTGAATTTATTGTTATGAGAAATATTTTATTCCATAGACTAATTAAACCTGTCTCAAGTCATATTTCCTCGAGAGGAAAAGAAAAGAGCTTGTTTTTCTTAACTGAGCGATTACAGGTTTACTTTACTAATTTTTAGTTAAAAAGTATAAACTCAAGTAAACATAAATAACACAAGTTCTGTTCTCAAATTGGAACGTTTTATTTTTCTCTCACATTCTTAACAAAAATGGCTTAATAATTTTGCATGTGTTCTTAATAAATTCCAAAATTTTTCACATATTAGTATTTGGCCAAAAGAAATAAGTAATTTTCAGCCAACCATTGTTTTATTAACAAAAATATGCCCTTAGGAAAGTGACTGCTCAAATGCATCACTATATTTTATCACAGAAACTGGACAGTGCCTGGCACACAGCTAGTATCCAATACTAGTGGGAGTGAATACTTTGAACAGTCAACAGATTTACCAGCCCTCAAATTTAAAAGGTACATAGCACATAGCATTGTTCATGGATTACATGAGACAATGCATGTAATATACTTAGCATACTACCACCTGTCATATGGTGAGCTCCCAATAAATGTCAGCTGTCTTTTTTCTTTCTTTCTTTCTTTCTTTCTTTCTTTCTTTCTTTCTTTCTTTCTTTCTTTTTTTTGAGACAGGGTCTCACTCTGTTGCCCAGGCTGAGTTGCAGTGTCATAATTATAACTCACTGCAGCCTTGACCTCTAGGGCTTAAGCGATTCTCCTACCTCAGCCTCCAAAAATGCTGAGGGCATAGACATGAGCCACCATGCCCAGCCTCAGTTGACATTAGAGATGTGAAATATTTCCAATCTTATAGAGCTTACATCACCTTTGGCTTATTACATGATATTACTTTCAGTTACAAATATCAAAGGCAATGGGAAACACATCTCTAGCTATATTTCATCTACCCAGAATTCTCTAGAGTCTTACTGAAAAAGTCTCCAGAGACCAACAAGTTTCCATTGCTGATATTTTCTAGAAGGGCCAGCAGTGTGGATAATGGGGAGCAGTACTCTGAGATCAAAGCTCTCAGCAGCCTTGTCCTGGGACAAATGTCACAGAGGAATAAAGTGTCAAGAGAATCCAACTTTTTCCAGGGCTATAGATTTTCCTCTAATGTTCTTTTTCCACATTGTCCTCCATTTTCTCATGTGGAACTGGAGTGTACCTTATCTCAAGATACCAAATATCTGACAGCCACATGTTCTGAGGATGTCTGGTTTTCCAAAGGTCAGAATCAGAAATCAAAAAACTAATCATTAAATACCTTGGGGGGATTTTAAACCATTTTCTAACTACAAAACATGTTCAAAAAGCTGACTGGAAAAGACTTTCTGAACTGTCTTTTGAGGTTTCCAAATAATCAGTGTATTTTAATGTAAATCCAATATATATTTGGGGAGGTAAAAACAATGTTTAAAACATGTCCATTTGAAAAAGGGACAGTAGAATACTTATTTGTTAAAAAAAAAAAAAAAGGAGGCCAACAAGTGGACAAGAAGCTAATTTTGGTGATATAATCATTTATCTTGTTCCCCTTTAAAATATGTGGTTGAAAGTACTGGGTTCAAAATACATATGTAAAAAATCAATGAAAAACGAATCAACTCACAGATTACCTAAGATTGATGTGATGATGAAATTGTATGCTTATATAAGGAACCAGACATAATATATGTTTGTAATGATGTCTACCTCTCTATTCCTTTTTAGGAAGAATTAAGTGTGCACCAATTTATTCATCCATTCTTTCATTCAAAAACCATTTTCTGGGCATTTCCTAAATCCACAGCACCATCCCTTGCAAAGAAAGGGGGAATGAAGAAGCAAAAGACATGATCTCTTCCCTCTATACACTCACTATCTAGCTAAGCCTATTACATGATATTGTGCATTATATGAGTAGGAACTATGCTACCCACGTTAAGGATGCCAAATATTCACTGTATTGCAGATGGCTTCCCTGTTATGTTGTCATGTGGCATGTGGCACAAGTGTTGTCGTAGGGTTACCTCCTGATTCCCAAAACCTCTCAGTGAACCCTATGCTGCTACTGGCTGGACGCACCTGGAAAGGAGCTGTTTTTGGTGGTATGTAGTTAGGCTTCGAGCCAAATTTTCATTAACCTCAGTCTATCTCCCCTTTTACAAATGACAAGGCAAGGTTTTGAAAAACAAACTGAAAATAATTTAAAATTCCTTTTCTATCTATAGTCTCCAAATCAACTAGGTATGGAACTAATGCAGATAGAGGTCCCAAAATAGACTTTTCTGATGTCACCATTAACCAAGACCTTTCATCTCCATCTGTTTTGTACTTGTGACTGTGTAAGGCATGGAAATTTCTAGTAAGACACAGAATCTACATCAATATTTCATATCTACACTCAAATTTAGACAACTGATAAATTTTTTCTTGACTTTGGGCCTAACATCTGTGCTATGATTTCTCTGTGTGAGAGAAAATAACTAAGGACCCTTGTTTCTCTGCATTGTTTTTTAAGTCAAAGCACGGTAAAAGCATGTGAAAGTGCTCTATCTCTTATTAACCTCAGACATTGCAGTCTGGAACGCAGCACCTTTTCTAAACTTTCATTTATTTGGAAAATCTTCTCTTCAATTCTCCTACTTACCTGGGCTGACTCTAACAATGATATTATCTTCTTTTCAGGCTATAAGAGTAAAGAAGATGTCCCCAGACTTGTGGCTGATTTTATGGCTAAGAAATTTTCACTGGATGCATTAATAACCAATGTTTTACCTTTTGAAAAAATAAATGAAGGATTTGACCTGCTTCGTTCTGGGAAAAGGTAGATTTTAAGTTAGTTTTCTGTTTTGCTTTGTTTTCTCCAATAGAGGATTGTCTATCAGAAAAAAAAAAAAAAAAAAAAGAGGTAAGAATGAGAAACATTAGAGTGCCTTGGTTTTCCCACTATTAGTTCAGTCTTTGCATGGAGCACATGTAGGATTATACTGTGAGAAGCTAAAAACAGTTGCTTTGCATTTCCCATTCTGCTGAAGCCAAAATACGTTGATTACAGCCAATCTGAATGATCAAAGCCTCTCAGCCTTCTTTAAAAGAGAACACTCACCTTTGCCCCCTCCCCTAAAAAAAAAACCACATACACACATACATATACGTGTATTTTAAAAACCATAATTATAACACTGTGTCACTGAAGCCTCTACCTGCCACCTATATGAGGCTGACATTAAGTGTCCATATATTTGAATAATTTTCAGGATATCCTCAACATTTTCATTATGGGAGTAGGTAGAACTACATTGGAATTGTTTTCCAAGTAGATATTACTAGTTTTTTCTTTTTTTTCTTTTGCAGTTTACAAAAATTTGTTTTCAATAAAAGTTATTGGAAAAGAGAAATGTACTAAACACTATTGTAAATGTTTGTCTTGCATTTTCTCTGAAGCATAGAAAAATAAGCCAATTTTATTTTGTCTCTAACATTTAGCACTTACAACCAGCTAATAAAATAAATTCTGTCAACTGCATTTATATGAGGCACAACTGAAAACAGGCAGTTATCTGCCTTCTAGCTCCAGAGTCTGTTCATTTTTATGCTATCCCACACTTATTTTAATGAGGTTTTCAGCTTTAAATAATGTTTCCTTGACACTCACAAAACTATTATACTAGATACTCTAACTGACAAATATTCTTGAGGAGGGAAAGAACTAGCACCCACAGAGCACCAGCTGTTCTACTAAGTGTCTTCTGTATTATCTCGTGTGATTCCCAGACAATGCTTAGTATCAGTCTCAATCTCACTATCTTAGAGAGGAGAATACTGAGACTCAGAGAAGATATAACTTGGCCAAAATCATCAGGTGGTAGGAAGGGGAGCCAGAATTCAAAGGTAGATCTTGTTTTAGCAAATCTATTCACTTTCTGTTAAACCACACCACCCCTCAAGAGTACATGTGTATATGGAACACGGTAGTCATCAAAGGTTAGTTATCATTGTCATCATTATTATCATTGACATCATCATTGGGATCATCATCATCACAGCATTGGAGAGATGATGGCAAACAGATAGATAACCAAAACCAGAGAACAATGTTCAACAACATAAAAAGTCATTAAGCATGCCTAAATTCACTTTATGAGAATGTCATATAGTAATATGCATATGTAAATAAAATGAATCCTAACAATAAGCAAAGATTAAAAATTGTAATATTCAATATTGGTAAGAGTAAGGTGACTGGGTCCCTTCCTGTACTTTCAGTAGTAATTGATACATTCTTTTAGGTAAGCAATTTGGTAATATGTATCAGAAACCCTTATAAAAAATGGATCTTTTGTTCTAACAATTTCATTTCTAGAAATCTATTCTACAGAAATAACTATTCAAATATACATATGTGTTTAAGCATGCTTACTTGTTTCTGTAATGTCAAAAATTAGAAACATTCTAAATTTTAACATGAGAAAAAATGATTAATAAATTCCAATCATCTATTAGAAATGAATAAAGCCATCAAAAAGAAATGACTTCATTGGGAAATTCTCATGATATACTTTAGGCTCATATAATAAAGAATATAAATTTTATACACAATGTATCAAATTGTCAACAAGAGCCGTAAAACTTGTACATATGTCTCAGAAAAGTTGATAGAAATTCAAGAAAATATTGAGAATGATTATTTCTAGGTTGTGGGATTCAGATTACTTTGACTTTCTTCTTTCTGCTGTCTTGTATTTTCTAAATCATGTGCATATATTTTTCTTATATATGCATATACAAAAATTAGCAAAGAGTCACAAAGACCATAATTTTCTAAAAATATTAATTAATAAGGAGTTAGTTTATACAAAGGGCATAGTTCTAGTGTAAATGTTACATTTCTAATCTTCACAACAATGAAGTATCTTAGAATTAATACAAATCAACTTTATTCTCTACTTCTAAGAATCCTCAAACATCTCTGTATCAACAGTCTTTTAAACTTCCAGCATGGCCTTAACTTTGTTAATTTATCAGTTCTTTCAAGCAAGTTATCCATCATCTTAAATTTGTGCAAATTTGTACTTGGGTTTGAATCCCAACACTCTATACTAGATGTGTGACCAGAGCAAGTTACAAATATTTCTAAGTCTCAATTTTTATAAACTTTAAACTGGAAATAATATGGAAACCTACCTCCTAGTGTTAATGTTTAGGTTGAAGTTTAAATGAGAAAATGCATGAAAAATGTAACAAATAGCAATAACTTGTTGCAAGTTATTATCCATTGTTGTTTTATATTCCTTATTATACCCGGAACGTGGGCACAAAAGAATGATTTTTTGAAGATCCTAATGTAGAATTGAAGTCGAAATGGCAGGCATACTCAGATTGTTGTGAGTGAGGTTAAGGTTGAAGTAAAACAAGAGAAAACAAAGATGAGCTTCCCTTTGACTTGACTTAACCCAAATGCAGGAGGTTTGGATTAGAGTGGCTGAAAACAGACAGATTTTTAATAAGTCACCTCAAATGCTCCTTGGATGTGGAAATGCTCTCACATGGAAACGTGGGTTGCCTAAATGTTAACGCATTTTCCCTTCTTTCCCACTGCAGTATCCGTACTGTCCTGATGTTTTGAGATAATACAGATGCCTTTCCTTGTAGCAGTCTTCAGCCTCCTCTATCCTACACGATCTGGAGCAACAGCTGAAAAACATCATTAATTCTGCTCTTCAGAGATGTAATCAATAAATTACACATGGGGGATTTCCAATGAAATGAAAATTGATGGGAAATTATCTTTCAAGTAAATGTTTACATCAGCTGGGGAATTGAAGCTAATAAATCTTCCTTCTTAACCATTCTACTTGTGTCATCTTTTCCATTGAGAAAAACTATTTCCTATGACTTCTTGCATTTTTGGTATCTTCACAATCCTCAGTCACTGAATCCCAGTGGAGGCGACCCTTCATTTGCCCTGAACTTACCCATGCTAGGCTCTTGCGCTTGAAGTCTCCTACCTGTATCTCAATTTTCACTGTCGGCATTTTCCTTTTTTTTTTTTTTTTTAAATAAAATGCACCGAAGCCCTATGGTAAAAGCTACACTATGGTAAAAAATAGATTCGTATTTACAAGTGGTGCAAGTCCAAGAGTTCTAAATCCACATCACACATTTTCATACAGTGGAAGGAAGTGTTTTTCTGACTTTTATGTACTATTTCTTCCTGGTCAATATAGAATTTATTTTTTAAAATTAAAGCAGATTTCATGCTTCATATGACTCAGGTTCTATTACTAATTGCAAAAACTGAAGTATTCCTGGAATCATGTTAAAAAATCTGTAATTTTTGCTCATGAAAGTGCTTCATTGGCTTAACTGTATTAGTATATGACTGTAAATGATTATTTAGATGATGACTGAAAATCAGTACAAAGTAATGAAAAGTAATATGGTGGCTTTATGTGTAGAGATGGGGTGGCAAAAGCTGTGAACACAGAGTATAAAATTGGTAACTAAGAAATGGCACAAACACCTTAAGCAATATATTTTCCAGTAGATATAGATATATATCTACACACATACATGTATACACATATACAAATGTGTATTTTTGCAAAACTATTTTTAATCCAGAACTTTCTATTATCTACCATGTCTTACATCAAGTGTACAATCCTCGAATTAGTTTAATATTTTGAATATGTAAAGGCCTGTGGTGCCCATTTGTTAATGCTTTCCCACTCTCAGGGAAATGATTTGCATTTTCAGCTTTATCTCTAAAGGTGACATGCAAAGGTTACTCCTGTTAAAGGAGTTACAGCTGTCTCCAAAAACGCTACTTGTTGAAATATCTACAATCTATTTCATATTATGAAAGACCTTAGACATAAAGTAAAATTGTTTATCATTTACTGTGTGATCTTCAATAAGTCCCTCAGGCTCTCTGAGCTTGTTCATCCTTTGTTTTGAAAAAGTTACTCGACCAACCCATTACAGCTTAACCAAGATTAAATGGGATGATGTTAATGAAAGAGCTTTGCCAACTGAGAAAGGCCATGTAAGTGTGGGGAACATGTGACGGTTTTGTCAAAAATGCTGAAGGAGAGGCAGGGTGCGGTGGCTTATGCTTGTACTCAACAGCACTCTGGGAGGCTGAGGCAGACAGATTAACCAGGGTCTGGGATTCAAGACCAACCTGGCCAACAATGGTGAAACCCCGCCTCTACTAAAGATACAAAAATTAGCCGGACATGGTGGTGGGTGCCAGTAATACCAGCTACTCAGGAGGGCGAGGCAGAATGGCTGAGCCTGGGAGGCGGAGATTACAGTGAGCCAAGATCGCACCACTGCACTCCAGACTGTGCGACAAGAGTGAAACCCTGTCTCAAAAAAAAAAAAAAAAAAAAAAAAAAAAACCTGAAAGAGATACTCAGGGTCAAGAAAGTTTTCAGAACGTCCCTAGGATAACATCATGGAACACTACCTGTTGCTGGTGCTCTGTGGCTTTTACTCTGATGCTGATGGTGTGAGATCCAGAAAAAGAAAAGGGGGTTCTATGTGCCCATCTCACAGCAGTGATCAAATCCTGCCAGTTGCACAGAGTCTGGCTCTAACTCCCACCCTCCTACCTCCCAGGCTAGGGTAGCAGGTAGAGTGGGGGCATTAGGTGGGCACTGCCAGTGTTCTCATAGAGTGACATGCTCCTCCATGGGGTGGGAGTAGCACATGGGAGCCTTCGGCACCATGCACTGGTGTCTAGTTACATTGATATTGGTGGGAAGGAAGCAAGTCAAAATCAAAATATAAAAGTGGAATCCCAGAGTGGCTTGTGTCCTGGTGTGTCTAAGTGGTGCACATGATCAGGGTGACTTCCAGCAAATTTTGACTCCGGAATCAAGAACTTCCACATTTGGCGATCACCCCCTCCATAATGTAACTCTGTGAATGTAAATAGCTTACACTCATTTTAGCCAGCAGCAAAAAGCTTAGTCAAAATGAAGAAACTTTCAAAGTTCAAAGAGAAAAAAGTTCATGTTGATGGTTTAATAACTCTGATGCAGTAACTTAGCACCTCCAGAAAGAGCACACAAACAAAACTCTGAATTAACCTTTTGCTAGTTTACAAATCATACATGCTGCTCTGGGATTAGAACAAAAGTCATCTTGACAGAATTATTAGAAAATTGCTCAGGCGTTGAAGTACAGTTAGAGATTATTGCACAAATAACCTCTAGTTGGGTGTTCCCTGAAAATATTAAAGTAACTATTTTATTAAAGCACTTTAATTTTTTTTTGGCCTGTCAGATAAATACATAGCCATATTCAAGAAGTGAGCCACTGCATAAAAAGAGAAAGAGAAATTGGTAGGGCAAGAGTAAAGGTTCAATGAGATTAGTATAGTTGGTGCCAAACATTGTTTCGATGAGATGGATGGTTACATATGTGAATTTGGTTTGTTCGTTTCATTTGCTTGGACCTCAGAGTCCAGATCATCTGCACAGTACTATCACAGTCACCAAGAGAACCCACAGGCTACTTAACACTTCACCAAGAAAACTAAGATAACTGGATAGAGAAAAATATCTGTTTCCGTTTCCAGGCTTGCTCTTTGAGGTATCTGACACTGCAATAAATAACTCAGAATTTCTCAATGAAAGCAGGTCAGAGAGATCAACAAGTAATTTTTATGTAAATGTATTTAAAGACTACTACTCAGAAACCAACAATTTACAGCATTTTGGAAGATATCTAATGGTCAAAAAGAGATATAACTACAGTTTTTTAGTTTCTTGAGGGGTTTTTTGTTTTCTTATTTTTATTTTTAAGCTTTTACTTTGGTTCAAGGGGACATATACAGATTAGTTATACAGGTGAACTCATGTCATAGGGGGTTGTACAGATTATTTCATCACCCAGGTACTAGGCCTAGTATCTAATAATTAAGTATGTTCTCATCATTTAGCTCCCATCTCATATCAGTCAAAATGGCTATTATTAAAAAGGAAACAAATAACAGATGCCACTGAGTTTGCAGAGAAAAGGGAATGCTATACACTGATGGTGGGAACTTAAATTAGTTCAACCATTGTGGAAAGCAAAGTGTCCATTTCTCAACAAGCTAAAAACAGAACTACCATTTGCACAGCAAGCCCGTTACTGGATGTATGTGATTCCCAGAGGAATCTTAATCATTCTACCATAAAGACATGGGCATGCATATATTTATTGCAGCACAATTCACAATACCAAAAACATTGAATCAAGCTAAATGGCTGTCAATTGGTAGACTGCTAAAAAATGTAGTACATATACACCATGGAATACTATGTAGCCATAAAATAGAATGATATCATGTCCTTTACAGGAACATGTATGGAGCTGGGGAATATCATTCTCAGCAATAGTAACACAGAAATAGAAAATCAAAAAACTGTATGTTCTCTCTTAAAAGTGGAAGATAAATGATAACTACAGTTTTGTAACAAACATTTTTAGTTCATAGTAAATTTAAATAATAAACATCACTTAGACGATACCATGTTGCAGTGTGGGTGGGAGGAAGTAGCTGGGAAGTAACTTTATTTTAAAACTGAATCCAAACCTCAGGAATTTGGAAGCAAAATGAAAGCCGGAATAAATTCTTTCATTAATAGAGGAAGATTCTATGGCTTTTTATTTAATCTTTCCAAAATCTTATAACTATAATAAATAGCAGAATGAATTTTGAACAGTTAAATACCGTTTATTTCACGTTTGGTATCCTCTCCTCCTTCAGGACATTTAAAGACAGAGGGCATTCAAGAATGTGCTGGTTGACTTCTGAGAGTGAAAGAGATTTAAGGCTCTCTGAGCTATCTGCTCTCCATCTCTGCAATAGTTCTGAGCGAAAAGAAGAGTGAAGGGGGCCAGGTATAACCATTACATCCAAAATGAATACCTAAAGGATAACATGGCAATGTTTAGCCTGAAATTTCTATTCCATTGATTGGTACCTAATGCAAATATTTATGCCTAAATTTTAAGGATGAGGAGGAGTTTGACAGAAGCAAAACTGGAGGAGGGCACCCATAAGGTTTCAGCAGGAAAGAATAGAACATGTTTCAGGAATTACAAGCACTTAGTATTAAGGGCCTGTAAACTTCACGATAGGAAAGGTCTGTGGCCAAGTGACAGTGATTCCTGGATTCCATATAAGAAGTTCAGATTTAACCTTAACTATCTAAGAACAAAAGCTCTATTAAAATTTTTCTGAGCAGATTGGTGATAAGCTCAGATTGGCATATTAGAAACTAATTCCTTTGACCGTGAGGCCTGTGTATTAGAGGTGAGGAGAGGAATTGAGAGAATTAGGAGGTTTTAGCTACGTAGAGGCAAGACAGAATGAATTCTGTTTCAAGCAGTGGCAAAGGGAAAGCAGGGCACACGATAAATGAGACATTCCTAGGAAGTATCGGTGACACGGCATCAAGATCAAGAGAGTGTGGGACACAAGGGATAGGGAGGAGGCTAATTCCAAAATGCCGACCTGACAACGTGGTGTGGATGGTCGGTCCCCTTACCAGCTTGCAGTCTCAAAACAATGTTAGGTATTTGTGGTGAATATAGTTGCCTTAGTCCGTTTTATGCTGCTATAACAGAATAGCTGAGAAGGCATGATTTATAATGAAGAAATTTATTAGCTCACAGTCCTAGACACTGGGAATTTCAATATCCAGGTGCCAACATGTGTTGAGAGGCTTCTTGCTACATCATCACGTGGTAGAAGGTAAGAGAGAGAGAGAGCAAAAAAGAGGCTGAACTCATCTTTTTGCAGTGTAATTAACCCCGCCCGTAATGGTGGAGCCTCCTGGCCTACTTATTTCCCAAGTGGCTCCACATCTTAATACCACTACAATGGCAACCAAATTTCAGCATGGGTTTTGAAGGAGACAGACATTCAAACTACAGCAAAGATTAACAACGAAATGGACTTGATGAAGTTCCTCTAGGATTTTCAAATGCAGTTGTTTATACAAAGTCTGAAGCTAAAAATGGGAGGTACAGTTGTTGTAGGAACAATCCTTAGTCATCTTTGTGGAACAAAGATATGCGAAGCCAATTAATAATGGAGTTCATACAGTCTCTTTGTTACCTTTTCATAACTGCAAAAACTGTTGGTTAAATTTTCTACTTAAAACTCCTTAATGTGAATATCAGGAGTAGAAATAAAAATAATTTTAGCCAGTATCTGGTATCTAGGACTTTTTAAATTATATTATACCATGTTTCAATGATATAACATAATCTTTCATAAGCTATGCTAGACTTTTTTTCTATTCTATAATTTTTTCCATTTTAAACTCAACTTTTCATTTTTAAATAATTTTAGCATGTAGCATTATATTTTCAATTTCTTCCATGCCTTCCTACAAGTCAAAATCTTATTCCAAGTGACATTCCCAACTCTACTTACCAGTCTTCTTCATATCATGGAAAAGTTTCCCCAAATTCTCCCTCCTTTCTGAAACCTTTCTTTGAAGAAAACCCTTTCAAAACACATCCCTTGATTACACATAAAAGTTTACTCTAAATTTGTGAAATGTACTTGAAAATATAAACACAGTTGAAGGTGGTTTATTATATAAAACATTTCTTCACATGTATGTTAGTTTTATATTTCTGAGTAACAAACTACCACATAATTATTGGCTTGAATGAACACCGTCTATTCTCTTATGGTTTCTGCAGGCCAAAAATCTGGCAACAGCTGAACTAGTTGCTCCAACTGGGACCTCAACAGTATTGGCTGGCCTGTGTTCCTTTCTGGAGCTTGGGGCCCTCTTTCAGGCTGGCATTGCTGACATTGCTGTTGCCAGAATTCATTTCCTGGTGGCTATGGGACTGAGGCTTCCGGCTTCTTGCTGGCTGTCAACCAGGGAACGGTCTCAGCCTGGCTCCCTCAGCACACCCTCTCATGCTCCCAAACTCCTGACTCCCAAATCCCTCCAGTCAAACACAACAGAGTCCCATATAATGTCAGACGATCACACACATGACTCTTCCATCAGCACTTGCTCCGTAACACAACCTAATGCAGGGAGTGGCTGTCCCATCACATTCAAAGATTTCATACTCATTTAAGCATAAGATATCATGCAAGGCATGTACACCAAGGAGCTGGAATCTTGGGAGTCAGCTTAGAATTCTGTCTACCATCATGTTTTAATAAGTTTGCACTGCTAAAACAAACATAAGAGATTGGGTGGCTTAAACAACAAACACTTATTTCTCACCATTATGGAGGCTGGAAAGTACAAGACCAAGGGGCCAACACACCTGGTGTCTGGGGAAGGTCAGCTTCCTGGACTGTAAGGAAGCCTTCCCTCTGTATCCTCACATGACTGACAGAATGATCACCTGTGTCTCTTCTTATAAGAGCACTAACCCCATTCATGAGGGTGGAATCACCTCCTCAAAGCCCCACCTCCAGATACTGTCACATTGGAGATTAGACTTCAACACATGAATTTGGTGGAACACGAAACTTCAGTCCATAGCACACAACATGACAATAGATTTCATTAGAAAGCTCCCAATGTCGAGTATCTATAAATTATTAAAGCTTCTTTAATTTGAAGAATTTCTTGACATTCTTGAAGAAATTATTAAAGAAATTTGATTTTCCTGCCTCTATTCAATACTTTAAAGAATAATGTGAAAAGAAATTTTTACTATGGGGAAAGTGGCATATATAGGTACTTCATTGTATTTGTATATAAATATGTATTCCAGTGTAATAATTATTGGCTAGGCCTGTGATCAAGTATTCCATGGAAGTGGTTTCATAGGTGCTGAAACAGGATTATACGAGTGACAGACACAGGGCTGAAGAGGACAGGGAGGAAATGTGTATGGTTGTGTGAATATATTGCTTTGATTCTTTGACATTTCAAGATATATGAAAACAAGTTCGTTGTGGCTCACACCCATAATCCCAGCACTTCGGGAGGACGAGGCAGTTGGATAACAAAGATCAGCAGAGATCGAGACCAGCCTGGCCAACATGGCAAAACCTTATCTCTACTAAAAATACAAAAATTAGCTGGGTGTGGTGGCACATGCCTGTGGTCCAGCTACTAGGGAGGCTGAGGCAGGAGAATCGCTGGAACTCGGGAGGCGGAGATTGCAGTGAGCCGAGATCATGCCACTGCATTCCAGCCTGGGTGACAGAGTGACACTTGACATCAAGATTGTCAGTTATGGTAAGATGTATGATTGTATTACTTTTTCACTTATAAAGCTATAATGAAAGATTCTAGCTGCTAATTTATATATGTAATTGTGAAATAATTTAAATGTACCATAATTGAGATTTTAATCACTTAAAAAAATCTTCTGACCTAATATAGGTCAAAATAATATAAACTATCTCAGCCACCTCTAGAGCCTTGGAATGATATTACTCACAGAGTCACAGAAATGTTTTTCTTACTGGATCACTCAGGAACCTAAAATTATCAATGGCAGACATACAAGTCTGGATATAAGAAAATTCTCACAGACTTTAATAGAAAACTTTTAGAGCTATTAAAAATTAGATTATTACAAAGTCCAATAGATTTTTAGCTATAGACTTGAAATATTAATGCAAAGAAGCTTTTAGAGTTACCTGGGTAGTCCTGGATATTGCCTTTTTTCTCCCAAGTGGCTATTATAATTGGATTTTCAATGAGCTCCTTGGGCCCCAGAGTGTTGGCAGCTGGCCATGTGTCTTCTATAAGAAAACTTCCAAAATCATCCTTTGAAAACTCTGACCAGCCCAAGAGAAAATACCCACCCTGACTGACATTATATTCCCCAGCAATTAAGTCCACCAGAGAGCTCCAAAATCACCCATGTATTCAGAGTTTCCCAGTAGCTTGTTAGTGCCTCATCCTGCAACAGAAGACAACCAAGATCATCAGACGTGTGGGGTGATTCCAGCTTTGTAATAGGAAAGATATAAACAAAACAAGGAAAAAAGACACTGAAAGAAATAATCCATGAAATGAAAAAGTACCAAATCTTTTTAAAATCTGTTATTAATATTTGCAAAGAGAAAAAATAGTATGTGAATGAAAGAAGAATATGATACCATTTAAAAATCTCTCTTGAGAATTGAAAATCATCACAGCACAGTAGAAATCCAATAGAAACATGAAGGACTTCAAAAAATGTACTCCTTGGTGTACCTTTTCTCCAGAAGATAACTAATAAAGTGCCCCCAAACAGATAATTAATATTCAAAGAAAGACGTGGTATCTGAGAAGCTGATGCTCTCTCCCTAGGGAGAGGAAAAGGATTCCCCAGGATGAGAGTGGGGAGGTTCCAGGATGGCAGGTGTGGCCAGATGCAGAGCACCTCCTGCCCACATGGGGGTAAGTGCAACACTCCAGAGAGATACACAGCTGGGAATAAAATTCCAGTAACTATGCCAACAATCATGCTGTGTCTCAAGCAATTTAAATGGAAAGAAGTTGACATGTTCTGTGAAAATATGCTAAAAATCTCAAGAGTGGCTTTAAGGCTGACGAAGACACACAAAATATGTGTCCAAAAAATGAAAATAATAGTAGAACGTACCTCATGGAGTTATTCTGAGGTTTACATGAGTGGACAAATGTGAAGCATTTGGAACAGCAGCTGGCACATGCTGAGTGACTAGGATATTAGCTATTATCATTATTTAGGTTACTAAACTCCAGAGATAGGCTTCCTAGAATCCTGGCTCCACCACCAGCTGTGTTCCATTGGGAAATTTATGCAATCTCTCTAAACCTCAATGTCTTCATCTATACAAAGTGCATGGCAATGGTATCTACCTCAAAAGTTAATGCTAAATGTTGCACTAAATGAGGCAATGCATGCACAAAAGTGAGCAGTCAGCACTCCATAAACATTAGATATGGATAGTAATCATTTGTATTTTTTACAAAAATTTATATTTTTAACTTTGAAAATGAAGAAAATCTCTACAATTAAAGAACTGTTTAGCTGTTAGATGTTTTTATATTGTAACAACCATACCACTTGTATTACTCTGTATTGTTTTATTAAACACTTGGTATTTCTACATCATCTCAGTAATTGCACTTTTAAGCCTCTGCCAAGCACATTACCAGATAATTTAAAATACATCAATAAATCATCAAAACATTTGTGGAACATTCAGATGGTTTCTAGTTTGGCTTAAACAAACAAGACTGGATGGAACATCTTTGCTTTTGGATTGAGCTTTTTAGATTATTTCCCAACTCCCTTCTCAGGAGGAATGTAAACATTGTGCTCTCTCACACATGCTCTTCTTGGCAGGATTCCAGGCTCCATGGCCACAGCCAGTTCAGCAAGCATTTTAGCTACCTGGACATCTTTGGCTTCAGTCCCAAAATCAAAATGAAATGTTAATTGAATAGGAATAGATGGCTTTGAATGTGGGATTTTCAAATATTGCTCTAGGAACTTAAAATGTATTCTATTCATTGTAATATTCTACAGAGTATCTATTCCATTCTCAAGTTCTATTTATTGCCATTGAAGTCCCTCTCCCGCTCTTCATTTGGCACCTCAGCCCCAAACATGCTTTAAAGTTTGCTATTTAGGCACATACATGAAATGTTGCATATTTTTTAGCAATTTTTAAAATAATTTTTTAAAAATTTTGCCAAGTTATTTAACACCAAAATGAAAGCTTTGAACTGAAGATAATTTCTGCCAGTTACAATACTCTTTCTTGTTTCCATGTAAATTATGGACCTCTGGAGGAAAAGGAGACAGCTGTATCTCTTGCAGAGACGCTGGCTTGTCCTTCTCTAGGCTTTGGAGTCACATCTCCACACTACTCACCGTTACCTATATAAGTATATTAGAGATGCCAGTCCTTGACTTTCACTAACCGTCCAAGAGCACTTGTGGTAATTTGTTACATCGGCAATAGAAAATTGACATATCTCTGTTGGAAACATGGCCATCTACCATCTATGGGTAGACACATCTTCATCTTTCACCAGAGCCTGGAAAAGCTCTCCAATTTTAGGAAGCCATATGATTAAATTAGGTTCACCTGGATAATCCAAGCTAATCTTCCCACCTCAAGACCTTTAACTGAATCCCATTTCCAAAATCCATTTTTTGCCATGTAAAGCAACATATTCCTAGATTCCAGGGATTAGGGGTAGATGTATTTGAGGGCCATTATTCTGCCTACAACATAGGGCATCACTGACCCATACTGAACCAAACATATCATCTCTCTAGATAAGCTGAATTTAGAATATAGTACTTAGTGGAAATGTAATATAAAATTGGACTGGCTTACAGAGACACACAGAGAGAGCGAAGCAGAGGAAAGTGATGCCCTGTGACCCTTGGGATTGTTAGGATTACCTTTGGACATTCCAGATATTGCTCCAGGCCTGCCATAGTACTCTGACATGAGAATGTTGACACTCAATCATGTGTCCCCTGCTCTTCCCATCTGCCCATCTAAACTTTTAGGAGGTAGGGCAAAAAGTAAGCAAAAAGTAGTTGTCAGATGGTATTAAGAAAGATCTCCTGACTCTGCGGTGTTTGTCCCAAAGTGCTTTTGGCAGATCATGGAGTCATGTGTTCACAAAGTGATGGAAGCTCTTAAGCAAATACCACATTCCCAAATTCATTTGGGCTTTGAAAACAAGGTGGTAGTGGCTACTATTCCCTTAAATGCTAGAATGTCTCCAGATGTGAGAGAAGATTAAACAGAAATATTTATAAAAGGGCATATTAAAGAAAAAAAGATATTCAATATAATTTGTCTATACTGTTAATTGCATATATACCTCTCAATTCCACCTCATCTTTCTTGATAAATCTTTTTTTTTCAATGACCAATAATATTATTTTGGATTGAAAACATTTTTTATTTATTTTTTCTATTTTAATAGGTTTTGGGGGAACAGGTGGTGTTTGTTTACATGAATAAATTCTTTAGTGGTGATTTCTGAGATTTTGGTGTACCCATCATTCAAGCAGTATACACTGTACCTATGTGTGTATCTTATCACTGACCCCCATCCCTCCCTTATCACTGAGTCTCCAAAGTCCATTGTATCATTCCTTTTGCATCTGCATCCTCAAAGCTCAGCTCCCACTTATGAGTGAAAAACTGTGATATTTGGTTTCTCATTCCTGAGTTACTTCACTTTGAATAGTGTTCTTCAATTCCACCCAGGTTGCTACCAATGCCATTACTCAGTTCCTTTTTATGGCTCAGTAGTATTCCATAGAGCACGTGTGTGTGTGTGTGTGTGCGCGCGCACGCGTGCGCGCGTGCATGTGCACATGTGTGCGTGTACCTTTTCCTTATCTATCATTGACTAATATTGA
This sequence comes from Sapajus apella, assembly GCF_009761245.1. Taxonomy (NCBI): domain Eukaryota; kingdom Metazoa; phylum Chordata; class Mammalia; order Primates; family Cebidae; genus Sapajus; species Sapajus apella. Next base: position 3,827,610 of record NW_022437064.1, read on the forward strand.
CAATTGATGGGCATTTGGGCTGGCTCCATATTTTTGCAATTGTGAGTTGTGCTGCTATAAATATGCATGTTCAAGTATCTCTTTCATATAATGACTTCTTTTCCTTTGGGTAGATACCCAGTAGTGGGATTGCTAAATCAAATGGTAGATCTTCTTTCAGTTCTTTAAGGAACCTCCTCTCTGTCTTCCAAAGAGGTTGTACTAGTTTATATTCCCACCAAGAGTGTAAAAGTGTTCCCTGTTCACCATATCCACACCAACATCTTTTTTTTTTAAATTTTTTTATTATGGCCATTCTTGCAGGAATCAGGTGGTATGCCATTGTGGTTTCAATTTGCATTTCCCTGATTATTAGTGATATTGGGCATTTTCTCATACGTTTGTTGGCTATTTGTTTGTTTTCTTTTGAGAATTGCCTACTCATGTCCTTAGCCCACTTTTGAATGGGATTGTTTGGATTTTTTTCTTCTTGCTGATTTGTTTGAGTTCTTTGTAGATTCTGGATGTTAGTCTTTGTCAGATGTATAGATTGCCAAGGTTTTCTCCCACTCTGTGGGTTGCCTCTTTAATCTGCTAATTATTTCCTTTGCTGTGCAGAAACTTTTTAGTTTAATTATGTCTTGTCTGTTTATCATTGTTTTTGTTGCATTTGCTTTTGATTTTTTGTTCAAGAAGTCACTGCCTAAGCCAATGTCTAAAATGGTTTTTCCAATATTATCTTCTAGAATTTTTAAGATTTCAGGTATTTTATTTAAGTCTTTGATCCATCTTGAGTTGATTTTTGTATAAGGTGAGAGATAAGAATCCAGTTTCATTCTTCTACATGTGGCTTGCCAACTATTCCGCACCATTTGTTGAATAGAGTGTCCTTTCCCCATTTTATGTTTCTGTTTGCTTTGTTGGAGATCAGTGGGCTGTAAGTATTTGGGTTTATTTCTGGATTCTCTATTCTGTTCCATTGGTCTACAAGATTGTTTTTATACCAGTACCATGCTGTTTGGGTGACTGTAGCCTTACAGTACAGTTTGAAGTCGGGTAATGTAATGCCTACAGATTTGTTCTTTCTGCTTAGTCTTGCTGTGGCTATGCAGGGTCTTTTTTGGTTCCATATGAATTTTAAATTTTTTTTCTAGTTCTGTGAAGAATGATGGTGATCTTTTGATATGAATTGCATTGAATTTATAGATTGTTTTTGGCAGTATGGTCATTTTCACAATATTGATTCTACCCATTCATAAGCATGGGATGTGTTTCCACTTGTTTGTGTCATTTATATTTTTTTCAGCAGTGCTTTGTAGTTTTTCTTGTAGAGGTAGTTCACCTCCTTAGCTAAGTATATTCCTAAGTGTTTAATTTTTTGCAGCTATTGTTAAACAGGTTGAGTTGATTTGATTCTCAGCTTCATTACTGTTGGTATATAGCAGGGCTACTGATTTGTGTACATTACTTTTGTATTCTGAAGCTTTGCTGAATTCATTTACCAGTTCTAGGAGATTTTTGGATGAGTTTTTAAGATTTTTAGGCATACAATCATGTCATCAGCAAACAGAAACAGTTTTACTTCCTCTTTACCAATTTGGATGCCCTTTATTTCTTTCTCTTATCCGTTTGCTCCATCTAGAACTTCCAGTACTGTGTCGAATAGAAGTCATGAAAGTGGGCAGGCTTGTCTTGTTTCAATTCTCAGGGAGAATGCTTTCAACTTTTCCCCATTCAGTATTATGTTGGCTGTGGGTTTGTCACAGATGGCTTTTATTACCTTCGGTTATGTCCCTTTTATGCTGACTTTGCTGAGGGTTTTAATCATAAAGGATGCTGGATTTTGTCAAATGCTTTTTCTACATCTACTGACATGATCATGTGATTTTGTTTTTAATTCTGTTTATGTGATGTATCACATTTATTGACTTGTGTGTGTTAAACCATTCATGCATCCCTGGTATGAAACCCATTTGAATATGGTAGGTTATCTGTTTGATATACTGTTGGGTTCAGGTCACTAGTACTTCTGTGAGAATTTTTGTATTTATGTTCATCAGAAATATTGGTCTGAAGTTTTCTTTTTTTGTTATGTCCTTTCCTGGTTTTGGTATTAGGGTGACACTGGCTTCATAGGTGGCTTAAGGAAGATTCCCTCTTTCTCTACCATTTGGAATAGTGTCAATAGGATAGGTAATAAATCTTCCTTGAATGTCTGATAGAATTCAGCTGTGACTATGTCTGGTCCTGAATGTTTTTGGGGAAGTAACTTTTTAATTATTATTTCAATTGCACTGCTTCTTATTGGTCTGTTCAGACTTTCTGTTACTTCTCAGTTTAATCTAGGTTGTATCTTTCCAGGAATTTATCCATCTCCTCTAGGTTTTCTAGTTTATGCACAAAAAGGTGTTCATAGTAGCCTTGAATAATCTTTTGTATTTCTATGATATTGGTTGTAGTTTTTCCCGTTTCATTTCTAATTGAGCTTATTTGGATCTCCCCTCTTCTTTTCATAGTTAACATTGCCCATGGTCTATCAATTTTATTTATTTTTTCAAAGAATCTGCTTTTTAAAATTTATCTTTTGTTTTTTTTTTTTTGTTCCAATTTCATTTAATTCTTCTCTGATCTTGGTTATTTCTTTTCTGCTGGGTTTGGGTTTGGTTTGTTATTCTTTCTCAAGCTACTTGAGGTATGACTTCAGATAGTCTATTTGCACTGTTTCAAACTTTTTGATGTAGGTATTAGTGAATGCTATGAACTTTCCTTTGGCATCACTTTTCTGTATCCCAAAGGTTTTGATAGGTTGTGTCACTATTATCATTCAGTTCAGGAACTTTTAAATTTCCATCTTGATTTTATTGTTGACCCAATGATCATTCAGAAGAAGGTAATTTAATTTTCATGTATTTGCATGGTTTTGAAGCTTCCTTTTGGAGTTGATTTCAAATTTTATTTGAGTACTTGCTATAATTTCAATTTTCTTGAATTTATTGAGACTTGTTTTGTCACCTATCATATGGTCTACTTTGGACACTGTTCCATGTGCTGATGAATAGAATGTATATTCTTCAGCTATTGGGTAGAATGTTCTATAAATATCTGTTAAGTCAGTTTGTTGTAGGCTATAGTTTAAGTCCATTGTTTCTGCCTTGAATGGACATTGTTTCAGTGCTTGACCTGTCTAGAGCTGTCAGTGGAGTATTGAAATCTCCTATTATTATTGTGTTGCTGTCCATCTCATTTCTTAGGTTTGGTAGTACTTGTTTTGTAAATTTGGGAGCTCCAGTATTAGGTGCTTATATATTTAGGATTGTGTATTTTCCTGTTGGACTGGTCCTTTTATCATTATATAATGTTCCTCTTTGTCTTTTTTAACTTCTGTTGCTTTAAAGTTTGTTTTGTCTGACATAAGAATGGCTACTCTTGCTCACTTTTATTTTCCATTTGCATGGAATATCATCTTGCACCCCTTTACCTTAAGTTTATGTGAGTCCTTATGTGTCAGGTGAATCTCTTGAAGACAGCAGATGCTTGGTTGGTAAATTCCTATCCATTCTGCAATTCTTCATATTTTAAGTGGAGTATTTTAAGGCCATTTGCATTCAACATTAGTATTGAGATGGGAAGTGCTATTCTATTCGTCATGTCATTTGTTGCCTGTATACCTTGGGTTATTTTTTTTTCATTGTGTAGTTGTTTTATACATCCTGTGAGATAGATGCTTTAAAAGCGTTCTGCTTTCATGTGTTTCCAGGATTTGTTTCAAGATTTACAGCTCCTTTTAGCAGTTCTTGTAATGCTGGCTTGGTAACGATGAATTCTCTCAGCATTTGTTTGTATGAAGAGTGTCTATATTTTCTTCATTTATGAAGCTTAGTTTTGCTGGATACAAGATTCTTAACTGGTAATTGTTATGTTTAAGGAGGCCAAAGAAAGAACCCCAATGTCTTCTAGCTTGCAGGGTTTCTGCTGAGAAATCTGCTATTATTCTGACAGGTTTTCTTTTATAGGTTACTGTTGCAGACCAGCCACAGCACAACCCGTGGGTGTTCTAAGCCCCAGCAGTGACAAGGAAATTAAGGAAAAAAAGACACAGGCACAGAAAGAGAAATCATTAGCATGGGCCAAGGAGTTCTTCACAAGATGAGGACCATGAAGACCCTGAGCTCTAGGCTCCACATATATTTATTGCAACACACACATAGTTTGATCGTATCGCTCAAGCTAGGGTGATCATGGGGTGAGTACACACAATGGAACAGTTTATGCCATCTACATTTAGTTGGGGGTATGTAGTTATTCTAAAAAACTAAACTAGTATTGTATAGTTAAACAATGGATAAACATTGAGGTGCAGCTGCAGGAGTGTGGGAATGGGTAAGAGCCAGAAAATTCTGACCACATGATGTACCTCAAAGGAGAGACTATCTCCTGAGCCCAGTCACCCATGGAACAGGAGGGAGACCAGAGAATGCCACTCTTATCTCAACCAGCCCAGAAGCCTCCTGCAAGACCCTTTATGAGCCTGTGAGTAGGGTCCCCTCCTCCAGGTCACGAGACCCTTACTAAGAGGTTCAAGCAGCATGAGGTTGAGCAATGGACCAGGTGTTCAAGTCTTCAATGCCCAAACATTCCAGGGCTGTAATCAGAATTTTACAAGCTTTCTCACTAACCCAGCATTGTCTTACAAAATACAAGCTACACTCTTTGTTTAGCTATTACAATGCACAAACTTCTGTAAACTATAAATCTTAAACTCAGGCTAACTTATTAAACAGAAGCAGATTAACTCTTAAGTAGATATGGTGTAGGCCTGCTATTATTTTGGCTTACACTTCCCCTTTTCTTTTTGGCTAAGGAGGTTAAAACTATCATGGCTCGTTCATGATGACGATTCTCTCTTTGCAAAGTCCTCAGTTGCATCTGTAGACTAAGAACAGACAAATTAAACAGAAACATAACAAAGTAAAATTGACCATGGTTGAATCACCGAGTGTTTCAACCCATTTTATAGGGTTAAGTTTGGAAAGTCCATCTGCTGCACCAGCAAATATCTCAGCACCTGAGACAATATTTAAATGAGCTTGAGATGCCTCAAAAATTTGTTCTTTGAGTTTGGCAACATCCAATGTAAGATTACCTTCATTGCCTTGTAAATGGCATTTTACTTGCTCCCAGTGGTGTTCAGTAGCATTATAAGAGCATGAATCTGAAGTATTCAATCACACTGAAGCTGAAGCCAATGTTTCAAACTCATAATTTTATTTCCCATCCAAATTACAGTTTGCCTAAGATCATTAATTTGATTTGCCAATTTTTTATCAATTCGAGTTTGAGAGTTCCACAATCTGGAGGAATTTTTCTGCCATTTGTCTACAAAATCAGTACTTTGTATAGAAGAGTACAGAGCAACCCCCACTGCAGCTGCAGTGGCGGTAACTGCTCTAATTCCCATTATCACTGCCATTAAAGTGAAAATAAATCTCTTAGATTTGTTTAAAATACCCTTTAAGATTTCTGTGATAATATGAACAGAAGGTGATGCTTCCCAGGGCCAATTAAGGGTAACAGGAATCCATACTCCTTCACATGCTCTTACCAAGAGGATACTATTAGAAAGATCAAAAGTTGAATCAATGCATGCAAAAAGTCTACAATTTTCACAAATTGTTTGAGAATCTGGCATAATTTTTACTTCTCCCACAACCATCATATATGGTGGTTTAACACAGCCCTGAAATGGAATAGTTAAATCAGAGTAAAAAGACATAGAATATTCACAATTTTCTCTATTTCTTTCTATACGGTAAGTTCCCATCCACACTCTCACATAGGCTGTGGCCATAGCCAATTTCCACAATTCTGGGTGCTCCGAACTCAAAACTGGCCTAATCATTTGAGGATTTGAGGTCGAGGAGGTGCAGTCCCTTTATCTTCCCATTTTAATGGATATCCTGATACAATTTTACGTGTAACCCCTTTATGGCCGAGCAATTCTTCTGTATATCCTATCACGTAAGGTATTTCTATGCAACCAGAATTTTGTTGTGAGCAATATTTTGATAATACTGCTTTAGGTGTCCAATCAGCAATAGTCCCATAAGTATTATTTAAAAGGATAGCAGCTTTCTCAGCCATGCAGTCCTCGAATGTTAAGACTTCTAGCTGCTTTGACAATTCAGGGTTGTTATGAGGACAATTTTTTATTTTTGTAGGTTTTAATTTGCCAGTTTTTACATAAACGTCTTGAAATGTGTCTCTCAGAAACATAGAAATAGAACTGGGGCAAAAGGATGCACCAGCAACCATGTGATGATATTCAGCCACAGTCTTATTACAGCCTGGCACATATATTAACCAACTTTGTCCTTTTAAAGCAAGGCATCCAGAGGCTTTACCCAGACACATTGGTGGAAAGCAATAACTCATGGATACATTCATGTACATGCTTTCTTCCTCTGGTTGAGCTAGAACCCTATCATCTATTGGGCCAGGCATCCATATACTATCGTTAATATGTACCTCAATAGGGGAATCCATCCAGGTAACTGGCCTGATTTAAGGCGGAAAAGACACATAAGTCCAATATGTGTAATTTTGTTCGGCTGATGCAGCGGGAATACTAACCCCTGTAATGAGTATCACCATGGCTGCAATCATCAGATTGAGATCATTGGCAACTGTCTCTCTCTCAAACCTTCCTCTGCCATCTGTGCCCATCTTTGTATCTGTACCCAGGTCAGTGATGTCTCCTCCAGTTGTGCCTCCCTTTGTTCCCAGTCTTCCACAATCCTCATCCTTCTCATTTCTGATACAGGAGCCCAGGAACCCTTTCCATCAATCTCCTTCTTCGGTTTCTCCTTCTCTGATCATTGCTGGAAGGGCTCATTGTAGAACTTTAAATGTCTAGTGGGTAGCCAGATGTGAGGTTGTTTTTCTCCTGGTGAAATATAAGCAAAACCCTTCTCCAAGTAATCACCTTCCCTAATTGCCAATCTTTGTCCTTAGTGTCCCTCTACAAGACTACTTTCCCTTTGTTTGATTGATTTTGTGTCCAGTAAAATGCTGTTCTGCTGCAGTAGACACTTGACCTTTGGAAATGTTTTAAAAATTTAAAACAGTAGAGCTAGATGTAGCTGCACATGAGGAGTATAACACTCCTTACTGCAACCGTTTCCCCCTTTCTTCTGCTTTGCTAATTGAGTTTTTAGTGTTCTTTTTACTCTTTCAACAATTGTTTGACCTTGGGAATAACAGGGAATTCCTGTGATGTGTGTGATTCTCCACTGTGATAAAAATTTTTGAAACATTTTACTGCAATATCCATCCAAAAGATGGATAACTAGTACCTGAGTCTTGAATTTTTTCCCATGCTCTCAGACAGTAAGTACGAAATTGTGCAATTGCCTCATAGGTTAAATTAAGTTGCTGTTGCACATTACTCCACTGAGGCCCTGTGCCCAATAATTGTTCCTCAGTGACATTAATGGGAGGATTTACAGTTCGATTTATTTGAGCTTGCTCCTGAGCCATATCAGTCCACCATGTTTTAAATTGTAAAAATTGTGAAGGTGTTAATGCTGATTTGGCCAAAATTATCCAATCATAAGGTACTAAAATCCGATCATAGGCAATTGACTGTAATAATGATCGAACAAAAGGAAAATTTGGACCATATTTTTGAACTGCCTTCTTTATATCCTTTAACATTTTAAAAGGGAATGGTTCCCACTGAGCTAGCTGTTGCTCCCTGCCCCTTGCTGGGGTGGGATTAAAGTCACAGGGAACTGTCAGGCATCAGGATCTCCTGTGATGCCAGCCTGTCATATAGCTGCTTGCATAGAACTTTCTCGATGTTCCAATTTGAAGCAGTCCCCTTCTGATATGGAGTGGCAAAAGTTACAGGTGCTGCCACTTTTGGTGGCATTTTCACAGCCCATTGTTCTGAGACTTAAGTTCTTGGTTCAGAATTTTGACTTGAAAGCAGAAGGGGCCACTCTGAATTATTGCAAGTTGGAACAGAGGGTTCTCTAATTTTTTCTAAATCCATATGTACATTAGCATAAATCACTTCTCCTTTTTGCTGATCTACTTGATCTGTCTCCCTGTTTTGTCCATATTTAATAATTCTCCTTCTCATTGGATAGAATCTTCAGAAGAGTCATCACTATCTGGCTCAGCAGCTTCTGCAGCAGCAGCGACAGGTTCAGTCTTTTGTAGCAATTCATCACTCTACTTGTTTACTGCTACGATCCACTGCTTCACTTCCATCAGAAGTTTGAAGAGGTTCCGAAATTGCTTTAATCATAGCCCAGTCTTTCCAAATTGTTACTGGGATAAAATGACCTTCTGTACAGGCTGCTTTTAATTCTGAACCAACTTTTCCCCATTCCTGTACATCTAAAGTTCCAAGTTCTGGGAACCAAGGGCAATATTGATCTATTGCCTCAAAAAAGATAATAAGATTAGTAGTACTAACCTTAACTTTCCCTTTCTTTAAGAGCTCTCCAACAAGACTAAGATAGGTGAAGTACTTACTCTCTGATTGCCCCATGTTACCCTGGGATGCTCCAGGCGCCCAAGCTTACCGCACAGGTGAAAACAGGTGTGTTCCCGGGAGTCCCTCGACGATGAACGCTCCTCAATTGACCATGCTCCTGCGTTCCTTCACTGGGAGCCTATGAAAACCTTGTTGGGCTCCAGATGTTGCAGACCAGCCACAGTACAACCCATGGGTGTTCCAAGCCCCCGCAGCAACAAGGGAATTAAGGGAAAAAAAACACAGACACAGAAATAGAAATCATTAGCATGGGTCCAGGGGTTATTCACAAGATTAGGACCATGAAGACCCTGAGCTCTAGGCTTCACACATATTTATTGCAACACGCACATAGTTTGATCATATCACTCGAGATGGGGTGATCATGGGGTGAGTACACACAATGGAACAGTTTACACCACCTACATTTAGTAGGGCGTATGTGGTTATTCTAAAAAACTAAACTAGTACTATATAGTTAAACAATGGATAAACATTGAAGTGCAGCTGCAGGAGTGTGGGAATGGGTAAAAGCCAGCAAGTTCTGACTACATGACATACCTCAAAGGAGAGATGATCTCCTTTGAGCCCAGTCACCCATGGAACAGGTGGGAGACCAGAGAATGCCACTCCTATCTCAACCAGCCCAGAAGCCTCCTGCAAGACCCTTTATGAGCCTGTGAGCAGAGTCCCCTCCTCCAGGCCACGAGACCCTTACTGAGGGGTTCAAGCAGCAGGAGCTTGAGCAATGTTCCAGTCTTTGATGCCCAAATGTTCTAGTGCTGTGATGAGCAATTTACAAGCTTTCTCACCAATCCAGCATTGTTTTACAATGCTGAACTTTTTGTTTAGCTAGTATAATGCACAAACTTCTGTAAACTATAAGTCTTAAACTAAGGCTAACTTATTAAACAGAAGCGGACTAATTCTTAAGTAGATATGGTGTAGGTCTGCTCTCTATTATTTTGGCCTATAGGTTACCTGATGCTTTTCCCTCACAGCTCTTAAGATTCCTTCCTTCATCCTGATAACTATGTGCATAGGTGGTGATCTTTTTGTGAAGAATTTCTCAGGGGTTCTTTTAACTTCTCATATTTGGGGGTCGGTCTAGATCTCTAGCAAGGCCAGGGAAGCTTTCCTTGCTTATTCCCTCAAATGTCATGCAAATTTTATATTTTTCTTCTTCCTCAGGAACACCAATCATTCTGAGGTTTGGTTATTTATCATAATCCCAAATTTCTTACATGCTTTGTCCTTTTATATAATTCTTTTTTCTTTGTCTTTGTTGAATTGTGTTAATTTAATAGTCTTGTCTCTGAGTTCTGAAGTTCTTTCTTCTACTTATTTGATACTATTGCTGAGACTTTCCAATGCATTTTTCAGTTCTCCAAGTGTATCCTTCATTTCCAGAAGTTTTTATTATTTTTCATTTATGCTATCTATTTTACTACATATTTCTCCATTCATGTCCTGTATTAGGTTTTTCGATTCCTTTAAGTTGTTCCTCACCTTTCTCTGGTGCCTTCTTGATTGGCTTAGTAGTCAACCTGCTGAATTTGTTTCTGGAAATCCAGAGATTTCATCTTTGTTTAGATCCATGACTGGTGGGATAGTGGAATCTTTTGGGGATGTTGAAGAATCTTGTTTTGTCATATTACCAGAATTGTTTTTTCTGGTTTCTTCCCATTTAGGTAGATTACATTGGAGGGGAGATCTAGGACTCATGGGCTGCTGTTCAGTCTTTTGTCCCATGGGAGGTTCCCTTGATGTGGTACTGTCCCCTTTTCCCAAGGGATGGGGTTTCCTGAGAGCTGAACTGTAGTAATTGCTTTTTCTCTTCCGGATCTAGCCACCCAGTGGAGCTACCAGGCTCTGGGCTGGTACTGGGGAATGTATTCAAAGAGTCCTGTGATGTGATCCATCTTCAGATCTCAGTGTAGATACCAACATCTGCTCCAGCAGAGGTAACAGAAGAGTGAAGTGGATTCTGTGAGGGTACTTGGGTGTATATTTGTTCAGTGTGCTGGTTTTATGTTGGTTGGCCTCCAGCCAGGAGGTGGCACTTTCAAGAGCACATCAACTGTGGTATTATAGGGAGGATCAGGTGGTTGACAGGACCATAGCATTCCCAAGAGATTATGTCCTTTGGCTTCAACTACTAGGTGGCTAGAGAAAGATCATCAGCTAGGGGCAGGGTTAGGTTTGTCTGAGCTTAGACTCTCTTAGGGCAGGGCTTACTGTGGCTGCTTTGAAGGATGGGGGTATAGATCCCAGACCAATGGAGTTATGTTCTCAGGGGGATTGTAGCTTCCTCTGCTGTGTCACACAGGTCACCAGGGGAGTGGGAGGAAGCTGGCAGCCACAGGCCTCACACAACTCCCATGCAGCCCACACTCTGAAGGACTGATCTCACGCCCACCATGATCCGCCCAACATTAACAAGTTTATTTCCAGTCAGCCTGTGAGCAGAGCTCAGAAATTGCCTCAGGCTACAAGCCTCCCACCTGAGAAAGCAAGCAGATTTCACATTTCCTCTGCTTTCCCACAGAGCCTGCAGCAAGCAGCAATCCATCTCCTTCAAAGGGTCTGTGAATTCTCTCCACTTTTGTGATATGTTCCTGGAGGAGTTCGTAGAGCAAATGTTCATGATGTGGGTCTCCACAAGCTGCTCTGTTCATCAGAGTTGCAGGTGCAAGTTAGTCCTGCCTCCTGTCCTCCATTTTGCCTCCTAATGGCCTATTTTTATTGATAAATCTTAATAAAATATCTTTCTTTCAAGGCTTTCTCACTCTCAAAGTAGAAGGCATTCCTTTAATTTAATCAACAAATATCTGAGCACTCACTCTGTGATAGGCATTGAGTCAAGAGCTGAGAATGCACAATAAAAAGACAGAGTAGAGTCTTCTTTTGAATTCCACGTCGAACTCTCTCCTGGCACTGACCACTTCCTGCTTCACAGGAGGATTCTCTGTCTTGTCTACCTGACCACAGCCAATCCCACTGCTAATCTATAAACCTGTAAAGAGGAGGCACCGGATCTTCTGGATTATGGGACTGCTCATAAAACAGTGCCTGTCCTAACATAAAGGAGCACAAGAATTCAACAATCATTCATTAAGCATCTAGTGTATACATGGAACTAGGTACAGTTGTTGATATAAATAAAATTTAAGAATATTCCTGACTAGAAATTTCCAGTAGAATTTAGGAGACTAATCTTTACAGTTAATATAGAGGACAATAAAAGGGAACAGACCACAAATACCTCAGGAGGGATACTAGCATGACAGGAATGCAGAGACACAAAGCACAACAGTGAGATGGAGTTAATATACCTCCACAGGGGCAACCTTGTCCTGGTCTCAAAGTTTCAGTAGGATTTGGATGGGTGAGAAGGACAGAAAAGAAGAGAAAGAGCATGATGAGCAAGGACTTGAGTAAGGAATATATTCCTTTTTGGGTGACCATGGAGATACAAGCTTCTAAAATACATAGGCCCTGTATTGAAGAATGGGGAGGAGTAAGTGAATGAGAAGGTTAAAGCCACATTATGAAGCCTTGAATTCCAGACATAGATCTGGGGCTATCTTCTTATCTTCATACATTTCCAAACTAGAAGCAACTGAAATCATCGGACCTTCTTTTCTTCTCTGTTGGGTAAATGCTTCTCAGTCTTGGTGTGAGTCTCGTAGTTAAAGCTTACTGAAATGGTCCTTTGGCAATTCTAGAGACATACGTCTTTTATGTTGACTTGTTGATGTTAACAGACTATATATGATTAAATAGCTGCTTGTACAATGCCTCCAAGTATAGGTAAAAGAAAAATCAAACTCATATTCTTGGAAAGCCATGCGTATACTAGTTACATGGATCAAAGGGCAACAGAAATGATCCAGTGAGGATTTTTCTGAATTTCCCACAATTATTTAAAATCTACCTCAAATACCTGTTCCTCTACCATGCCTCCCCTTAGGCCTTCATTTTAAATAGCACCTCTGTCTCTGCTCCCAAAGCACTAACTGACACCTGTGATAGGGCATTTGCCAGCCAGGCTGACATGTAGACTTGGCTGCCTGTGTATCTTTTCCCCATAAACCGTGAGCTTCCTTTTATGATAAATAATTGTAGCTACATTTAGGAGGGTGCTCCTATCTGCTGAACTTCATGATGAGTGCTTTACATGGATTATTTTATTTATTCACTAAACAGTCCTTTCAAATGGTGCTATTATTCTACTTCATCTAATGGATAAGAAAACTAAGGCAAAAAAAAAAAAAAGACAAACAGTGAAATAATAAGTGCAAGTACACAGAGCTAGTAAGGACTAGGGTCTGACAGGTCCCAAAAGCCACATCATCACTGCTGTCCCATAATGCATCTGGCACAGGTAGAGGTCCTGTCTTATTCATCAGTATTACTGCACTGGACCCAGCTTAGTGCCTGATGTAGAGAGGGGCTCAGTCAATGCTGATTGATTTTAGGTGGAGCAAAAATTCCTGGCACGGTGAGCACCTTTGCTGTGATTGAATTTCTGATTCTCTGTGAAGAGAAGGGGAGTCCTGGATCAAACACTGAGTCCTCTGGCTCCTTGCTGTCATCTTTATTTAACCTGCTCCTTTGCTCCTCCTTCTTCCTAACTGCACCATTTACATTCAAAGCTGGAGCTTAGTGCAGAGAAAGGGAAAACAGAACCCTGAATGACCCCTGTTGCACTGAGAAAAGAGAAACAAGAAAGTTGACAGATAAGAACCAAAATGAGGAAAAGAGAAAGTGACTAAATTCCATCACTTTAACTTAATATTTAACCTAATGAAAGCAAAACCTTATCTGAAATTTGAAAAGTCAAGGTTTTGAGTGCTGGCTCAGCACCCATTTTTTTATGATTTCATGTCTGAGAATAATTTGACGGGTGTGGCTTAACGAACTAGATCACGTGTTGGGTGTTACTCAAGCAAAAAAAAACAAGATGGTGCAATAAACCTGTTTTATACACATGAACAGGGAAGAATCCACAAGGACTCACCCGCCTCCTGGTCTGCAGAGAAGATAGAAACAACATGAGCACAGCAAGAAAAGTAAGCAAAAAATGTATTACTGTTGGAAATATGTTCTCATCAATATAACAAAGAAAAGAATACAGTATTTGATGAATAATTTAAAATTCATATCCAAATTAGAAGTGATACACTGAAATACAGTGTGCAATTTATGCTACAATTTGTAATGTATAGTGAACTACAGTAGAAATAAGTTATTCCTAAATACCTTCAAAAAGAATGTACAGAATATGTATCTATTAAGTCTTTATTTCCTACATTAAAGATATTTGCAGTAAAGTGATACTTTATTTCAAGCTAATCATGACTAATTTGTAAATCCAAAGTTAGAAAAGACTTTCACCAACAAGTTGTCTTTATAATAAAAAACCACTATGTAAAAGCATTATTATTTATATTTTTTGTGAACACAAGTAAGTTAAGCCTGACAAAAGTTTTATGAGAGGATTTGATTTCGAAGACTTTGAAACACCCTTTAACCTTAACATAAAATACCTTACAAAATGCTCATTGGTCTCACAGCATTAGAATCATCAAGGTTAAGGAAGACAATATCAACATTCAAATTCTGATTTAAAAGTGTCCATTATGACACAATTCAGGCAATTTCCACAGTACTCCTATGGAACAGTATCTTCCCCACATAAAAGTCAATATGGTTTTACAGAAAATTAATAATACAATTTGAATCACTTATTAGCACTGGAAACACAGGTATTTGGTTTTGCCTTTTGTAAATTTCTTGATTGTCCAATGAGTTTACAGGTGCACAAAAATGCATGTGGTCATACAATATAATCAATTGACATTTTTTAATTGCTTAATCACATAAACCTATGCAACTATTTCCAGACCTTTTGTTGTGTTAGGAGTGTATCACACAGTAAAATATCTCACTATGATAACTCAGTTTAAAGGTTCTGAGGCTTCTCTATACACTCTGTGACAAAACAGGCTCATATCAATAAGCCTGACTGGAAATCATCTGAGTGACCCATTGTTGCTGTTATTCCACTTCACTTTATTTCATTCATTACCGATTAATACATACATTCTGCATAGAAAATAATTAGGAAAAGAATTCAATTTACCAAACTCAACTAAAAAGAAACAATGAGTCCCTAGAGCAAAAGTATACACCAATCAGATTAATGAAAATAATAACTAATGAAATAGATAATTATTCCTCCCCCCTTGGACACAGTATCAATAACTTAGTTTTTTGACAGCATTTCATTTATGTTTACCTATCCAGCATTTTACTTTCCTCAAATGCTAGATGGTGACAATACTAACATCTATTTCATAAGGTAATTGTAAGAATTCAATAAATTAAGACTGTAAAGAATTTAAAATAGTATCTGGTACATAGAAATGTCAATAAATATTAGTCACTATTATTATTGTTGCTACTTAACTTTTTTATTTTTGGAGACAGAGTCTCTCTCTGTTGCCCAGGCTAGAGTGCAGTGGTGCTATCTTGGCTGACTGCAACCTTTGCCTCCCAGGTTTAAGCAATTCTCCTGCCTCAGCCTCTCGAGTAGCTGGGACTGCAGGCACATGCCACCATGCCTGACTAATTTTTGTATTTTTGCTCACTTTTTACTGCCACAGAGAAGTGAAACATAAGACTAGATTGATTGTTATTCTCTGGACAGCCAGCTTTGAGACCAGAAAAAATTATTCAATCACTGAGTCAACTGATCCTCAATTATTTCAGCTGTAAAATAAAGCCAATAATGCAATAGTACTGCCCTGGTAGCATCCTTCCAAGGTTTAAAAATAATGCATGTTGTTTATAGCAGCACAATTTGCAATTACAAAATTACAGAACCAACCTAAATGACCATCAACAAATAAGTAAAGAAAATATGGTATGTATACACCATGAAATTACTACTTAGCCATTAAACACAATAAAATTAAAAAAAATCACCTTTGCATCAACTTGAATGGAGCTACAGATCATCATTCTAAGTGAATTAACTTAGAATAATGTTCTATTATTCTAAGAGACTGAGGCAGGAGAATCGCTTAAACCTGGGAGTCAGAGGTTACATGAGCCAAGATAGTGCCACTGCACTCCAGCCTGGGCAACAGAGCAAGACTCTGTCTCCAAAAAAAAGAGGTAAATAGCAACAATAATAATAGTGGCTAATATTTATTGACATTTCTACGTCCCAGATACTATTTTAAGTTCTTTATAGTATTAATTTGCCGAATTTTCATAACTACCTTATGAAATAGATGTTTGAATATCATATGTTCGCATTTATGAGAGGGAGCTAAGCTATGAGGATGCAAAGACATAAGAATGATATAATGAACTTTAGGAACTCAAGGGGGGAGGTAAGAGCTAAAAGACTGTATATTGGGGGCAGTGGACTCTGCTTGAGTGAAGGGTACACCAAAATCTCAGAAATCACCACTAAAGAACCTATACAGGTAACCAAAAATCACCTGCACCAAAAAACTGTTGAAATTAAAAATAAATAAATAAACTTAAATATAATTATAATGCATATAATTCACCAAGCAAAGGCCACAATGTGCCTGTCACATCATAGGCACCTGATAATCAGGAACTCCTACTATTAGTACCTTATTTCCAAGTATTCTGATGTTTATTTTGGCATTGACCATGTTGAACATCCTGCAAAGTTAAATAATTAAACAAATACATAACAAAAATGATTTTCAGAACAATAAATTTCAAATGAATATTTTGTCATTCTTGCAATTTTGTTGATTCTCTCTAGAAATAATTCTGTGAATTATACATGCTTTACCACAATGAAGACAGATTTTACACTACACTACCAAGCACTGGAAATATGTGTTCAACATTTATTGTTAAGAACATCTATGGATAAGATCTGCTAGCCAGAAATTCAAACACACAATGTCTCAATTTTGAAATATGTATGTGTGGGTGTGAGTGTGTATACGCTCACACACACACACACACACACACCATCATCACCAACTCTAACCTCCATAATTTTTGGCTGAAATCGAAGCTGGAAAGAGTCTCTACACATAAATCAGATAACAGAACATGCTGCCAAAGGTAAGTGGCAAATGGGTGCTGGAAACAAGTAACACACAGAAGGGGTGGAGAGAGAAAATTAAAAGAGGAGAATAGGCAAATAGAAAGAAATAGAGATGTCATTCAAGACAGGAAGGTAAATATATTCTTATAGAGATGGATCCTGTTGTCCTAATCAGAAAATTGAGCAAGAAAGCAGTGTATTTTATTTGAACAGTGACTGTCAGCAATGTGAAGGTGACATAGAACTTCATGTACCAGCCAATAGAAGGTAAACAAATGTTTTCAGCACAGCATTAGGAAATGTCAGGATTAAACACCTTTGGAGGAAAAAAACACAAGGATAGCCTTAATGAATATATTCCATTTTATCTCGGTGTGTTATTATAGTTAACTCTGTTTATTGTTTTTTATGTTATTGCTTTTTTTAAGGTATTTTTATCTCTTTATAAACCAAAAATAATCATTCCTGTGGAGCACTTATTAGGTACGAGACATAGGACTAGATGTTGCAAGTACAAAGATGAAATGACACAATTTCTGGATTCAAGAGTGGGAAAACACTGGTACCATCTCTCTGTTTGATTTTCTAGGTAATCAAATGCAAAGCAGCTGTGCTATGGGAGTTAAACAAACCCTTTTCCATTGAGGAGGTGGAGGTGGCACCTCCTAAGGCCCATGAAGTTCGAATTAAGGTGAAATACAATTTTCCATTTGTAGTTACGTTTTTTAAAAACTCAGAAAAATTAAAAACAGAAACAACCAACAATCACCAGAGTTATTTTTATATGATCATACAGAAAATAGAATACAGTTGTTTCAAAGAAAGGTATAAATATAAATTATTAAATTTTTTAAATGATCAAAGAGTACATACAGTGTAATTCCAGTAAAAAAGAAAAAAAATTTTCCAAGGGATATATATCAAGACTTCAAAATCAATTAGCATTAGACATTTTTATGTGTTGATTTGCAATTTCTACTTCTATTTTTTTTAAAGCATGCCTTCTTGTATATTATTTAAGAATTAACTATTTCAGGATCAGTTATTTCACAAATTATTCTAAATTTATTAATTCAAGAAAGGAAGGTAGAGGAGGGTTTCAGCCTGAATAACCTTGAAGATAAACTGTATATTTCATATTTGGGAATAGTAGGGATTATTAGCAAAACCCTTGAAAGTATTTTGGAAGCACAATTTCATGAAATTGGGATTTTTAAGTTCATTTGAGACTCATAATCTTTTCTGAATCTAAACATCTCTTTACTCTGTAGATTGTGGCTGTAGGAATCTGTCGCTCAGATGACCATGCAGTTACTGGCACCATGATGACTCCCGTTCCTGCGATTTTAGGCCATGAGGCAGCCGGCATTGTGGAGAGCGTTGGTGAAGGGGTGACTACAGTCAAACCAGGTACAGGACTCACACTCAGGGAACATGCATTGGTTCACCAGTCCAGGATTTCCCAGCCTGGATGAGGAAACAGAGGCAATGAGAGATGAAAGGGCTTGCACAAGGTCACAGGGCAGCTGGGACTTCCAGGATTTCCTCCTTCCCTCTCTGCCTACCTGACTCAGGCATGTATGCATTGAGGCACATATGTATTCTACCCTTCAACAATTATGTAGTGAGCATCTACTGCTAGATGCCAGGCACCAGGTTGGAGCCTGGAGATATGTGAGGGTCAAAAGAGACACAATGCCTACCAGTGTGGAATTCATAATCTAATAACTTACTTGTTAGTGTTGCTGAACACTGTCTTCTGTCAAGGCCAGATAACTAGAAATGCGAGGAGGGAAAAAACGTAAGTATAGACACTGTTCTGTGTGAGTTCAGAAAATGGAGTCTACATGGCTATGGCTGAATAAACATGACTTTTTCTTAGGTGACTTATGCAGCCCCTTCACCAATTTCCTCTTCCAGCATGGTGTCTCTTCCCGAGCATGGACTCAATGAAACAGACTAGGTGAAAGGAAATGAAAGAAACATAACAGGAGCCATCCACCATCAACTATGTCTGCCTTATTACCTTCAGCCATGCTTCAATGTGAATGGTTATGAATTACTAATTATATAGAGAGAATAAATAGGACATTTCCATACCATCATATTCACATAAATTTTACCTATAAAATGTTATGAGCCAACCTTTTTTCTTGGTCTTATGGAAAAGGTAGCATAGGTGATCAAAAATAAAAATTATGTTTATTTCTAAGAAATCACTTTGGCCTGGGTTGGACTTGCCACCTTTTCACCCATGCTCCCTCCACCACAACAGGAAAAATAGCTAATTCACAAATTATCATCAGCTAAAAACATTTCAAAGTCAGTTCTTATCCAAAAAGGCCTAACTTATTGTGGAGGGTTGAAATTTCTAGAGGAATTTCTGCAATTGTTCTTTGTCCCATTTTTGTTACTTTTCCTCAAAAAAGAACTAAGATCATCTTAAAAGCATTCATTTCATAATAAAGACAAACCTAGTCACTTTGAAAAGCAAAGAATGAATTCAAACTTCTCATTTTTACTCTAAATCAAACTATAACAAAAAACAGGTCATACCAACATCTAGTGGGACTATTATGTTCTACTTTCAACTAAAATTTATATTTATACTTACAGTAAGATTTAAATAGTTAAGGATTGAATTAAATGTTTGTAAAGCCTCCAGGAGAAATCAGTACACTGCATAAAAGTTAACTATCAATGCTGTGGAAGTAATTTTTTTAATCTGTGTTGTTTCCCACATTTGCATTTCCTCTTTAGGAATCTTCAGGCACTTATAGCCCCAAACTGAAAACAAGGCTGTGGCAGGCAATGACAAATGACATAGTTGTGATTGAACGTATTTCTCGGCGACTTTTAAAGACACATGCTTCTCGTCTATACATGTGAGCTTTAAGTTTTTGCTCTATTAATTCCTGGATAGATGTTGTAAAAGAATTTGTTTTATTCCTCTCCAGGTGATAAAGTCATACCACTCTTTATTCCTCAGTGTGGAAAATGCAGAATTTGTAAAAACCCGGAAAGCAACTTCTGCCTCAAAAATGAGTAGGTTTCTGATGCTCTCTTTGCATAGACTTTGAGTTTGCTCATTAGTTATGTTGTGTCTCATGCCTTTGTATGTCTGTATTGCACTGCCCAGTCTGACTAATCCTCAGGGGACCCTGCAAGATGGCACCAGCAGGTTCACATGCAGAGGGAAGCCTGTCCACCACTTCATCGGCGTCAGCACCTTCTCCCAATACACAGTAGTGGATGAGATTGCAGTGGCCAAAATTGATGCAGCCTCTCCTCTGGAGAAAGTCTGCCTCTTTGGCTGTGGATTTTCGACTGGTTATGGGTCTGCAGTCAAAGTTGCCAAGGTAGGAATGATAATGGGTGGTAAAACTGGTTACAAGCAGACCGTCAGGAACCAAAAGAGAAGCAATTTCTCACAAGAATCAAAGATTATTTTTGTAGATTTGGATTGTCAATTAAGAGTAGAAAAATGGCCCATAAAGAATTGAGAGCACATGCTAGAAATTTCACCTGTTTATCATAGATAAAAAGTTGCTGAGAATTAAGAAAAAGTAAAGATGTCATTTTCAATAATTATTATCCTGTGTTTGCTCTTTATTAAAGCATGAAATGTTAGGCTGGAGAACTCATTTAGTAATTCATTCAACAATTAGCACCTACATATGTCTCAGGCACCTTAGCTCTGCTAGGTTCTGAGACAGCAAAAGCAAATGAAATGAAGCGTTTGCCCTTGAGGAGCATCTAGTCTGTGGATCCCCTACTCCCAGAATTAGGATCAACAGTAGAGTCCAAAGCTCTACCTGATTCACCTCCAAACCAAGGCTCACCCACTCTGCGGATTCTTAGAAGGAAAGTAATGAAGCTTCCATGATGCATAATTCACTTATTATGGAATTTCACTACTTAACTAACTCTCCTGCCATGAACACGTAAAACACACATACTTCAGAAGTGGTCAATTTCAAGCAGAAATTCTTTAAAGACTCCTCATCTCAAAAGACTAAAAATCTAATAGTATCTTTGTTTTATGAAACTGAGGTCCAGACATATAAAGATAATTGTCCAAAATCTCGCTGCTTGTTAAATGAGAGCTGAGACTAGAACAGCATCTTTCTCAAATCTCCTGTTGAGTCTTAAATCACAATACATATTATTAGCACGTTTAAATCACAGTCACAAACTTGTAATTTTCTAAGTAAGGTAGAAAGTGGTGTTGTCCCTCATAATATTGAGTAACACTTGATGGGTGAATGAATGAGTGAATATATACCTTTAAGGGAATATAAGAATGAGATTATTTGGTACAGGAAAGCATTTTACCTACAATGAAAGCTGACTATGGGACACTAGGTTGAATAAATAAACCCTAGCCAATGTAAACAATTTAGAGCATATCTTTTCCAAATTTCTGTGACGTTAGCACTTAATCCCTTGTTCATATATCTCATCTGTTTTAGCAGGTGGTCTAATTGAGCCTACCTAAGAACTGAAGCTGAGAATACTCATAACAATAGATTTTATTCGTTATTAAAATATAGAGAAACATTTCATTGCTCTTGTTCACTAGTGTATTTCTTAAAGCACGGATATATTATTCACAACTACTGAATGTTAATGAACCAACGAGTTATTTATTGAGGATTTAATGGAATATTTTTCTGTCTTCTGGAGTACCCTTTCCACTTATTTCATTTTTCAAATATTGCCTTTGTGTATGTATGAGATGCTGAAGCTGGCTATCAAAGGATTTCAGCAATAAAAAGTCCCTTCAAGATAGTAATCACTGCCATCTGGATCTCAAAAATCATCCAGTCACCTGGTTCCCAGCCTGACCTTCCCATTAGAATCACCTGGAGACTGAGTTCCACCTGCAGAGATTCTGATTTAATTGGCATGGGTTGTGGCCTGGATAGCGGGATTTTTTTTAAAGCTCCCCAGATAAATCTAATATGCAGCAGTTTAAGAACCACTGACAAGTTCAACCCCTTAAATTTAAACATGAATCAACTCAAGCCAAAAGAGGTTGTGATAACAGTTTGGACAGAAGAGTCTGGGTAGCTCTTGGTAAACACTGGAAATGGCACTTTAAAGCTGAAGCAATTTCTAACAATCATTACTTAATCCATTTTTGCATTTTCTGAAAACGCAGGTCACCCCAGGCTCTACCTGTGCTGTGTTTGGCCTGGGAGGGGTCGGCCTATCTGTCGTTATGGGATGTAAGGCAGCCGGAGCGGCCAGGATCATTACAGTGGACATCAACAAGGCCAAATTTGCAAAGGCCAAAGAGTTGGGTGCCACTGAATGCATCAACCCTCAAGACTACAAGAAACCCATCCAGGAGGTGCTAAAGGAAATGACTGATGGAGGTGTGGATTTTTCATTTGAAGTCATCGGACGGCTTGACACCGTGGTATGTACCATGACGTGCCCTGAGATTTCTGCCTCTGCAACATGGAGGATGCTTTTAATCAACAGAATATACATATTATATATAAAAAATATTTTACTTATGAGTGGAAATTTCCCATCATCTGTTTGTTACCTGGCTCATTTAATTTATTTTCATGAGAAATCTTTCATTCAATCAGGTACATAAACCTGTCTCAAGTCATATTTCCTCTTGAGGAAAGAAAAAGGGCTTGTTTTTCTTAACTGAGCCATTACATATTTACTTTATTAATTTTTAGTTAACACTTCAAACTCAAGTAAATATAAATGATGAAAATTGCGCTCTCAAATTGGCAAGTTTTATTTTTAACCCACAATTTTAACAAAACCAGTTTAACAATTTTGTGTATGTTCTTAATGAATTCCGGACATTTTTACACATTATTCTTTGGCCAGAAGAAATGAACAACTTAGGCCAACTATTATTTTATTAACATTATTAAATATGCTCTAAAGAAAGTGACTGCTTTAATACATCACTATCTTTTACCACAGAGACAGGACAGTGCCTGGCACACAGCTGGCACCCAATATTAGTTGAACTGAATATTTAAAAAGTCAACCGATTTTTACCACCCCCAAAACTTAAGAGCTACATATCTCATAACATTGTTTATAGATTACATGAGACAATACATATAGCATACTTAGCACAGTGCCACCTGTCATATGGAAAGCTCTTAATAAATGTCCGCTGCCTTTTTTTTCGCTGCCTTTTTTTTTTTTAAGTCTAGGTCTCACTCTGTGATCCAGGCTGAAGTTCAATGACATGATTATAGCTCACTATAGCCTTTACCTCCTGGGCTTAAGTAATTCTCCTACCTCAGCCAAAAATGCAGGGATTAGAGGAATGAGCAACCACACTCAGCCTTAGTTGGCATTCTTGGTATCAAATATTATTTCCAATCTTGCAGTGCTTACATCGTCTTGGGCTTATACATGATGTTACTTTAAAATAATTACAAATATCAATTGCAATGGGAAATGCATCTCTAGCTGTATTTCACCTACCCAGAATTATCTAGAATCCTACTGAAAAAGTGTCCAGAAACCAACAAGTTTCCATTGCTGAGGTATTCTAGAAGGTCCAGCAGTGTGGGTAACGGGGAGAAGCATCCTGAGATCAAAGCTCTCAGCAGCCTTGACCTGGGACAAATGCCACAGATGAATTCAATGTCAAGAGAATCCAACTTTTTCCAGGGCTATAGCTTTTCTCCTTATGCTCTTTTTCTATGTTTTTCTCCATTTTCTCATGTGGAACTGGAGTGTTCCTTAACTCAAGACACAAAATATCTGACAGCTACATGTTCTGAGCTGGCGTTCCAAAGGTCAGAAGCCAAAATCAAAAAAATAATCATTATATAGTTATATATCTTGGGGGGATTCTAAACCATGTTCTTGCTACACAACATGTTAAAAACCCCAACTAGACTGTCTTTTGAGGTTCCCGAATAATCAGTGCAAAACCAATACATATTTGGAGAGATAAAAACAATGTTTAAAACATGGCCATTTTAGAGATGGACAGTAGAATAGAAGTCCATTTAAAATGGAGGCCATCAAGGGGACAAGAGACTAATTCTAGTGATTTAATCATTCCTCTTGTGCACCATTAAAATATCTGCTTGAAAGTACAGTGTTCAAAATACTTAATAAATCAATGAAAAATAAATTAACCCACTCACAGATTGCCTAAGAATGATGTGATGATGAAACTATATGCTTATACAAGGAACCAGCTTTTATATATGTTTGTAATTACGTTTTCTTCTTTATTTCTTTATTAGGCAGAATTAAGTGCACATCAATTTATTCATCCATTCATTCATTCAAAAACCATTTTCTGGGCATTTCCTAAATCCACGGCACTATCCTATGCAAAACAAAGGGGGGAAATGAAGGGGCAAAAGATATGATTTCTTTCCTCTACACACTCACAATCTAGCTAAGCCTATTACATGATATTGTACATTATAAATAGGAACTATGCCACTCCATGTAAAGGATACTAATTATTCACTGTATTCCAGATGGCTTCCCTGTTATGTTGTCATGAGGCATGTGGCACAAGTGTCGTTGTAGGGGTACCTCCTGTTTCCCAAAGCCTCTCAATGAACCCTATGCTGCTACTGACTGGGCGCACCTGGAAAGGAGCTGTTTTTGGAGGTATGTAGTTAGGCTTCAGAGCCTAATTCTCATTAACCTCAGAATTTCTTCCCTTTTACAAGTGACAAGGAAAAGTTTTTTAAAGCAACATGATCAAAAATAAGTTAAGATTCCTATTCTATTTATGGGCTCCAAATCTACTAGATGTAGAACTAATGCAGACAGAAGATCCCAAAATAGACTTTTTTATATCGCTATTAACCAGAACATTTCATCCCCATCTGTTTTTGAAGTTGTGACTGTGTAAGGCATGGAAATTTCTAAGGAGAACATAGCAATCTATAACAACAATTCATATCTACACCCAAATTAGGACAACCGATAAATTTACTCCTTAACTTTGGGCATAAGCATCTGTACTATAATTTCTCATCTGTACTAAAGAAAGATAATAAGTAAGAACATCTGTTATCTACAAATGTTTTTTAGGTCAAAGCACTGTAAAAGCTTATGGAAGTGCTCTATCTCTTATTAACCTCAGTCACAGCAGTCTGGAATACACTTTTTCTAAACTTTCATTTATGTGGAAATTCTTCTCTTCAATTCTCCTACTTACCCCTGGTTGAATCTGACAATAATATTATCTTCTTTTCAGGCTTTAAGAGTAAAGAAGATGTCCCCAGACTTGTGGCTGATTTTATGGCTAAGAAGTTTTCACTGGATGCGTTAATAACCAATGTTTTACCATTTGAAAAAATAAATGAAGGATTTGACCTGCTTCGCTCTGGAAAAAGGTAGATTTAAAGTTGATTTTTTGTTTTGCTTAGTTTTTTACAGTAGGGGGTTGTCTGGCAGACAATGAAAAGGTAGAAGGATGAGAGAAAATTAGAGTGCCTTGGTTTTTACATTACCAGTTCAGTCTTTGCATGGGGCGCATGTAAGATAATACTGTGAGAAGCTAAAAACAGTTGCTTTGCATTTCCTATTCTGCTGAAGCCAAATTATATTGATTACAGCAAATCTGAATGATCAGAGCCACTCAACCTTCTTTAAAAAAGAACACTCACCTTTGATCAAATAAATAAATAGATAAATAAAACTCTATTTAAACAACCATAATTATAACATAGAGTCACTGAAGGTTCTGCATGTCACCTAAATAATGCTGACATTCAATGGCTATGAATTTAAATTATTTTCAGGACATCCTCAACATTTTCATTATGGGAGTAGGTGGAACTACACTGAGATTGTTTTCTAAGTAGATATTACTAGTTTTATCTTTTTCTTTTTTTTTCTTTGCAGTTTACAAAAAAAATTTTTTTACCAATAAAAGTTATTGTAAAAGAGAAGGGTACTAAACCCTATTTTAAGTGTTTGTTTTACATTTTCACTAAAGCTCAGAAAAATAAGCCAATTACATTTCCTATCTCTTTTTAACACTTACAATCACCCAATAAAATAAATTTTGTTGCCTGCATTTATATGAGGCATAACTGAAAACAGGCAGTTATATCTAGACTCTGCCTTCTAGCTCCAGAGTCTGTGCTTTTTCTGCTATCCCACACTTATTTTCATGAGGTTTTCAAGTTTAAGTAGCATCTCTTAGGCACTCACAAAACTATTATACTAGATGCTTTATCAACAAATATTCTTGAGGAGGGAAAGAAACTAGCACCCACAGAGCACAAGCTGTTCTACTAAGTGTCTCACCTGCATTATCTCATGTGATTCCCAGACAATGCTCAGTATCAGTCTCAATCTCGCTATCTAGGGAAGAGAAAACTGAGACTCGGAGAAGACATAACTTGGTCAAAATCATCAGGTGATAGGAAGGGGAAGTAGAATTCAAAGATAGATCTTGTTGTTAGCAAATCTATCCACTTTCCATTAAACCACACCGCCCCTCAAGAGTGCATGTGTATGCAAACATACACTTATATGGAAAACAACAGTCATCAAAGGTTAGTCATCATTGTCATCATTATTATCAATGACATCATCATCATGATCATCATCACAGAATTGAAAAGATGATGGCAAATACAGAGATGACGGAAACCAGAGGACAGTGTTGAACAGCAAAAAAAGTCATGAAGCATGCCTAAATTCACTTTATGAGAATGTCATATAGTAATATGCATATTAAATAAAATAATTTCTATCAATAACCAAAGATTAAAAACTTTAATGATCAATATTGGTAAAGATAAGGTGACATGGGCACTTTCATATGCTTTCAATAATAACTGATATATCCTTTTGGGAAAGCAATTTGGCAATTTGTATTAGAAATCTTAAAAAAAAAAAAAAACTAGATTCTTTGTCCCAGTGAGTCCATTTCTAGAAACCTATTCTGTAGAAATAATCAACTGTTCAAACATACATATAGGTTTAAGTGTGTTTACTTATTATCTGTAATGTCAAAAATTAGAAACATTCTAAAACTCCAACATTGAGAACATGATTTAATAAATTCCAACCAATTCTCCAAATTATGTGCATATATTTTTCATATATATATACACACAGACACACACACAAACACACACACACACGTGATTTTTAAAGAGTCACAAAGACCATCTTTTTCTAAAAATATTTATCATTAGAAGTTGGTTTATAGAAATGGCATTAATTCCAGTGTAAATGAAGCAAGTGGATCACCTGAGGTCAGGAGTTCAAGACAAGCCTAGCCAACATGGTGAAACCCTGTCTCTACTAAAAATGCAAAAGTAGCCAGGCATGGTGGTGCATGCCTATAATCTCAGCTACTCAAGAGGCTGAGGTGGAAGAATCCCTTGAACCTGGGAGGAGGATGTTGCAGTGAGCAGAGATTGTGCCATTGCACTCCCACCTGGGTGGCAAAGCAAGACTCCATCTCAAACAAAGAAAAAAATGAAGTATCTTAGAATTAATACAAATCAACTTTATTCTCTACTTCTATGAATCCTTAAACATCTCTATATCAAAGGTCTATTAAACCTCGAGCTCTATACTAATGACCAGAGCAAGTTACAAATTCTGCTGTCAGTTTTTATAATCTCTAAAATGGAAATAATATGAAAACCTACCTCCTATTATCATGGTGTAGGTTGAAGTTTCAGTAAGAAAATGCATGAAGAATGTGACAAATAGGAAGAACTTATTGCAAGTTATTATTCCAATGTTTTTGTTTCATTTTTTTTGAGACAGGGTTTCACTATTATTGCCCAGGCTGGAGTGCAATGGCGCAATCTCCACTCATTGCAACCTCCGCTTCCCCAGTTCAAATGATTCTCCTGCCTCAGCCTCCCAAGTAGCTGGGACTACAGACATGAGCCACCACAGCTGGCTAATTTTGTATGTTTAGTAGAGGCAGGGTTTCTCCATGTTGGTCAGGCTGGTCTCAAATTCCCAACCTCAGGTGACCCGTCCGCCTCAGCTTCCCAAAGTGCTGGGATTACAGATATGAGCCACTGTGCCTGGCCTCCATTGTTGTTTTATATGCCTTATTATACCAGGAACATGAGCACACAAAAATGATTGTTTGAATATGCTAATAAAGAATTGAAGTCTAAATGACAGGCATACTCAGGATGTTATGAGTGAGGTTAAGATTGGAGAAAACACAAGAGAGAACCAAAAAACATGAACTGCCCTTTTATTTAACTTCACCCAAATGCATCGGGATGGAAATGGAGTGGCTGAGAATGTAGGCATATCTTCACTAAGTCACCTCAGATGCTCCCTGGACTCTCACATGGATGCATGTTAACATGATGTCTCTTCTTTCCCGTTGCAGTATTCGTACTGTCCTGACGTTTTGAGATAATACAGATGCCTTCCCTTGTAGCAGTCTTCAGCCTCCTCTACCCTACACAATCTAGAGCAACAGCTGGGCAATATCATTAATTCTATTCTTCAGAGCTGTTATCAATAAGTTGCGTGTGGGAGATTTCTAAAAAAATAGAAATTGATGTGAAATGATTTTTCAAGCAAATGTTTAAAATCCAAATGAGAACCAAATAAATCATTGAAAATCAGCTGGGCAATTGAAGCCAATAAACCTTTTTTCTTAACCATTCTACTTGTGTCATCTTTCCCATTGAGGAAAATATTTCCTGTGAGAAAAATATTTCCTGTGACTTCTTTCATTTTTTGGTATCTTCATAATCTTCAGTCACTGAATCCCAGTGGAGGGGACCCTTCACTTGCCCTGAACTTACCCATGCTGGGCTATTGTGCTTGAAGTCTCCAACCCTGTATCTCAATTTTCACTGTCAGAATTTTCCTTTTGTTAATAAAATGTACCAAAGCCCTAAAACAAAAACTTCAGTATAGTAAAGAATAGACTCAAATTTATAAGTGAAGAAGGTCCAGAAGTTCTAAACCCAGAAAATTTCTTGGGAACTCAAATAAAATGCTGCATATTTTCATATAGTGAAGGAAAGTGTTTTTATTGTTTTTATACTATTTTTTACAGTGAAATTATAACTGAATTTTAACAACAAAAGCAGATTTTGTGTTCCACATGACAAACTTAAGTTCAGATACTGAATGTGAAAACCGAACTATTCCTCGAATCGTGTTCAAAAAAATCTGTAATTTTTGCTCATGAAAGTGCTTCATTGGCTAAACAGTCTTAGTTTATGATTCCAGTTGATTGAAAATGAGATATAAAGTAATTTAAAGGAATATGGTGGCTTTAAGAGTGTGGATGCGGTGGCAAATGCTGTGAGCACAGAATGTAAAATCGGTAACTAAGAAATGGCAAAAACACATAGAGCACTATGTTTTTCAAATGGACATATATAAACATGTATACAAGGATCCATTTTTGCAAAATTGTTTTCAATCTAGAACTTTTCTATTAACTACCATGTCTTACATCAAGTCTACAAACCTAGAATTCATTTAATATTTTGAATATGCAAAGGCCTGTGGTGCCCATTTGTTAATGCTTTCCCACACTCAGGAGATTAGTGTTTTAGCTTTATCTCTAAATGTGACATGCAAAAGTTATTCCTGGTAAAGAAGCTACACCTGTCACCAAACTTGCTACTTGTTGCAGTATCTACAATCTATATCATATTATGGAAGACCCTAGACATAAAGTAAAATAGTCTATCATTTACTATGTGACCTTCAGTAAGTCACTCAATCTCCCTGAGCTTGTTCATACACTGTTTTGAAAAAATTACTCAACCAACCCCTAACAGCTTTACCAAGCAGGGATGATGTTAATGAAAGCACCTTGCCAACTGGGAAGGGCCATGTAAATGTAGGGAATATGCGATTGTTTTGTCAAGAATGCTGAAGGAGATATTTAGGGTCAAGATAGTTTTCAGAATGTCCCTAAGACAACATCATGGGACACTACCTGTTGCTGGGTGCTCTGTGGCTTTTATACTGATGCTGATGGTGGGAGAGCTAGAAAAAGTAAAGGAGGTTCAACATGCCCCATCACACAGCAGTAACCATCAAATCCTGCCAGTGGCACAGAGGCTGGCATCTAGCTTTCACCATCCTTCCTCCCAGGTTTGGGGAGCAAGTAGAGTGAGGGGCATTAGGTGGGCACTGCCAGTGTTGTCATAGAGTGGAACATTTCTCCATGGGGTAGGAGTGGCACATGGGAGCCTTCTGCACCATGCACTGGCTCCTAGTTACATTGACACTGTGGGGAAGGAGGCAACTCAAAATTGAAATATAGAAGTGGAACCCCAGACTGGCTTGTGTCCTGGTGGGCCTAAAGTGGTGCACATGATCAGGGTGACTTCCAGCAAATTTTGACTCTGGAATCAAAAACTTCTATATTTGCCAATACCCTCTCCATAATGGAACTCTGTGAATGTACATAGTTTGCACTTATTTTAGCCAGAAGCAAAAACCTTAGTCAAAAAATCTTCTTGAACTTCAAAGAAACAAAAGTTTATATTGATGGTTTAATTAATAACTCTGACGTACTGACTTAGCACCTCCAGAAAGAGCACACAAACAAAATTCTGAAATAACCTTTTGCAACTTTACAAATCATACATGCTTCTCTGGGTCTAGAAAGAAAGTCATCTTGACAGAATTATTAGAAAATTGCTCAGGCATTGAAGTACAGTGAGAGCAAGTCTGTATCTGATAAATACAGGCTTAGGCACCTGACTCTTCAATTCTGTTACCAAACAATTGTTGCGCAAATAACTGCTAGTTAGGTGTTCCCTGAAAATGTTAAAGTAACTGTTTTATTAAAGTACATTAAATTCTATTTGCCTACCAAATCCCTAGCAATATTTAGGAAGTGGGCCATCCGATAAAAAGAGAAAGTAAAATTGGTGGGGCAAGAATAAAAGTAAAATGGGAGCAGAATACTTGTTGCCAGACACTGTTTCGATGAGATGGATGGTTACATATGTGAACTTGTTTTGCTCATTTCATTTACTTGGCTCTTAGCGTCCTGATCATCTGCACGGCACTGTCACAATCACCACAGAACCCACAGGCTACTTAACACCTCACCAACAAAACTAATGAACTAAGATAACCAGAGAGAGAAAAATATCTGGTTTCAGTTTCAACATTGCTTTTTGAGGTATTTGACACTTCAACTAATAACTCAGTAATTATCGTGAAAGCAGGTCAGAGGGATCAACAGATAATTTTTACATAAATATATTTAGAGACTACTACTCACTCAGAAACCAATAATTTACTGTGTTTGTAAGATATCTAATCTCCTTAAGAAGATATAACTACACTTTTGGGGTTTTTTAGGGTTTTTTGTTTTCTATTTTTATTTTTAAAACTTTCATTTTAGGTTTAGTGAGTCGTATGCTGGTTAGTTATACAAGTAAACTCAAGTCATAGGAGATTGTACAGCTTATTTCATCGCCCACATACTAGACCTAGTATCCAATAGTTCTTTTTCCTGACCTTCTCCCTTCCATCCTCCCCCTTCAAGTAGATCCCAGTGTCTTTTGTTCCCTTCTTTTCATCCATATGTTCTCATCATTTAGCTCCCATCTCACACCAGTCAGAATGCTGTTTTTAAGAAGGAAAAAAAGAGATGTTGGCAAGGTTGCAGAGAAAAGGAAGTGCTTATACACTGTTGGTGAGAGTTTAAATTAGTTCATCCATTGTGGAAAACAATGTGACAATTCCTCAAAGAGCTAAAAACAGAACTACCATTTGACTCACTAATCCCATTATTGGATACATACCCCAAGGAATATAAATCATTCTACCCAATGACATCTGTATGGGTATCTTTATTGCAGGACTATTCACAGTAGCAAAAAAATAGAATCAACGTAACTGCTCATCAATGGTAGAGTGCATAAAGAAAACATGGTTCATATACACCGTGGAGTATTATGCAGCCATATAAAAGGAGATTCTATTCTTTGTAGGAACATGGATGGAACAGGAGGCTATTATCCCTAGCAAACTATTGCAGGAACAGTAAACCAAATATAGCATATTCTGTCTTATAAATGGAAACCAAATGATAACTACAGTTTTGAAACAAACATTTTTAGGCCATTGTAGATTTAAATAATAAACGTCACATAGATGATATGCTGTTGGGTGTGTGGGAGGAAAGAGTTGGACTTCAAGACTAAATATTCCAAACCTGAATCCAAGCCTCAAGAATTTGGAAGCAAAATGAAAGCTGGAATAAATTTTTTGATTACTGCAAGGAAATTCTAAGGCTTTTGATTTAATCTTTCCAATATCTCCAAACTATAATGAGTGGAAGAAAGAATTTAGACCAGTGAAATACCATTTATTTTACCTTTGCTACCTTCTCCTCCTTCAGGGACATTTAAAGACAGAGGACATTCAAGAATGTGCTGGTTGACTTTTGGGAGCGAAAGAGATTTGAGGCTCTCTTAGCTATTTGTTCTTCATCTCTAATAGTTCTGAGCAAAAAGAAAAGTGAGGGGGCAGAAATAACCATTACATCCAAAACGAATGCCTAAAGGAGAAAATGGCAATGTTTAACCCAAAAGTTCCATTCTGTTCATTGGTACCCAATGCAAATATTTATTTCTAAATTTAAAGAATGAGGAGGAGTTTAACAGAAGCAAAACTGGGGGAAGGCATCCAAGACCAAGGGTTCAGCAGGAAAGAGCAGAACATATTTAGGAAATTACAAGCATTTAATATTCATGGCCTGTAAATTTCATAATGGAAAAGGTCCGTGGTCAACTAACAGTGATTCTTAGATCCCTTTCTAAATGTCTCCTCGATTACTAATAAAAGTTTACTCTGAATTTTTTTAAATTTACTTGAAAAAATAAGCACAGTTGAAGATAGTTAATTATAAAAAGTATTCATTCACATGTATATTAATTTTCTATTTCTGAATAACAAATTACCACACAATTATTGGCTTGAATGAACATCATTTATTCTCTCATGGTTTTTGCAGGTCAAAAATCTGGGAACAGCTGAACTGGTTGCTCCAACTGGGGTCTCAATGATATTGGCTGGTCTGTGTTCCTTTCTGGAGCTTGGGGCCCTCTTTCACACTCACGTTTCTGTTGCCAGAATTCATTTCCTGGTGGCTGTGGGACTGAGGCTTCCAGTTTCTTGCTGGCTGTGGACCAGGGAACAATCTCAGCATGGCTCCCTCAGCACACCCTCTCATGCTTGCAAACTCCTGACCCCCAAATCCCTCCAGTCTAACACAACATAGTATCCTGTAATGTCAGATAATCACACACATGACTCTTTCATCAGCACTTCCTTTGTAATATAAATGTGATGGGTGGCTGTTCCATCATATTCAAAGGTTCCATCCTCATATAAGATAAGGGATCATACAAGGTATGTATACCAGGGAGCTGGAGTCTTGGAAGTCAGCTTAGAATTCTGTCTACCATCATGTTTCAATAAGTTTGGGCAGCTATAGCAAACATGACAGACTGGGTGGCTTAAACAACAAATATTTATTTCTCACCATTATGGAGGCTGAAGAGCACAAGACCAAGGGGTCAACAGATCTGACGCCAGGTGAAGGCCAACTTCCTAGTCTGTAGACAGATGCTTTCCCTCTGTATCCTCACATGACTGACAGAATGGTCACCTGTGTCTCTTCTTATAAGGGCACTAACCCCATTCATGAATGGGGAATCACCTCCCAAAAGCCCCACCTCCAGATACCGTCACATTGGGGATTAGACTTCAACACATGAATTTTGATGGAGCACAAACTAGTCCATAGCACACAACATGACAATAGAATTCATCAGGAAGCTCTTGATGTCAAGTTCCTATAAATTACTAAAGGATGTGATTGACATTCTTGAAGAAATTATTAAAGAAATTTGATTGTCCTGCCTCTGTTAAAGACTTTCAGGAATATTATGTAAAGAAATTTTTATTATGGGGTAAACAAAATAAAATGAAAACAAAATGGGAGGTTGACTTAAATAATTTCATGAATGTATTTAAAATAAAATTCTTAGCACAAAGACTAATTTCCAATTCTAGTATAAAGAAATAAACTAAAAAAGAAAATAACAGACAAGGAAAAAATATTTCAACATGTTATTAATTAAAAAATCATATTTCTAATTTCCATATCCAAGTGATTTCTATTTAAAAATAGACAATAGGAAAATGGACAATGATGAAAATTCATTGGGGAGGAAATTAAAATGGCCAATAGGCATATAAAATGATACTGAGCCTTGGTGGTTGTCAAAAAATACAAACTAAAGCAAAATGAGATATCACACTATTAGCTTTCAGTATGGGTAAAAATATGCATTATCATAGGTTTCTGACAGTGATATTTATTAAAATTTACAACATGCATGTCCCAAGCAATACCATATTTTGGAATAGACTCCATATAAATAAAAATATCTGTGCATAAGGACATAGAAACAAGGCTACTTACTGCAGCCTTATTTGTAGAAGAAACAAAAATTTTTAAACTGTCTAATTGATTGAAAGAATAAGGAATGATAACACCCTATTTTGAATGGTAAGTGGGATCTTTCTTTAAAAACAGAGGGCTGGGTGTGGTGGCTCATGCCTGTAATCCCAGCACTTTGGGAGGCCAAGATGTGAGGATTGCCTGAGCTCAGGAGTTCAAGACCAGCCTGGGCAACATGGCAAAAAGTCGTCTATACAAAATTAGCCAGGCATAGTGGCACGTGACTGTAGTCCCAGCTATTTGGGTGGCTGAGATGGGAGAATCATTGGATCTCAGAAAGCAGAGGTTTCAGTGAGCCATGATCATCCACTGCACTGCAGCTTGGGCAACAGAGAAAGACCCTGTCTTAAAAAAAAAAAAATTATATATATATATATGTTAAAATCTGGCAGTATTAATATCATGAATCACTAAGCATAAAAAGCAAAGTACAGAGTAATTTGTAGTGCATGATCCAATTTTTGTGAAAGACAAAACAAATTTAAATTCCTACTTATTAGGATATAGGTTGGTATGAGCGTGGTGAAAGATATAGAAATGTACAAAACAGGCTGCTCACCTGAGGAATCTAGATCTGAAAACAGTTGAAGAACTAAAGCTAACTTTTTAACCAGAACTGTTTGGTTTTACTGTTATGATAAGATTTATAATTTTATTACTTTTTTACCTTATAAAGAAACTATAAACAAAAATTCCAGCTGCCAACATATATATGTAATTATGAAATAACTTTAAAATACTGTAGCTGTAATTTCTATTATTAAAAAAACTTCTGGCCAAATAAAGGTCAAAATAATATTAACTATCTCAGCAGCCTCTAAAGCCTTGGGAAGATATTACTCATAGAGACATTGAAATGTTTTTCTTATTAGATCATTTAGGAATCTAAGATTCCCTTAAATGCCAGATCTACAGGTGTGAGAGAGGAGTAAACAGAAAAATGTATAAATGGGGGTATGAGGAGAAAAAAAAGTATTTAAGATTCTTTGTCCATACTCTTGATTGCATGAATTGCAATCATCTTTCTTCATAAATTGATCAATTGCTAGCTCTCAATTGCAATTCATCTTTCTTGATAAATCTTAATAAAACAACTTTCTTTCAAGCCTTCCCCACTTTCAAAGTAGAAGTCATTCCTTTAATTTAATCAACGAATTTCTGTACTCACTCTGTGACAGACATTGAGCTAAGATCTGAGAATGCACAATGAAGACAGAGTAGTGTCTTCCTCCTTTGAATTCCATGTTGAACTCTCTCCTGGCACTGACCACTCCCTGCTTCACAGGAGGGTTCTCTGTCTTGTCTACCTGACCACAGCCAATCCCACTGCTAATCTGTAATCCCTTAAAGAGGAGACACCAGATCTTCTGGATTATGGGACTGCTCATGGCACAGTATCTGTCCTAACATAAAGGAGGACAAGAATTCAACAATCATTCATTAAACACCTGCCTATACACTGAATTAGGTACAGTTGGTGACACTAATGAAATTCAAGAACATTCCTGACTAGAAATTTCCAGTAGAATTTAGGAGACTAATCTCGACACTAAATATAGAGGACAACAAAAGGCAATAGACCCTAAAACCATAGGAGGGATTCCAGTATCACAGAGGTGCAGAGAAGCAAAGCATGACTGTGAGGTACAGTTAATACACCTCCACGAGGGCAGCCTTGTCCTGCGTCTCGAATTTGGGTAGGATTTAAATGAGCCAGAGCGACAGGAAAGAAGAGAAAGAGCATGATGAGCAAGGGCTTGAATGAGGAATGGATTCCTCTTTGGAGGACCATGGAGATACAAGCTTCTAAAGAACAACTGTATTGGAGAATGAGGAGGAGAAGGTGGATGAAAGGTCAAAACCAGATTATCTGGGGCTTTCTTCTTTCCTTCATACTTTTCCAAACCAGAAGCAACTGCAATTATAGGACCTCCCTTTCTTCTCTACTAGGTGAATGTTTCTCAGTCTTCTCATGAGTCTCAGTGCCTACATAATTAAAGCTTACTGAAATGTTCCCTTGGCAATTCTAGAGAAATATGTTCTTTATGCTAACTTGCTCATGTTGACAGACTGCATCTGATTAAATAGCTGTCTGTACAATACCTATAAGTGTGTATAAAAGAAAAATCAAACTCCTATTCTTGGAAAGCCATGAGGATACTAGTCACATTGTTCAAAGGTCAATAGAAATGATCCGGTATGGATTTTTCTCAGTTTCCCACAAGAGCACAGTTCCCAGCTAGAGCGATGCAGAAGGCAGGTGATCTCCGCATTTCCAGCCGAGGTACCAGGTTCATCCAAATGGGACTGGTTGGAAAGTGGGTGTAGCCCAAGGAGGGCAGACTGAAGCAGGGTGAGGTGCTGCCTCACCTGGGAAGTGCAAAGGGCTGGAGGACTCCTGCTTCTACTCAAGGGAGGCCACTGGGGACTTTTCCCAGCACTCCAGCACTCCGGTTCAGATACTGCACTTCTCCCACTGTCTTTACAGCCCACAGACCAAGAGATTCCCACCAGTGCCAATAACACCAGCGCCGCAGCTTTCCAGCATAATACTGGGCAGCTGTGTTAGCCAGCACCAAGAATGCCTATGAGACAGAACCACCCACTCCCCTGAAAAACAGGGGACTGAATGCAGGGAGCCAAGCCATCTGGCTCGTGGGTCCCACCCCCACAAAGACCAGCAAACTGAGACCAACTGTATTGAGATTTTCACAGCCAGCACAGCAGTTTGAGCTCAACCTGGGATGGCCAAGCTCAGTGGGGGGAGGGGCGTCCACCATTACTGAGGCAGTTCTAACCTTGCCTTTGTAAAAAAAAGATTGCAAAGAAGTTTACACAGCAGACGGGCAGAGCCTGCGGCAGCTCAGCAAAGTCTCTACAGGTAGACTG
Organism: Sapajus apella; assembly: GCF_009761245.1. Taxonomy (NCBI): domain Eukaryota; kingdom Metazoa; phylum Chordata; class Mammalia; order Primates; family Cebidae; genus Sapajus; species Sapajus apella. The sequence continues at coordinate 3,864,618 of NW_022437064.1, forward strand.
TGACTAGATTCCCTCCTTGCTGGGCAGGGAATCTCTGAGAAAAGGCAGCAGCCAGTCAGGGACTTATAAAAAAAACCCCACCTTGCCAGGAAAGAGCACCTGGGGAAAGGGGCGGTTGTGAGTTCCAATTCAGCAGACTTAAACATTCCTGACCAGCAGCTCTAAAGGGAGCAAAGGAGTTCCCAGCACAGCACTTGAACTCTGGTATGGGGCAGAAACCCTCCTCAAATGGTTCCCTGACCCCATATATCCAAAAAGACGCCTCATACAGGAAAGCTCTGGCTGACATCTGGTGGGAACCCTTCTGGGGCAAGGCTACCAGAAGAAGGAACAGGCAGTAATCCTTGCTGTTCAGCAGTCCCCACTGATGATTCCCAGGCAAGTAAGGTCTGGAGTGGACCTCCAGCAGTCCTACAGCAGAGAGGCCTGACTGTTAGAAGGAAAACTAAAAAACAGAAAGAAATAGAGAAAACAATCAAGATGGCCGAATAGACACAACTCCGGTGCACAACACCCAGGAAGAGAGACACAGAAATCGAGAGATCTCCTAGCTCCAACCGAGGTAAAAGTTCAAAACTGGCCAGGTGTGGTGGGTCATACCCATAATCCCAGCACTTTAGGAGGCCAAGGTGGGTGGATCATCTGAGGTCAGGAGTTCATGGCCAGCCTGGCCAACATGGTGAAACCCCATCTCTACAAAAAATACAAAAATTAGCCAAGCATGGTGGCGCAACCCTGTAATCCCAGCTACTTGAGAGGCTGAGGTGGGAGAATTGCTTGAACCAGGGAGGCGGAGGCTGCAGTGAGCAGAGATCATGCTACTGCATGTCAGCCTGGGTATCAGAGCAAGACCCTGACTCAAAGAAAAAAAAGATTCAAACCCACTTTTTCTGTATAGAAGAAGAGAAAGAGAAGAAAAAAAGAAGAAAGCTTCACTCTTCAATTTTGACTTCTGCATTTCTTGACTCAAATCTAACCTAGAAAACAGTCTCTACGTATAAAACAGACAGCAAAATAGGATGTGCATGCTAAGTTCCAAATGAGTTACATAAACAAGAAGCACCGCATTAGTAATGTGGAGACAGAGCTGAAGGACAGTGGAGCAGACACATAAAGAGTGGAGAAGACGCACTCCTGCTCCGGAGAGAGAAGAGAATCAGGGAAACACAAAGATACAGGAAATGATAAACATAGATTCTGTATTTGTTTTCTAGTGCTGCTGTAACAAATCACCATAGACTGAGTGGCTTAAAACAACAGAAATTTATTCTTTGGCAGTTCTGGAGGCTGGAAGCCCAAAGTCAAGGAGTCAGCAGCTGTCTCAATGAAGGGCTGGAGGTATGAAATAGAATAGCAGCATGGAGGAGTGCTAGGGAGGTGAGGAAAAGGAGGCAATAAGTACAAAGGGTCTTTTCTTAAAATGTCTTTTCTTAAACAATATGACCCGGGTTTATTGCTGGCTTTGCAGTCACAGCCCGACATCTCCTGAATCTACATTGAAACTTCCAGAAGCTACCAAGTCCCTATTACAAAATCAAAATACATATTGGCACTTGACTCAAATTATAAAGTCAAATTCAAATTATTCCCATTTATAAGTCAATTTATAGGTTAGTCAAATGGCAAAATCTCAATTACTTCAGGATAATTACAATTTCTCAAGGCCCATCAATGGAAGCCCAAATCTGGGCTAGAAGTGGTATTACTACTTCTATACTAGAAGGAGCATTTGGCCTAGAGCTCCCAACCCTTAATTCAGAGAGCATGTAAATATCCCTTTTAACTCTCCCAGTGGTAGTTGGAAAGATGTGGGGCAATGGGGAGTTTGTTGTTTGTTTCTATGTTTTTCTTTTTAATGAGAGAGGGATGAATATGTTTAAAAGTTGACAAATCACATTGTGAAGAAGCAAAAATAAATAACCGTGAGCTTTCTTAAGAGATGTAGATGATGGAGAAGGAGGGTAAAATGAGTGTGGGTGCTGAAGTAATAGGAACCTGAGTGAGTTTCTGTCTAACTTATATTGTAATTGATTTATTCTATACTTACTGACTTCCCAGTATGTATCAGGCAGTTAAGGTAGAGAAAAATATGAGATTAAAGGTCCCTACTCTCATAGAAATTTAATTCTAGAGGAGGCATTTAGACATTAAGCACTAAAAACTTTAAGATATACTTTGGAGGCAGAGCTGGCAGGGGTTGTTAATGAATTGTATTATTCATTTAGAGGGGAAAGACTTTTCCCTAGAGGGCGAATTTTCTGTGCACAGTAAGTTCTTCTTATGAGGCAAAGGGAGATGGAGAAAAATAGGGTGATGATGTTCAAAAGTTTGACACGAGTGTTGAAAGATTAAGACAGCTATTTCAGAAAACTGGGCAGAAAGCTGGCTAGAAAATGTCATTGGATTGCCAGGCAATGTTGAGGCTTCATTTGATCTCACTGATCAAGCATAGTCAGTCCTCCACATCTGCAGGTTTTAGGGCTCTGCATCTACGGACTCAACCAACTATGAATAGAAAATATTTTTTTAAAAGAACAATTAAAAATAATAATACAACAAATAAAAAATGCAAATTTTAAAATACAGTGTAACAACTATTTACATAGCATTTACATTGTCCTAAGTATTATAAGTAATCTAGAGATGATTTAAAGTATACAGGAGGGTGTGCATAGATTATATGCATATGCTCTGCAAATGATATCAGGTACTTGAGCATCGGCAGATTTTAGTATCTGCAGGGGTCCTGGAACAAATCCCTCAGGTTCCAAGGGACACTGTATATACAATGGAACCAATATGCCTTGTGACTTTCCCCATCCACCTTCAGCTGCTCAAGGATGTCCACATAACTGCCTTAGCAGCTGCCAAACTCGTCCCAAACCCCATAAATTTGGTGAGATTTCATTGGCTGAGGAGTGAGCACTCAACCCATGCTGAGCAAAGAGAGCCTTTCTTATATATTTGTACTTAAGATGAGGGAAAGATCAGAACTCTCCTGTTGCAGTTAGACTTAAGAATCAAACATCTTTAGGGGTTGTATTTCCTAACTCTATGACAAAAGCAAGTCAGTGGTGAACAACTGAAACCAATATCCTGAGAGATACCATAATAATAACAGGTAGCACTTATACGTAGGTCCTGCTATGTGCTAGGCACAAATTCAAACATTTGTCATGCCGTAATTCTCTTGATGCTCACAATAAACATATGAGGTGGTTACTACTATTATCATCCTCACCTTATTGATGGGTAAACTGGAGCACAGAAGGTTTGAGTTTCTTGCCTTGTGTCACAGAATGTGAGAAATAAAGCTCAGATCTGTTAGGGCTAGCATTTCTGCTCTTAACCACTATGCCACACCACTTCACATAAAAGAGAGGGAAAGTCTTCTTTAAATTGAATGGTTTCAAGTTTCTTCTCCTAGTTATATTTCTGCCCACTTTCTTTCTTTGGTTGTTCACTTCTTTCATGGTTTCTGTCAGTCAAAATTTTCCCTCTTTTACCTAAGGTTATATAAGCCGAGTTTTTGTAACTTGGAAACAGAGCCCACTAATAACAAGGTTATTCATGCTGGCTCTTAAGTTGGAAACAAGTGAACCATAATGATACACTTCACTGATATCCCTCAAATATGTAACTCACTGAGTGAAAAGGGTCAGGAAATCAGTAAAGATTCCACCACCTTTGATTCCACCTATACATAGATTCTATAGTAAAGCAATTAATTGGCTAATTATCATCTATAATCTCTTAAAACTCAGACTACGGGAAGATCTACACTTAGACAACTTGGCAGAGAAAAAAGTGACTATTGCTGCAAGGTTTAGTAAGGTACTACAAGAGAGGCAAGCCCAGACCGGCCCTTCTGAGCAAGAGAGTTCAAAGCAGAACACTCCTTTATTTCAAGTAACAGTCAGTCTCCTCGGGCTGTTGGGTGTTACTTCATCCAAATTCTGCTGAACAGGAACAATGAATAGATTGCAAGAGTAGGTGCATGGGTACAGAAAGAATGGAAACCAGGATACTGCGCAAGAAGTTTATCTAAGGAGAGAGATAAATGAACAGGCCTAAGTCTCTTTAGCCCCATCCAAGTACCTGTCTCCTTAAATCATCTTGCCCATAAATGTAATACATCCCTATGTAAGGCATTATTATCTGGGATGCCTCCTAAGAGCATTCTCTTGGCCAGATTTCAGAACAATTGAGCCAAGCCTCTTCACCCTAGCCCAGGTTCTGGTTCAAGTCTTAAAGCAAAAGCCTCAAAAAATCCTAAGAGATAAGGCAGATCCCCAGACTGTATGCTAAGACAGAGACAGTGTAAGGGGCCAGGATCCTGAGAGAATTTCTGAATTATCTTCAGATATAAAACTCTTCAAATGAAACATAAACAACTGACCAGGAGATTAGGAGATTGCTGTTGCCAGAAAAGCTCCAAATGTAGAGGCCTGCAATTGCTGAACCTTGTCCCAAATTACTGTCTCACCCTTTTCCTACCCAAACTACCCTTCCCTTACAGTAGCTGTAAACTGTGAAGGTGACAGTCCTCAACAGACTAACTGCTTCATCGGCTCCCTCTGTGGAGGCTGTGAAGGATGGTAGACAAACGATGTCTAATGAGGTGAATTGGGGCAAAGTGACAATATTATAACAAAAGCCTCAAAAATGTGACCTGGAAATTTATCCAACAAAATGCAGACATCCCCAATTTAAGATGCTTCGACCTACAGTCTTTTGACTTTACAATGGTGCAAAAGGTATATGCATTTGGTGGAAACCATACTTCAAATTTTGAAATTTGATCTTTTCCTGGGCTACTTATATGCCGTATGATACTCTCTTGCAATGCTAGTCACCAGCAGCCAGTGCAGCTCCCAGTCAGCCACGTGAGGGTAAACAGCCAGGACTTTTCAATGTACTGTATTGCAAGACGACTTTGTCCAACTATAGGGTAATATAAATGTTCTGAGCACGTTTAAGGAAGGCTAGGCTGAGCTAAGATGTTTCACAGGTTAGGTATATTAAATCCATTTCCAACTTGCAGTGCGTTTATCAGGACATGACTCCAACGTATGGAGGAGCACTTGTAATTATATGTGTTTTTCATAAACAGATTAACTGTAACTTTTTTTTAAGAAAGTCATACTGGAAGCAATATATGTAAAGTACTAGCAAACTGGTTAAGTAAAATACGATATATTAGTAAATATATCGTTTGTTAGTTTTCCTTCCAATAGTCAGGCCCCTCTGCTGCATGTCTGCTGGAGTTTGCTGGAGGTCCACTCCAGAACCTGTTTGCTGGAGTATCACCAGTGGAGGCTGCAGAACAGCAAAGATGGCTGCCTGTTCTTTTCTCTGGAAGTTTTGTCCTAGAGGGGCACCTGCCAGATGCCAGGTGGAGCTTTCCTGTATGAGGTGTCTGTTGACCCCTACTGGGAAGTGTCTCCCAGTCAGGAGGCACAGGGGTCAGGGACCCACTAGAGGAAGCAGCCTGTCCCTTAGCAGAGCTCGAGCTCTGTTCTGGGAGATCTGCTGCTCTCTTTAGAGCCAGCAGGCAGGAATGTTTAAGTCTGCTGAAGCTGCTCCCACAGCCACCCTTACCCTAGGTGCTTTGTCCCAGGGAGATGGGAGTTTTATCTATAAGCCCCTGACTGGGGCTGCTGTTTCTCTTTCAGAGATGCTCTGGACAGAGAGGAGGAATCTAGAGAGGTATTCTGGCTATAGTGACTTTGCCACACTGTGGTGGGCTCCACCCAGTCTGAACTTCCTGGTGGCTTTGTTTACACCGTGAGGGAAAAACTGCCTGCTCAAGCCTCAGTAATGGCAGATGCCTCTCCCCCAACAAGCTCAAGTGTCCTGGGTTGACTTCAGACTGCTGTGCTGGCAGCGAGAATTTCAAGCCAGTGGATCATAGCTTGCTGGGCTCCATGGGGATGGGACTCACTGAACAAGAACTGTTGGCTCCCTGGCTTTAGTCCCTTTTCCAGGGGAGTGAATGGTTCTGTCTTGCTGGGGTTCCAGGCACCACTGAGGTACAAAAAAAAATTCCTGCAGCTAGCACAATGTCTGCCAAACAGCTGCCCAGTTTTGTGCTTGAAACCCAGGGCTTAGATTGTGTAGGCACCTGAGAAAATCTCCTGGTCTGCGGGTTTCCAAAATCATGGGAAAAACCATAGCATCACGATGACAGAATCAAATTCACACATAACAATATTAACCTTAAATGTAAATGGGCTAAATGCCCCCAATGAAAAGACAGACTGGTAAATTGGATAAAGAGTCAAGACTGCCATTGGTGTGCTGTATTTAGGAGACCCATTTCATGTGCAAAGACACACATAGGCTCAAAATATAGGGATAGAGGAAGATTTATCAAGCAAATGGAAAGAAAAAAAAGAAAAGGAGAGATTGCCATTCTCATCTCTGATAAAACAGACTTTAAAACAACAAAGAACAAAAAAGACAAAGAAGGGTACATAATGGTAAAGGGATCAATGCAACAAGAAGAGTTAACCATCCTAAATGTATATGCATTCAATACAGGAGCATCCAGATTCATAAAACAAGTTCTTAGAGACCTACAGAGAGACTTAGACTCCTACACACTAATAGTGGGAGACTATAACACTCCTCTGTCAATATTAGACATATCAACGAGACAGAAAATTAACAAGAATATTCAGGACTTGAACTCAGCTCAGGACCTAATAGACATCTACAGAACTCTCCACTCCAAAACAACAGAATATACATTTTTCTCAGCACCACATCTCACTTATTCTAAAATTGACCACATAACTGGAAGTAAAACACCCTTCAGCAATGTAAAAGAATGAAAATCATAACAAACAGTCTCTCAGACCACAGTGCAATCAAATTAGAACTCAGGATTAAGAAACTCATTCATAACCTCACAACTACATGGAAACTGAACAACCTGCCCCTGAATGACTATGGGATAAATAATGGAATGAAGGCAGAAATAAAGACGCTCTTCGAAACCAATGAGAATGAAGACACAACATACCAGAATCTCTGGGACACATTTAAAGCAGTGTCTAGAGGGAAATTTACAGCAATAAATGCCCACAGGAGAAGTGAGGAAAGATCTAAAATCAACACCCTATTGTCACAATTAAAAGAACTATAGGAGCAAGATCAAACAAATTCAAAAGCTAGCAGAAGACAAGAAATCACTAAGATCAGAGCAGAACTGAAGGAGATAGAGACACAAAAAATCCTTTAAAAAAAAATCATTGAACCTGAGGACTTTAACATTTTGCTGGACTGAGCTGGTTGCCTCCTGCTATTGTGGAGGTGACTCACTTCATCCAAACTTCTTGATATTTTCACTTCTGGAGATCATATTTCTCTAATATCTTCCAGAAAAAAAGTCTTAAAACCACTTTAGCCTTTTTTCCAATCCAGCTCTTAAATTTTTTTCTCCTCTTCCCCAATAATAACATGAGTGTGGATCCAGCTTGTCCATAAAGCCTTCCTTATTCCAAAGCATCTGACTATAAAGACTCTTCACCTACACCTGTGATTTGTGGGCCTGAAGAAAACTATCCACCCTGCAAATGTCTTCTGCTGAGATGACTCACATGGAGAATGTCTCTATTCTTCCCTCCTCCATAGATCTGCTTATTCAGGACAGCCCTGATTCTTCTACCAGTCCCAAAGGCAAACCACCCACTTCTGCAGAGAATGGTGCCACAAAAAAGAAAGACAAGGTCCTGGTCAAGAAACAGAAGACCAGAACTGTGTTCTCTTCCACCAAGCTATGTGTACTCAATGATAGATTTCAGAGACAGAAATACCTCAGCCTCCAGCAGATGCAAGAACTTTCCAACATCCTGAAACTCCGCTACAAGCAGATTAAGACCTGGTTCCAGAACTTGAGAATGAAATCTAGGAGGTGGCAGAAAAACAACTGGCCAAACAATAACAATGGTGTGATGCAGAAGGCCTCAGCACCTACCCGTTCCAGCCTCTATTCTTCCTACTACCAGGGAAGCTTGGTGAACACAACTGGGAACCTTCCAATGTGGAGCAAACAGACCTGGAGCCATTCAACCTGGAACAACCAAACTCAGAACATCCAATCCTGGAGCAACCACTCCTGGAACACTCAGACCTGGTGCACCCTGTTCTGGAACAATCAGGACTGGAACACTCCCTTCTATAACTGTGGAGAGGAATCTCTTCGGTTCTGCATGCGGTTCCAGCCAAATTCTCCTGCCAGTGACTTGGAGGCTGCCTTGGAAACTGCAGGAGAAATCTATAATATAATATAGCAGACCACTAGGTATTTTAGTACTCCACAAACCATGAACTTATTCCTAAACTACTCCACAAACATGCAACCTGAAGAGGTGTGAAGACGAGTGAAATTGATATCACCCAATTTCAGTCTGGGCACTAGCTGAATCCTTCCTCTCCCCTCCTCCCCTCCCTCAAAGGATTTTTCTGGTTTGGAAACCACGTGTTCTGGTTTCCATTATGCCTACCCAATCAATTTGATGGAAGGTTGGGTAGGGTTGGAACCTAATCAGAGAAGTTTCTTTCTTTTCTCCTATTGGATATTCCTGGAGAAAAGACATTTTAATAACCTTGGCTGCTAAGGACACCATGATAGAAGCTATCTCTGGCTGCAGATAAATAGATCTAATCCTAGTTTGGATATCTTTAGGGTTTAGAATCTAACCTCAAGAATAAGAAACAAAAGTACAAATTGGCGTGATTAAATTATATTCCGATTGTTTGGGATCTAGAGGCTTTACTGATTTTTTTAAATACTCTCTTGAGGTCAGGCTTGGTGACTCACACCTCTAATCCTAGCACTTTGGGAGGCCAAGGCAAGCAGATCACCTTAGATTAAAAGTTTTAGACCAGTCTGGCCAACATGGTGAAACCCTGTCTATACTAAAAACACAAAAATTTAGCCAGGTGTGGTGGTGCGTGCCTGTAGTTCCAGCTACTGGGGAGGCTGAAGCAGGAGAATCACTTGAATGATTTTGCAGTGAGCCAAGATCATGCCACTGCATTCCAGTATGCTCAACAGGGTGCAACCTCATATCAAAAAAAAACAAAAACAACAAAAAAAACTTTATTGAGGTGAAGGGTTAAGCTGTAACTTACTTCATTGATTTCCTCAGCCCTTTATGACTCTGTTGTACTATAGCCCCTGTTTTGTTGGTTATGCTAATATTTGTGAAAAGAGGTCTTGTATTTCCTCCATCATAATGGCATCAGTACTACTTTGGCTAGTTTAAGTACAAATGTATAAACCAACCATTTTTCCTTTAAAAAAAAATCATTGAATCCAAGAGCTGGTTTTTCAAAAGATTAACAAAATAGATAGACTTCTAGCCAGACTAATAAAGAAGAAAAGAGAGAAGAATCAAATAGACACAATAAAAAATGATAAAGGGGAGATCATCACTGATCCCACAGAAATACAAACTACCATCAGAGAAGACTATTAACACTTCTATGCAAATAAACTAGAAAATCTAGAAGAAATGGACAAATTCCTGGAAACATACAGTCTCCCAAGACTAAACCAGGAAGAAGTGGAATTCCTAAATAGACCAATAACAGGTTTTGAAATTGAGGCAGTAATTAATAGCCTACCAACCAAAAATATCCCAGGTCCAGATGGTTTCACAATCGAATTCTACCAGAGGTACAAAGAGGAGCTGGTACCATCCCTTCCTAAACTATTCCAAACAATACAAAAAGAAGCACTCCTCCCTAACTCATTTTATGAGGCCAGCATCATCCTGATACAAAAACCTAGCACAGACACAACAACAACAAAACTTAGGCCAATATCTCTGATGAACATTGATGTGAAAATCCTCAATAAAATACTGGCAAAGCAAATCCAGCAGCACATCAAAAAGCTTATCCACTATGATCAGGTCAGGTTGATCCCTAGGATGCAAGGCTGGTTCAACATATGCAAATCAATAAACGTGATCTATCACATGAACAGAACCAATGACAAAAACCACATGATTATTTCAATAGATGCAGAAAAAGTCAATAAAATTTGGCACCCATTTATGCTAAAAATACTCAATAAACTAGGTATAGATGGAATATATCTCAAAATAATAAGAGCTATATGTGACAAACCCACAGCCAATATCATACTGAATAGGCAAAAGCTGGAAGCATTCCCTTTGAAAACTGGCAAAAGACAAGGATGCCCTCTCTCACCATTCCTATTCAACGTAGTATTGGAAGCTCTGGCCAGGGCAGTCAAGCAAGAGAAAGAAACAAAGGGTATTCAAATAGGAAGAGAGGAAGTCAAATTGCCTCTGTTTGCAGATGACATGATTGTATTTTAGAAAGCCCCATTGTCTCAACTGAAAAACTTGTTAAGCTAATCAGCAACTTCAGCAAAGTCTCAGGATACAAAATCAATGAGCAAAAATCACAAGCATTTCTATACATCAATAATAGACAAACAGAGAGCCAAACCATGAGCGAACTCCCATTCACAATTGCTACAAAGAGTATAAAATACCTAGGAATACAACTTACAAGGGATCTGAAGGAACTCTTCAAGGAGGACTTCAAACTACTGCTCAAGAAAATAAGAGAAGACACAAATGGAAAAACATTCCATGCTTACAGATAGAAAGAATCAATATCTTGAAAATGGCCATACTGCCCAAAGTAATATATAGATTCAATGCTATTCCTATCAAGCTACCATTGACTTTCTTCACAGAATTAGAAAAATACTACTTTAAATTTCATATGGAACCAAAAAAAAAAAAAAAGATCTCATATAACCAAGACAATCCTAAGCACAAGAGCAAAGCTGGAGACATCATGCTACCTGACTTCAAGCTATACATAAGGCTACAGTTACCAAAATGGGGTGATACTGGTACCAAAACAGATATATAGACCAATGGAACAAAATAGAGACCTTAGAAGTAACACCACACATCTGATCTGCAACAAACCTGACAAAAAAAAAAAAAAAGCAATGGGGAAAGGATTCCCTATTTAATAAATGGTGTTGGGAAAACTGGCTAGCCATATGCAGAAAACAGAAACTGGACCCCTCCTTTTACACCTTATACAAAAGTTAACTCAAGATGAATTTAAGACTTAAATTTAAAATCTAAAACCATAAAAATCCTAGAAGAAAGCCAAGGCAGTGGTATTCAGGACATAGGCTTGGGCACAGACTTCATATCTAAAACACCAAAAGCAATGGCAACAAAAGCCAAAATTGACAAATGGAATCTAATTAAACTAAAGATTTTCTGCACAGCAAAAGAAACTATCATCAGAGTGAACAGGCAACCTACAGAATGGGAGAAAAATTTTGCAATCTATCCATCTGACAAAGGGCTAATATTCAGAATCTACAAAGAACTTAAACAAATTTATAAGAAAAAACAACCCCATCAAAAAGTGGGAAAAGGATATAAACAGACAATTCTCAAAAGAAGGCATTTGTGTGGCCAAGAAGCACAAAAAAAAGTTCATCATCACTGGTCACTAGAACAATGCAAATCAAAACCACAGTGAGATACCACATCACACAAGTTAGACTTGCAATCATTACAAAGTCAGGAAACAACAGATTCTGGCGAGGATGTGAAGAAATAGGAATGCTTTTACACTGCTGGTGGGAGTGCAAATTAGTTCAACCATTGTGGAAGAGAGTGTGGCAATTCCTCAAGGATCTAGAACCAGAAATACCATTTGACCCAGAAATCCCATTACTGAGTATCTACCCAAAGGATTATAAATCATTCTACTCTGAAGACACATGCCCACATATGTTTATTGTGGCACTATTCACAATAGCAACGACTTAGAACCAACCCAAATGCCCATCAATAATAGATTGGATAAAGAAAATGTGGCACATAAACACCACAGAATACTATGTAGCCATAAAAAAGGATGAATTCATGTCCTTTGCAGGGACATGCATGAAGCTGGAAACCATCATTCTTAGCAAACTAACACAGGAACAGAAAACCAAACACCACGTGTTCTCACTCATAAGTGGGAGTTGAACAATAAGAACACATGGACACAGGGAGGGGAATATCACACACCAAGGCCTGTTGGAGGGTGAAGGGCAAGAGGAAGGACAGCAGGAAGAGAAATACCGAATGTAGATAATAGGTAGATAGGTGCAGCAAACTACCATGGAACATGTATACCTGTGTAACAAACCTGCACCTTCTGCACATGTATCCCAAAACTTAAAGTTTAATAAAAAAAAAAAAAGACTACTAAAAGTAGCTATTTACAATTATGATTAGAAAGCATTTCAAAGTCATGAGAAAATTCATACGGACAAGTAATGGTAACTGTTCAATAAATGGTGCTTGTTATTAACAAAAATGTAGAATATAAAGAAAGATCTCTTCTATACATGGTGTAGGAAAACTGCATATCCATAAGCAGAAGAATGTTGACCTCTATCTCTCATCTTATACAAAAATCAAATCAAAATGGATTAAAGGCTTAAATCTAAGACTTCAAACTATGAAACTACTAAAAGTAAACATTGGGGAAACTCTCCCGGACATTGGTCTGGGCAAAAACTTCCTAAGTAACACCCTACGAGCACAGGCAACCAAAGCAAGCATGGACAAATGAGACCACATGAAGTTAAAAACAGTTAACAAAAATTTGATTACACATTTTAAAATAAATTAAAAGGTATAATTGGATTGTTTGCAACACAAAGGATAAATGTTTCAGAAGATGGGTACCCCATTTTGCATGATGTGATTATTATGCATCATATGGCCATATCAAAACAGCTAATGTTCTCATAAAAATATACACCTACTATGTACTCACAAAAATTAAAAATAAAAAAAAAATTTTAATGAGCAGATTACAAAATTGCTTATATAATATCTCAACTACGTAAAAATTACACTAAAAGACTGGTAGGAAATATGCTAAAATTTCAATAGCTTGTACCTGAAATTGCATGTGAATTTTTTTCAATGACTTTTGCATTTTTACAAATTATAACAAGTAGCAATCATCTGTGTAATCAGAAAAAAAAGACAAATTGATATGATTTGGATTTGTGTCCCCACCGGTAACCCATGTTGAATTGTAATCTCCAGTGTTGGAGGTGGGGCCTGGTGAGAAGTGACTGGCTCCCAGGAATGGATCTTTCATTAATGGTTTAGCACCATCCCTTTGGTGCTGCTCTCGTGACAGAGTTCTCATAACATCTGTTTGTTTAAAGTGTGCAGCACCTCCCCCTCACTCTCTTCCTCCTGCTCTGGCCATATAAGATGTTCCTGCTTCCCAGTTGCCTCCACCATGATTGTAATTTCCTTGAGCTCTCCCCAACAGCCAAGCAGAAGCCGCTATTCTTCCTATACAGCCTGAAGAACTGTGAGCCAAGTAAACCTCTCTTCTTTATAAATTACTCAGTCTCAGGTATTTCTTTATAGCACTGTAAGAAAGAACTAATACATAAATGTTACTGCTAAATAATGGCATTTTGTTTTCCTTGTATCTGCAGACTATTACATGCCAGGCAACCAGTTCTCCTCTTTCAATTGAAGAAATGCAAGTTGAGCCTCTAAAGGCTAGGGGAGTTTGTCTTAAGGTGAATTTAAGTCATTTAGACTTTACTTTTGAAGGCAAATAAAAGGAAATCCTGTTTCATTGAAAAGATAAATATACATATATGCAAATGAGTTATATATTTTTTATTCACATTTTTAATCTGTCCACTTTGCTTAGTAAAGAATTTTTAAAACTAAGATAAATGAATAGAGTTAATGACATTCTTCATAACTATAAAATATTGGTAACCCACTCACTTGATAATTATTTTTCTTATTATTGAAGTTCCTACTTAAGTGACATAATATCATAGATCTATATATTTTATAATTTGACCTAGAAGGTTTTTTAAGTATTACACTGTTTTGGTTTTTGAAGGGACAGGGAATGCATTTTCCCATACTTCTGTGATACAAACCGATAATAAATGCATCCTCAGTGACTAACAGACTAATTATCCTACTGTATTGCTTTGTGCTTGCAAACTTTAAGAGCCTCAGAAAATTCATCTGACAAAAGTGTACCATGTGGTAAATTTCAGTTCACAAGAATGAATAGCAAGTACTCCATGAATTGAAAGAGATAACAATTATTGAACAGAGCTTAGAACTGGAAAAAATAGACCTATCAAAGTCCTCACCTTGCCACTCTCAAATCAAGCTCTCAAACAGTGCATCTCGAATTTTATGAAATTGCTAAATATCAAGATTAGGAATATTATTCATTAGAATCTCATTACACATTAAATTCACACATCTTTTAAATTAAGTCCAGGACATTTAACAGTTGATTCAATGAATACAACAAATACAAAAAGCTATATACTTCTAGTCTATATTATACCCGTCAAAGTGGGAGAAGGTTTGGGGTATGGTTACAAGAGTAAGAGAGAAAAGAAATGAAGAATATTGGAAAGATGCTTAAAGAAAAAGTGATGGAGGAGAAAAAGGGGTAAGAGAAAGATAGATGGGGAATGAAAGACAAAACAGGAAAACGAAAAAGAACTAACACAACAAATTATCAATTCCATGACCGACTGTACGCTAAGGACTTCATTTTATTGATGAAAGAAAGTGAAGAACAAAATGAAAATTGATAAGAATGTACGCAAAGGAAAGAGTTCAATAATCTGTTTTAACTGACTGCTCTTCAGAAGCTATATTCTTCCGTTTATCATTCATCCAAACAGTATTTAGTCAATGGCTACTGTATCCTGGGTCACCTTTCACTGAAATGTTTACTAGTTAATTAGCCACTATTTTCTGTTCTCACACTGATATATTCTTTAACTTCAAAGGCTATTCCCTAAATAATAAATCCAGATCAGCCCACCAAGGTAAAAGTTGCAGGATCACGGACCCTGAACCCTGTATAAAATCAATTGATGGTTGCCTCTGTTTCTCAGAATAGATAATTTCACACCCAGCTTATGCTATGGACAGCTTCCCATAGACTGTTGCACATTCTTATTTGATATATAATACAAAACTACTGTATACATAAGATAATAACTCCTACCCTTTAATAGCATCTTGAAGTCATTTTAAGACTGTGGAGCCAAAGCCACAGCCGTTCTCAAGGGTATATCTTTTCACCCATTTTATAATTGTACCATAGCAGTTTCCAGTGCTCCAGCTATAAAATGCTGCCTCTCCCACTACAGATATCAGAAAACTAGTTAGTATGCTTTTCTGGCAGCATTCCAAGAAGAACAATAATAAATGGGTAACAGTACATAAAATATTTCACTTTTATGATCCAACGTAATGGGGTTTGTCCTAACCACACTAATGAAAACTTAGGCCATAAACTAAGAAGTTTTTGAACTTTTCAATGTTGGTTAAATTTTTCAGTAGTTACTTTATTTAACCTAAACTTACTTTGCATTATTAATCTAAAGAATGTTTTCAATGTACAAGTTTAAAATTTTGAAAGTCTATCTTCCCAGAGCATTGGAGAAATCTTCCACAAAACGGGGCCTAAAATTCTGTGTTTCTCAGTTATGGTATTATTGACATTTGGTCCAAAAAAAGCCCTTTATTGTATGAGACTGTCCCTCATATTTCAAAACTTTGATGATATGAGGTATACAGACTGGATTTCAAAAGCCTAAGTTCATCACCAGGTCTGAACATGAGCCATGTGACTTTGGACAAGTCATTCTAAGTCCCTGAATCTCCCTTTTCTCATCTCTAAGTTGTGGATAATAAGCTCTGCCCTGTGTTCCTCTAAGTCTTGCCATAGAGATCAAATGAGATAATTACTGTAAAAAATGTTTTAATATTCAGTCTCAGATACAAGTAAGAAAAAATCACCAACCAATTGATCCTTGATCACTTTATTTCTATGCAGATGATATCTTCAAGGATCTGTGGTTCTGATGAACATGTTCTGAAAGGAGCACTCCCAGTAAATTTTCCTTTAATTCCAGGCTATGAAGGAGCTGAAATTGTGGAAGATATTATCAATGGAGTGAGTTCTATGAAACCAAGGGAAAAATGGGCCAGCAAAAACCTTCCTACCACAGCATTCCAAAGAGCTCCTCCTGCACAGAGGAGGAACTTAAAGTGCATTAACATATTTACCAGAAAAGTAAATTAGTTTGCTATAGATTATTCTAACTAGTCACATATTATGCCTCTAGAGTCTTCTAACTAATGACAAATCACAATATCAGATATATCTTGTGATTCCAAGAGTTGTATCACTATTATCTGTGTCCTCTGATTCTGGTAATCTAGTGGGACAGTGACCAAGCCAAGATTATATATTTACAGTCAAATGAAGGTTGAGATAGAACCAGTGTACTTCTAAATAGATTGAGAACTTCTTGGGATAGGTACTGCCATACACACACACACACACACACACACACACACATACACTCTCTCTCTCTCTCTCTCTCTCACATCACTCTCTGAGGGTTATATATATATGTATATATATGTACATGCATATGCACATCCCTCAGAGTGCTCAGCACAGTGCCTGTCTCAGAGTTGGAATGCACTGAATGTTTGACAAATGAATGAATGTTCTAATCAACTGGAAAATAGAGGTTAAATTTCAGTTGACAGGATGACAGTAACATTTCAAAGAATCAATAGAAAGCAATTACATGCTCTTCCCCAGGCATATCAAAAAGGATCTTGACATTGTTATTCTTAGCATGCCTGAAATGATGAGAGTGAATGAGGAAAATCACATGATTAAGGTAACATGGGACTCCCACATCTTGCAGCCTGGCACATGAAGAGATTTAAAAAACTGAAGTGATTCAAGAAGTGAGCTTATCACGCTTTCACATGAGCATGTTCACTGAATATATTATTGTGCCTGAGATTGCAGTGGCAAAAATTGACCATGCTGCTCCTGTAGATAAAGTTTATCTCACGAGCTGTGAGGTAACTATTGGTTATGGGGCAGCTGTTCATTTGGCCAACCTGAGGAAAGCACTTCTGTGTCAGGACATGCAGGAGTGTATTCAATTAGCAGGTAGCTATAAAGTGGCTACCATGCATCTGACACTAAGCATAGTAGGAGGGACAAAAGTAAGACGATATGGTCTGTGTGTCCAGCAACATAACGCAAGTAGGAGACATACACAGTCTAACTCCTATTTAGCCAGAAAAACTCTAGTGGAAGTTTTGTGGGAAATGATGACAAGCATAGGAAGGAAAAGGCCAGACAAGAGAGCAGAACTTCTGAATCTGAGATCTAGTATCTTTGGAAATTTTTAGGGCAATTAAGCCAAGGTGTGCCTTATCAAAACTTACCAGACACCTTTAATGCCATCTAATCTCTGCAAGAGGCCAAAGAGGAATTGTTTTTGTTCTACAAATATTTATAAGAACCAGCATGGAAACTGTTTAAAAAAAAAAAAAAAGTTAAACAAATCAAATTTAACTGTTAAGTTGTGCAAAGAATGATTCCCAAATTGGGCAGCTCCCAAACCAGAATAGGCTCAGAGAGGTTCCAGTGCCGCTGTGTGGCAGAAGAGGATTTATGGACAGAAAAAGGAAAGTGATATACAAAACAAATGGAAGTGAGGTACAGAAAGAGCCAGATTGGTTTCGGCTCGGTGCCTGCCTTATTTGAACATGGTTTGAACAGTTGGCCACCCTTGATTAGCTGAAACCTGGTGATTGATATAAGAGTAGGTTACAGTCTGTTTACACAGCCAGTTAGGTTGCCGTTTACTGTGTATGGAGAAATCTTTAGGGTGAACTTAAAATGTGTAAGGAGGCAGCTTTAGGCTAAATTTAACAAAACAATGTTGTACACTTCTGGCCAGGTCTTAATAAGTCTGTGTAAGCGAAAGACCATGAGGCCTAAGGAGGAAAAAAAGGGTAGGGGGGAGACCTTTATTTTTTTACTGAAACAAAAAACAAATTTTATAAAAACCAATCTATTAACAACAAGAAAAAAAAATCTGCAGATCAGGGAGACACTGATATAAAACGAAAGTGCTATGGGAATCAAAGAGGGAATAGGGCTAAACAGGGAAAGTTTCCACCTTACCCCTCAATCAGGTTTGTATATGCAATTGAAGGATTAAAACTCATTAATTCCTGATTGGTTGAAAACAACTAAGTCCCAGTTAGATAGTTTTCAAACTCAAACCCAGACATCTGAGTTGCGTGCCCCTTTCAGGTGGCTGGTGGGAGGAGTTTTCCAGCACTGTTTCCGAGGAACAGCAACCAGCCATCTTAGCTCAGAGACACAAACATGTTTAGAGGCGCCCTCTCTGGAGCAAAGAAGGCATGATGGTCTTGCTCTCACTCATCATACCTCTGCATTCCTATTATCTTAATTTGGTTTCTGTCAACCACAGTGAGTCCACCTCATCTCGAAAGCTTGAGGTCTTATTTACAGTTTCATTTCACATCTGCAATAACTGTGTTAATTGACTTTCTTCCCAGATCCCACCCACCCAGCCTGTCACCCTAGAGCCTAGAAAGGCTAGCTAATGACAGGATCTAAACATAATCAATATCCTCTCCATAGATAGCCCAAAAACCACCCTCTGTAGTAAATGCCTCAGAAACAGTCTCTCTCTGTGAAGAAAGAGCAATTCCTTTTATTCTCTGCAGTTAGTACTTCTTAGAATTTAGCCTCTTTAATGTAATTATAATAAAAATAAGCTCTGAGAGCTGATGTTATATAACTCATCTTGCAACTTTAAAACGATAAATGCTGGGGTTCAACTGGTAAAGAGCACAGCTTGAAAGGAAACAACACTAATATGTCTATCAATCCAACTGATCTCTGTTATCAGCCCATCAACGCTGCCCCTGAGTTATCCCCTGTTCTTATCCTTGAGATACCTTCATTTCTGGTAGATTTCTTTGCATATTTCATGCCACTCTAGAAGTGGCGTGATGACTTTGTTGCTTCTCCAACATGCTGGGGTGTCATAGATCTCTGAAAGGGTATCTCAAGATGAAATGAGCCATTTTCTATGCTGGGGTCTTCATATCATCTTATATACCTCTATCCAAGAAGGGAGGCATGGTCTTCACCTGCTTGCAAACATACACCACCATATGGGAAAAGTTGGCACTTCCACCCCCAAGGAGAAGGCCTCCTATCAGAAGGACTCATCCACATCTACCACCTATTTCCTTTCAAGCCTTTTGTCTTCACCAAGATGTTATCATTTCCTTATTTGGGGTTGGGAAGTTGGGAAAAACTTAGCTCGTCTTATCCTGCTTTTTTTCCTCCTCACATGTATTTTTTTAATCTCAACCTTGGGTCACTTCCTCTTTCCTCAATTCTTCAGCTTTAGAAACACAAAAGCCAAGAAAAGAATTCCTTTTACCACTGTTTCACTTAAAATATCCCTTCCTGAGATATGGGGCTCAGAATAGCATCATTTGCTTAATAGGGGAAGGTCCAAGTATCAAAGAGAATAAAGAAAGACCCAAAAAAAGTGAATATTTTAAATCCGATCATATCAGGCTAGCTCACAAACCTCCCATCTCTGAGTATCCATTTTCTCATTCCAAAATGGGGGGAATAAGAGCAATGTTGTAGAATGATTTTTGAGACTGAAGAAATGTGAATAAGTACAGAACTAAAACAGAAAAATTCTAAAATTATAAAGAATAAAATATTTGGAACTTAAACTAAGAAATTTAGAACAAATAACTATCAAATCAAAACATTGTGAAGAATAAAGATACAATTAAAACTAGGAGGAATTTAGTTTCAAAAAAGTAAAACAATATTTCAAGGTATAAAAACTATCAAAGCAACCTAAAATCGTGAGAAAGAAAAGATAACTAAACAGAAACAGAACATATTCTTAATAAAACACAAATGGAAAAAAGAGAAAAGAGCTGGAGGCAGAATTGCATCTTTATTAGAAGTTTGTGGTTGGCAATACCCAGCCAGCAAGGACAGTTTTCCCAGCTAGGGGACCTTGCTCTTGCAGGGAAGCTTGGAAGCGGGAAAGATGAAGCATGCAGCAGGGCTGTAGCAGGCAGCACTCATGGGAGGGTTTTCTTGGCCTTCAGTGACAGCCTGGTGTTACCAGGCCTGATTAGAGAGACATCAGGTTGGCCCTATGGCCCCCAAATTATCCAGCTAATGTGAAGACCACAAATTCAGTCTAAGAAGAATGAAGCACTTAATAAATACTCTCATCCTTTGCTTGAGACAACTGGCTAAGTTTGGCATGTGTGTGTTGGTGGAGAGAAGTGGCTTGAGTTAGATTCCTTACACTGTCTGCACTCAAAATTCCAGATGGATTAAAAATTAAAACATAGAAATTAAATAATAAAAATACTTAAATTAAACTAAAGGCAGGCCAGGAGCAATGGCTCACGCCTGTAAGCCTGGCACTTTGGGAGGCCAAGGTGGGCAGATCACTTGAGTCCAGGAATTCAAGATCAGCGTGGACGACATAGCCAAACCCCATCTCTACAAAAAAATGCAAATATTAGCTGGGTATGGTGGTGCACACCTATAGTCCCAGCTATTCCCGAGGTTGAGGTGAGAGGATCACTTGAGCCCTGGAGGCAGAAGTTGCAATGAACTGAGATGGCACCACTGCACTCCTACCTGGGTAATGGAGTGAGACCATACCTCAAAAAAAAGGTAAAGGCAATTTTTTTTACATTCGGATGGAGGAGGCCTTTCCTAGCATGACGCTAAAGATAGAAACCATGAAGACAAAGCTCATCTATCCAACTACCAGAAAATTAAAACTTTGACTGCAGAAAAAGATTATAAATAAAGCAAAAGATCCGTGAAAAGGTAGAGGGGAATATTTATGACATACCTGAAAAATATATATCTTCTATAAAAAGTAGTAATATGTAAATATCTAAATATATAAATATTCTTTAAAAATTAATAAAAATGTGATAAATACCACAATACAAATTGGAAAATGACATTAATAAGTAATTCACCAAAAAAGAAATGTAAAATCAAATAATAATATAATAATTCTGTATATCAGGTTGGCAAAACATAAAATAACACTCAATATTTTCCAAGATGTAGAGAAACTTATGCTACTATTTGGAGGCAATTTGCCGTAACATATCAAAAGTCTTAAGCATTCCCTAACCCAGCAACTTTTCTTCTGACAATGTATCCTAAGCACACAACAAATTAATAAATGTCTCCATTTCATTCAACACATAATTTTGAGAATCTTCTATATGCCATACATGCCTATAGATGTGGGGGATTGGCAGTGAATGAAATGCTGTGCTCCCCATCCTCAGTTTTCTTGGAGTTACAGACAAGAAGAGACTTTGGGCTACATATTTAGTTATAATAAAGCCTGGGTAGGTCAGGGTTCTCCTGCAGTATGTAGTTACACTATTAGCTAGTGTAACTCAAAGAATCCAAGAAATTTCCCAGAGGAAAGGATTTCAGTAGAGTAAAAATTAGCAGTGAGTGATTAGGAAGAGTATTCTGAGGAAACTCTGAGTCTCTGAATAACGTGCAAATGCTCAGAGACAGGAGAACACGTGGTACATGTAAGGAATTGCAGTTCATTATAATATACATACAGAGAACGGGTTTGGAAGTAGCGATGAATGAGACTAGAGAGGCAGGAAGGAGGCAGAGAATGAAGAACTTTGCATACCTGTTTGTATAAGGATAGTTATATAAACATGGTTTATAACAGTAAAAACTTAACCTAAATTTCTAACAGTTACAATCAACTAAATAAATAATTATTTATCTATATAATGTTATACCACACAGTTTTTTAAAATGATGAAATAGTCCTCCATTTGTTGATATGGAAACACACCTATGATACATTGTTGGGTTTAAAAATAAATCCAGGTATCTAATGCAGTTTGCAAAACAACACGTATGTTATGATCTTGTTTTGGTATGTATAAATAAATAAATTTGAGAGTCTTTGTGCCAAATGTTAAAGTGGCTATCTCTGACTAACAGAACTACACTGATTTGTGAGAAGACACTGAGGCAGTGTTGGGGTTTTTTGGGTTTTTTTTTTTTTTTTGCAGTTCATCTTTTAAAATTTTTTATAGGTTCTTGTGTCTAGGTATTTTTTTATTGCACTTTAGGTTCTGGGGTACATGTGCAGATTTTGCAGGATTGTTGCATAGGTTGGCAAGGTGGTTCACTGCCTCCATTCTCCCATCATCTACATTTGGCAATTTCCCCCACGTTATTCCTCCCCATCTTCCCCACCCACCACTGTCACTCCCCTAGACCCCTCAACTGACCCCAGTGTGTGATGCTCCCCTCCCTGTGTCCATGTGTTCTGATTGTTCAACACCCACCTATGAATGAGAACATGCAGTGTTTGATTTTCTGTTCGTGTGTCAGTTTGCTGAGAATGATGGTTTCCAGATTCATCCAAGTCCCTAGAAAGGACACAAACTCATCGTTTTTTATGGCTGCATAGTGTTCCATGGTGTATATGTGCCACATTTTATTTGTCTAGTCTATCATTGATGGGCATTTGGGTTGGCTCCAGGTCTTTGCTATGGTAAACAGTGCTGCAATGAACATACTTGTGCATGTGTCTTTATAGTAGAACAATTTATAATCCTTTGGTTATATACCCAGTAATGAAATTGCTGGGTCAAATGGAATTCCTATTTCTAGACCCTTGAGGAATCCCCACACTGTCTTTCACAATGGTTGAACTAATTTACACTCCACCAACAGTGTAAAGGTGTTCCTATTTCTCCACATCCTCTACAGCTTCTGTTGTCTCCAGATTTTTTAATGATCGCCGTTCTCACTGGCGTGAGATGGTATCTCAATGTGGTTTTGATTTGCATTTCTGTAATGGCCAGTGATGTTGAGCATTTTTTTCATATGTTTATTGGCCTCATAGATGTCTTCTTTTGTGAAGTGTCTGTTCATATCCTTCACCCACTTCTGAATGGGTTTCTTTGTTTTTTTCTTATAAATCTGTTTTAGTTCTTTGTAGATTCTGGATATTAGCCCTTTGTC
Source organism: Sapajus apella (assembly GCF_009761245.1). Classification (NCBI taxonomy): domain Eukaryota; kingdom Metazoa; phylum Chordata; class Mammalia; order Primates; family Cebidae; genus Sapajus; species Sapajus apella. The sequence goes on from NW_022437064.1 coordinate 3,887,667, forward strand.
AGATGGGTAGATTACAAAAATTTTTTTCCCATTCTTTTGGTTGCTGGTTTGCACTAATGATTGTTTCTTTTGCTGTGCAGAAGCTCTGGAGTTTAATTAGATCCCATTTGTCTATTTTAACTTTTGTTGCCAGTGCTTTTGTTGTTTTAGTCATGATGTCCTTGACTTTGCCTATGTCCTGGATGGTTTTGCCTAGGTTTTCTTCGAGGGTTTTTATGGTATTAGATCTTATGTTTAAATCTGTAATCCATCTGGAGTTAACTTTTGTATAAGGTGACAGGAAGGGGTCCAGTTTCTGCTTTCTGCTCATGGCTAGCCAGTTTTCTCAAAACCATTTGTTAAACAGGGAATCCTTTCTCCATTGCTTGTTTTTGTCAGGTTTGTCAAAGATCAGATGGTTGTAGATGTGTGGTGCTGCTTCAAAAAATCTTCCCCCACACTAAGCATCCTGCCCGACACATTTCAGGTATTTGTAAATGTATTTTCTTATTTTAAGAAATGGCTAGAGAATTCTAATCTAAAGAAGTTGAAATATGTGGGGAAACCAGAGTATCTAATATGGTGCTGTTAAAACTTGTACATAGTTCGCGAAGTTCTCGTGTCGTATTTTACAGCTCCATTAATTCACTTATATTCCTCTCTGAATTGTGTGTTATTTTTAACATTTCGTCAAACCTTTTTTCAAATTTCTTAGTTTCTTTGCATTGGGTTAGAACAAGTTCTTTTAATTCCCAGAAGTTTCTTATCATCCACTTTTTAAAGTCTGCTTCTGCTAATGGAACACAGTCTTTCTCCATCAGGCCTTGTTCTGTTGCTGATGAGGAACTGTAATCCTCTGTAGAGGGAGAGGCGCTCTGAGTTTGGGTATTCTCAGCCTTTTAAGGCTGTTTTCTTCCCTTCGTTATAAATTTATCCATCTGTGGTCTTTATAATTACCGTCTTTATAGTTGGGTTTCTGAATGGATGTCCAACTTGTTGATTCCTGGCGCTAGAATCTGAGCAACCCACTGCGCCAGCCAAAAAACAGCAGCTTTAAGATTGATGGTGCTTTTCTGACTCTGCACGAAGAACCGCCGCTCCAAGGCAGCGGCAAAACCGCCTCACCGGCCTCAACAGTCGCGCTGGCGACACGTGGGGCTCCTCTGCTGGGAATCTCCCGGTGGGTGAGCAACAAAAATTGATCTGAAAGTGTGGCGTCCTCTCGTTCTCTGCTCTTTCAGTGGGAGCTACAATCCTGAGCTGCTAGTGATCAGCCATCTTGGATCTCTCTCAGCCAAGTCAATTCTAAGCAAAAAGAACAAAGCTGGAGGCATCACACTACCTGACTTCAAACTATACTACAAGGCTACAGTATTCAAAACAGCATGGTACTGGTACCAAAACAGAGACATAGACCAATGGAACAGAACAGAGGCCTTGGAGGCAATGCCACACATCTACAACCATCTGATCTTTGACAAACCTCACAGAAACAAGCAATGGGGAAAGGATTCCCTGTATAATAAATGGCGTTGGGAAAACTGGATAGCCATGTGCAGAAAGCAGAAACTGGACCCCTTCCTGACACCTTACACTAAAATTAACTCCAGATGGATTAAAGACTTAAACAGAAGACTTAACGCCATAAAAACCCTAGAAGAAAATCTAGGCAAAACCATTCTGGACATAGGCATAAGCAAGGACTTCATGACTAAAACACCAAAAGCACTGGAAACAAAAGCCAAAATAGACAAATGGGATCTAATTAAACTCCACAGCTTCTGCACAGCAAAAGAAACAATCATTAGAATAAATCGGCAACCAACAGAATGGGAAAAAATTTTTGCAATCTACCCATCTGACAAAGGGCTAATATCCAGAATCTACAAAGAACTAAAACAGATTTACAAGAAAAAAACAAGCCCATTCAAAAGTGAGTGAAGGATATGAACACTTTACAGAAGATATACACAAGGCCAACAAACATATGAAAAAATGCTCATCATCACTGGTCATCAGAGAAATGCAAATCAAAACTACATTGAGATACCATCTCACGCCAGTTTGAATGGCGATCATTTAAAAATCTGGAGACAACAGAAGCTGGAGAGGATGTGGAGAAATAGGAACACTTTTACAGTGTTGGTGGGAGTGTAAATTAGTTCAACCATTGTGGAAGACAGTGTGGCTATTCCTTAAGGACCTAGAAATAGAAATTCCATTTGACCCAGCAATCCCATTACTGGGTATACATTCAAAGGATTATAAATCGTTCTACTATAAAGACACATGCACACAAATGTTCACCGTGGCACTGTTTACAATAGCAAAGACTTGGAACCAACCCAAATGCCCATCGATGATAGGCTGGACAGGGAAAATGTGGCACATATGTACCATGGAATACCATGCAGTCATAAAAAATGATGAGTTTGTGTCCTTTGTAGGGACATGGATGAACCTGGAAACCATCATTCTCAGCAAATTGACACAAGAACAGAAAATCAAACACTGCATGTTCTCACTCATAGGTGGGTGTTGAACAATGAGAACACATGGACACAGAGAGGGGAACATCACACACTAAGGTCTGTCGGGGGAACTAGGGGAGGGACAGCAGGGAGTGGGGAGTTGGGGAGGGATAACATGGGGAGAAATGCCAGATACAGGTGGGGAAGAAGGCAGCAAATCTCTTTGCCATGTATGTACCTAAGCAACAATCTTGCATGTTCTTCACATGTACCCCAAAACCTAAAACGCAATAAAATATATATAAAAAATTTTTAAATGTTAGCCAGCCGCTTAAATGTCAATGGGCTAGATGCCCCAATTAAAAGACACAGTCTGGCAAATTGGATAGAATCAAGACCTCCATCGGTGTGCTGTATTCAGGAGACCCATCTCATAGGCAAAGACATACATAGGCTCAAAATAAAGGGATGGAAGATTTACCAAGCAAATGGAAAGTGAAAAAAAACAGGGTTGTAATCCTAGTCTCTGATACAAAAGAATTTAAACCGACAAAGATCAAAAAAGACAAAGAAGGGCATTGCATAATGGTAAAGGGATCAATGCAACAAGAAGAGTTAGCTATCCTAAACGTATATGTACCCAATACAGGAGCACCCAGATTCATATAGCAAGTTCTTAGAGACCCACAAAGAGACTTAGACTCCCACACAATAATAGTGGGAGACTTTAACACCTCACTGTCAATATTAGACAGATCAACGAGACAGAAAATTAACAAGGATATTCAAGACTTGAACTCAGCTCTGGACCAAACAAACCTAATAAACATCTGCAGAACTCTCCACCCAAAATCAGCAAAAAATACATTCTTCTCAGCACCACAGAGCACTTATTCTTAAATCGACCACATAATTGAAAGTAAAACACTCATCAGAAAATGCAAAAGAATGGAAATCATCCAGGCGTGGTGGCTCACACCTGTAATCCCAGCACTTTGGGAGGCTGAGGCAGGCAGATCATGAGGTTAGAAGTTCAAGACCAGCCTCATCAGCATGGTGAAACCCCATCTCTACTAAAAATGAAAAAAAAAAAATTAGCCAAGCATGGTGGCATGGACCTGTAGTCCCAGCTACTCAGGAGGTTGGCAGGAGAATTGCTTAATCTGAGAGAAAGAGGTTGCAATGAGCCAAGATCACACCACTGGACTCCAGCCTGGACAACAGAGCACGACTCTGTCTCAAAAAAAAAAAAAGAATACAAAATGCAGAAAAGATAATCTCTTCAATAATTAGTGTAGGGAAAATTGAATATCCACATCTAAAAGAATAAAATTGTACTCACACGACACACAAAAATCAACTCAAAATGGATTAAAAACATAAACAAAGACTTGAAACTTGTAAAACTACTAGAAAAAAACATAGAGGGGAAGCTCCGCAATTTTTGTATAGGAAATGATTTCCTGAATATGACCCCAAAACACAGGCAACAAAAGCAAAATAGACAAATGGGATTATATCATACTAAAAAGTTCCTGCCCAGTAAAGAAAACAACGAAGAGACAATCTATGGAATGGGAGAAAATATTTGCAAACCATACAACTGATAAGGGGTTAACATCTAAAATGTATAAGGAACTCAAACAGCTCAGTAGCAAGAAAACAAATAATCCAACTTTAAAATGGGCAAAAAATCCTGAATAGGCATTCCTCTGAAGAAGACATACAAATGACTGACAGGTATATGAAAAAAATTCTCAAATCACTAATTACTAAAAAAATGCAACTCAAAATCACAATGAGATATCACTTACATCTGTTACATCACTATTATCAAAAACCGAAGATAACAAGTGTTGGTGAGAATATAGAGAAACTGGAATCCTTGCATACTATTGGTGGTAATTTAAAATTATGCAGTCATACAAAAATAGTATAGAAAGTCCTCAAAAAATTAAAACTAGAACTACCATACGATTCAGCAATCTCACTTCTTAGTATTTATCCAAAAGAACTGAAATCAGCATATTGAAGAGATATCTGCACTTGAATGTTCATTGAAGAACTATTCACAACAATCTGAATGTAGAAATAACCTAAATGTTTGGCTATAGAATGTTGTTGAATGGATGAAGAAAATGTGGTATGCACATGCAATGGAATGCTATTTCTTTTTTTTTTTTTTTTTTTTTTGAGACGGAGTTTCGCTCTTGTTACCCAGGCTGGAGTGCAATGGAGCGATCTCGGCTCACCGCAACCTCCGCCTCCTGGGTTCAGGCAATTCTCCTGCCTT